>NC_133325.1:667996139-669196139 GCF_042186555.1 Aquarana catesbeiana
CTGCACAGCATTTAACCTACTGAGGCCCCTTGGCTGCACAATCAAACATGTTCAAAAGGATGAACTTAACCTTTAATGCCAAGAAAGATTTGGATGAATCATTTTTGTCACAGGAATACAGGAAAAACAAAATGAAAGCTGGTCCTTAAGGCTACTTTGACTACTAATACAATATCTTTACACAGACAATAAGAGATCAAGTAACGGTAATATTTGGCATTTTTAATTTAGGTTTTGTTTATTTAAGTTTAATGTTAATTCCATGCTGTGTTTCAGTAAGAACAATGACAGATTCTGTATCTGTGGCTCCAGTCAGATATCCAGTAGTACAAATTAGCTTCAAGTTACACATACTGAACAAAAGAGGTTGAGCAAGAGAAAAGGAGGGCAGAGGGGGAAAGATAGAAAAACAAAAAATTTAAACACGCATGCAGGCTATTCAACACCAGCTCCAATGCTAACCTGCTCTGAGGAGGGAAAGTAAAAAGGAGGCAAGAATGAATAAACACGGATTGTTGACGCGATACCAGCACCAGAGTTTTCAGCGACATTTTTGCACAGTTTTGAAAACACTTTTAAAGCAAAAACCACTACAAGGACATTCTGAAGCAATCTGCAACATCAAGCTATAACCACATTTTAAAACAGAATGAAGTTCAGTTTCAAACATTTAGAAAATAAAAAAAAGCCACCACACAAATTCTACAGTGCGATTGACTCTGGTCTGCCCTACGGAGTAACGCCTTTTGCTTGTTCTATGTGTTTCTAAGAGGTTATAGTGCTGGATGGCACCGAAACAAACTAATGCTGAAAAAGCCTCTATGCAGTCCTGTTAGTGTCTTAAAAGAACCTAAGATGGCTGGCAGCAGCAAAATCCACAGTCATTCACTCTTGCCTTTTAGAATTCTTAAACTGTGTAAAAATGATACACCCAACTGGGCAGGAACCTAAATCCTGAGAACCAGTGTAAAAGTCAAATTTTGATGGTCCTCAGAGTGAGACGGGATATTTGGAGGGAAGGGGCAGTTGGTTAGACAGGGTCTCTTCTTGGCTTTTAATGTCTCACTGATTTTCATCCTCCACATCCTGCAGTGTTTCTTTATTCGGCTCTTCACCTGGAAAATAAACATTTACATGAATAAACCAGTAATCATGACAACTCAGAATCTAAAACATCAATAACCGAGATGGGCATCAAAAAATATATGCAAATCACTTCATAAATGCTCCATTGGGGATTAAATGATATTGCCAGTCCATTCTTCATAAAATGTAATCGACAAATTCAACACTTGCTGGCATCGTAACTCCTTCACATAATCTGGTTGTGCTCTGAGATAAGAGAAGTTTACACCGCATCATTCTTCAATCCTTCCCAAAACGTACTCAAATCCATCCACTGTCACTTCCTTAAAACGGAAAGATGCTACACCCCCCCCCCCCCCCCCCCCCCGGTCCTCCCTAGTCTAAACTGTGCCTCCTATTCCATTTTTTGTTTATTAGACCACCTTTTCCCCTGCCTCACCCACATCAACTTGGTCCCCAATAATTCCCCAAGTCGCCCCTACCCTAACCCTTTTATGAGACAACCACTTGTCACACGATTCATTATGGTTGTAAATAACCTCATATGTAAAACCTGTTTTCTGTTCAACATTTAGATTGTACATTTTCCAATATGTGATATGTTGTACTACACCCCATGTCATGTAACCCTGCTTTCATCGACAAAACCTATAAACTGTACAAACACAATTGAAAAAATAAAAAGGTAGCATAAGTGTGCACACCCTCTTATAATTGGGGATTTAGCCGTGTTCAGAATTAAGCAATCACATCCAAACTCATGTTAAATAGGAGTCAGTACACACCTATCATTTATAGTGCCTCTAATTATCTGATTAACCCCAAATAAAGTATAGCTGTTCTAGTAGGTCTTTTCTGACATTTTCTTAGTCTCATCGTACAGCAAAAGCCATGGTCCACAGAGAGCTTCCAAAGCATTAGAGGGATCTCATTGTTAAAAGGTATCAGTCAGGAGAAGAGTACAAAAGACTTTCCAAGGCATTAGATATACCATGGAACACAGTGAAGACAGTCATCATTAAGTGGAGAAAATATGGCACAAACAGTGACATTATCCCATAGCCCTTACAAAGAAAAACATCCAAGCCTGGCTAAATTTTGCAAAAACACATCTGAAATCTCCCAAAAGCACGTGGGAAAATGTGTTATGGTCTGATGAAACCAAGGTTGAACTTTTTGGCCATAACTCCAAAAGATATAGGTTTGGCGCAAAAACATCACCAAAAGAACACCATACCCACAGTGAAGCATGGTGGTGGCAGCATCATGCTTTGAGGCTGTTTAGCTGGAACAGGGGCCTTAGTCAGTCAAGGAAGAGGGAATTATGAACAGTTCCAAATACCAGTCAATATAGGCACAAAACTTTCAGGCTTCTACTAGAAAGTCGAACATGAAAAGGAAAAGGAACTTCATCTTTCAGCATGACAACGACCCAAAGCATACATCCAAATCAACAAAGGAATGGCTGCACTAGAAAAAGATAAAATGTTTTGGAATGGCCCAGCCAGAGCCCAGAGTTAACTCAGATTGAAAATCTGTGGGGTGATCTGAAGAGGGCTGTGCACAGGAGATGCCCTCGCAATCTGACAGATTGAGTGTTTTTGAGTGGGCAAATATTGCCAAGTCAAGATATGCCATGCTGATGGATTCATATCCAAAAAGACTGAGTGCTGTAATAAAATCAAAATGTGCTTCAACAAGGTATCAATTTAAGGGTGTGCACACTTATGCAACCATATTATTTTAGTTTTATTTTTACTTCACCTCCAACTAAAAGACTTGTTTGTTGTTCAACCGAGTTGTACAGTTTATAGGTCACAAAAAAAAAAAAAAGGTGGAAAAAAAAAAAGTTTTGAAAATGTATTTGTCTCATTTTTTTACATCACAGAAACCTGACATTTTAACAGGGGTGTGTAGAGAAATAAAAAAAAAAAAAAAAGTTTTTTTTTTTTTTTTTAACCACATGCCGACCAGCCGCTGCAGCTGTACTGCGGCAGAACGACGCGGCTGGGCGAAACGACGTTAAGTAACATTGCTTCACCCTGTGGCCATTAAGGGGTGCATGCGCCCGCCCCCCGCGCCGATGCGAGTGCCTGGTGGTCTCGATCACCGCCAGGCTCCTGCAATCGCTCGGGGCACAGGGAGAACCGGGAGCTGTGTGTGTAAACACACAGCTTCCGGTTCTCTGAGGGGAGAACTGACAGATCCTCTGTTCATACAGAGTATGAACAGAGGATCTGTTAGTCCACATCCCCCTTCAGTTAGAATACAAAATCGCTGATCGCAGTCATTACTAGTAAAAATAAAAAAAATAAAAATGCCATAAAACTATCCCCTATTTTGTAGACACTATAACTTTTACGCAAACAAATCAATATACGCTTATTGCAATTTTTTAAACCAAAAATATGAAGAATACGTATCGGCCTAAACTGAGGGGAGAAAAAATTTTTATATATTTTTTGGGGATATTATAGCAAAAAGAAAAAAAAAAAAAAAAAATGCTTTTTCAAAATTGTCGCTTTTTTTGTTTATAGCGCAAAAAATAAAACCCGCAGAGGTGATCAAATACCAAAAGGAAATAGGGGTAAAAAGTACGTCAATTTTGTTGTTTGAGAGCAACATCACATGACCGCGCAATTGTCAGTTAAAGCAACGCAGTGCCGTATCGCAAAAAGTGCTTTGGTCTTTGGCCAACCAAAAGGTCCGGGGCCTGAAGCGGTTAAATTTAAAATCTGATTTTTTTAAATCAAAATTTATTTTAATAAAATGCTTTTGGAGTAAAAAAAAAAAAATGTATCCAAAGAGTTTTCTATTTAAAGATAAAATAATTTAGTTTAGTCAGCATGAAATGGAGCTTAGTTATGCAACATGAGGCCCTATATTCTGCAATATTAAAATTTTTGGTAAACTCATTCAATTAATCTGCAAGCTGAGATAACATGCACTGCATTGACACAATGTCACAGTAACCATGAGATAAAACAAAGTTCAGGAATATTTCTTTATCCCATTGTTTTGCAAATCTATGTAAACTACAAACTGTATGATTGAATCGGTTCTGATATCGCGGCTTTACTAACCCGACAGCTTATTATTCTAAATAGGAAACCTTCATTTTGTTTGCAAATATTAAAGATTCTAATTACCAGCAAGGATAAGTCCTTACATTTAAAGAGCACCTGACATTTCAGAGCCCTCATAGCAGCGTCTGTTAGCGGGCATCCACTCACCTGCTGCCGCTACGTCCCTCACCTTGTTGTGTCACTGCCACATCACCAGTCGTCCCATTTATGCGAATGGGACTGTCGATGAGTCAACAGCAGGTCAGAGGAGCCGCTGTGGGACAAATGACACAGTTGCTCTTTAACCCACTTCAGCCCCGAAAGGATTTGCCCCCTTAACGACCAGTCAATTTTTTGCGATACGGCATTGCCTCGCTTTAACTGACAATTGCGCGGTCGTGCGACGATGTACCCGAACAAAATTGACATCTTTTCCCCACAAAAAGAGCTTTGTTTTGGTGGTATTTGATCACTTTTTTTTTTTTTTTTTTTTTTTAATAAAAACAAGTGCCTTCATCAGTCTAGGCCGATATATATTCTACTTTTTTTTTTTTTTAAACAAAGATAAGAGGGAAAAAAAAAAAAAAAAAAAAAAAGTACATTGGTTTTCTCAAAATGATAGCGTCTACAAAATAGGGGATAGATTTATGGCATTTTTTTTTTTTTTACTAGTAATGGCGGCGACCATCGATATTTATCGGGAATGCGACATTGCGGCGGACAGATTGGACACTTTTTTGGGAACATTGACATTTATACAGCAATCAGTGCTATAAAAACGATGATCAACAAATTTTCCAACATTCTTGTTCAACAATCTGACGATAGACTTTTGTTAAACAGACGACCACACGTGGATCAAAATGTAGCCAGTCCCTGCTGAACCAGACAAATTTCAATCCATCTATGGCCAGCTTTAATCATGTCCACTGCCCTGTCATCTTCGGACGAAATACCTTTCCTTGCCATCTTAAGGAATAACTAAAAAACCTTCAATTCTGTCTAAGCAGGGCCCAAAGGTAAGACAATTTATCCAGTTATGTTTTGGCTGGTTTTGCTATAAATACCTTTTTAATCATTTGCAGCGATCATGTGACCCCTGTTACACTGTGCAGGGCCAGGGCAGGGGACGGTGCTCCATTGTCAGTGGGTAACATGTGTTGCACAACTTAGTCTACAATAATAGAGGTTCAGTGGAGGAACTGACAATCAAATGCTATGGCGCACCCTGTGATGTCATCACAGTAAGCCACGCATTTAGACCGTTTTAGTTTTATCTAGCGATCCAGAGCATACGCAATGTGGTGACAAAGTTGCAGGGACAAACCTGTTTTTGTCAGAAATTACGACAAATTTATATGACCACTTTCCACAATGGATAGCAAAGTGGTATCAATGCTCAGCTTACCAACAGTCCCTCATCGGCAAGGTCTCCTGTGGCCCGGTGTTTGGCCATCTTCATTGGCACAAAATGACGTCACCCCTGAACATGCACAGGAGCTAGTCATTCCAGCACACAGGGACTGGGCTGCCCGCTGTAAAGTTTACACTGCGAGGATCGAAGTAAAAAAAAATAAATTAAAAAAAATGTCTTCATCAATTTAGGCCAATATGTAGTCTTTGTTTTTGGTAAAAAAAAAAAAAAAAAAAAAAAAAAAAACACAAAAAAACAAAAACAAAAAAAAAAAACACCCAATAAGCGTATATTGATTGGTTTGCCCAAAAGTTATATGGTCTACAAACTATGGGATATATTTTTGGAAATTATTTTATTTATTTTTTTTTATACTAGCATTGGCGGCGATCAGCGATTTATAGCAGAATGGCGATATTGCAGCAGACAAAAATCTGACACCTAACACTTTTGGGGACCGGTGCTAAAAAAATCTGCCCTTCACTGTACTAATGATACTAGCAGGAAAGGGGTTTACATCAGGGGCGATCAAAGGGTTAAATGTGTTCCTAGGTAGTGCGGGAGTGGGTCGCCGGCAACGCACATCAGACCCAGAAGTGAAGAATCACGTACAGGTTCAGATCGTCTCTGCGTGGACACGTGACCTCCTGCTGCTCTCCTCCCCCGATCTAAGGGCTACAGCGGGAGGGGCTGAGCGGACAGCACATTGGTCACGTTACCTCCCAACTGACGTCAGAGGGGGATCTCAGTCCCTCCCGCTGTAGCCCTTAGAACAAGAGAGGAGTGCGGTGGAAGGTCATGAGGCAGCACAGAGGCGAACTGAAATAAGGTATTTAGCTGCATCATAAAAAAAAAAAAAAAACATTTACACCATTTAGTATACCTTGTTATACTCTGACTTCACAACCACTTTAACCCCCATTAGCAACAAAAGATTATGGCTGTGGGGTATGGGAGGGGGGCAGGGGACTTTGGACTTCCACAACAGCAGTTACAAGCACAAGGTACACGTCACATTAAGGGCCAGTTCACACCATAGAAAACACAGTCTGGATGCGCTCCAGATGTTTTGCATGCGCGTTTTTGATGCGTTCGTGCGTTTTGTTGTGTTTTTGATGCAGTCCAGTGCATTTTGCCTTTTTTTGCTTAACCTCAAATAAGAACGTGGGTGTTCCTGGTGCTTTCTTGATGCTTTTTACAGCGTTCCAGTACAGTCCAGGAAAAATGCAGCATGTTCTGTTTTTTTTTCACTGCTCCTTACTTCAGAGCAGAGTTGACAATTAGGTAGGTTGTGCCTACTTGCACGACAGTGGGATAAAAAAGGAGGAGGAAGCTTGACAATCATGAATAGTCATTGCCGATTTACAAGTATAAAATTTGTCAATCAGCAGCTGGCCACACCTAATCCTGCTCACTGCATTGACAGCACTGCCTTTGTTGCTGCATGTGCCACAATGAAGGATTTAGCTCAGTCAAGGAATGTAAAGAGGTTCTGCTTACATTATGGGGCATGTGCATCTCCCAGTAACTGAACATAAGGAGTCTGTAATTGTACTATAGGACCATACCTCAAGCCAAAACTTAAATGTACAGCACATTTAACATCACTCTCACTCCATGAGATTAAGGCTGCATTCACACCTGAGCGTTTCAAAGTCATGCATTTTTACCACGATTTTGTTCAGGCACCAATGTAAAAGGCAGAAGAATGCCTGTAATCTGCCAAAGAAGCTCACTTTTTTTTTTTTTTTTTTTTGAGCTTAGGGCATTTTGCTTCAGGTGACATTGAAATTAATGGCATTTTGCTTGTTGGGCGTTTTATGAGCTAAAAACGCTCAGGTGTGAACGCAGCCTTATAAACCTTATATACTACAAATAAAAAAAAATAAAATAAAAATTTTCAAACCAGTATACAATTAAAAATAAAGCTTAGCCATCTATTTCAATATTCAAAATGCCACGATCTTTGTTCTTCATGCAACTTTCACATGATTAGTCCAAACAGGTGTTGGAAAAAAAAAAAATAATCTACATATGAAACCAGAAGGCAACCGCAGAGGACTGCACACAAAATCCATCACTAGAGCCTGTGACACAGAAGGCCATTTTACCAACAGGATAGCATTCATAATCTATAGCATTAGTAAATGTTAATCCAATGTTTTATTAGGAGGGGGAAGGAGTAAACACAAGTATCCAGACAAGACAAAAGATATAATCAAATTTTAGTGGTTTTAAAGCAAAATTGACCTTTCATACTGAGGCATGCGTTGCTGTCTGTAGCTGTTTAACAAGTAAAAAGCACAAGTAAGGATGTCAAACAAATTGTGGCGATTCCATGCCCAAACATCTACATGGGAACATCCCTATTTAATGCTACAACTGAACAGCTTCAGTGGAAGATCACACAGAGCAGACAGATGCAATGGTTAGGGGGACACAGAAAAACAAGGCTGCTTTGTGAGGAAGTCATTACAGCAACTTACAAAGAATATTTAGGAAAGGGACACGTGGTTTTTCCTTTAGGAATCTACATAAAATAAAAGAAAAAAAAAAAGAAAAAAAAAAAAAAAGGGAAGAACAAGAGAACAAGATCATGTGGTGATGTTAAAAGCATAAGAAAACCAAAAGATAGCAGGCCAGTGATGGATGAAGACCAACCTCTATGTTGAACACATCTTCGGTGTTAGCAACATTACCGCTTTGCACTTGAGGCCTCTCAGAAATTGTACAGTCACCACTACATAAAAAGAGCCTCAATAGAAGGTTGGATGAATATCCACAAGAAGCTCCCAAGTACATGAAATTGAAAGTTGCTTTAGATAAAGTTTTTTCTTTTTACAGCTTTTTGGACATTCTAGTTATTTTTTCTCCATAAAAAAGGCATGGTTCAACAGTCCCTCCTTGTCCTACAGTGTAGCCATACATGTAAAAACTGTAAAATCCTACCCAAGGATCACAAGATTTGGCCTTACAATTACCAATCAGCTCTAACATTGAACTTTACGGAGTTCAAACTTTGCCTAAAACCTACTTTGGTTTTGCATGATTGCCATCAGGAAAACTCTGGGCTTATACCCGAAAAAAAAAAAAAAAAAAATCAAATAAGGGTGTCAACCACCAAATTCTCTATAAAAGAGCAAACACTGAAAACTGCAGTGCCTTGCAAAAATATTCACCCTCCTTGGCTTTTTACATTACAGCCTTTAGTTTAATGTTTTTTTAATCTGAATTATACGTGATGGATTAGAACACAATAGTCTAAGTAAAATTAGGAAAAAAAAAAATATACATAAAACTTTTTCAGCAAAAAAAAAAAAAAAAAAAAACCATAATGTATTCACCCCCTTTGTTATGAAGCCCATAAAAAGCTCTGGGGCAACCAGTTACCTTCAGGCTCGGTTCACACTGGGGCGACTTGTCAGGCGACCTAGTCGCCTGACAAGTCGCCTCCCGTTCTGTGCTATGGAACCGTTCTAATTGGAGCGACGCAAGTCGCTCCGACTTAGAAAAAGGTTCCTGTATTACTTTGGGGGCGACTTGGGGCGACTTGCATAGACTTCTATGCAGAAGTCGTCTCGCAAGTCGCCCCGCAGTCGTTTGCAGGTCGCCTCGCTGAGGCGACCTGCAAGTCGTGCCGCCCATGTGTGAACCGAGCCTCAGAAGTCACATAATTAGTGAAATGATGTCCACCTGTGTGCAATCTAAGTGTCACATGTTCTGTCATTACATATACACACCTTTTTCAAAGGCCCCAGAGGCTGCAACACCTAAGCAAGAGGCATCACTAACCAAAACACTGCCATGAACACCAAGGAACTCTCCAAACAAGTAATGGACAATGTTGTTGAGAAGTACAAGTCAGGGTTAGGTTATAAAAAAAAAAATATCCAAATCTTTGATGATCCCTAGGAACACCATCAAATCTATCATGACCAAAATGGAAAGAACATGGCACAACAGCAAACCTGCCAAGAGACGGCCGCACACCAAAACTCACGGACCGGGCAAGGAGGGCATTAATCAGAGAGGCAGCACAGAGACCTAAGGTAACCCTGGAGGAGCTGCAGAGTTCCACAGCACAGACTAGAGTATCTGTACATAGGATGACAATAAGTCGTACGCTCCATAGAGTTGGGCTTTATTGCAGAGTGGCCAGAAGAAAGCTATTACTTTCAGCAAAACACAAAATGGCACGTTTTGAGTTTGCGAAAAGGCATGTGGGAGACTACCAAAATGTATGGAGGAAGGTGCTCTGGTCTGATGAGACTAAAACTGAACTTTTTGGCCATCAAAGAAAACGCTATGTCTGGCGCAAACCCAACACATCACATCACCCAAAGAACACCATCCCCACAGTGAAACAAGTGGGGGCAGCATCATGCTGTGGGGATATTTTTCAGCAGTCGGGACTGGGAAACTGGTCAGAGTTGAGGGAAAGATGGATTGTGCCAAATACAGGGATATTCTTGAGCAAAACCTGTACCCACTCTGATTTGAGACTAGGACGGTGGCTCACCTTTCAGCAGAACAATGACCCCAAACACACTGCTAAAGCAACACTTGAGTGGTTTAAGGGGAAACATGTATATGTGTTGGAATGGCCTAGTCAAAGCCCAGACCTCAATCCAATAGAAAATCTGTGGTCAGACTTAAAGATTGCTGTTCACAAGCGCAAACCATCCAACTTGAAGGAGCTGGAGCAGTTTTGCAAGGAGGAATGGGCAAAAATCCCAGTGGTAAAATGTGGAAAGCTCAGACTTATCCAAAGCGACTTGGAGCTGTGATAGCCGCAAAAGGTGGCTCTACAAAGTATTGACTGTAGGGGGGTGAATAGTTATGCACATTGACTTTTTCTGTTATCTATTTCTTGTTTCATGTTCTGTAAACTAAATAATGCAAATCCTCAAACAATCCATGTTAATTCCAGGTTGTTAGGGAACAAAACAAAAAATGCCAAGGGGGAGAATACTTTTGCAAGGCACTGTATGTAGACTGTCCTTGCATCATCAGCTGACTTTAGCTTATGAGTCAGTACAACCTACTAAAACCAGGACAGTCAGCTAACTAGAATTCTTGGATGATGGTAGGCAACGACATTTCATTTCTTTCAGTGCAGGTTTCTTCCTTTAAGGAGCCCAGCTTTGTTGGAGGCAGGGAAACCTCCACTATAAGTCACTATCATCATAGCCTTTAAATGCAAATGAGTAAACTCAAAGCTGGGAAAATTGGGGAGAGGGGGAGAGAACACACGGTCATGTAACAAAGATCCCAGCTGCTAGCTTGTCAAAGCGAAGGTCTGCAGTTATGGGTAAAAACCACTGTCATCTACAAAAAAGGAAATCTCTTGAAGTTTTTTGGATTGGTGTTAACGCTCAATACTATCTTCAGAATATTCCTGCCTGGATGGTAGTATCACAGCATAGCCATCAAGAAAAGTCAGCACTTCTGTTTGATGGGAGACATTTTGAAGGCCATTTAGCCTTCCCAAACCTCTCCAACATAAGATGCAGAATGAAAACATTGTGATGTACAAAGACACTTACCATCTCCTTGCATATCTGAAGTCCATAGTGTCAGATTATCACGTAACAATTGCATGATAAGCGTGGAGTCCTTGTAACTTTCTTCGCTCAGTGTATCCAGTTCTGCAATTGCATCATCGAATGCTGCTTTTGCCAACCTTTATTAAAACAGGCCATTGTTAGTGAAGCTTACAAGTCTTTGCTGCTTTGCATTATTGCAATGTCATGAATAACAATTTTCAACATGATACAAAGTAACTACATCATTTTCTATATCTATCTCAGGACGAATGCACATACAATTCAGTGGATCTCATTAACTCCTTTACAACATGCCGACACATATGTGCAGTTTAGTGGTCGTTGCTTATGGCTTATGTGCCGAGAAGCATGCTGTTTGTGTGTTGCAACAATGCATCATTAAAGTCACACACTAGCAAACATGCGTGTTATACAGCGCACAAGTCTAATGCTAGAGACAACCAGCACACAATGTTCCGATAGACATGGCAAAACTGAAAGTAGCGACGTTTCAAGGCCACTAATGGCCTCATCAGGCAGCAGCATCACCACCGCAAGCCTTTATGCAGGCAAGAAAGAGACCTTTAGTGGCCTCTCAACATCACCACTTTTCTGTTGGCGACATTAAAATATCCTGTCTGAAGGTGATGTGCTGGCAATACCTTGGGTTGGACTTGTGCTTTGGTGGCACCATCCACCTTTTCACCAAAGCACCCTCCTGTGACTGGGTCCCATTGCTGTATGGAGTGCGCATGCAGGTGTGAATGGGCCCCTAATGTAATTTACTTGCCCTTCCAACCACTTCTGAAATGAACGAATGAAGTAGCCATAGGGTGCCATGTCAGAGTTATCAAGTAGTGATGAATTTTGTCAGCACAACTCTAGTGCATTAATCTACACTCAAAATTTAGTCCTACTATAATAAAGTAGGGATGGCAAAGAGGGTTGTTTAAATGTGTACAAATCTATTAGCTACCTCTGTTCTGGTTCATATAACCCCCCCCAAATAAATAAATACAACTCTGGCAGTTCTGAACGGAGACACCAACATCGGCATACTCTTCAAAGTGAATGAAGTCGACACCGTTTGGGCCCGGGATGCAAGGCTGCGGTCTAACAGCATGTTAGGTCCTGGAAAAATATGGCCTCATGCACATGATCTATAAGATTTATGCTGGTAGTAAGATCCTGCTTAAAAAGATGTTCGTGCTGCATCTGAACTTTACATACAGTGTGAATAGCTGAGATGCGTACAGATAGCTTGTATGGCCACTTTCCCACCTAGTGAATGACTCATTCACTAGGAAGCAGCTGTTTAAGGCAGACATGTAAAGTGTGTAACCAGTTTTTGCCTCCTCCACCAATTAAAACTTTGGCCAGGAGTCATTTATACAGCAGCACATGAGCAGAACGACATCAGCCTCAAATCAACAAAGGCAGAGGTCATTCTGTGCATGTCCTGCATGAACGATTCATTCAGGGCCAACATGTAAACAGTGTAATCAGCACCCGCCGATTACATACTATTCTTTACATAGCAGGCCCTTAGCAGTGGCAGCAGTGTTCAATTCACTGTACACCAGAAAACATGAACTCTAAGGTTTACATGTGTACAGTATAAAAATACAGCCAAACGCAATACAATGGATGCAGATTTTTCAAGTTTTAGTTTACGCAAGTAAACACGGCAGACTAAAACAGACTAATGTGCATGGGCTCATAAGATAACACGGTTGCGTTCAGGCCCATACAAGTTAAGAATCTGAACGCAGCAAATTACACTGGTGTGCATGAGCCTCATCTCCTTAACGGCAACTGACAGGTAATATTTAAACACTTCTGCTCATTTACCTCTCACTCCCCTTTTTGTGTTTAAAAAGGCTTGAATCTGAGTTCTGGTTTGTTAAAATGAAAATGGCACCCAACATTTAATTTGCACTTAGGTATAGAGAGCTGCCAAGGCAGCCAATGGCTGATTATACAATTAATGTTTCTGTATACAACACTTTGGTCAAAAGACCTAGCACTTCATATAAGACACTAATAAAGACTGTATTGATTCTAATTGGGATTGTTATGCCGAGTAAATTGATACCCAACATGTCACGCTTCAAAATTGCGCCTGCTCATCGAATGGTGTCAAACTTTTATCCTTAAAAATCTCCATAGGCGACGTTTAAAAAAATTCTACAGGTTGCATGGTTTGAGTTAGAGGTCTAGGGCTAGAATTATTGCTCTCGCTCTAACGATTGCGGCGATACCTCACATGTGGTTTGACCGCCGTTTTCTTATGCGGGTGCTACTCACGTATGTGTTCTCTACTGCACACAAGCTCATTGGGACGGGGCGCATTAAAAAAAAAAAAAAAAAATGTTTTATTTTACTTGATTTTATTTTTTTCACTTTTTTTTTTTTTTTTAAAGTGTCACTTTTATTCCTATTACAAGGAATGTAAACATCCCTTGTAAGAGAAAAAAAGCATGACAGGACCTCTTAAATATGAGATATGGGGTCAAAAAGACCTCAGATCTCATATTTAGACTTAAATGCAATTAAAAAAAAAAAGAAAAAAAAATTGTCATTTGAAAAAAATGACAACAGAAAAATGGCCCTTTAAGACGTATGGACAGAAATGACGTCGCTTCCACCCTGCTATAGTATGGAGACGGGTGGGGGCCATCTTCCCCTCACTCGTCTCTATACCCAGCCACGGACAGGTCCCGATCGCCTCCGCCAATGGCTGCAGTAAGCGGGTGACCCCTCTCCCGCCGCCAATAACGGTGATCTCGCGGCGATTCCACCGCAGAGACCACCATTATCGTAAACAGAACCGCCAGCTGAAAAGATGGATACCTCGGTTGTGGCAGCAGCTGCTGCCGTTACTGAGATATCCATCTTTAAACTGCCGACATATGTACAGGAGTCGGTCAGCAGGTGGTTAATTTACACCAACACATATGCGCAGCACAAATCAGTAGGAAGCAAAAAACTAAAAATAAAATTAAGTTATTTTGTCAGTGTCACTTACCTGCATGCACGGTCAGGGGAATTAAGAATTTCATAGTAGAACACGGAGAAATTGAGTGCGAGGCCTAAACGAATAGGATGTGTTGGAGGAAGTTCTGTCATTGCAATATCACTTGCAGCCTTATAAGCTACCAAGCTATTCTCTGCAGCCTCCTTCCGGTCATTGCCAATGGCAAACTCTGCCAGATATCGGTGGTAGTCTCCTTTCCTAAGAATATAGGATACGTTATGAGTAACTTATTACAATCACATCTAAAAATAGCCTCTTTATTGTGAGATATATTATGAGAACGTTAACATTAAGTTGTAAAGTACACTTGCTATTGAGCATTTCCTGATTTTTCCCCTACAGCCCAAATGAGGGGGAAAAAAAAAAAAAAAAAAAAAAAAAAAGGATAAAATGGAAATTTTTTTGCAGGTAAAAAAATTATTTGTTGCAGGAGCCTTGCATTGCACCAGCGATCAGCATGAGGAGGAAGCAGATAAGCGGAGCTTCCACGTTTGGGTGGAACTCCGCTTTAAGAACATATCTGACATATGCCTAGGGGGTCTTAAACCTCTATTAGCATAGTGAAGTCCTCGTATAGTACCTGTGCAAATGACGCAATAAAAATGTGTGAAATGCAAAAAAAATATTAATTACCATAAAAAGTGCAAAAAAAAAAAAAAAAAAAAAAAAATCTGATTAATTGGTTAATAAACTATTGCTGGAATTTAGAAAACAGTTCTGGTAACTGTGCAAATGGATGTGCAATGACCATAAAATTAGAACCACTGCTCTGCTGTGACAATAATGTGTAATGTGCATTTCCGAACGGGGGGCCGTTCGGAAATGCACAGAAAGGCTCTAGGACAGCTCGGCTGATCTCGGGAACTGAGTCTTTCCGAGGTGTCCTCGGGCCTTTCCGGCCGCTTCCGAGGCTCTCCTGCACCCCCAACCTCTGGCGGTATTGCATGCCATTGAAGTCAATGCGGAACAAATTATTTTCGTTTCCATTGACTTCAATGGGGAAACTCGCTTTGATATGCGAGTACTTCGGATTACGAGCATAATCTGTTCCAGGAGAATGCTCGTAATCCAAGGTTCCAGAGTGTGTGAAAATATTATATATATATATATATATATATATATATATATATATATATATATATATATATATATATATATTCCTCTAATGAACCATGCTGGTGTACTACAAAGTCCAAATGTCGTGACAATAAAGTGACAAGTGCTCTTCACAACTTATTCGGTGCTTCTTAACCACTTAAAGACCAGCCTCGTTTTGGATTTTAGGTGTTTACAAGTTTAAAACAGGTTTTTTTGCTAGAAAATTACTTAGAACCCCCAAACATTATATATTGTTTTTTTCTAACATCCTAGAGAATACAATAGCGGTCATTGCAATACTTTTTTTTGCACCGTATTTGCGCAGCGGTCTTCTAAGCGCACTTTTTTTGGAAAAAATTCACTTTTTTGAAAAAAAAAATAAGACAACAGTAAAGTTAGCCCAATTTTTTTTTTATATTGTGAAATATAATGTTACGCCAAGTAAATTGATACCCAACATGTCACGCTTCAAAATTGCGCCCGCTCGTGGAATAGCGTCAAACTTTTACCCTTAAAAATCTCCATAGGCGACGTTTAAAAAATTCTACAGATTGCATGTTTTGCGTTACAGAGGAGGTCTAGGGCTAGAATTATTGCTCTCACTCTACCGGTCACGGCGATACCTCACATGTGTGGTTTGACCACCGTTTTCATATGCGGGCGCTACTCACGTATGCGTTCGCTTCTGCGTGCGAGCTCGTCGGGACAGGGCGCTTTAAAAAAATTTTTTTTTTTTTTTTTATTATTTTATTTTATTTATTTTTTCAAAAAAAAAAAATTTGGATCACTTTTATTCCTATTACAAGGAATGTAAACATCCCTTGTAATAGAAAAAAGCATGACAGGTCCTCTTAAATATGAGATCTGGGGTCAAAAAGTCCTCAGATCTCATATTTAGACTAAAATGCAAAAAAAAAAAAAAAAAAAAAAAAAAAAAAAAAAAAAAAAAAAAAAGTCGTTTAAAAAAATGACACTAAAAAAATTTGTGCCTTTAAGAGAGTGGGCGGAGCCGTCGTAATGACGTCGCTCCGGCCGTCACATGGTATGGAGACGGGTAGGCGCCATCTTGGCCTCACTTGTCTCCATACCTCAGCAGGGAAAGGACCCGATCGCCTCCGCCGCTACCGACGGCTCCGGTAAGCGGCGGAGGGTGCGGGAGAGCGGCGGGAGGGGGGGTGGCACCTCTGCCGCCGCCGATAACGGTGATCTCGCAGCGAACCCGCCGCTGAGACCACCATTATCGTGTACAGAATCGCTCACTGAAAAGATGGATATCTCGGTTGTGGCAGCAGCTGCTGCCGTTACCGAGATATCCATCTTCAAAAAAATGACGTATATATACAGTGAGCGGGGCTGAAGTGGTTAAAAGGTGCCCCATAGGAAATGCACTCACCGCAATTGTTCACCCCGCCAGGGGGCATTAAGCCTTCACAGTATTTGCCACTGTGTAGCACACGGGAACTTTTTGTCCTATATCAGCTGTTTGCTTCCGTGTTTGCGGTGTGAGTGGTCACCTTGCAGCTAGCCTCTTATTACTCCTTTAGCTGACTAAGGCAGGAGTCTCTCCAGTATGAAACACTATGGATATTGTCAATTTCAGTTAATTGGGCTGGCTGAAAAATGCACTGGAAAGCAGAAAAATCTGTGCAAGCACTAGTTTTTCAGAATGCACCGCACCAAAGTGTTTAGGTGGCTGCAAAAGCAGCCTATGATGGGTTTGAGGTGCCATTAACAATTCACTGGCACCCATATGCTCTTGCAAGGGCAGAGTTTTCAGCTGAAATGTTGGAACTGCACGCAAAAACACCTTTCCCAAATCGCATTTTGGTATGAGCGGGCCCATTCACACCACAAAAATGTCCTCCAGATCTGCTCCGGATAAGTTTCTGCATGCGCTTTTTTGATGCGTTCTGGTGAGTTTGTTGCCTTTTCGGATGCTTTTTTTCCACTGTACTGGGGCCTGGTGCGTTTTTGATGCATTTTTTATGCTTTTTGCCGAGTTCCAATACAATTCTGTGCAGGAGAAAAGCAGCATGTACTTTTTTTGGAACTGGAACACACTTGCACTGGTGGGAACTATGCCATTCCAACCCATATAACCTGTCCAAACGTTTGATGCAGAAAATTTTTAGGGATGGGCTCAGGTAAGGATTAGGGGGCTGCTGCACACAGGAGATTTTTTTTATCCTAATGCATTATGCATCAAGATAAAAAAAAAAACCCTATACAACCACTTTAATTGAACAAGCGGAAGCTAGAATCCAATTGGCTACCATGCAGAGCTGCACCAGCTTTCTCACTACCCAGTTTTAGTAAATCAACCCCAGAATGTCAACAGCACCCCAGTGCACTGTTGCCAGGGCTACAGATCATATTTCCTCTAAAATGACCTTCACCGTTCTCCACTACCACATACAAATCCCAATACGTCCATCTAGCAAGCACACTCATACACTTACTATTGCCTCCCACAATGCAGTGCTTGATGCAAAATGTGTCACAACTTTTACACATTTATGTAGTGTGATAATGTGCAATAGTTAATTTTGAACATGCTGTAGACACACACACACCCCCAGTTTGTAAAAAAAAAAAAAAAAATGTATATTAATCAATTTAGGCCAATATGTATTCCGCTACTTTTTTTTTTTACCAAAAAGAAAAATCCCAATAAGAATATATTGATGGGTTTGCACAAACGTTACAGCCTCTACAAACTTTGGGATATTTTTAATTTTTTACTAGCAATGGTGGCAAACAGCAACTTATAGCCGGACAAATCTGACACCTGACACTTTTTTGGAGACTAGTGACACTAAATGCACTGTCACTCCACTAATAACACTGGCAGGGAAGGGGTTAACATCAGGAGCAATCAAAGTTTTAAATGTGTGCCTAGCTAATGTTTAAGTGTAGCGGGGGAGGTGCTTTTACTACTGGAAGACATGGATTGGAGTTTCTGCTTCACAGAAACACAGGTTCCATGTCTTCTGTACTCACTGACTGCCTTATTTAAATAGGTAGACTGGCATGCTGTCAGTGTAATGAACGATCGTCAGGTCCCGGCGGAGATGGGGTCCGCGGAACCCGATGTGTAAAATCACAGTGGGAGCATGCGGCTGGCACGCGCCCAAAGCCCAGAATCACGTGTGCGAGATAGATAGATATCTATATCTATCTATATGCAATTCTGCACTGCGCGACTGCTATGGGGTGTATCAGTTTTCTGGGAAGGAATGTGTACACAGACAGTATTTCCAGGCTGGTAAAATTTACATGTCACAAAGTTGAAGAAAAAAAAAAGGTTACTTACATTTTATAGTAAAAAACCTTAGACTCCCCACTGTTTGCAGCTGGAATGAGGTGCTTGTCCAGTACATCCAGAATGTCATTACAGATAGATTTCAATTCAGTCTCAACCTAAAAAGCAAAAACACAACATCATTTTGTACAGTGAACCAAAACACATTTATGGCTTCCATTCTATAGAAATCAGGCAATATTGGGCCTACACAACACACAGTTCAGCCAGTTTACTATAAATGCTGCATTTTGTGTGCACAGTATAGTGAGCATAGACACATCTGTGATTTCCTCACAAGACTTTTCCCTCTTCTGAACCCCATTCCTTTCATGCATAGTCATTCACTACATTGTACATACATTCAGAAACAGTAGCTTACAGCAGTATTAATGTAAAGCTGTACTATGAGAACCAACAAGGTTTGCCATTGCTGACCTCACTCTGAAAATACCAGTTGTCTGGCTGTTACTGGCCTAAAGACTTTTATGGCCCGCCCTGGCAACAAGTGAGGTCAAAGGAAAAGCCATAACTCTAAAATTTAGGAGGACAGCTACCCATCTTTGTTGCAATTACAATTTGTCCCCCCTCCTGCCCCCAACATCTGACTAGATCTCACAAGAACTTGTGAAAATTGTCAATGAAGGGTCCAAGCATGCATTCCGCACCCCTACTCATTTCTTTGAAGCTTCTGGGTAACAAAACTTGTACTCTGGACCAATTGTCCATAAGAAAAAAAAAAAAAAAACACAAAAAAAAAAAAAAAAAAAAACGCAGAATGCATTTGCATGCCCGACTGGAGGGGGAGGGGGCATATTACTAGTGTATTGAAGTGATTGGATGGTTTTATAGCCATCTGATTCACTTTTATGTGAAAGTCAACAGTTCACTGTAAAAAAAAAAAAAGTGTACATTCTGGGGCTTCTAGCAATATAACAATTCTACCCTGGATAACTCATGACTCTGAGTGTGTATATAATGAAGCCTCACCATTGTCCGATATTCCTTGATCATTTTGAGTTTATCTTCTCCTCCTTTGTTCTCCTCTTTCTGTTCAATGCTGCTGATTATTCTCCAGGACGCTCTTCGAGCTCCAATCACATTTTTATATGCAACAGAGAGCAAATTCCTTTCTTCTACTGTCAATTCCACATCCATGCCAGCCACTTTCTTCATAGACTCAACCATTTCTGAAAAACATTATGCACATTTTACCCACATATAGCAGTCAATAAGAAGCATGCTGTAAATTCTTCACCATGGTTCGACGCCACACCTCATCAGGGCTTATGATGACAATTACACTAAAATGGTCTTTCGCGTGTGACGACATGAAAGGCGAGGCGATTGATAGACGTTTCATATCACCTTGTATGCGTTCATATGCAGGGAACTAAGGTTGAATACGGTCCAGGTTTTCCAGGCCACCGTGGCAAGGTTGGTTTTGGACCAGATTTTGTGGCCCACTAGTGACCACAGGTGGTATAAATAAAGCAGGACTAGAGCAAGAGAGATTGCTCTTGACTTGGGACTCAGGAAGCCAAACCCAAAAAGCAGAAGGAACGGGGCCACTCTGTGCAAAACCCTTACACAGAGGCAAGTATAATTTTTTTATTTTTAAACCACTTGCCTACAGGACACTTCGTACCATTTTTCAGCTCTCAGTGCTGTCGCACTTTGAATGACAATTGTACGGTCATGCTACACTGTACCCAGATGACATTTTTATAATTTTCTTCACACAAATAGAGCTTTCTTTTGGTGGTATTTAACCACTTGCCGACCGCTGCACGCCGATGTACTTCCAAAGTTTGGCGGCGGATATAGTTGTTATGGCAGCAGCTAGCTACCATAACCCCGGTATCCCTGTTTTCGTGCAGCGGTCAGCTTTCAGATAAAAGTGGTCTCTGCGGCAGATTTGCCACAAGATCACTTTTATCGGTGGCGGGAGAGCCCCACCCCCTTTCCCGCCGCGATCCGGTGCCCTGCGATCGTGTCTGTCTTCTTGCTGTGCCTGGAGACGAATGAGGCTAAGATGGCGCCCACTTGTCTCCATGACACTGCAGGGCGGAAGCGAAGTCAAAAACGTCACTTACGCCCATACATCTTAAAAGGCACATTTTTTTCAATGACTTTTTTATTGCATTTCAGTGTAAATATGAGATCTGAGGTCTTTTTGACCCCAGATCTCATATTACAAGGGATGTTTACAATTGATACAATAGGAATAAAAGTGACACAATTTTTTTATTTTTTTTTAAACTGTGTAAAAATAAAATCATGTAAAATAAAAATGTTTTTTTTTTTAATGTAACTTTTTAAATTGTCTGTTTATAGCGCAAAAAATAAAAAACGCAGGTAATTAAGTGCCACCAAAAGAAAGCTCTATTTGTGGGGGGGGGGGGGACACGACACACATCAATTTTGTTTGAGTACAGTGTCGCACGCAATTCTACAAAAGATGCTGTGAAATAATAATGATGGACTACAATGATCCAATGACCAAATGTCCAGTGGACACACCTACCATACGGCAGTGCGTCTGATAGACTTATAGTACTGGATCCCCAGTGGTGAGATGATGCCAGGCTGGATGGGGATGTAATGACCACAAACTCCAATCCACCCAGGTTGGATGATGGTTCCAAAGTGAAGTTTCCAAACCGATCCACAATAGCGATAATCAGAGAGTAATCATCAGCACTCAAGCATGGGGGAAAAAGAAAAAAGGGAAGCGCCACATGGCGCAGGTCAACCAATGTTGGTTTATTGGAGATAAAAAATGCCAAACAGTAATGGATAAACCAAGTGATCACAAAAATATAAAAACAGCTGGCAGCACTCACTGCTTCCCACATTGCAGTTTTTATATTTTTGTGATCACTTTTATACATTACCGTTTGGCATTTTTTATCTCCAATAAACCAACATTGGTTGACCTGCGCCATGTGGAGCTTCTCCCCCCCCCCCCCCATGCTTGAGTGCTGACTACTCTTCGATTATCGCTATTGTGGACCGGTTCGGTGGTGGATCAGTTTGGAAACTTCACTTTGGAACCATCATCCAACCTGGGCGGATCGCAGTTCGTGGTCAGTACATCACCATCCAGCCTGGCATCATCTCACCGCTGGGGATCCAGTACTATAAGTCTATCAGACGTACTGCCGTATGGTAGGTGCGTCCATCTGTTTCAGTAAGAGTACCCACTCTCTCATCTGAATGTTTTCCGGTACAGTTTTGGTCCATTGTGACCACGTATCTCCTGTTTCAGTTGAGGATTGAAGAGAAAGTTCAATTGGACACTATACATGTGGACATTTGGTCATTGGATCATTGTAGTCCATAGTGATTTCACAGCATCTTTTGTTCAGAGGTTTGATTTTCACTTTATTTGATTTGAGGCCATTTAGTTGTTTTTAGCGCTACACTATATTTTTGATCTCACTACTTGGTTTGTGTGTTAGCAGTTTATCCTTTTTTTCACATATTTTGTGGGTTTAAGCACAGTATTTTCCCCCACTGAAGTGGTTAAAGACTGTACAGAGATTCTACAATCAGATTGGGACACACTGGTCGGTTTTAAAGCTTAATACTTCAATATTTTCATGCTCCTGCATTACAGAAAACAAATTTACTATAAATAAGGCATTCTTTGGCGCGATGCAGAATACTGCAATTAGAAACAGAACTGTTCATGTAGACACTTATATCTAACTGGGAAGCACTTCTGTAATCTGCAGGCAGTGAGACTTCACTAGCAAGAAGCCAAGCCCCTGTGTTAATGTAGTTTCCAGGTGAACACCACATTTCACTAGGAGAACCGAAGCACACAGTGAAAATTAATCTGTTTTAATGATAGCAATTTACATCACTGCTTTAAGCTGAATTCTAGGTATGCATATTTTTGCATAGTTACAGCAGTCCAACTTGGTAATGTAAGGTATGTGCAGTGGCATGAAAGTCTTAGATTGTAAGCTCTAACGAGCAGGACCCTCAGATTCCCCTTGTACCAAATTGTATTGTAACTAATGTCTGTCTTCATTTTGTAAAGCGCTGCGCAAACTGCTGGCACTAAATAAATCCTAAAAAAGAATAAGTATGTAGCTGGTTTTCTGCAGTAATTCACCATAAAATATGACCTGATACTCATCCAAATCACAATAGACATAAACCTGCTTTAAAGCAAAACTCCACCCAAAAGTTCTGACTCACCCCCCTAGGCAATCTGAACAGAAGTTCTCCTCTCCCCCTCCTTGCAGTTTTCTAGGACACGTCACAGGTCCCAGGACAAGGGGGGCAAACCACCAATGTATGAACCCACGCCCCCGATTTTTTTTTGCAGCCAATTTTTTTTCTTACATTTAGCTGTCAGTGAGGAAGCCAGCTGACAGCTAATGACTCAGGTTGTTAAGAACGTAAAGCCGGCCCGCTCCTCGAAAACCTATTTCCATTAAAATCAATAAATGCTTTCACACTGGGGCGGTGCACTGGCGGGGAGGTGAAAAACTGCAAGCAGCATCTTTGGAGCGCAAAAAAAAAAAAAAAAAAAAAAAAAAAAAAAGCACCCTCTCCATTTAAATGAATGGGAAGCGCCTCAAAATGTTTCTTGAAGCAGTTTGAGTCATGTGTACTTCAAAAAAAAAAACACACCACTGTTTTATGGGCAGTTTTTAAGCACCTCAATGTGAAAGGGCTCTTAAAACTGATAAACAATTCTAATTTCTCATGTCATTAATAAAAACATACATTTACAGTGCTCAAAGGAAAAAACCTTTGGTTAAACCTCTTGGCAGCAATGACTTCAAGCAAGCACCTTCGTTAGAAATGGATCCGACCTGCACAACGTTCAGGAGGAAATTTGGCTAATCCTCTTTACAAAACAGCTAAAGTTCAGACACATTTGTAGGATGTCTGGCATGAATGGCTCTTGGGGTCATTTCATAGCATCTCTATGGGGTCAAGGTCTGGACCACTCCAAAAAGGCGCCCGTTTTCTGAATTCAGAATGTGGTGGATTTACTTTGATGCTTAGGGAAAATTGTTCTGATGCCTCACTCAACTTCTACTAAGCTTCAGCTGGCGGACCAGCCACCCCTGACATTATCCTGTAGGATATCTTGGTAAACTGAGGAATTCATCCCTTAAAAGATGGCAAGTGATCCAGGCTCTGAGGTAGCAAAGCAAGTCCAAATCATGATGCTCCCTTCACCATAATTCATTGGGATTAGGTTTTGATGTTGGTAAGCTGTATACAAAGCGCTGAATATTTTTAAATGAACAATTCAAGTTTTGATTCATCAGTCCACAAAACATTTTCCTAGCAGCATTGCAGTTTGCCAAGGTGCTCTTTGGTAAACTTCAGGCAAGCAGAAATTTTTTTTTTTTTTTTTTTGAAGAGCAGCGGCTTCCTCTGTGGTGTTCTGCCATAGACACACTTTGCTTGTGCAAAGACTTGTGTCTGCTAGACTCATGAACAAGGATGTTTGCCAGTTCCAGTGATGTCTGCAAGCCTTTAGCTGTTACTCGTGGGTTTCTCTTTACCTCATTGAAGATTCTGTGTTGTGCCTTGGGAGTCATCTTGGCTAGGCACCCACTTCTAGGAAGAGTAGCCACAGTACTAAACCATATCCATTTATAAATATTGAGTAATGGATGCCTAAACACTTCAAAATTTCTTCAACTGCTTTTGACCGCATGTCTTCAGAGAGCTCCTTTTTGTGGGGCATGGTTCACATTAGCGGATTCTTCCTATGAACAGCAATCCTACGAAATGTTTGACTGTTTATCAAAGTAACACTAAATCACAACTCCAAACCCATTTCATCATAGGGCTGAAACAACTAATCGATAACTAATCGATTATGACATTAATCGATTACTATTTTCATAATTGATTATTCGGCCAGTAACATAATGGGGTTAAAAAAACTAAAATGAGCCCTTTATAGTACAAAAAGAGCAAATAATCGCTACTGTAAATATTACTCACAGTTCTACAGTAAAAAAATGAACCCCTTACAGTAGTGATTTGCTTTTTTTGTACTATAAAAAGGGCTAATTTTAGTTTAGTTAACCCCATTATGTTACTAAACATCTTAGACCTGGTTCACATTTATGTGTTTTTGGTGCTTTTTGCAGAAACGCACTACAGTTAGTTTACATGGTTTCCTATGGGACACGTTCACATCTATGCTTTTTTCAGCTGCTGTGTATTTGGAAAGGGTCAAAGACTTTTTTTTAAGCGCAAAATGGTGCTTTTTTGGTTCAATATAAGTCAACGGAGAAGCTGCAGAAAAGCATTTAATGCGTTTTTGCAGTAATTTGTGTTTTTTAATCTGCCCAACAAATTGGCCAAAAGAAATGCAAAAAAACACAAATCGCAGCAAAATCACATGCGCAAAAATAAAAAAAAAAAAAAAAAAACACCACACAGCAAAAAGCACTGCAGAAATGGATCAAAAGCAAAAACTGCATAGGTGTGTAGCGAGCCTTATGCTGGTCACACAGATCAATTTTCAGACGAAAGATCTTTGTACATTCGCTGAATGAAAGAATGTTTGAAATTTTCACTTGTTTTTAACATTCTGTTTTTAAAATGAATGTAATTTCTGAACAAAAAACATACACTGTCTGAAAAATCCTTTGACCGAGAAGTTTTCTATTATTTCCAAATTTTCCCATCACTGTGGTTGAAAATGAACACGGATTTGACCTCACTAACAATTAGAAAATCAAACGAATGTTCTTAAAATGAAATTTTTTCTGAAGGAAGACAGTGTTTGTTTTTTTAAATAAAAAAAAATTTGATCT
This sequence comes from Aquarana catesbeiana, assembly GCF_042186555.1. Taxonomy (NCBI): domain Eukaryota; kingdom Metazoa; phylum Chordata; class Amphibia; order Anura; family Ranidae; genus Aquarana; species Aquarana catesbeiana. Next base: position 668,021,496 of record NC_133325.1, read on the forward strand.
GAGTCGGTTATTTACCAGATTCACCCTTTAATAGTATATATCTTCCAATAGTATATACAGTATATCTTTTCTATTATATACAGTATCTCTCTTCTGTCTTATTCTCAGAGTAGATTAGATTTATTTGCTCCGTAACCATATAGCTGGTTATTTATATTTACCACTGCATAGAGATATTTAAGAATAAATTGCCTTTTTTTACTTTACATATTAACTAAATTATACACCACACTTTTTTTAAAGGTCATTAACCGATTAATCACAACAATAAAATCGGCCAACGAATCGATTATGAAAATAATCGTTAGTTGCAGCCCTATTTCATTAATTGGACTACAAGGTGTTCAAACCACTGACTCCAACTAGCTTTTGGGTTCACTTTTTCCTCCAGAACTGAATGATTACCAACTTACAGACCGCCCGCCGTCAATATACGTCGGCACTTTGAGTAGGAATATAGTTATGGCAGCAGCTAGCTGCCATAACACCGGTATCCTCTCATTTAGCAGGCAGTCCGCTTTCAGATAAATGTGGCCTCTGCTGCGCATTAGCGGCAACATAACTTATCGGCGGTGGGAGAGGCCCCGCCCCTCCCGCCGCGCTCTAGTGCCGCCAGAGGCAATCGGGTCCATTCTCTGTGGTATGGAGCTGAGTGAGGGGAAGATGGCCCCCACCTGGCTCCATACCAATAAATGCAGGGTGGAAGAGACGTCAAAAGTGTGACTTCTGCCCATAGCTCTTTTTTTTTTTTTTTAAATTGCATTTTAGCATAAATATGAGATCTGAGGTCTTTTTGACCCCAGATCTCATATTTAAGAGGTCCTGTCATGCTTTTGTACTATTACAAGAGATGTATACATTTTTTTTTTTTTTTTAAAGAACAGTGTAAAAATAAAGTAGAAGCGAATGCATACGCGAGTTGCGCCCGCATATGAAAACGGTGGTCAAACCACACGTGAGGTATCACCGCGATCGTTAGAGCGAGAGCAATAATTCTAGCCCTAGACCTTCACTAACTCAAAACATGCAAGCTGTACAATTTTTTAAACATCACATATGGAGATTTGGGGGGGGGACGGGACACTGTCGCCATTCCACGAGCGGGGGCAACTTTGCAGCGTGACAGGTTGGGTATCAATTTACTTGGCATAACATCTTTTTTTTTTTTTTTAAATTGTAAAAGAAAAAAAAGCCATCAAACTATCCCCTATTTTGTAGACGCTATTACTTGTGCGCAAACCAATCAATATACGCTTATTGCGATTTTTTTTAAACAAAAATACGTAAAATACATATCGGCCTAAACTAAGGAAATAGTTTTTTTATAAATATATTTGGGGGATATTTATTATAGCAAAAAATGTGTTTTTTTCAAAATCGTCGCTCTATTTTTGTTTATAGTGCAAAAAATAAAAACTGCAGAGGTGATCAAATACCACCAAAAGAAAGCTCCTTTTTTCACACAAATGGATGTCAATTTTGTTTGGGTGCAACATCGCACGACCGTGCAATTGTCAGTTAAAGCGACGCAGTGCCGAATCGCAAAAAGGGCTCTGATCAGGAAGGGGGTAAAATCTTCTGGGGCTGAAGCGGTTAATAAAGACAAGACATTAACTTGGAAGTAGACAGTGGCTTTGCCTACAGCGGCCACCCGTCTGCAGTACATTACAGGCGGGTGCTAAGTGGTCAGAAATCTGCCTTAATATCACCTTAAATGCCACTTAGAGCAGTTTTGAATGAAAGTTGAACCTGTCAAGTGACAACATTCCTGTAGTTTTAAATGTACCAGATACCCACATTTTGGGATTTGTCCAGGGCATGAATAAATGAAAACAAATACAGTACAGAGCTACAGTCGTGCATACCATGCTTTACAAGAAATGTCAACCGAGTTCCATATTATGGCAATCATCATTCGATATGGACAGAAATGGTGTGAACCAATGAGGTGTCTGGGAAATTTCATTAGCACCAATAAAGTTTCAAAGGCACAGTGTACACTTGCAGAACAGTGAATGGGTTCCCTCAAAACTATTCCAACACTTAACTGTTAGCTTATACTAGGCTTTAAACCTTCCATGAACCCTCAAACAAGTGTGCCTTTTGTAAACTACTCCCAAGGGCACAGGTAAGTAGCAGCTGAACTGCTGGTGACCTGCCCTGTATACAGAAATAACTACAGCAGTAACTCATTCAGGATATGCAACTTGCCATGTCTGGAGGTGACACACTAAACAAAGTAGAACTAAAAACAAACACTCTCAAGCAACATTAACTATTTTTAATCCTTCTGCTACTAGCGTGAGTAAATAGATAGGAAGGTAGGTATATTATCTAGTTTCGAGTTTTGTTTTTCCTTGCGTTTCCTTCTAGTTTCTGACCTACGCTAAAATGAAATCTTCCATCCCAGCCAGTCATTACGTGCCTTTATTTTCATCTGGAGAAAGCAAGGAGGGGTACTCTAAGCTTAGCACACTCTCCTGAGGTAAGGGCAGATGGATTCCAGGAAGTAAATGTTACATGAATCATCTGCCCTTACTCAAGATTGCCACAGCTAGAAACACTACAGGGAGGCGCCCCCCCAGAAAAGGAGACGTGGATAGATAGGCTTTGAGTATTAACCACTTGCTGACTGCTGCAGGCCGATACATGTCAGCACAATGGCAGGCAAATCGGTGTACCTGTACGTCACCTTTAATTGGCGGGGCTAGCGGGCGCACTGCAGAGTACAGCATGACCGTGCCCGCGGGCTCGTTGACAGCCAGTGTCTCGGCGATCGTGTCACAGAGCCGCACAATGGGGAGATAGATGCCTATGTAAACAAGGCATTTCCCCCGTTCTGCCTTGTGACATGACAGATCACTGCTCTCTGTGATTGGGAGCAGTGATCGCTGTCATGTGAGTTGAAGCCCCCCCCCCCCCCCCCCCCCCCCCCCAGTTAGAATCACTCCCTAGGAAACACTTAAGCCCTTGATCGCCCCCTAGTGTTTAACCCCATCCCTGCCAGTGACATTTACACAGTAATCAGTGCATTTTTATAGCACTGATCGCTGTATAAATGACAATGGTCCAAAAATAGTGTCAAGAGTCCGCCATAATGTCACAGCGACGATAAAAAAAAAAAAAAAAAAAAAAAAAAAAAATCAATAACAAAAATTATTATTATTATTTTTTTTTTTTTTTTTATTAGCAAAAAGTCAAAAATATTGCTTTTTTTCAAAATTGTCACTTTTTTTGTTTATAGCACAAAAAATAAAAACCGCAGGTGATCAAATACCACCAAAAGAAAGCTCTATTTTTTGGGAAAGAAAGGATGTCAATTTTGTTTGGGTGCAACGTCACACGTTCGTGCAATTGTCAGTTAAAGCGACTCAGTGCCGAATCGCAAAAAGTGCTCTGGTCAGGAAGGGGGTAAAATCTTCCGGGGCTGAAGCGGTTAAACAAATGCTGGTGCTCAAATACAATTTAAAAAAAAAAAAAAAAAGTTACCCCACATTTCATATTCCTCATATGTGCCTGTTGTACCATGTGTGTTAAAAAATAACCTGTCCTTTGTATTGCTTCCCATGTGTAAAATACCTGGTGATCCTGCCAGTCCCCATGTTTTCCTATTTCAAACAGATCACAGCGTGGTCAGTTTTCTGGCTGTACTGGGAGCTGTCCTCCAATGGTCAGGCTTGTGCGACCCAGACTATGACACTCCCACCACCATGCTTGACTGTAGGCAAGGCACATTTTGTCTTTGTACTCCTCACCTGGTTGCCGCTACACACACTTGACACCATCTGAACCAAAATATGTTTATTTTGGTCTCATCAGACCACAGGACATGATTGCAGTAATCAAAGTCCTTAGTCTGCATGCCTTGAGCAAACTGCGGGCTTTCTTGTGCATCATCTTTAGAAGAGGCTTACTTCTGGGATGACAGACATGCAGACCAATTTGATGCAGTGTGCAGCGTATGGTCTGAGTACTAACAGGCCGACCCCTTCAACCTCTGCAGCAATGCTGGCAGCACTCATATGTCCATTTCCCAAAGACAACCTCTGGATATGACGCTAAGCACGTGCACTCAACTTTTGGTTGACCATGGTGAGGCCTGTTCTGAGTGGAACCTGTCCTGTTAAACCTCTGTATGGTCTTGGCCACCATGCTGCAGCTCAGTTTTAGGGTCTTGGCAATCTTTATAACCTAGGCTATCTTTATGTAGAGCAACTTTTTTTTTTCAGATCCTCAGAGAGTTCTTTGCCATGAGGTGCCATGTTGAACTTCCAGTGACCAATATGAGAGAGAACGATAACACCAAATTTAACACACTTGCTCCCCAGTCACACCTGAGACCCTGTAACACTAATGAGTCACGTGACCCCGGGGAGGAAAAATGTCTAATTGGGCCCAATTTGGACATTTTCACTTAGGGATGTACTCATTGTTGCCAGCGGTTTGGACATTAATGGCTGTGTTGAGTTATTTTGAGGGGACAGCAAATTTACTGTTATACAAGCTGTACACTCACTACTTTACATTGTAGCAAAGTGTCATTTATTCAGTGTTGTCACATGAAAAGATATTATATTTACAAAAATGTGAGGGGTGTACTTACTTTTGTGAGATACTGTACACAATGGGTATCGATAAGGATCACACCTTTTTTTTTTTTTTAAACACATTTTGTTGCTTTACAGCCCGAGATGAAGACACAGTTTGTGTTTTATCCAGCTGTATTTACTAGTGCAACTTATAGCATCCAAGTGAAAGATATAACACCAACCTGTCAGAATAAAAACAATTCAAAAAATAGAATCAAATGAGATGGAAAAAGGATCACCCACTTGTGGTCAGTATTTTGTTGAACCACCTTTTGCTTTAAAATTAGAGCCTTTAGTCTGTTGGGATATGTCTCTAACTTTGCAATATTTGCCCACTATTCTTTGCAGAACTGCTTAAGTTCAGTTAAATTTAATTGTGACCATTTGTGGACTGCAGTCTTCAAGTCATTCTACAGATTTTCAATGTGGTTTAAGTCTGGGCTCTGACTAGGCCATTCACCTTTTTCTCATTCAACCACTGTGTGGTCATTTTTGCTGTGTGATTTGGGTCAGTGTCATACTGGAAGGTAAACCTTCTTCCCATTGACAACTTTCTGGCAGAGGACAGGAAATGATTTCCCTTCAAGAATTTGAAGGTATTTTACTCAATACATTTTTCCTTCTATCCTGACAAGTGCTCCCAGTGCCTGCTGCAAGAGAAGCACTACCATAATAGGATATTACCATCTCCATGCTTTACTGTAGGAATGGTGTTATTTGGATGTGAGCTGTATTGGATTTCTGACAGACAAATCGTTTGATGTTGAGGCCAAATAATTCAATTTTAGTCTCATCTGACCATAACCCCTTTTTCCATATGGCCTCAATCTTCAAAAGGTAAAGCTCAGTGGTAAAGCTCAGTGTTGACTGCATGTGGCCTTGAGTGGCTTTTTTCCTGCAACCCTCCCATACAAGCCACATTTGTGGAGAATTTGTCAATGTTGTCACATGCACACAATGACCGCACTGTCATAAATTCCTGCAACTACTTTAGAGTTGCTGTAGGCCTCTTGGAAGCGTCTGACCAGTTTCCTCCTGGCTCTCTCATTTAGAGATTATTTTTATCTATAGACACACACATATACAGTGCATCTGGAAAGTATTCACATCGCTTCCCTTTTTCCACATTATGTTACAGCCTTATTCCAAAATGGTATAAATTCATGTTCCTCACAATTCTACAAACAATACCCCATAACGACAATGTGAAAGAAGTTTGTTTGAAATCTTTGCACAAAAAAAAAAAAAAAAAAAAAAAAAAAAAAAATCACATGTACAGAAGTATTTCACAGCCTTCGCCGTGACACTCAAAATTGAGCTCAGGTGCATCCCATTTCCACTGATCATCCTTGAGATGTTTCTACAACTTGAAATGGCGACCACAATAAATTCAGTTGATTGGACATGATTTTGAAAGACAGCTGTCTATATAAAAAAGGTCCCACAGTTAACAGTGCATGTCAGAGCACAAACCAAACCATGAAGTCCAAGCAATTGCTCTAGCCTCTGAGACAGGATTGTATCGAGGCACAGAAAAATTTCTGCAGCATTGAAGGTCCCAATGTGCACAGTGGCCTCCATCATCCGTAAATGGAAGCTTGGAACCACGAGGACTCTTCCTAGAGCGGGCTGCCCAGCCAAACAGAGAAATCTGGGGAGAAGGGCCTTAGGGAGGTGACCAAAAACCCGAAAGTCACACTGACAGAGCTTCGGCATTTCTCTGTGGAGAGGGAAACCTTCCAGAAGAACCACCATCTCTGCAGCACCCCACCAATCAGGCCTGTATAGTAAAGCGGCCAGACAAAAACCACTTAGTAAAAGGCACATAACAGCCTGCCTGGAGTTTGCCAAGACACCTGAAGGACTCTCAGACCATGAGAACTATAATTCTCTGGTCTGATGAAACAAAGATTGAACTCTTTGGCTTGAATGGCAAGCGTCATGTCTGGAGGAAACCAGGCACCACTCATCATCTGGCCAATATCATTCCCACAGTTTAGCGTGGTGGTGGCAGCATCATGCTATGGGGATGTTTTTCAGCGGCAGAACTAGGAGACTACTCAGGATCGAGGGAAAGATGAATGCAGCAATGTACAGAGACATCCTTGATAAAAGCCTGCTCCAAAGCGCTCTGGACCTCAGACTGGGGCAAAGGTTCATCTTCCAACAGGACAACGACCCCAAGCACACAGCCAAGATACAAAGAGTGGCTATAGGACAACTCTGAAAGTCCTTGATTGGCCCAGCCAGAGCCCAGACTTGAACCCGATTGAACATCTCTGGAGAGATCTGAAAATTTCTGTGCACTGATGGAGCGTGAGAGGTCCTGCAAAGAAGAATGGAAGAAACTGCCCAAAAACAGGTGTGCCAAGCTTGTAGCATCATACTCAAAAAGACTTGAGGCTGTAATTGGTGCTTCAACAAAGTATTGATCAAAGGCTGTGAATACATTTTTTTTTTTAAATAAATTTGAAAGATTTCAAACAAACATCTTTCACATTGTCATTATGGGGTATGGTTTGTAGAATTTGAGGAAAATAAAGAATTTAACCCATTTTGGAATAAGGCTGTAACATAAAATGTGAAGAACTGAATACTTTCTGGAGGTACTGTACACACACCCTTTATTACCATTTTGAAACTGAATGGGTTATTTTACAAGAAATATATAAATATATTTCTCACTCTGTTATATTGCAACCATTTGCCAAAATCATTTAAGTTCATTTTTTTCCTCAATGTACACACACCACCCCATATTGACAGAAAAACACAGAATTGACGACATTTTTGCAGATTTATTAAAAAAAACACCTGAAATATCACATGGTCCCAAGTATTCAGACCCTTTGCTGCGACACTCATATTTAACTCAGGTGCTTTCCATTTCTTCTGATCAACCTTGAGATGGTTCTACACCTTCATTTGAGTCCAGCTGTGTTTGATTATACTGATTGGACTTGATTAGGAAAGCCACACACCTGTCTATATAAGACCTTACAGCTCACAGTGCATGCCAGAGCAAATGAGAATCATGAGATCAAAGGAACTGCCTGAAGAGCTCAGACAGAATTGTGTCAAGGCACAGATCTGTCCAAGGTTACACAAAAATTTCTGCTGCACTTAAGCTTCGTAAGAGCACAGTGGCCTCCATAATCCTTAAATGGAAGACGTTTGGGACGACCAGAACCCTTCCTAGAGCTGGCCGTCCGGCCAAACTGAGCTATCGGGGGAGAAGAGCCTTGGTGAGAGAGGTAAAGAAGAACCCAAAGATCACTGTGGCTGAGCTCCAGAGATGCAGACGGGAGAAAGTTGTAGAAAATCAACCATCACTGCAGCCCTCCACCAGTCGGGGCTTTATGGCAGAGTGGCCTGACGGAAGCCTCCCCTCAGTGCATAACACATGAAAGCCCGCATGGAGTTTGCTTAAAAAAAAAACAAAAAAAATACACCTGAAGGACTCCAAGATGGTGAGAAATAAGATTCTCTGGTCTGATGAGACCAAGATAGAACTTTCTGGCCTTAATTCTAAGCGTTATGCATGGAGAAAACCAGGCACTGCTCATCACTTGTCCAATACAGTCCCAACAGTGAAGCATGGTGGTGGCAGCATCATGCTGTGGGAGTGTTTTTCAGCTGCAGGGACAGGACGACTGGTTGCAATCGAGGGAAAGATGAATGCGGCCAAGTACAGGGATATCCTGGACGAAAACCTTCTCCAGAGTGCTCAGGACCTCAGACTGGGCCGAAGGTTTACCTTCCAACAAGACAATGACCCCAAGCACAGCTAAAATAACAAAAGGAGTGGCTTCACAACAACTCCGTGACTGTTCTTGAATGGCCCAGCCAGAGCCCTGACACAATTAAGCATCTCTGGAGAGACCAAAAATGGCTGTCTACCAACGTTTACCATTCAACCTGACAGAACTGGAGAGGATCTGCAAGGAGGAATGGCAGAGGATCCCCAAATCCAGGTGTGAAAAACTTGTTGCATCTTTCCCAAAAAGACTCACGGCTGTATTAGATCAAAAGGGTGCTTCTACTAAATACTGAGCAAAGGGTCTGAATACTTAGGACCATGTGATATTTCAGTTTTTCTTTTTTAATAAATCTGCAAAAATGTAAACAATTCTGTGTTTTTCTGTCAATATGGGGTGCTGTGTGTGGAAAAAAAAAAAAATGAACTTAAAATGATTTTAGCAAATGGCTGCAATATAACAAAGAGTGAAACATTTAAGGGGGTCTGAATACTTTCCGTGCCCACTGTATGTATATTTAAAATTCCACTTTAACAGTTAAAAACGGAACTAAACCCGCCTATCCTTTTCAGCCAAGGGGGCTGCCATCTTGGCCTCTGATCTATAGTTGCCATGGTGCTGCACATGCGATCAGTTATGACACCAGCCATTTGATGGCTTATCAGGCTGGTTGACAGCAAACAATGCGACAGCTCGCATTCCTAGCATGCCAGGAATGTAATCGTTTATTGAAACTGTTAAATTCATGAGGTTAGTTTTAGGAGTCAAGTTCTCAGGCTTCAAGAAGCAAGTTAGCTTTTTCCACTCTTAGTCTGGCGATTTTCACAATGACCCCCAACTGAAGGCCCTTCCAACAAACTGTTCCCTAAACCCGTTAGACCCTTGCCTTGCATGCAAGCGTTGCCCAAAACAACCCTGAGAAATGGTCAACTGAAAACATAGCAGTTAGGAAGTGTTAAAAAGTGGGCAAGCCACAATTTTACCCCCTTCCCCAGCTGTATAGGGGTTACACATGCTGCAGCGCAAAGCAAAAATGCCACCATATGTCCTGTGCAGAAGGCAGTACTGCTTGCGGAACACGGTCCATTCCAGTAAATGGAGTGGCGTTACAACCTTGTGCAGTCTACATGGTTATGTTTCACTTTTAGGAAACAAAACAGGGATCCCTGCCTGTCAAACATGAAAAATTATCCACCGCAGAACACTTTAGTAGAGATGCACTGGAATTTCGGTGGCCGATATATCGGTTGAAAAACTGTGTTTTTGGCATTTTGCAGAGAAAAAAAAAATGTGCAGATAATGGCACCAAAAAAAGCATGCGATTTTATTGTGCTTATGGTAGATTTTTCATAGGTCACGCAACTTAAAAACCACATCAAAAAGCATAACAAGGGTGTGTTATTGATGCATTTCAATGAGGAGCTGCTTTTTGGAGTTTTTTTTTTTTTAACTGACCAAAAATACAGCAAGATTTTTACCACCACAATCGAAGCACAACGGACATACCATAGAATTTAAAGGGATGTATTTTTCTTGAGCTTTTCTTGCGCTAAAGGTCCCGATAATGGCCGTCAAACTCATTCATTTAAAATTCATGATAATAAATTAAAAAGTTGAATTCAACTATATTTTTTAAAATCTCATTTGCAGTTAAGTGCATCCTGAATTTTCGGTACCAAAAATTCCATTCAGTGCACCTATCATTTTTAGAGGGCAGCACTAGTGTAAATGAGCCCTACTTCATGCCCAACTACAAGGTATCAGAGCTGCAAAAGACAGCTGGCGGTAAAAATAATGCATCTCCTGACAGCATGTAGTTATCCTTTAACTGCAGCGGGATATGCAGCTAAAATAAAGTTATTTCGGCTAACAGTCAGGTAGACCAGCCATTCATAACCAAAGTTACATGCAGTCTGTCCTTTCATCAGTGTAACCCATGCCCGCCCCCCACAACCACTATACAAACTCCAACATGAGATGAAAAGGCTACAAAACTAACAGGATTTGTAGGTACCAAAACATACAGAACAACTTTCATTGATTTGCAAGTCCAGTCCAGGGGTGGAGCAGATGTGTAAACAAAATTTGAGTTGTCCTTGAAGGTGCACCAGAACATTAACATTACCAGAGTTGCAAGTACTCAGAAATTGCAGTGGAGTGTGACCATTTGTTCATTTACTGAGTCTTGCCACCATCTTGTGCTTGGCACTGGTTGCGTCATCACAGACTACTGGTCTGGAGTCCATTTCAGAAGTGAGCAAAGGAGGGTGGCGATGTTCCCACATTCAGTTGGGCCATGTAGACCGAATGTAGCCACGCTCATGAAGGTTCAAAATTTTACACATTGAAAACAAAAAATTTGGGGATGTACTGACCAACACTGCTCTTAACATGTAAAAAGACATTAGAATAAAACCTAGAATATGACTTTTTTTAAAAATAGGTCTAGTGACACTTAACATAAATCTGCCAACAGTGAAAGCCTTATACACTACCCAATATTACAATCAGCACTTAAAGCCTATCTTTAGCAACATGTTACACCTGTATCCAGGGTATAACATTTAACATGTTGCCAACTACCCCAATCCTCACTACCTCTCTGTCACATTAAAACCAATGCAGCTGTGACTGAAACTGCAAGTCTCATCTACCACCATGGCAGACGAACCTGTAGTGCTCAATGGACTAAAATTGTACCGATCAGCGCACTCTTGGTATATTGAGGCCTACTACAGCTCAGTAACTGAAAGCCCATACAGTGGTATGAGTGGAGAGCTGTAGGAAGCATTCGCAGGATCTTGACAGTGCACCCACTTAATTACTGATCCCAGATGTAATACTTCACAGGAACCATATGCTTTTATTATGTTTTTCTTAAAAAGGTAAACAATCTTTAGCACTGGTTCACACCAGTGCGACTTGTCATGTGAGCTCAGTCGCATGACAAGTCGCACCCCACTTGCAGTAATAGAACTGTTCAATTGGCTGCGACTCATGTCACAGCGACTTTGAAAGGTTCCTGCACCATTTCTTTGCGACTTGCATTGACATCTGTTAAATGAAGTCTCAGATATCAGCAAGCTGCACATGAAATCACACTGCTTTGAAGTCATGTGAATAGTATAAATCTGCAGTACGAGATTTGCTACTAGCAGATGTTAAACTTATGCAACACACAGTTCTCCTTGCTAGAGACTGGCAGAAGGAAGCAAATCCCTGCCTTCACCAAGATGGCTGCCTCCATACAGAAACATTGCAAAACAAGGCATGATAGATCCATAATGGAGAAAAACAGCCACGAAGACCACAGGCAACACTGGTTAAAAGTACTCTGCTTTTTTGGGGCACAGCTTCCAGAGTTCCATCTCTTGTGAAAGCTCCACACGGAGAGACAGAAAACCTGGAGCAAAAACAGATTTCTCACCTTCATCTGAAACACTTGTTTCTATGGTAAACATCAATACAGCTCTCGTAATTTACCCCCACAGTGCATGGCCAGCATGAGGCAAAAGAGGTTTTTGTATTTGAAATAGAAGAGAAGCCTTATGTTATCATAATTACATTTCAATGCACCAGTTGAGCAGAGGACAATAATAGGTGATTACTTAAAGAAGAGACCAGACAATAAATTTTTTGTCTTCATCAACGCAGCCTCTGTGTTCCTGTGCACCACTTCCCTGTACAAATGTGCACTCATTACTTCCCAAAGGGTTTTTCTGATCTCCCCCTAAGACCTACATATTTGATAGTTCCAGCACATCCACAACTCCATCTAATTCGCCCTGGCTACCTGTGTATGACAGTGTAGGCATCCCAGATAAGGCAAGTACTGAGGGCAGCTTCTGTAACCAATATTTCACACTGGGGCGGTGTGCTTGCACGACGGGGGGGGGTGGGGGGTGGGGGGGGGGAGAGAGTCCTGCAAACAGTGTTTTTGAGGCGGTGCGGGAGCAGTGTATACACCGCACCCGCCATTGAAATCAATTGCCAGCGCTGCCGAAGCTTTGGGGTTAAGAGCACCCCGCTCCCGCCGGTAAAACAAGCAGCGCTAGCGCGGGCAGTGTTCAGTGTTAGAGGGGGTCTAAAAGTCAGCAGCTACACTTTTTGTAGCTGCTGACTTAAAACAGAAAAACAAGTGGAACTCCACTTTAAGTACTTAAAAGAGTAAGTTCACCTCTACAGAAAATATGTATGGTGAACTTGCACTGGACCCCCTTCCCAATCCCCCCCTCCGATCAGCAGTCTCGCAATCACCCACTGACACATCGGGTTGTTGCTTCACCGATCCAGGGATTTGAAATTCCTGCGGCTTAATCTCCTAAAGGTACGTATAGGAGGCATTCTAATTGGACCAATCAGGACCCACCTAGCCAGTCCTGTCAGCGCTGAAGAAGAGAAAAAGCAGCAAGGATTTCAAATCCCTGCACTGATAAAGCAGTGACCCGGTGTGTCACAGCGGGTGATCGCGGGACTCCAGGTCAGAAGATCCAACGTAAGTTCACCTCGCAGATTTTCTGTAAAGGTGAACTTACACTTTAAAAAGAGAAGTTCACCTTTGTAAAAAATAAATGAACATCTTTTTACAGGTATAAAAATTTGCATTTTTTAAAATTTTACTAGGAGCCTGCAGACTGTCAGTGTTAGCAGTCTGCTTGTACCTCATACACTTAGGCAGTTACACACCGACAGAAGAAATATAGAACTGCCAGAGCACCCAACAGCCCCCTGGTAGTTCATTGAGAACTACAAGCAGACAGCCGCAAAAAGCTGTTGGTACTTGTAGTTCTCCCATTCAAAGAACTCTGAATTAATGAAATGACTTGGGTGGGCGGAGCCCTGCACGGCCACAGTCCTTGTTTTAAATTGTGATATCAAGTTGGGGAGAGAAGATCCCAACGCTTACTGTCACTAGAGGCAGCGGGTCAGGGAGAGGCTGTAGAAGTGCAAAACATGTTGTATGTTCCACCATAAAAAATGGTTGAAACGTAATATCTTCAAGGTGAACTTATCCTTAAAAAAAAAAAAAACGACCAGAACCTTTCAATTTCTTGTTTTCATCAACGCAACCCCTGGGTTCCTGTGCACCACTTTCCTGAACTTCTGGATAGGAAGTGAACATCCATTACTTCCTAAAAGGTTTCCCTGATCTTCCTCTTAGGACCTACAGGTCTCAAAATTCTAAGCACATCATGGTCCAAGCTCCACCTGTCTAAGTATGTTGGCACTCAAAGCCGTTCTCCCAATAGTGCACAGAGAAAAGGTGGCTGCATGGGATCCTGTGAAGCCACCCAGGGTTCAGCAACTTAGAGCAGCAAGCTTAAAGTGGTTGTACAGGCAAAAAAGTTTTTTTTTTTAGATCTTGATGCATTCTGGGCATCAAGATAAAAATCCTGTGTGCAGAAGCCCCCCTTAATATTACCTGAGCCACATCTCAATCCAGCGATGTCCACGACTGCCTCGGCCATCCGGGACTCTCCCTCCTAACTGGCACAGCCATTGGCTTTCCCGCTGGTGTCAAAGTTAGATAGCCAATCAGGAGAGAAAGGAGGTGGGGCCAAACCACGGCTCGGTGTCTGAATGGATACACGGAGCTGCAGCTCAGCTCGAGTGCACTTGACAGGAGGGAGGGGCCAGAAGAGCCAAAGAGGGACCCCAGAAGAGGAGGATCTGGGCTGCTCTGTGCAAAACCATTACACAGAGCAGGCAAGTATAACTTTTAATATATATATAAAAATAACAAACACCACGAGACTTTACAATCACTTTAAGACTGGCTAAACTGAGAGGAGGGGTGGGCTTTTGTAGAGAAAGAGGCAGCAAACAAGGCAAACACTGAGGGTAGCTTGTATAACCGATATTAAAATGTTAGGGCTTAAAATTGCAAGACAGTATTATTTTAGAATAACTTGTGCAGTGCACGATCCATAACAAGTAATGTGTATACTAGACATTAACCAATTATCAGTGCAACCAATATTCATTAAAAAAAAAAAAAAATGGCCGTAAGTGCTTCAAGGGGTTTTACCGGGGTGGTACCGTTCTTTAGAGCGGACGCTTTATTGTAATAACAAATGAAGTGGCTCAGCTATTAAAAGCACCGCTCACCCGGACTCTCCCGTCCCACTGGAAGGCCCAAGCAACCAGCCGGCACGTCTTCCGGCTGGCCGAAGACCCGAGCAAAGCCGATGCTTTGTTTGGGTCTTGGATCTAGTAGTCCGGAGGCGATGTCATGACATCACTTCCCAGATTACTGGCCACAGCATCCTGGGAAACTCATGTCACATCTCAGAAGACTTTGGGGCAGCCTAGCAGTATTAGGGTTGCCAGTGTTCTATCGAGAAATGGCCCCCGTCGAAAAATGCCTCCGATGGGTCTGCGCATGCACAGTAACAAGCGTCACTCCAACTATGTTGATCAGCTGGCATGATGTCAACACAGTGCAGGAGTACATTGGAGGCATTAACAGACGCTATGCAAACAGCGGAGGGAGAACGTACGTGGCAGATTCTGCCTCGCTGTTGCGGGTTTTGCCTGTATCGAACGTCATGTTTTCTGTCGGTTGCACGGTGGCGGGTTCAGTGTGATAAACGTATTTTGGCTGCGTCTAAGGGCAGGTTAAAAAACACACCCACAGCCCACCCTGCAATAGCGAGGAAGAAAGTGACACATTCTCCCTCAGCGCTTAGCAGATTGTTGAATACTGCCTCCTACGATCTGCGCATGCGTCTTCACAAAGCTGATCCGGAAATCAACTGGAGTGCCGTATCGCCCATGCACAGCCCGGCAGAGGGCACTATTCCATAGTGCAGTGTTTGAGATTTGATTCGGTGTTACATCTGCCTGGAGTTTGCATGTTCTCCTTGTGTGGGTTTCCTCTGGGTACTCCCATTTCCTCCACACTCCAAAGACATGCTGGTAGGTTCATTTGCCCTAGTTTATGTATGAAAGTGAGTTGAGGACCTTAGATTGTAACCGCCTTGAGGGCAGGCACTAATGTGCATGTACAATATATATGTAAAGCGCTCTGTAGATTGATGGCACTATAAAAAGGACCTGTAATAAATAAAATAGACCTAGAACACATTACACATCATGAAGCTGGCTGCAAGAACCCGGAAGAGAAAGCCGACTTTGATGACATAAGCAAAGAAGATGGCAGCACAGCAGATTGCAGAACGCGGGGATTCTCCGCACCTGAGAGTCTCTGTTTTGCGAATATCCCAAAAGAAAGAAGAAGAAGAAAACACAAAATTAACACACACAGGGGCAAAGTTCACTTTAACCTTGACCTCTGCAGCAGCCAAAAAAAGAACACTGTGATGCAAAACAATACAGGAGAGGGCAAAATGCAACTGTATCGTTCCTGAAGCTGCGTGAAAGTTGCATATTGCACGCCCCATCCCTTTTAAAATAAAAAAGCCTAGTGACAGGGAGGGATCAGCACTCTGTGTTCTGCCTGTGAATGTAGGAAAGCGGCACCGCCATAGTTAAACATCAACGTAATTAACGAATGCTGAGCCACCAGACGTGCCAATCCGCCTTCTTCGCGCTGCCATTGGTGTAGGTAGGCTGCGGAGGGCTCTGGGATAAGACTGGCTCGCCCTCCACCCTGCAGGACGCACCCTTTCCCATGAGGAGAAGGTTGCTGGATGTCCCTGCACACGCTCAGGGACTGGTCTAACGAGAATGAATGAAATCAGGGGCCCGTGGCTTTGGGCGGAGGTTCCCACAGAGCTGATCCCGCCCCGTCATCACCATGACAAGGCCAAAGAGTGGGGGAAACTCCCACTGATGGTCACAGTGACCCCAAGACCGGGGGAGGGGGCGACACCCCTGCGTCGTACACAGGGCCCCCCCAAGATTATATAAAAAAAAAAAAAAAGGAGGAGAGGATGGAGGGAGAGTGGGGTGCCATCACCCTCATCACTAATCAGACAAAGGCTGCCAGACACAATGACTGCAATAAAAAGGAGCTGGCTTAAGGCAGGAGCCCACTGGGGCTGTGCAAGGCATGCTGGGATTTGTAGTTCCCCAGGTTGCTGTGTGTGAAGGGGGAAGAGGGGGGAGGTGACCTCGTTGGTGTCACCGCTGCATTGTGGTGACATTGATGCGGTCCACGCCCAGTCTATCCCCGGCTCAGAGGCCCCCTCCAGCCGCCGGCCGGCCCTCCTCCTCCCCCGGGTCTCGCCCTACTCGGCGGTCGCCATTTTGCAGCCGTCTCTCTTCCTGCCCGCCGCCCTTCCGCCGCAGAGCTTCCCCGCCGGTGTCCGTCTCCCCCCTCCCCCTCCCACCGAGCCCAGCTTCACCCCCCCGACCGGGAAAACAGCCCCCCGCCGCCCTCTCCTTTGTGCTCTCCTCCCTTCCCCACACCGTCCGCCATTTTGTCTCGCCTCCATTCTCTCCGCCCGCCGACCTATGAGAGAGACGGGGGAGGGGGGGAGAGAAAAGCCGCTCGTTCCTTACCGTCGTATCGCTCAGCCTGTTCAGCCAGCTTGGCTTGGTACACTAGGTCCTCTCGATCATCCATGGCGGTAGCTAGCGGCTGTTAGGGGTGATCTACTGGGCGGATGGAAGCCGATTGTAGGTGTCCGTCTCCCAGCAGCGCCTCTGTCTCTCTAGCCGAGCCCGGGAAAGATGGCGGCTCCTTGATCCGGGAACTTCCGCCTGCGCACGCGGACAATCGCTCAGCTCTATGGCAACGGCTCCCTGGCAACAGCAGCAGGCGCGGCAGGAGGAGGCGTGGCGCGAGCTTCTTGCGTCAGCGGGGGTGTGGGCGCGGCTAAAACCCAGTATCCCTTAAATGGGAGCGCGACGGGCACGGCCTTGGGTGTCACTTGTAAAGACTGCGTTGGGGGCGTGAGAGATATATAGACAAGGCGTGTGTCCTGTTCAGGGACATTGTGTGCACAAACATGTAGTATGAAGACACGACACCTACAAATAAAGATATGCACTTATCAACTTCCTGTTATTACATTTTCCTCAGTCTAGGGAGAGCTTGTGACTATATCTGGGCAGTTCTGAAATGTGGGCCAAGCCCTGGAAGAGTGGAGAAGGGTACAAATTAGGGGTCGATCAATATCGTTTTTTCAGGGCCGATAATGCCCGCCAGTAATGATCAGCTCAGGCGTGTTCACAAGTCCACATGCCCGCCAGTAATGATCAGCTCAGGCGTGTTCACAAGTCCACATGCTCGCCAGTAATGATGAGCTCAGGCGTGTTCACAAGTCCACATGCCCGCCAGTAATGATCAGCTCAGGCGTGTTCACAAGTCCACATGCCCGCCAGTAAGGGTGAGCTCAGGCGTGTTCACAAGTCCACATGCCCGCCAGTAAGGGTGAGCTCAGGCGTGTTCACAAGTCCACATGCCCGCCAGTAAGGGTGAGCTCAGGCGTGTTCACAAGTCCACATGCCCACCAGTAATGATGAGCTCAGGCGTGTTCACAAGTCCACATGCCCGCCAGTAAGGGTGAGCTCAGGCGTGTTCACAAGTCCACATGCCCGCCAGTAATGATGAGCTCAGGCGTGTTCACAAGTCCACATGCCCACCAGTAAGGGTGAGCTCAGGTGTGTTCACAAGTCCACATGCCCGCCAGTAAGGGTGAGCACAGGCGTATTCACAAGTCCACATGCCCGCCAGTAATGATGAGCTCAGGCCTGTTCACAAGTCCACATGCCCACCAGTAAGGGTGAGCTCAGGCGTGTTCACATGTTCACATGCCCGCCAGTAATGATGAGCTCAGGCGTGTTCACAAGTCCACATGCCCGCCAGTAAGGATGAGCTCAGGCATGTTCACAAGTCCACATGCCCGCCAGTAAGGGTGAGCTCAGTCGTGTTCACAAGTCCACATGCCCACCAGTAAGGATGAGCTCTGGCGTGTTCACAAGTCCACATGCCCGCCAGTAAGGATGAGCTCAGGCGTGTTCACAAGTCCACATGCCCGCCAGTAAGGATCAGTTCAGGTGTGTTCACAAGTCCACCTGCCCGCCAGTAATGATGAGCTCAGGCTTGTTCACAAGTCCACATGCCCGCCAGTAATGATGAGCTCAGGCGTGTTCACAAGTCCACATGCCCGCCAGTAAGGATGAGCTCAGGCGTGTTCACAAGTCCACATGCCCGCCAGTAAGGATCAGTTCAGGCGTGTTCACAAGTCCACATGCCCACCAGTAATGATCAGCTCAGGCGTGTTCACAAGTCCACATGCCCGCCAGTAATGATCAGCTCAGGCGTGTTCACAAGTCCACATGCCCGCCAGTAATGATGAGCTCAGGCGTGTTCACAAGTCCACATGCCCGCCAGTAATGATCAGCTCAGGCGTGTTCACAAGTCCACATGCCCGCCAGTAAGGGTGAGCTCAGGCGTGTTCACAAGTCCACATGCCCGCCAGTAAGGGTGAGCTCAGGCGTGTTCACAAGTCCACATGCCCGCCAGTAAGGGTGAGCTCAGGCGTGTTCACAAGTCCACATGCCCTCCAGTAATGATGAGCTCAGGCGTGTTCACAAGTCCACATGCCCGCCAGTAAGGGTGAGCTCAGGCGTGTTCACAAGTCCACATGCCCGCCAGTAATGATGAGCTCAGGCGTGTTCACAAGTCCACATGCCCACCAGTAAGGGTGAGCTCAGGTGTGTTCACAAGTCCACATGCCCGCCAGTAAGGGTGAGCACAGGCGTATTCACAAGTCCACATGCCTGCCAGTAATGATGAGCTCAGGCCTGTTCACAAGTCCACATGCCCACCAGTAAGAGTGAGCTCAGGCGTGTTCACATGTTCACATGCCCGCCAGTAATGATGAGCTCAGGCGTGTTCACAAGTCCACATGCCCGCCAGTAAGGATGAGCTCAGGCATGTTCACAAGTCCACATGCCCGCCAGTAAGGGTGAGCTCAGGCGTGTTCACAAGTCCACATGCCCACCAGTAAGGATGAGCTCTGGCGTGTTCACAAGTCCACATGCCCGCCAGTAAGGATGAGCTCAGGCGTGTTCACAAGTCCACATGCCCGCCAGTAAGGATCAGTTCAGGTGTGTTCACAAGTCCACCTGCCCACCAGTAATGATGAGCTCAGGCTTGTTCACAAGTCCACATGCCCGCCAGTAATGATGAGCTCAGGCGTGTTCACAAGTCCACATGCCCGCCAGTAAGGATGAGCTCAGGCGTGTTCACAAGTCCACATGCCCGCCAGTAAGGATCAGTTCAGGCGTGTTCACAAGTCCACATGCCCGCCAGTAAGGATGAGCTCAGGCGTGTTCACAAGTCCACATGCCCGCCAG
This sequence comes from Aquarana catesbeiana, assembly GCF_042186555.1. Taxonomy (NCBI): domain Eukaryota; kingdom Metazoa; phylum Chordata; class Amphibia; order Anura; family Ranidae; genus Aquarana; species Aquarana catesbeiana. Next base: position 668,041,114 of record NC_133325.1, read on the forward strand.
TAAGGATCAGTTCAGGCATGTTCACAAGTCCACCTGCCCGCCAGTAATGATGAGCTCAGGCGTGTTCACAAGTCCACATGCCCGCCAGTAAGGGTGAGCTCACGCGTGTTCACAAGTCCACATACCCGCCAGTAATGATGAGCTCAGGCTTGTTCACAAGTCCACATGCCCACCAGTAAGGGTGAGCTCAGGTGTGTTCACAAGTCCACATGCCCGCCAGTAAGGGTGAGCACAGGCGTATTCACAAGTCCACATGCCTGCCAGTAATGATGAGCTCAGGCCTGTTCACAAGTCCACATGCCCACCAGTAAGGGTGAGCTCAGGCGTGTTCACATGTTCACATGCCCGCCAGTAATGATGAGCTCAGGCGTGTTCACAAGTCCACATGCCCGCCAGTAAGGATGAGCTCAGGCATGTTCACAAGTCCACATGCCCGCCAGTAAGGGTGAGCTCAGGCGTGTTCACAAGTCCACATGCCCGCCAGTAAGGATGAGCTCTGGCGTGTTCACAAGTCCACATGCCCGCCAGTAAGGATCAGTTCAGGCATGTTCACAAGTCCACATGCCCGCCAGTAATGATGAGCTCAGGCGTGTTCACAAGTCCACATGCCCGCCAGTAAGGGTGAGCTCACGCGTGTTCACAAGTCCACATGCCCGCCAGTAATGATGAGCTCAGGCTTGTTCACAAGTCCACATGCCCACCAGTAAGGGTGAGCTCAGGTGTGTTCACAAGTCCACATGCCCGCCAGTAAGGGTGAGCACAGGCGTATTCACAAGTCCACATGCCTGCCAGTAATGATGAGCTCAGGCCTGTTCACAAGTCCACATGCCCACCAGTAAGGGTGAGCTCAGGCGTGTTCACATGTTCACATGCCCGCCAGTAATGATGAGCTCAGGCGTGTTCACAAGTCCACATGCCCGCCAGTAAGGATGAGCTCAGGCATGTTCACAAGTCCACATGCCCGCCAGTAAGGGTGAGCTCAGGCGTGTTCACAAGTCCACATGCCCGCCAGTAAGGATGAGCTCTGGCGTGTTCACAAGTCCACATGCCCGCCAGTAAGGATGAGCTCAGGCGTGTTCACAAGTCCACATGCCCGCCAGTAAGGATCAGTTCAGGTGTGTTCACAAGTCCACCTGCCCGCCAGTAATGATGAGCTCAGGCTTGTTCACAAGTCCACATGCCCGCCAGTAATGATGAGCTCAGGCGTGTTCACAAGTCCACATGCCCACCAGTAAGGATGAGCTCAGGCGTGTTCACAAGTCCACATGCCCGCCAGTAAGGATCAGTTCAGGCGTGTTCACAAGTCCACATGCCCGCCAGTAAGGATGAGCTCAGGCGTGTTCACAAGTCCACATGCCCGCCAGTAAGGATCAGTTCAGGCATGTTCACAAGTCCACCTGCCCGCCAGTAATGATGAGCTCAGGCGTGTTCACAAGTCCACATGCCCGCCAGTAAGGGTGAGCTCACGCGTGTTCACAAGTCCACCTGCCCGCCAGTAATGATGAGCTCAGGCGTGTTCACAAGTCCACATGCCCACCAGTAAGGGTGAGCTCAGGTGTGTTCACAAGTCCACATGCCCGCCAGTAAGGGTGAGCACAGGCGTATTCACAAGTCCACATGCCCGCCAGTAATGATGAGCTCAGGCGTGTTCACAAGTCCACATGCCCACCAGTAAGGGTGAGCTCAGGCGTGTTCACAAGTTCACATGCCCGCCAGTATATGATGAGCTCAGGCGTGTTCACAAGTCCACATGCCCGCCAGTAAGGATGAGCTCAGGCGTGTTCACGAGTCCACATGCCCGCCAGTAAGGTTGAGCTCAGGCGTGTTCACAAGTCCACATGCCCACCAGTAAGGATGAGCTCTGGCATGTTCACAAGTCCACATGCCCGCCAGTAAGGATGAGCTCAGGCGTGTTCACAAGTCCACATGCCCGCCAGTAAGGATCAGTTCAGGTGTGTTCACAAGTCCACCTGCCCGCCAGTAATGATGAGCTCAGGCTTGTTCACAAGTCCACATGCCCGCCAGTAAGGATGAGCTCAGGCTTGTTCACAAGTCCACATGCCCGCCAGTAATGATGAGCTCAGGCGTGTTCACAAGTCCACATGCCCGCCAGTAAGGATGAGCTCAGGCGTGTTCACAAGTCCACATGCCCGCCAGTAAGGATCAGTTCAGGCGTGTTCACAAGTCCACATGCCCGCCAGTAAGGATGAGCTCAGGCGTGTTCACAAGTCCACATGCCCGCCAGTAAGGATCAGTTCAGGCGTGTTCACAAGTCCACCTGCCCGCCAGTAATGATGAGCTCAGGCTTGTTCACAAGTCCACATGTCCGCCAGTAAGGATGAGCTCAGGCGTGTTCACAAGTCCACATGCCCGCCAGTAATGATGAGCTCAGGCGTGTTCACAAGTCCACATGCCCGCCAGTAATGATGAGCTCAGGCGTGTTCACAAGTCCACATGCCCGCCAGTAAGGATGAGCTCAGGCTTGTTCGCACAGCCCACGTGCAGACCCCGACAGGAAGTCAGCGCTGCGCTAATCACAGGCAGTGAGACATTGTCTCAATGCGCGGCTGCAGAGTTCGGGAAATGTCTCACTGCCTGTGATTAGCGCAGCGCAGTGCCGACTTCCTGGTGGGCTCTGCACGTGGGGTGCGCGAACACACCTGAGCTCATCCTTACCCGCCAGGAAGCTGACGCTGCGCAGCGCTAATCACAGGTAGTGAGACATTTCCCGATCTGTGCAGCCCCGGATTGGGAAATGCTCTCACTGCGTGTGATTAGCGATGCGCAGTGTCAGCTTCCTCGCAGGCATGTGGACTTGTGAACACGCCTAAGCTCATCCTTACCTATCAGGTGTCGATATTCTGTAGATTTAAACTTTTTATTTTGACACCGCCCTTTTACTTTTTTTTTTAATTACTTTTATTGCTGTCACAAGGAATGTAGACATCCCTTGTGACAGTAATAGGCAGTGACAGGTACTCTTTATGGAGGGATCTGGAGTCTATATGACCCCAAACCCCTCCTCTGCACTTCAAAGTATTCAAAACGTCAAGATCCGTGTTTTTGAATACTTTCTATTTTTTAAAACTGGCGCCTTTAGGATGCCAGTAATCCAGAATGCGATGTCATGACATCGCTTCCAGATTACTAGATCTGAGACCCGAACAAAGCCAGATTTCGCTTTTTTCAGGTCTTCAGCCAGCCGACGGACGTGCCAGCTGGTTGCTCGGGCCTCCTGGTGGGACGGGGGACCTGGGCGGAGTGGCGGGATGTCCCCTCCCACTGCTTGTAATAACAGCCGAGCGGCTGCTGAGCCGCATTGGTTATTATTACAAGAAAGCTGACTGTCCGCTCTAAAGAACAGTACCGACGTGATGCCTGCAGCTGCAGGCATCACCCGGGTACAACCCCTTGAAGCAATATCAGTAACATCGGTTACCAAACTTACCGACATAAGTTTGTGACCGATACCGATGCTTAAAAAAAAAGTGAATATTGGCCGCCACCTAGTACAAACGTCGCTGGTGTTCCCATTATTCATTTACACACCAATAAAAATGAAGGTTTACAACCCATTATTCATTTACACATCAATAAAAATGAAGGTTTACAACCCCTTTAACTATGGCAAACTTTTGCATTAAGCAGTATAACATTGGGCGTGTCCAAGATGGCATCCGAAGCAGCAGTACCTTAAGAGAGCTACGGCTTTGTCTGCCATTTCCTGTTGTTTTCCCTAAAGATCGCTCATCGAAACCTACCGCTATTACCCGCTTAGACTACCAGGCGTAGTATGACCAAAGCAGAAAGGCATCTGCCTCCAAGAAGCCTGGAAAACCCTTGCCTTCCCCGAACAGTGTGCCAGCCTCTCCTGCCAGTAGCTCCAATATGGCGTCGCAAATGGAAGATGATGAGCCCGCACTGCTGGAACACAATAACATCACTGCCCTTTATGCAGGTGATCACCGACTGAAAATCAACCCTCACCGGGAAAATTGATTACCTACAGATGGAGATGGCTCTTATACGCAAAGATATGGATAAGGCCCGCACCTGGGTGGCGGAGGTGGAACGCCAGGTGAAAGGACCTACTGCAAGATCACACGGCGGACCTCCACTCCTTAAAAACTAAGGTAAAGTCGGTACTTCATTCCCTGCTCCCTCAGACCCTATTTTTGGCCCACTTTGTGGTAGAGAGGGTGCATAGGATGCCTGCGACACTTGGCCCTTCGGGTAGCCCACCACGCACCTTCATACTGAAGCTCCTTAATTTCCAGAACAGAGACATGGTGTTGAGAGAGGCCAGGAAGGTTGATGTTCTGCCCTATGAGGCTACCAAACTGATGATATTCCTGGACTACTCTGTCGACACCCATAAACAACGTCGTTCCTTTGATCAAGTTAAACTCAATCTCCGGAACAGAAAGGTGAAGTACAGTATACTTTTCCACGCCCAGCTGCGGGTGCAAGATGGGGAGATGGTCCGGTTCTTTACATCCCCTGAAGATGCTTCTAGATGGCTGGGTACTCTTCCTAGAGGCTGAACACCTCTTTTGCTCCTTTATTTGCCTGGGGTCTATCGCGGCCCTCACGAGGACTGGGCTCTATCGTGGCCCTCACGATGCTTTACGCTAACCAACCTCTTGTTTGGAGGATTAAGTGAGGCCTGAATCCCTGCATGGCTGTCCTTGTTACAGGCCTCTGGAGTTTCTTCCAGCCTACTCACCATGCAGCTCTCACTGTCACCCGACAGGCCTTGTTCATGTTTGCAACACGTTTCAAGTTTTATGCCCCCAGAACTCACTGGGTGAACCTTTGTTCTGCAGGAATAGTCTATCCTTTTTTTTTTTCCCTTTTTTACAGGCAGACTCTCCTAGGTTTGAACTGCGATAGCTTCTTAATGCTATCATCTCTGGTGCTCCATGATGCACTTCCCCAATTGGCAGTTGCCATGTTTGGTTATGGGATCAGAGCGCACCCTGGTTTGGGGGGGGGGTTTTGATAGTTTTGTCTTCAAACATTTTTTCTGTTATCACGCCTTTCCTTATCAGGCACACAATCTTGTTCTACCTCTGCTGGGGCAACAGGGGTGGCTTTACTCAGCCCCCTCACTAAACTGTTACTTGACGCTTATGCTATATTCTATGTCTGTTATGCAAGGTTTTCAGGTGGAGCTCAGGAGTACATTTATCTATACCCCAAGCCCGATATGGAATCTATATCCGTAATTACCTGGAATGTCAGGGGTCTGAACTCTAAGATTAAACGCTCCCTTGTCTTTACTTACTTGAAAAAATATCACCCTCATATCTGCTTTCTGCAAGAAACCCACTTGGTGGGCAGCAGAACGCTTGCACTTAAAAAATCTTGGGTTGGCTCTTATTACCACTCCACTTACTCCTCATATTCGAGAGGAGTCAGTGTTTTGGTTCATAAATCCCTGCATTTTCACCTGCTTGATCTCCACCTGGATGCTGAGGGAAGACGTGTAGTGATCCATGCGCTCTGTAATCACCTTGACCTGGTGGTTGTGGGTTTATACATCCCTCCACCTGCTAACACCTACTGTGGCCCAGTATCCAGCCGCACTTATTGTATTGGCGGGGTGACTTTAATATGCCTCCTAACCCCACCACTGATAGACTTAATTCTGGCTCCGGTGTAGACTCTCCCCTGTCACGATGGGCGGAAATGTATGGGTTGTGTGACATGTAGCGTTGGAGACACCCGACAGAACGTCAGTTTACCTGTCAATCTAGCTCCTATGCTTCCTTATTCCGTATAGATCTTATCTATGTAAGCAACCCCTTCTTGTCTCATGCTATTGCTGTCTCCATTCTGCCCCGTGGTGTCTCAGACCATGCCGCTGTGCTTCAAAAGCTTAGGACAGATAACACAGTTAGTCCCTGCCTCTGGCGCCTATCTTGATTCCGGGTGTCAGATGAGAGAGTGGCTCCGGTGATGGCCTCTGAAATAACAGACTTCTGCCATCGTAACCTAGGTACGGCAAACCCAGCTGTGGTATGGGATGCCTTTAAGGCCCACACTAGAGGTCAAAATCAATTTATTATTGGGAAGGTTGGGAGGGAGTCATCCCAGACTCTTGAAGAGGCTGAAAACAGAGCTAGAGAGCTGGAAGCTCAATATGTGTCCACTAGGTCGGTTGACATCTGTAGAGACCTGAAAGTCCTATATAAGGAAATAGCGGTTCCTCGAACCACTGCCTCTCTGAAAATCCTTTTGTCTCAAACGCAAAGGATTTTTGAACAGGGGGAACGAACGGGTAGACTCCTGGCCTGCCTTGCTAAAGAAAGTTCTCATACTACTCACATTGCCCATATCAGCAGTGTTAATGGAACACGTCACTCCACACCTGACCAGATCAATGCTCAGTTTAAATCATTTTATGAACACCTATACTCTTCCAGAATTTCTTACGACACTGACAGTTTGATTGGGTTCCTAGATACTATAGATTTTCTAGAACTCTCATTGTAGTCTCGCCAATGTCTTGATGCACCTTTCACTATGAAGAGATCCAGGCTGCGATTTCCTCACTCCAGACGGCAAAGACTCCAGACTCTGTTGGCCTACCGGCCGAATTCTACAAGGCTCATGTTGACAATATAGCATCCCATTTCCATGCTCTGCTGCAAACAGTGTTGGAGACAGACTCCATCCCCTCCTCCATGAGAGAAGCGGTGATTGTTGTGGTGCCCAAGCCGGGGGAAGGACCTAAAGCTATATGCGTCCTACCGTCCGATCACCGTGCTAAATGTGGATGCCAAACTATTTACCACGGTACTTGCGAATCACCTTAATTCATTGATCCTGTCTTTGGTACATGGAGATCAGACGGGGTTCATGCCTGGCAAGGGTACCGATATTAATATCCATCGACTTTACACTATTGTTGACCACCTTAAAGATGCCTCCTCTACCGGGATTGTAGCCTCACTTGACGCAGAGAAGGCCTTCAAATCTGTCGAGTGGGCCCTCCTGTGGCAAATGTTAAAAAAGTTTGGATTTGGTCCCCAATTTATTGCCTGGATACAGCTGCTTTATAGGTGCCTCACAGCTAGTCAGAATGAATGGTATCCTATCCCCACAGTTTGCTCTTGGCAGGGGCCCTAGACAGGGTTGCCCATTGTCCTCTGGGCTATTTGCCTTGACACTGGAACCCCTGGCTATTCTGCTACGATCCTCCCCGCTTGTACCTGGACCGTCGGTGGGCCCCCTGCGGGAAATAATCTCTTTATATGCAGATGACACTCTGTTATATCTACCTGATGCCTCAGCCTCCCTTGATGTGGCTCTGGCTATTATAGACCGTTTTAGGGTTTTCTCAGGCATCAAGATCAATTGGAGTAAATCATTGTTCTTTCCTTTATCCCCTTACCCTCCCCTCCCTCACCCATCCCCACTGTCCTGGGTCTTCAAATTTCGATATCTAGGGGTTGAGATCCAATACTCCCTCTCTGCATACCTCACTGATAACGCCTACCCGATTTTGCATCAACTCACTCTTAAATGTCAGACCTGGAAGTCACTACCTCTCTCCCTAGTGGGAAGAATTAAGCTCTTAAAAATGACTTTTCTCCCCAAGTTTTTATGTCTTTCGTAACACCCTGTCCCCATCCCTAGCTCCTTTTTAGCTTAATTAGACCAAGTTGTTACCAATTTTATCTGGGCTGGGTCAATGCCCAGAATTGCAAAAACTACCCTGCAACTACCGTTGACCGTGGGAGGGCTCGCACTACCTTGCTTTTGCCAGTACTACTGGGTGACTGTTTTAGTGACAGTGCGATGGTTGTTTGAGCAGCCCAGGTCTAATCCGGCAGTCAACCTAGAAGCAGCTATTTTGGGCTCTTACTCTGCCCTGAGCAACCTAGTGTTTAGGGGCACAAAGGCACATATCAATACAACTGTCCCAATGACTACTACAATCAGGGTGTGGGTACAGATGTCTACGTTCGTAGGCAGCCCACATGATATCTACCCTCATACTCCACTTTGGGGTAACCCTCGATTACCACATCTTCGATCGATCTCTGATCCTACTGTTTGGGCGAGACACAGCATCATTAAATTGCAACACGTTATTCCGGAGAGTGCGCTACTGTCCTATGATAGTCTTAAATCTACTTATCATCTACCCTTGTGGATGTTCTTCCAATATCTGCAGCTGAGGCATGTGGTACAATCCCAGTTCCCTGAGATCCCAGTGATTAAATCCCACTCTGTGGAGAGTTTTTTAATTTCTAGTTATGCTGATAGGATCCTCTCGTCCCTGTATCTGTGAATCTCCTCTGGGGATATTGATAAAAATACCCAGCTATTTGCAACTTGGCAGAAGGACATTCCTTCTTTAGATTCGGAAGATTGGAGTGAGGGAATCCAACAGTTTATTCCCGTAATGATCTCTGCTCGAGATAGATTTACCCAGCTAAAGTTCTTACATAGAGCATATTATACCCCTCAGAGACTTTCCAGGATTTATCCAACCCAATCTAGCTGCTGTCCTAAATGTCTCACTCACGTTGGGACATTCATACATGTGGTTTGGTCATGCCTGTTGATGCAGAGATTTTGGAAGGATGTAGTCTCTGAAATTAATATGGTGAGTGGCTTGAATGTGGATCTCGATCCTAGTGTGCTGCTTTGGGAATATGTGATACCGTAAACCCAGTTCTGCATAAACAGTTGTTTGTGTTTTACACAACTTTCTATGCCAGAAAGACCATTTTAACTAAATGGAAACAGGCGGATCCTCCCACTGTTTCACAATGGAGATCAACTATAGATGCGGTTTATAAACTCATCTATATGAGCCGTAAATGTCCTACAAAGTTCACTAAAATCTGGAGAGAATGGGTGAAGTCTAGACCCCAGGCTACCTAATCATTAGTACCGCTGAGAGATTGGTATATATTTTGCTGTACTAGATCTGTACCATGGTTTTTTTGCAGTGAAGTAGTTTGCACAAGATGGGCTACTGCCCGCTCACCAATCCAGCGATACCAGGGCCAAAGGGAAAAGATGTCCTGGGACAGGCTCTTCAGGAATGCCCAGCTGACAACAGGAAGACCCAGCGATGTCTGAGGTGAAGCTGGCTGGCTGAGAGGGTCACCACTCAGTCCTGGTAGCGATCGCTCCACACCATGGGCAAGATCGATTGGTCCTCTTCTCTGCTCTCTCTAATAGCGCCCTCACCACTGAGCCAAGAAGTAGCGTGCCCATCCATCCTGGTCGCCTCATGGTCTGCCTGGGTAGCCCCCTTTACTTTTTCATGTCCCAGCTCTCCCATGGCATGCTGGGGGCTGCAGTTTCCCTGCTGGAGTATTCCCTAGGGCCGCCTGTCTTCAGAACTACATATCCCAAGATCCTCTTCTGCTTTTCCTTCATTGGCCCTGAGCATGGCCAATAGGAGCGGCATCGGTGGGCCAGGCTGGCTAGATGAGTGCCAGCGCGAGGAGGAGAAAGAGGGGGAGGAAATCCCCCACAGCTGCAGCTCTGCCTGTGTGTCCTTCAGAGTCTGTCAGCACCACTGCCTGTGTGTCCGGCTGCAGTGGTGGCTGGTTGTACAAGTGGGCTGAGCATCACCCGCTACACACTCCCCCCACCGAAGAACCTTTGGTCCTCCAAAGGAGGTAAAGAGTCCATGCCCTGTAATATGCTTTCAGGATACATAAGGAGGAAAAACAGGTTAATACATGTAAGAATATAAACAGGTAGCATGTGCATAAGAATATTGCAGAGGAACCTCCCATCACTTATCCCAGGAAGGAAGGTTGTCCTACCTACAAGCCACCGGTATTGGGATGGCCCACCTAGATATGCCAGGGGGTGAGTGGGGGTCGCCCTCCACCAAATCTATAGTTGGGTGTATCAAGAGTCCGTTGAGAGGTGAGAATTACTTCTTCTGAACTTTCACCCAAACCATCATAAGTCAGTCTCTTGGGTGGGCGAATAACTCTTTTCTCTCTCTGCTCTCTGGGGTCAGGCGTTATAGGCACACTAGCCTCTTCTTCATGCACAGCTAACTCTTCCTACTGTACATCGGATTCCTTCTCTTTTACAACTGGTCCTTCTTTTTCCACTATGGAAGAGTGAAAGTATTTGGAATCTTCTGCCATCAGGGAAGTTTGAGGATCTTCCAGAGGTTGATTTTAAAATACAAATTCAGGAGCCTCCGGCCTGAGGATTCCAGTATCTGTCTCCTTGGGAGAAGGAGAAGAAGGGGTAGCAGACTTTAACAGTCTTAACAGGCTTAAGCTTGGTATGGCCATATGGTGTGAGTAAATCCCCATATTTACTTAAGAGCAGGAGTTTTTAAGCAGCCTTGCAGGATTTGAAAAGCAACCTTTTTTGTGTATGTATGCACTATTTATATGTTGAATTTGTATATTGGTCTTTATAGCAGCACCAACCTTAGAAATGTATGTTTAGGGTGTGCCCCCCAATTTTTTGTTTGTTTGAGACTTTGACAGTTGAGCCACAGCCAATCTATTCCCATCTCTTCGTCCTCACTGTCCTCCTCATCTGCATTCAAGGGTACAGGCTGAGATCTAGTCACTTAACCTGGATCTCCGTGAGGCCGTGGGGGTAGGCTGTCTGGCTGTTGCAGCACACAAACTGCTTCTGACAGGGGCAGCAGGTGATTGCGATGCCAGGTCTTTAGGGGGCCTGTGCTTCCCTGGTTGGATCTGATACACTGGCAGCCCTGGAAGCTGCTTACAGATGATATAGGGCTGTGACTTCCAGCAATCAGCCAACGTGTGCTTTCCAGGGACACCCAAGTTCCTCAGCAGTACTCTTACCAGGCTGCAGATCATGTACTCGCACCCAGAATGCAAAGTTTTTCTTGTTTTGCTGCCCTTGGGCTTCTGGGGCAGCCTGAGCCTTCTCATAGGCTGTTTTCAGACTTCCTCTCAGGCGGTCCACATATCCTCTGTGGGAGGTCGTTGAGGTATGGTCTAGGAACATGCCAAAGGCCAAGTCAACTGGCAGTCAAGCCTCCCATCAAAAAACATCAGCTGGTAAGGGGAGTAGCCTGTGGCATCTTTTGCGGTGCTGTTGTAGGCATGCACAATGGCAGCTATATGCTTACTTCAGTGTTGTTTTTGTTCAGAAGTGAGAGTTCCAAGCCTATCTAAGAGGCAGGCCAAAATGTACAAAGAACTTTTCCACTAAGATCTTCGCCACAGTGGATGCTGGCTGGTCTTTTGTGGGAAATGCTTGGGCATACCTAGTAAAGTGGTCAGTCACCACCAGGATGTTACCTTGTCCACTCAAGTCAGGCTCCAGGCACAGAAAGTCAATGTACACCAGCTCCATGGGTCCTTGACTCTGAAGATGGCCAACTGGGGCAGGTCAGTTGGGCAAAGTCTTCCTCTGTATGCACCTTATACATGAATGGTTGTAGCCCTCGACTTCAGACTGCATGCAGGGCCAGTAGAACCTGTCCCTCACTAAGTTGAATGTCCTCTTAGGCCCTAGGTGGCCATGGTTGTCATGTAGGGTAGTCAACACTGTCTCTCTATGTTTCCTAGGCAGGAACAACTGCCATTTCGTTGGAGGGGCCCCTTCGGTAGACCAATTCGTTGCACAATTGCAACCGATCCCACTGTCTGTGCAACAGAAGGGCTTCTTTTTGGGAGTTATTAAGTAGTGAATCAGGACATTGGCTCTCCAAGGCCTTCAATGCCAGGCTGCAAAAAGAGTCTTCCATATGGTTCTTTCTAAAGTCTTTCTTGGAGAACTTGGGCAGACCTTCATCCCCAACTTGAGTAATGTTACAGTAACATCTGGGGACACCATCCGCTGAGACCCCAATGTCTTCGTCTCTTGACCCACCTCCGACTTGATGTGCTGCCCCTTGACATAGGGCTCACATCCCTTCAGGTGTCAGCTGAGTCCATTCTTCAGGGGAATATCCTGAACCATAGGGTCATCTTGATCAGTGTCCGCATCTTTGTTCCAGACCCCCGGACGGTACTTCAGGCTGAAGGTGAATCCCGATAGGGCGGCCAATCACGTTACCGGTGGCATCCAACTTGGTGGTGGCGAGGATGTATGTGAGTGGATTGTTATCAGTTTTGACTATGAATCCTGCACCGTACAGGTAATTACTCAATTTATCCACCACTGCCCACTTCACAGCCAGAAACTTTAGTTTGTGCGTGAGATAATTCTTCTCAGCAGTTGCCAGGCTTCATCTCACATAGGCAACAGGCCACAGGTGCGGATCATGTTTTTGGTATAGCACCCCGCCTAACCCATCTTGGCTGGCATCAACATGGAATTCATATGGCTTGGTTGGATCTGCAAAGGCCAGGATCGGAGTAGTTGTTAGGCTCCACTTCAGTTACCGAAAAGCCTCTTCATACTGGTCAATCCACTATTCTTGAATCCACTCTCAAGGCTTAATAGGCCCTCCGGATGGCCTGACAGATTTTATTAGGTCTGAGTTGTCGTCTTCATCTTCACTCTTCAATAGCTCATTAAGTGGGCGAGCTATTTTAGTGAAACCCTCAACAGATCTCCTGTAGTAGGAGCATAATCCCAAGAACGACCTAAGCTCTGTCACATTGGTAGGCCTCGGGCAGGAGGTGACAGCTTCCAGCTTCTGGGGTCAGTGGCTACTCCTTCAGCAGACACAATATGGCCAAGGTAGTTAACTGAAGGTTGGTAAAACTGGCATTTCTGCAGGCACCGCTTCAACCCCTCTTCATGGAGTCTCTTCGGGACCTTCTCCAGATGCTCCTTCCAGGGTCTTGCCAAAGACAATAATATCGTCTAGATACATCAACACCTCAATCGGGTTCATGTTATCCACTGTTTTCTCTATCAGTCTCTGGAATGTGGCTGGAGCGCCAGACTCAAAGAACCCCACGGGGGTAATGAAAGCTGTCATCTCCCAGTCTTTAGGGTGCATGGGAATTTGATAGTACCCACTCCTCAAATTCTGCACACTGAACCACTTTGCCCTTGACTGGCTCTGCAGGGCATCTTCTATCCTTGGGGTGGTATATTAGTCGAGGATGGTCCTTCGGTTCAGCGTCCGATAGTTGATGCACAACCTCAGGGAACCATTCTTCTTCCTTACCACCACTATTGGGGAAACATATGGACTCCTGTACTCTCAGATGATACCTGCTCTCTTCAGTTCTGCTAGCTGTTCACGCAGGTCTTCCAAGTCCCCTAAAGGAATCAGTCTGACTCTTTCCCTGAATGGCTTGTCTTCTTGAAGGCGAATCCGGTGTTTGGCACTTTTTGCACATCCTATATCAAACTCACTCTTAGAGAATTGTCTCTTTCCTTACATTCAGGTGACTGGGGAGTGTTCTTCTGGTAGAACTCCTCAACAGGGAATTCCTTGTTTGCTCCCCCCGCCAAATCAGACAGTGAGACTGGGGTAGCCGGATTAATTTGCCCCAGCAGCATCTGAGCTGGCATCTTCACTGGTGAGGCCGTGATGTTGTGGACACTAACCGGATTTGTCCTGTGACTTTCGCTGCAACGCTTTGGTCGATATCACTTCTGGGATTATCTCCACCTCCGTGTCTTCTCCCTGGTAGTCAGATTCAAGGACAATAATAGAGCCTGGTTGCTTCCAATTGAGCTTGATTGATGCTTGTAAACACGCCATTCACCTAGTTTTAATACCTTCTCACATTGGTCTAAGCGCCATATCTTTCCCACGCCTTCAGCTGGAGCCTTCTGCTGTTTGCACCAGACACTGCTAAGCTTGTCTCAGCATGGGGTGTATACCTGTGGTTGAAGCATCAGGCTCCAGGTCAAGAGGGGTCAACAGTCTTCTGACCAGATCAATGTTGGTTTCTATGATCAGGGAACTCTTGTGGGCCCCTGGTGGGTGAGGACCGACCACTGTCAATGTGTCAAACGTCTCTGTCTTTGCAGCCATGGAGGGGTCAAAGGTCAGCTTAATTGGTAGATAGGTGTCGTGGGCAAATTTTGGGTCCCGATGCCCCATATCTCTAACTCCTCCAACTTCTGCAACGGCAGGTGTTTAAGATGCTTAATATAGAAGTCTTGGTAGAGAAGGGTCACTTGTGCCCCAGTATCCAGGAGGGCTTTGGTGTAGATTCCTTCTACTTGAATGGGCACGACAGAAGAAGGTCCCATGAGCTTGCAAGATGTGGTAGCCTTAGCCTGTCCTGTGGCCTGTATCCACGCAAATTTTTTGTGGGGATTCTGATCCTGCTTGAGCTTCCGTTGAGCTCTGAGGGTTTGGTGTGCACTGACTTTCTGACGCTGAGCAGAGTGGGTCAAGGGAAGAGGAATACTGGGTCACTCAGAGACAACAGTAGGAGCCCTCTGGAAAGGTTTGAACTTCTGCCGTGGCCTCCTTGTGCCGTTGCTTTTGAGGCTAGCTACTGTAGATGGGCACTCGGTTTTCTCATTCACTGAGGTCCTCTGAAGTTTTCCGCCAGTTGTGGACGCTGGGCTTCAGGCTTCACCGGGCTTGGACACACTTGTCAATAATGTCCCACTTTTCTGAAGTTGTAGCAGACTCCTTGGTTTATTGGCTTCTCGCTAGAGGCAGCAGGTAGAGTCGAAGGTATATTAGACCCTGTGACACTCTCATTGGGCGACTTGGTGATTTTTTTTTTCTGCCAGCAGATTTATCATCCCCATCATCTGCACCATCTGAGACTTGAGGGCGAATATCTCAGAGTTGGGCTCCATTGCCCCTACTGATCCGACGCCAGCTAGCGGTGCCAACGCTGGCCGGACTGTAACTCGTTTTTCATCACACATGGCTTCTTCCTCCCTCACCACTTTGAGCTTGAGGTATTTTAATGACATAACGTCCACTGAGGTCTTCAGCTGAATCCAGACTGGAGCAGACTGTAGGGCCCCCTGTAGGATTTGCTGCATCCTGGCTTGATCTATGGCAGAAGGTACCATCTTCTTCAACACGATCCAGTAAAGCATCTTGTTCAGACGTGTGATGTATTCAGACAGACATTCACCTTGGCGTTGGAGAGCATGCTCGAATTGATAGAGGCGCTTTCTCTGTCCACCCAAACCCTTCCTGTAACATAGCCAGCTAATCATAATCTGTGCACGTCGTGTTGCTGAATTTCAAGTTTCTAATGGCTTCCAAAGCAGTTCCCCGCAAACTTTCGCTGATGTGTTGCTTCTTTGGGGCTTCTGGCAGGTCCCACACTTCTAGGGCCTGCATAGCCTGCTCCATCCATGCTTTGTAAAATTCCTCCCCAGTAGGCACTGGCTGTTTACTCAAGAAGATTCTTAGGTTTCTGATATCCAGCCCTGAACAAGCTGGAGTGTCCTTCTGGCATTTTGACAGGAAGTCTCCCAAAGCAGCAAAGAACTCAGGCCAAATCATGTCCAGGGGTGCAGTGGAATGGACTTCTTCCTCTGCTGCTTCTACTTGCCTGGAATGTGCTGGACACATACACTTTATTGCCAAAAGTATTGGGATGCCTGTCTTTACACGCACATGAACTTTAATGGCATCCTAGTCTTAGTCGGCAGGGTTCAATATTGAGTTGGCCCACTATTTTCAGCTATAAGAGCTTCAATTTTTCTGGGAAGGCTGTCCACAAGGTTTAGGAGTGTGTCAATGGGAATGTTTGACCATTTTTCCAGAAGCGCATTTGTGAGGTCAGGCACTGATGTTGGACGAGAAGTCCTGACTCACAGTCTCCGTACAAATTCATACCAAAGGAGTTTGATCAGGTTGAGGTCAGGACTCTGTGCAGGCCAGTCAAGTTCCTCGACTCCAAACTTGCTCATTCAGGTCTTTATGGACCTTGCTTTGTGAACTGGCCCAAATCATTTGGTGGAGAGGGGATTATGGTGTGGGGTTGTTTTTCAGGGGTTGGGCTTGGCCCCTTAGTTCCAGTGAGGGGGAACTCTTAAGGTGTCAGCATACCAAGACATTTGGACAATTTCATGCTTCCAACTTTGTGGGAACAGTTTGGGGATGGCCCCTTGTTGTTCCAACAAGACTGTGCACCCATGCACAAACTAGGTCCATAGGAATGGACAAATAATCATGTAACTAAATCTACAAAAACCCCTATTTGGGATTTTTAAGGCAATGAAAGCAAAAATAGGTAAAAAGTCATTTATTTTGAATATAAGTATATATAAATACGTGAAACAAAAATTGATAAATAGAATTTCATCATTACAAAAACATAACATAGTATTAAAAAGTACAGTGCATATTAAGAAAAATGAATGGCGTGGTGGAGTGAGGAAAAATGAGGAGTGGTCAAAACCCAGCTAGATACACTTGATGCAACACACCATCCAATTCTTCAAAGCTAGCATCCATATGGAAAACATATGGCTTCTGGGAATCAGCATATGCTAATACTGGTGCTTCTGTCAGCTTCTTCTTCAATTAAGTGAAAGCCTCTTCACATACAAAAATCCAGTGGTCCCCAAAAGGACTTTTGGAAGACCTCTTTAGATTCCATTGAGTGAACACATCAGTCTTTAACAGGTCATGAGGGGCTTTGGTCACTTTTGAATACCCTTCTGCAAATCTGAAGTAGTATCCACATAATCCAATGAAAGAATGTAACTCTGTAATATTCCAAGGCTGAGGCCAGTTCACCACTGTTTCAACTTTGGCTCTTTGGCTGGATCAGTGGCCGCTCCCAGGGCCAGACTGGGAGTAAAAACCAGCCCTGGAAAAAAATGTCCTACCAGCCCCATAGCATAACGTCATTATTTTCTTGTCCATGAAAGGGAAAACCATGCCCTTTAACCAAGCACATTTGAAGAGTGTAATATATATATATATATATATATATATATATATATATATATATATATATATATATATATATATATATATATATATATATATATATATATATATATAAGCAAATTCCAGTTAAAAGTGGTAAAAGGAAAAGAAAAGGAAGGGGATAGTAACTTACAATTTTACTAGCACTTTCCTCCACTCTGCATTCTGAAACATCCCTCGCAGGAGCTGAGGGGAAAAGAGAGGAGGGAAGCCAGCAGCACTGCAAGAGGGAGCAACACAGGGGAAGCCCAGGCAATAAGGGGGATCAACACCACACACAGTGATTAGGATGTTCCCAGGCACACCTGGCACACCCCTTGCGCACATCTATGGCTACTGGAGACCTCTGTCACCCACGCTAAGTCACTTCAGCTTTCCGACTGACTGGCTGCTATACTGCACTTAGAAGCAAGTATTGTAGTCACTGGTAATGATAGCCAAACCTTCAAAGGGTTAACTAGACAGCTTTTTAAGACACTGGCACTATGCTGTCTTGGCTCCTGATATGTCCATGTTATGTGATATGTCCTGCATGCTGCCCCTTATTTATATCCTTGAAAAACTTCAGAGCAGGCAAAGCTTGTAAACAACAGAATTTGTCTTTTCCTAAAGATGCTTCATCCATTACATCTTCACAGTTCAACACAGTTCTCATTACCACCATCCCACATTCAGTATTTCTTCCTAACCTCTAGTGCCTCCTGGTAGCTCTTGCCCATAATAGGTAATACCTCAAACATGTAAAAAGTCCTTAAAGTCCATAATGGTCATGTCCTGCAAAGCCTGATTGGGTTCCCACTAAGGGGAGAACGATTAGGCAAAGTTTAATCACATAGCGACATCATCTCCTTCTTGATTCCCATACAAGGAGCAAGTAACCCTTCCTTTCCCAGAGGCAATTAGATACATGACATACATTGTACAAATGAACAAAACCCAAAGTGCAGTAACATAGGGCATTGCAGTACAACACATATAAAAATAAAATGTAGGCACCTGCTTACACGGTGGAGGAGCCACACATCCACAGGCAAGAGCCACATAGTAGGGGAGAGATAAGCAGCAAAAAAGATTGAGGAGACACAAATCTACAGGCAGCACCAGCATAGGAAGGGGAGGAACATAGGTTATTTATACTACCTGCCCCTAAGCAAACTACCTTGCTCTCCAAGTCCCCCAAAGATCTAACACCATGGCCACATAAGGCATGCCGAAGCGGGGACAGAGTCACTGAAAGAGATAGTTTACCTACTTTGTGTCAGTGCCGATGACTGCAAGAGCTGGAAAAATGTTGCCCTATCCAGGAAGCAGCTTGGTTCCAAGTATAAGGACCCTAATGCTGCGTACACACGATCGGATTTTCCGACAACAAATGTTCGATGAAAGCTTGTCGTCCTAAATTCCAACCATGTGTAGGCTCCATCGGACATTTTTTGTCGGAATTTCCGACAACAAAAATTTGAGAGCTGGATCTCAAATTTTCCAACAACAAAATCCAGTATCGGAAATTCCGAGCATGTGTACACATCTCCAAGGCACAAAATTCCACGCATGCTCTGAATCAAGTACGAGACGGAAGCGCTCGGTCTGGTAAAACTAGCGTTTGTAATGGAGATAGCACATTCGTCACGCTGCAAATTTTGCAATCTTTCAATGCAGTGCATTCTCTTGTTCTTTATAATGCTAGAATTATGAAGTTATTTTTCAGCTGATATTCACACAGAGTTCTGACAAAGTGATTTCTTTATTATTTCTTGTGATCTCATGAATACATTTTTTTTTTCGCTGGAACTCCAGAATAATTGTTTTAATTTATTTTTATAGTGATCATTTTTTTTTTTTTTTATGAAGGTCTCCACTTATTTATTTATTTTTTTTATGAAGATCTCCGTTTTTTTTTTTTTTTTTTTTTTTTTTATGAAGATTGCCATTTTGCCATTTTGTTATTTTTTTTATAGTGATTTACTTATTTTTTTTTTCTTTTTTAATCAAGATCTCCTGTTTTTTTGGATATTTTTTTTCTACTGATCTCCATAATAATTTTTGTAATTTTGTGTATCAAGTTACCACAACACGATTATTAACTTCAAGGAGGTTGTTTGTTGTTGTTGTCCTTTGTTAATTGACATTGTATTTTTGAAATGTACCTGCCTACTCATAAACAAACTGTCCTTTTTGAATAAAAACACATAGGCAAGTATTTGTGAAAAAAAATAGCCATTTATTATGGGTCATAACAAAATAAAGAGGAAGGCAACGCTGGATAAACTGGTGAAATTGGCGAAGCCTTTGTACCCCAGGGCACACATCAACTATTTTACAGCCAAAATTGGTAGCATGAGGAGTCCATATAATAGGGAGCACAATCCGGTCCAGGACTCCGAGAGATCATGAACAGCAGTAGGTGACATATATGTCCCCAGGCTGTGGTCTTACAACAGCCTGCGTCTTTTGTCAGACCAGACTGAACCCAGGCCATCACTCTCTTGTCTTCCTTACACGCTTGCTTCCAGGCTGTGACTCCGGTGTTGGAGTTGTGGCAGGAGGTGGAGGAGGAGGAGAAGGACGATGGTCGAACTCACAAACCTGGCTTTGGCTTGTGAGTTCGCCCCTCAACCCCTTATTTAGGGCTTGTAAGATCACTTCCTCACAGAAGAGGCATTGGCCCTCCTCCATTTCCTGCATTTTACAGGCTGCCATGCAGGCATAGTCCTCTTGAATATTAGGGGGGTTCTGAGGGCCGCAGTAGCCTTCCGAAATAGCCCAAGTGCAGTCTCCTCCAGGTTACTTCTCTTCCTGGGCCTTTTTTTTTTGAAGGCGGAGGGGAGGGACCTGGAAATCGGGCAGGCTACTGGGCCCAGCCACCTCCTGGCTTCCACTTACACCCGCCACCTCCTGGCTGCCACTTTCCACGACCTCCTCCTGGCTGAGGCTTTCCAGTGTATGAAAAAGGAACATAGTTTTAGTTTTTGGTTCATCAATCACACATTCATTCAGCTCATGACTGTTGCAAATTGAATGTTAACAAATAGAAAAGACTATCATTCTGACCCCAGCATTTTTCATTCTTGTCCCAATCATTTGTGGCCACTACTGTCTATTGATATGTAAAACACTTTGCTAAATCAGAAATTAGTGATCAATAATAACATCTAGTTAACATCATTATTTTTTGGACAAGAAATATGTTGAACAATGCTATACCTGGCTCAAGCTGGGCTCCTCCACATCTTCCTGGCTGAAAGGACCAGGTTGGACGTGGGAAGCCTCAGCTGGGGTGAAAGGAAGCGTTGAAGGAAGACTGGAGAGTGCTGGCCTGGGTTTCCTCTGGTCTGCCAGAAAATGCAGTCTGTCATAGTACCACAGCCTGGGTACATAAATGTAATTTGCTGCAGCTCCTGATCTCTGGGAATCCTGGACCTTCTTGCGCTCCCTATTATAAGTGCTCCTCATGCCACCAATTGTGGCCTTCAAATACTTGATGTCTGCCATTGGGATCTGCGGCCTCACAAATTCCAACAATTGATCCAGCGCTGCCTGCCTATTTAATTTATTGTTACAATCATTTGTGGCCACTACTGTCTATTGATATGTATAACACTTTGTTGAATCAGAAAATAGTGATCAATCATAACATCTAGTTAACATCATTATTTTTTGGACAAGAAATATGTTGAGCAATGCTATACCTGGCTCAAGCTGTGCTCATCCACATCTTCCTGGCTGGAAGCCCCAGGTTGGACGTCGGAAGCCTCAGCTGGGGTGGAAGGAAGCGCTGAAGGAAGACTGAAGAGTGCTGGCCTGGGTTTCCTCTGGTCTGCCAGAAAATGCAGTCTGTCATAGTACCACAGCCTGGGTATATAAATGTCATCTGCTGCAGCTCCTGATCTCTGGGAATCCTGGACCTTCTTGTGCTCCCTAATATAAGTGCTCCTCATGCCACCAATTGTTGCCTTCAAATAGTTGATGTCTGCCGTGGGGATCTGCGGCCTCACAAATTCCAACAATTGATCCAGCGCTGCCTGCCAATTTTTTTTTTATTGTTATAAAAGGAGTAGTTTACCTGCCACAGACAGGGCAGCTCCCTGTACATATCAATGAATATGGGGATAAATTCCTGATCATTCAATAGATCCATTTTCTCTGCTAGACACAACACAAGACAAACCCTAATGTCATGCTAAACTCTCATAATGTTGTCTCAATATAGGCCTCAATCTATAAGCAGTATAGGCCCAAGTTAAAATTGTACCTTCATAGGTAACTCCTTCCCCATAGACTCCCTTAGGGCTTACATTTCTCTCATCCCTAAAGAGGGAAAGGACCTACTTCGGTGTGGAAACTATCGACCGATAGCTTTGCTAAACACCAACTTGAAACTATTTGCCAAGATCCTGGCGAACAGATTGCTCCCACACATTCCAAATCTAATTCACAAAGACCAAGCGGGCTTTGTCCCCCAACGGGAACCACGTGACAACACAATTAGGGTGCTGAACCTCATACATGCCGCTAGGACCACGCGACGACCCCTTCTCCTGCTGTCAACTGACGCAGAGAAGGCTTTCGACCGTGTAGATTGGACGTTTGTTAGAGCTACTCTCGAACACATTGGCCTTCGGTCGTCGATGCTCAGCTGGATTTTATCACTCTACTCTAACCCCACAGCGGCGGTTAGGGTCAACGAAACTAGGTCGGGTTATTTTGACATTCGGAATGGTACCAGACAGGGCTGTCCCCTGTCTCCCCTAATCTTTATTCTTACCTTAGAACCCCTGCTCTGTAAGATACGGGCCAACCCCCACATAGAGAGCTTCCGTAAAACATCTGGAGCCCACAAGGTCGCCGCCTTCGCAGATGACCTTATCTTCTTCCTGGCTGACCCCACTGCCTCTCTCCCCGTCTTGCTCCATTCTCTGAGGGAATACGGGGCTCTGTCTCTATTTAAAATAAACATGTCTAAATCCTCCATGCTCAATATCACACTAAGCTCGCAAAATATCCGACAATTGCGCCTGAACTACCAGTTCCACTGGGCAACTGATACCATTCCGTACCTAGGAGTGGCCATCACCGCGGACCCCGCCGACCTTTACCAAGCAAATTTTGCCACTCTTCTACACAGACTTAAAACAGACCTGCAGCATTGGCACGCCCTCACTTTAACGTGGTTTGGACGCTGTAATGCCATCAAGATGACAGCCCTCCCGAGGATACTCTATCTTCTACAGGCCCTCCCCATACATCTCCCGCCCTCCTTTTTCAAGCGAATCGACGCTCTCCTCCGAGAATTTGTCTGGTCGCACAGGCAGCCACGCATCAAATTACAACTACTTTATATGGCAAAACGCAGGGGAGGGGTGGGTCTACCAGACGTAAAAGCCTACTACAGGGCAACACATCTTACCAGACTAATAGACTGGTACTGCCACTCAGAGGCCAAACAATGGGTCACTATGGAGATAGAGGACTCCGACGGTACGGCCAGGAGTTGGCCGTGGCTTTCCACTCCGATCCCGAAGTCCATCGCCGAACACCCAACTCTGGGAAACACATTGAGAGTGGTCAGAGAAACCTTTCGTAAAACCCAGATATCACCTATTCCTTCCCCTATGGTGCCGATCCTGGGCAACCCTGACTTCTTGCCGGGCTGCCAGGGGCCGATTTTTAGAGCCTTATCAGCGGGAGATAGATGGCCACACCTCCACGACTTTCTGGATTCCGGTGGCCAACTCAGGACGACCGCGGGAATAGAAGACCTGGACATGCCATTGGACTTCCTGAGCGGTCTCCAACTGCGTAACTTTTTACGCCGAAGCGCCCGATCTCTAGGTCCCCCACGCCCACTCACAGAATTGGAACGTATCTGCCACTGCAGAGAGCCCATACGCCACTCTTTATCCCTGATCTACCTCTCTCTGATCGCCCCGGCTGAAGGTTTTGTGCCCCTCTTCCTTACTAAATGGGAGACAGAATTAGGAGCGCATTTTGATGAAACACAAAGGGAAAAGATCTTACACTTTGCCCAAAAATCTTCTCTAGCCACAAGGGTCCAGGAGACATGCTACAAGATTGTGACCAGATGGTACAGAGTACCATCCACTCTTCACAGGTTCCTCCCGCAGGTACCAAGTTTATGTTGGCGTTGTGGAGCAGGAGAGGGAACAATGTTGCACATTTTCTGGGACTGTCCCAAGATTAAGCCGTTCTGGAAAGAGGTGACAGATACGGTCGAGCGTTTGACGGGTGTCGCACTGGGGGGAGACCCCGGGGCCTGTCTACTGCACCTATCTAGAAGTTCAATTAAGAAGTATAAAGCTTCACTCACCATACAACTACTTAATGCGGCTAAGGCCTGCATCCCTCTATTTTGGAGATCGGAAATCCCACCAACGAAGATTCAGTGGTATGCCAGGGTCAACGAACTGCGGGACATGGAAGATCTTACGGCCACTCTGCATGACAGGGAGGAAGCCTTTCGGGAGACCTGGCGCCCCTGGCAACACTTCATCTACTCCGAGGCCTACCTCCGAGAGATAACTTAATGCGGACACTCCTTGACACGAGGGCCCCGCTTGGCTGGAGGGTGACACCACCACCCTCTTCTCTTTACCTCTCTCTTCCCCCCTTTTTTCTCTCTACTACTTCCCCTCCCTCTCCATTTCTCCTCTCCATCTTTCTTGCCCCTCCCTCCCTATTGTCTCCCGCTTTTTCCCCCCTCCCTTCCCCTCCCCCCCCCCTTCCCCCACTCTCCCTAGGTTCTCACACAACCCCCTATACTTTTCCGGCTAAGGGAAGATCTGATCAGATATATTGAATATCATGGTATACACTACTCTACGTTAGTTGCCCCTTGCCGGACTCTACTGATCGGCAAGGAATATCTCCACCCCCGGTCAGTAGAGAGCCTCTCTCTTTGTTATCTTGGTTTACTCTTATGCCGCGTACACACGGTCGAACTTTCCGGCATACTTGGTCCGGCGGACCAGAGTGTGCCGGACAATCCGCCCGTGTGTGGGCGGCGGCGGACTTCTTCCCAAAAGCCCGCCGGACCTAGATTTGAAACAAGTTTTAAATCTTTCCGTAGGGACTTCTGGGCTTCTGGGCTTCTTGTCTTCTCTTCCCCAGATGTTGTCTTCTCTTCCCCAGATGTTGACACGACGCTCTCTCCTGCTGGACTGCTCTCCGAGGGCTGCGTTGTAACTTATATAGGCGGAGACCCCGCCCCCTTTTGATGTCACAGTCCCTGGGCATGCTGGGACTGTGACGTTTTAGGGGGCGTGGTCACTGGGTGATGTTGACCACGCCCCCTAAAACGTCACAGTCCCAGCATGCCCAGGGACTGTGACATCAAAAGGGGGCGGGGTCTCCGCCTATATAAGTCACAACGCAGCCCTCGGAGAGCAGTCCAGCCGGAGAGAGCGTCGTGTCAACATCTGGGGAAGAGAAGCCCAGAAGCCCAGAAGTCCGGACCTCTGCTGGCAAGAGAGCTACCTGAAGACAGCAGAGGAGCCGGCCGAAGAACAGGAACACCGGGAGAAGAGAGCGGAGAAGAACCAACCGGACGCCGGGAGAAGATGAAGCGGAGGGACCCCCGAAGCCGGAAGAAGACCCCCGAAGCCGGAGGAAGATCCCCCCCGGAGCTGTTTAATAAAATATTTTAAAAACCTGTGTAGTGTGTTTTATTACTTACACTTTTTCCCTAGGTGAATGGGTAGGGGTACCATGTACCCCATACTCATTCACATAGGGTGGGGGGCCGGGATCTGGGGGCCCCCTTATTAAAAGGGGCTCCCGGATTCCGATAAGCCCCCCGCCCGCAGACCCCGACAACCAACGGCCAGGGTTGTCGGGAAGAGGCCCTTGTCCTCATCAACATGGGGACAAGGTGCTTTGGGGTGGGGGGGGCCCCGCAGGGCGCCCCCGTCCCCCAAAGCACCCACCCCCCATGTTGAGGGCATGCGGCCTGGTACGGTTCAGGAGGGGGGGGCGCTCGCTCGTCCCCACCCCCTTTCCTGACCGGCCAGGCTGCGTGCTCGGATCGGGGGTCTGGTATGGATTTTAGAGGGGACCCCACGCCGTTTTTTCGGCGTAGCGGGGTTCCCTTTATAATCCATACCAGACCTAAGGGCCTGGTATGACCCGCGACGGGGCTCGCAAGGTGTCAATCTCGCCGATAAAAGCGGCAAGATTGACATCCTTTGCTAGTCCCGTCGCACCTGAGTCACGTTCAAAATGAACGGACTTGTCCGTGTGTGGGCAAGTCCGTTCATTCTGAAAGTCCGCCGGAACTCCGGCGAAAGTCCGTCGGAAAGACGGGCGGACTTAGCCCGCCGGAAAGTCCGGTCGTGTGTGGGCAAGTCCGTCCGTTTTAAAGTCCGACGCACCTGGTGGACAAAGTCCGTCGGAAAGTGTGCCGGACCAAGTAGGATAGAAAGTCCGACCGTGTGTACGCGGCATTATACCTGTCGATAAAGGATAATTACACGAGTCATCAGTTTACACAAGGCATATCTCAGGGAACTGCTTGCAAATGGACACTATGATAATCATTACATTAGACTCTCCCATGCACCCAGGCTCCGCCTTCACTATACAGATTGTGTAAACAAGAGGAATGTATATGTGTTACATCTTTAGTCGACGGTAGTTTCTGTTAAAGTCCTCTCCCTACTTCTGTTTTTTATTACCCATTAAATGTTATAGATCTTGATAACATGTACATCACACTGTAACATGCATTATTGAAAATAAAATAAAGGAATTTAAAAAAAAAAAAAATTGTACCTTCGTTATCAGGTACTTCCGGTACTCCTTCCTCCGCTCACAGATCGTACGTATGACACACGCATGTTACGCTTTATATACACTGCGCATGCATGAAACTCCGCCCGCCCCTGACCTTCTATCTAGTATATTCCCCGCCCCTTGTCTTTCGGCGCAGTGGGAGAGTACATGGCGGAGAGACAACAGGTGCATGAAGATAGCAAAAACAACTACGAAAGCCCAGAGCCACAAACGTCCCGATCCCGGAGGAGATTTAAGGCCTCTAATATGTCCTTTGTAGAGATGGTGGACATCTTGAAGAGGGCCGACTATGGCGGGAAGCAGGGACCTTACCCAAACCCAAATGTGAGAAAGGCCAAGATCAGGACTAAAGTTGTGAAAAGTCTGCAGAAGAATTTTGGGGTACAGCGAAGGATCAACTGAGGAAACGATGGTCAGACCTCAAATTGAGGGAGCAGGATCAGTACAGAAGAATCAAGAGAGTGCTGCAGAAAAGTAAGTATTTTGTCATGTGTTCCTATTATTATTATCATTATTACGTTTGTGCTGCTCCGTGTGCTTTTCTTTATTGTTGTACAGTTTAAAATGGCAAGTTTCAGGTTCACGTAATCATTCGTAGTAAACAACGTTCATTCGCTCACAAATACAATGTTTTTGGCACATGCAGGTTAACTACATTTGGTCATGCCTATTTGTATTAAAAGAAGTTTAGTACATTGTTGTCTAGATGGGTTTGTAACTAGAATGAAATGCAAACTTGATTCAGTGTAAGGAGAGGACACTCAGCAGCTGTTTACACATCTGGACGCAGGAGCACTAGTGTGGGACACCAGAACAAACTTTTTAGGGTGTCCCACACAAGTGCTCCAGTGGATACTAGGGGTGTCTTCATGTGTGATACTTTACCAAAAAAGGTCATTATTCTAGCTTTGAAAAGGGAAAAAATCATGTCTTCAGCTTTGAACTCTGCCAAAACAGACAATTGTGTGACACTTCCAAGCAATGTTTCATATTCCTATTTCTTGCCTCAACTCTATCTGTGTGTTAACTATACCTTTATTTTATTCACATAGGGGAGAAAAGACACGGGACGTCTGAGGTCACCAGGGACCCCCAACCTCCTAAAGAAGGGGAAATCCCAAAACAACAACCTCAGGATGTGGAGGAAGGAGAGGTTTATGAAGTGGGCGAAATAGTGACCACAACAGGTGAGTGTCTGGGACCACAGCTTCAGGTAATAGACGGATGCCTGCATATTTATAATACATGGTGTGTTTTTGTTTTTTTTGTGCAAGTACATACGTCCTCATTGGGGAGTTCATGGTGTGCAATCGGGATTTACAGAAGATCAAAGAAGACATCAATGATGTTGAAAAAAGACTCAAAAACATCATTGATGTTTTAGGCAGAATCGAAAACACACCAACATTTATCAAATTGTTTCTATTTTTCTAACTTTTCTATCTGCCATCATGTACGTGTACATGTTTTGTGGGTTCAACTCCTTCCTCGCAACTCAAGTAGATGAGAGGAAGGGGTTGCACCCCTGAAACACGTCCATTGATCCCCCATAAAGGTAGCTAGCACATGTTGACATTAGGCATGGGATCAGGAGGGAAATCCCCATTTTGACTCTCAATTTGTGTGCATCTTCAAAATTTGCCTTTCACAGGGGTGACATCACCCCATCTGCTGAAGGCAAGATCAACACAGTTTGGACATACTATAATGTCTGATATTGCCTTCAATTTCTCAAAGTTGAACTTTGTAAGTTCCTGAGTTGTGTATTGTGGTATGGTTTAAAAAACATGCCTGTTTACCACAAAAAAAGGATATTTCTACCGTCAAAAAAAAAAAAAGTATTTTAAAAATATGTTGGTTTGTTCAAAAACCCTTTTCTAAATGCACATGTAAATGTGCACAGAGTAAAAAATTTTCAACTCAACAATGTGTGGCTTCTTCTTTCAATGCTCAATAGCAGTATTTTGCTTAAGTTGTTGTTTACAGTGACAATGGGGTTTATTTACTAAAGGGAAAGCCAGTTTGCACTACAAGTGCACTTTCAGTGCATTTTCAGTGCACTTTCAAGTGCACTTTTGCAGTGCACTTGTAGTGCAAAGTGGATTTTACTTTAGTAAATCACACCCACAGTGCTTGATCATTTGCATCAATCAGGCCATTTTCGTAACTCCAAAAAATAAATACATGGTGCGGAAAATGATGAATATTTTAAGCATTAATGCATTATATACATTAATAACAAAAACAAGGTGTGTGTGTAGCAGACCCACAGTCTGCTATTCCTGGGGTGTGGAAGGAAACTGTGGCGTGAAACAAGAAAAAAATTAATTAGGACTTTTGCACATAACATAATGTGTGTTACTTTGGCCAGCCCCTCCTTTACTTACACTATTGGCAGCCCACTGGACAGGTAAGAAGTGTAATAATACAAAACAATGAATACACACTGTCCAAATTGAAGCACGTTTTTACATTCTGCAACTACCTATCAAGATAATAGGAGAACAAAACTTGAAACAGTACCATTTGAAAGTGTTCAGGCAGACCCTTTCACTACATGCTTTGGTGAATTCATCCATAAATATGAACACAAAAGAGGTAGGTATAGTGTGTATGGTTTTGACAAAGTCAGCATATAGAGTATTGGTATCAGTTGATTTAGCGGCTGGGGGGGAGGGAGGGTTACAAATGATTTTGTGACCCCCCCAAAAAAGCCTCTTTGTACATATTTTAGGGGGTGTTTAGGGTAAAGCACTACTATGGAGCTGACAAAATACATTGTTAAGTGACTAGGCTAGGTGTATATGGGCCCAGGATAGCACGCTGGGGAGATTAGTGAAAGCAAATATGCATGAAGAACAAAAATGGAGCATTAAAAACTCCCAGCATGCATGAGGACAAAGAGGACATTCACAGCATATTACAATCATGCTAATTAAGGAATGATGAAAGAAATACAATACATTAACAAACATTAAATACATAGAATGTGATGTTAAAGGAGAAAACTTACCTTAATATAGTCCTTCTGCAGGACCTGAATGATGGCGGAACAGGTCTCTGGAATAATGATCCCCAGAGCCTGGGGGGAGATGCCTGTCGAGAACTGGATGTCCTACAGACTTCTCCCTGTCACCAGGCAACGCAATGTGGCGACGAGCCTCTGCTCTGGAGTGATGGCTTGCCGCATGCAGGTGTTCTGCTAGGTAATATAAGGGGACAGCAAAGCCAACAGACGGTGAAAAACGGGGTCCGTCATCCTGAGATGATTCCTGAAATCATCAGGATTATTCTCACGGATCTCCCGCAACAAAGGCATGTGAGAGAATTGGTCTAAGGCGACTGGAACGGTGGTGGGAGCAGGTACCTGTCAAAATCGAGTACCTGCTCCCCCCCTCCTCCCCAAAAGCTTAGTTTCACAAACAGGAGTTGGGGGGGGATGCCTTAAAGCGGAAGTTCCACTTTTGTGCGGGTCTCCGCTTTAATGCAGAAGATGCATTAGGGTAAAAAAACCTTCTGCCTTTAGAATCCCTGTAAAAGGCAGCTTTTTCACATTACATGGATTCAGAAGATAATTAGGCTGATCTGCTAGGAGTTGAGAATTTTTGCCAAAAAAAAAGAGTCAAGTTTCACTTTAATTATACAATCTAAGAAAAGCAAATTGTTGTTTATTTGTTTCATCTGCACATACAGTAACTGGATAATTGAAGTGATTCTTCACTTTTTTGTGAGACTATTCCCAACTCTCTTAGTAAACCAGCCAAACTGAACTTTGGGCAGATATAAAAGACATTTCTGTGAAAAAAGGTCCGCTTCCCTGCCAACCCATCATGACCTCCTCCCCTCTCTGCCACGCAAAGAAAAAATTGCTGGAAAAAAAACAATACAATTAATTAAAAACATTTCACCAAAAAAGATATAAAAATATACACATTGATCCCAGATCTTACGTTGCTGGGAGGGAAAGGTGACGTTTCACCGTTGCCTCCTGGAAAACATGGGCACTCAAAATCTCATGAGAATGTCCATTGCAGATGTGTTTTCTTACAGGATTTTAAGTTCAATCACATGGCTTTCACATTTTGTTTATAGGGATAGTGTTGTGATGAGAATCCAGCCTGCATTTTAAAGGATAAGTTCACCTTTTAACAAAAAAATAAATTGAATGCACTTTTTTTTGCAGGTTAAAAAATGTGCATTTATTATTTTTTGTTGCAGGAGCCTGTAAAGCATTGCACCAGCAATCAGCAGATCACCTATGCCATGCAGGACTCCTGCAGACCTGTCAGTGTATCTACTTGCTCGTACCTTGTACGAGCAAACCAATACACTCTGACAGGAAGAATCAATGAACTAGGACAGCGCTCAAAGCACTGTGGTAAGTCATTGAGAACTACAAGACGACAGCAGTTAAGCCTATCGAGACTTGTAGTTTTCCATTCATAGAGGACTGTGAATGAGTGACGTGGCCAGGCGGTCAGAGCCTTACACGGCCGTTTTTTTTGGCCTTAATTCTAAGCGGCATGTGTGGAGAAAACCAGGCACTGCTCATCACCTGTCTAATACAGTCCCAACAGTGAAGCATGGTGGTGGCAGCATCATGCTGTGGGGGTGTTTTTCAGCTGCAAGGACAGGACGACTGGTTTCAATCGAGGGAAAGATGAATGCGGCCAAGTACAGGGATCCTGGACAAAAACCTTCTCCAGAGTGCTTAGGACCTCAGAATGGACCGAAGGTTTACCTTCCAACAAGACAATGACCCTAAGCACACAGCTAAAATAATGAAGGAGTGGCTTCACAACAACTCTCTGACTGTTCTTGAATGGCCCAGCCAGAGACCTGACTTAAACCCAATTAAGCATCTCTGGAGAGACCTAAAAATGGCTGTCCACCAACGTTTACCATCCTACCTGACAGAACTGGAGAGGATCTGCAAGGAGGAATGGCAGAGTATCCACAAATCCAGGTGTGAAAAACTTGTTTATATATAAAAACTCAAAACGTGTATCAAACAAAAATGAATAAATCAGTGACTTTAAAGCAACTATAAGTAATATTAATCAACACAATAAAAACTTGTGAGGTGTATATGAATGTCCAAATATAATGTTCTAAGCTCTGCAGTCAGAGTCCATAAATATATATAGAAGGTGTCTTCTCAAACAGAGGGGGTGCTTGGACACAGGATGTTGACTGAAGACTGGAATGCACAGCAACTACAGGCAAAACGTCATAAACATCTAGAGTTAGGTACTCTTACCGGATCCAGTAGGACGTATCTGTCATATAGCAGTACGTCTGTCAGAGCTTGTGGAGGTGGCCTCCCATAAAATCTCCCCAGATGTTCTCCCTTCGGTCACAATCTCCGATAGGCAAGGTTGTCACTTGGGTCACGGTCACCGATAACCAGGATAGTCACAGGTGGGGGTTGTCAGCTCACTCGCACACTCTCCGATTCCAGGCAGATTCAAAAAGTCAGAGGAAACCAATCATGGATGAAATCATGGAGAAAAAAGAGAAAAAAGGGGCTCCACATGGCGTAGGTCAAAAAATAAAGGGATTTATTGAATAAAAAGCCTTACAGAGTAAAAAGTGATCACTGAATAAAATGGTGGCAACGTGGGAAGCTAAAATTACCTACGCGTTTCGACTAAAAAGCCTTCAACTGGGGCATAAAACAGCCTCTCCACGTTGCCCATATATATATAGACTGTAGACACCATTTCAAGGTTCAATATTATAAACATTGTAAACTGGCCTCATATGTTATTAATCTCATGTGTAGTGATACATTGTATTAGGCCTGATGTATATAAATGGTTCAGGGGTTAAACAGGAGTATACACAGTAGGGGGGGTCCCGAACATCGGATCGCCGAATCGGCTTGCGTTCCAAGCCTCTCCTCCACACTGATTAGAGGAACTTGCATTCCAAGTGTCTAGGGCACGTGACCGGGGAGGAGACAACAGTCGGCGAATAGTGCGCCGCTGATGTCTCTCGCGGTCATCCACGAGGAGCGTGCATTCCAAGCCTCGAACGTGATTAGGGAGGGGATACAAGCCGGCACCAATGCGCCGCTGGTATCTCCCTCACTCCTTCCTATGGAGCTTGCGCTCCAAGCCTTGTTATGTAGGGGGGGACGGGCGGCCGCTCTGAGGTAAACCTCGTCTGTGGTCAGGGCCGGCCGAACCAATCATTGGCGAGCTGGATAATTAACCACTCCCCCTCCTGTCATCTGAACGTCGCGGTACGCACTACCATGGCAACGACAGAAGCCAGCGCCAGGGTAACTCAGCCACATTAAAAGGTCCGGTTCCAACCCCTTGGCCATCAACACAGAGGTGACCAAATATAAGGACCATAAGTACAAAGTCATACAGGACAGGCCCAGCATGGTGGTCGGATGTGAAAGAGGCATCCCATACAGTGCATCCTGGTATGGAAATAAACCCACCTGGCTATACGTCTAAACTAACCAAGGTCATCCAACCCCTACAGCTCGGACACAGTAATGCACGCTCAGGCCACCAAAGGTGAGGACTGAGCAACACCACCTTGTCAAACTGGCCCAGGGGGAGCCCAAAGGTCCTATAATTGGGGAAAAAAAGGTATAATTAACCACTTCAATCTTATCATAGTATAACATGAAATGACGAGTGGAAAAGTCCACGCATGGCGTTATCTCCTTCCTTAAGGCCCTAAAGACTGAATGATAAGCCAATCAACTTATCCAACATGACAAGTCGATCACCTAACCACATACTCAAAATAAAATATCATGGGGGGGGATGGAAGATTATATAGGTAACCAACATAAATACATAATGGATGGCACCCCAAATCAGCATTCAATCGACACAAATGTCCTAGTTTAATTTGATAATCTTCTAATCTATCTAGCGTAAATAAACCAAGGTTGAAACATGGTACCAGAACTAAATACAATGGGACAAAGTACCCAAAAATTGAGAGACATATATGCTCAAAAAACTGTGGAGAAGAAAGAGGAGAG
Source organism: Aquarana catesbeiana (assembly GCF_042186555.1). Lineage (NCBI taxonomy): Eukaryota > Metazoa > Chordata > Amphibia > Anura > Ranidae > Aquarana > Aquarana catesbeiana. Next base: position 668,073,747 of record NC_133325.1, read on the forward strand.
GGGGAAAGAAAAGCACGTGTGACGTAAATAATTACTAGAAAACCCCAATAACACTCATAGCAACATCCTGAAAAATAGGCATGGACAAAGAGGGATGAGAGGTGTGTCGCGGCTCGGGAACTACAGTGCCCCTCATGCACGGTTAATAAAACTATTAATGTCCCACTTGACATTCATACCGTGCGGCGAGAAGCACCTAAGCTCGTAAATCCAATACGTTTCGAGCCTCGACACACCACTAAGACAATACTCGCCCCTCCAATGGGGGACAAATTTGTCTATGATCACAAAGGAGGTACTTGTAGGGTCCCTATTATGACTTTCCAAGTAATGACGGGGAACACTATGCTTAATACAGCCTTTCTTAATTTTAGCGAAAAAGTTCTAGTAGTGCGCCCGACATACTGTCTACCGCATGGACATGTGATAAGATAAACAATATGTCGGGTGGCACATATAGTAAAGTGTTTCATACTGTACTCTCTGGATGTCACCGTAGAATGGAAAATCATTGTTTTGCGTCTCCTGCTTATGTTGTGCAGGCACACATTACACTTTCTGCACGGGAAATATCCCTTACAGTCTTAAAAAAAAAAACGGACCGGGGGGGTCAATAACATTGGGAGCGATTTCCCCCTGGACTGAACGTGCGCCCGGAAAATTATACCGGCCCGGTCCGGTAAAACAGGACCTAGGACACGGTCATTTTTCAGGACCTTCCAGTGCCTGTCCAAAATCCTTTTAACTTCTTTATATTGAGTGGAGAATGCAGTAAAGAACGACCATTTATGAGGGTTGTCACCCTGTACTTTGGGACGGTCAATCAAAAGTGAATTCCTATCCACTCCCCCGACTTCCCTGATGGTATTATCAAGATCAGATGGTCTATATCCCTTTTCTATGAATCTTTCTCTGAGGGTTTGGGACTGCAGCTGGAAATCCTCAGTATTGCTAAAGTTACGCCGTAACCTAAGGAACTGTCCCTTAGGGACCGATCTCAGCCACTGCTGGTGGTGGCAGCTGTCTGTCGGAATATACCCGTTACGATCTGTGGGCTTGAAGAACGTTTTAAGCACCAGCTGTCTATTGACTACGGACACCTCAAGATCCAGGAAATGTATGGTTTCAAAGCTAGCCTCAAAACACAAGGAGATGTTTCTATCATTGGTGTTCAAATGTTCCATATAATTTTCAAGTGACTTGAGGTCACCCTTCCATAGGAGGAGGATGTCGTCTATATACCTAGCCCACAGAACCAACTGGGGTGGTCTGCAGGAGTAGACGACATCCTCCTCCCATAGGGCCATAAAAAGGTTGGCCAAGCTGGGGGCATATTTGGCCCCCATGGCCACACCTTTAATCTGAGAGTAGTAAGTTCCTTGGAACCAGAAATAATTATGTTCTGTTGCGAACCTGAGGAGCTCCATAACATAATTTCGATGGATGAGAGGAAGGCCGGAGTCCCTGGAAAGAGACAGTATGTCGGGTGCACTACTAGAACTTTTTCTATTAGGGTCAATGAACACATCGCTAAAATTAAGGAAGGCTGTATTAAGCATAGTGTTCCCCGTCATTACTTGGAAAGTCATAATATGGACCCTAAAGGTACCTCTTTTGTGATCATAGACAAATTTGTCCCCCATTGGAGGGGCGAGTCTTGTCTTAGGGGTGTGTCGCGGCTCGAAACTTATTGCATTTACGAGCTTAGGTGCTTCTCGCCGCACGGTATGAATGTCGAGTGGGACATTAATAGTTTTATTAACCTTGCGTGAGGGGCACTGTAGTTCCCGAGCCGCGACACACCTCTCATCCCTCTTTGTCCATGCCTATTTTTCAGAATGTTGCTATGAGTGTTATTGGGGTTTTCTAGTAATTATTTACGTCACACATGCTTTTCTTTTCCCCCTTCTCTTTCTTCTGCACAGTTTTTTGAGCATACATGTCTCTCAATTTTTGGGTACTTTGTCCCATTGTATTTAGTTCTGGCACCATGTTTCAACCTTGGTTTATTTACGCTAGATAGATTAGAAGATTATCAAATTAAACTAGGACATTTGTGTCGATTGAATGCTGATTTGGGGTGCCATCCATTATGTATTTATGTTGGTTACCTATATAATCTTCCATTCCCCCCATGATATTTTATTTTGAGTATGTGGTTAGGTGATCGACTTGTCATGTTGGATAAGTTGATTGGCCTATCATTCAGTCTTTAGGGCCTTAAGGAAGGAGATAACGCCATGCGTGGACTTTTCCACTGGTCATTTCATGTTATATTATGATAAGATTGAAGTGGTTAATTATATCTTTTTTTCCCCAATTATAGGACCTTTGGGCTCCCCCTGGGCCAGTTTGACAAGGTGGTGTTGCTCAGTCCTCACCTTTGGTGGCCTGAGCGTGCATTACTGTGTCCGAGCTGTAGGGGTTGGATGACCTTGGTTAGTTTAGACGTATAGCCAGGTGGGTTTATTTCCATACCAGGATGCACTGTATGGGATGCCTCTTTCACATCCGACCACCATGCTGGGCCTGTCCTGTATGACTTTGTACTTATGGTCCTTATATTTGGTCACCTCTGTGTTGATGGCCAAGGGGTTGGAACCGGACCTTTTAATGTGGCTGAGTTACCCTGGCACTGGCTACTGTCGTTGCCATGGTAGTGCGCACCACGACGTTCAGATGACAGGAGGGGGAGTGGTTAATTATCCAGCTCGCCAATGATTGGTTCGGCCGGCCCTGACCACAGACGAGGTTTACCTCAGAGTGGCCGCTCGTCCCCCCCTACATAACGAGGCTTGGAGCGCAAGCTCCATAGGAAGGAGTGAGGGAGATACCAGCGGCGCATTGGTGCCGGCTTGTATCCCCTCCCTAATCACGTTCGAGGCTTGGAACGCACGCTCCTCGTGGATGACCGCAAGAGACATCAGCGGCGCACTATTCGCTGACTGTTGTCTCCTCCCCGGTCACGTGCCCTAGACACTTGGAATGCAAGTTCCTCTAATCAGTGTGGAGGAGAGGCTTGGAACGCAAGCCGATTTGGCGATCCGATGTTCGGGACCCCCCTACTGTGTATACTCCTGTTTAACCCCTGAACCATTTATATACTTCAGGCCTAATACAATGTTTCACTACACATGAGATTAATAACATATGAGCCCAGTTTACAATGTTTATAATATTGAACCTTGTACTTCTGGTTCCGCCATGATAGGGGTGGACCCAGTCATTTTGAAATGGTGTCTACAGTCTATATATATGGGCAACGTGGAGAGGCTGTTTTATGCCCCAGAGGAAGGCTTTTTAGTCAAAACGCGTGGGGCGTTTTAGCTTCCCACGTTGCCACCATTTTATTCAGTGATCATTTTTTACTCTGTAAAGCTTTTTATTCAATAAATCCCTTTATTTTTTGACCTACGCCATGTGGAGCCCCTTTTTTCTCTTTTTTCTCCATGACTTCATCCATGATTGGTTTCCTCTGACTTTTTGAACCTGCCTGGAATCGGACAGTGTGCGAGTGAGCTGACAACCCCCACCTGTGACTATCCTGGTTATCGGTGACCGTGACCCAAGTGACAACCTTGCCTATCGGAGATCGTGACCGAAGGGAGAACATCTGGGGAGATTTTATGGGAGCCACCTCCACAAGCTCTGACAGACGTACTGCTATATGGCAGATACATACCAAATATTTAATCCTAAATGCCACTAATTGCCCAAATCACCTCTCAAGGCACATAGGATAAATATGGGGCGCTATAAATATATTGTGTGACCAAAAATCTGTGTTAGCACAATAGTGGTGAAACCCTCTTATTGTGTTTATATAACCCGTGACAAACAAGTAATGCTACCAATCTCTGAATAGCACATAAAATAAATAAATATATGTGACATACAGGTGGAACACTAAGTGCAATCACTACACTCCATGCTGTGACATATCAAAACATCACACAACAGTCCATATATTTCAAATAAATCCGTCCAAAAGGAACTGCTTGTGACAACATCTAGTGTAATATCAGGTGCATATACTCAGGTGTCTTCGTGTGTCTTCTACCTCACCCCTGTGTTCAGTGAATCACACCCTCCAGAAATGCACTCACCAATTAACAATGCCAGCACTTTCATGCAAGGCAATACACGCTTGTTTTACCACACTCAGGGGTAAATGGAACAATCGGTGTCCAGGAGGATAGCTGTTAAATAGATCCACATGAAAAAAATAATAAAGTGCTCCAATAGTGTGAACCAGCAAACAACATTTATTAAAAAACCACTGCAATCTTCAACTGATGCACTCACATTATACCAAAGATAAAACAGAAGAAATCGTGTGTAGATCACATCAATCTTCAAGCAAGTGTGGATAATACAACAAAACAACTATTGGTCATGGCGGACCCGAGGTGTGCTTTCACTGGGCTGCAGTCTTACCCCTCCCTTCGGCTATCCTCCGCTCCTCCGTGCACTCAAACTTCCTGCCTCCTGTGTGGCTAACAGCGCTATGCGTCACGTCTCACAGCCACACCCCCGACATGTTTCGTCATAGGTAGACTTAATCATGGGATTGGCTGTGTCTGCTGTCCTTCACCCCTTATATTTGCTCTTAATTGACGCTCATTCGGCCGCGCATGCGCACACCTCGCATCCCCGTGCTGCTGATTCTACACAAGATATCACATCAGACCAACTGACAGGCGGGATCGAGCACATACATTAATAAAACATTATACATAAATCACATTAAATTAATCACTTTATATATAACTTCCAATTGCTGTATTAAAAATTGAATCCGTTATGGTGAGCTGGATAAAGCATCCTATACAGATTCGCCCACTGGTCAATAGTGGTAACTGCACGCATCATCACTTCCAGCCTTATTACATGCTGGCTGATGTTCAAACAGCAAGTTTCCACCTAGTAACCAGTATCCATATTGCAGAATGCCTAGCTTACATAAATGTATTCATGGTAAGAACCTCTCTTATTTTAATATATCACTCCCTACGGGTGTAAATTTAAAGTTAAAAATTTAAAATGTATAATATATGTTAAAAATGAATCTAATATAAAAATCTGAACATATGGTGGTATCCTCATATAAGTATGTTAATGACATTATTGCTGACACTCCATACATGCATCATAAGGAACATCTCACAAATAAATTACCACGCTCCAAATATGTCCCCACGGGATGCTTCACTGTACAGTATATGGGGGGGTGGGAATCTATCTTAGTAATGATTACCTCACTCCCCATCTCTTTAGAGCACATTTTAATTACAACAGTGCATACATACACCTTCTAGATTGCCATATAGATGGAGTGAACAGGGCCGGGGACTGATGAAAATATAGATTCACCAGCTCCCCCTCACTCTCACCCAGGTGGGGGTATCATATTAAATAATTATAATATTTATTAGTACCTCCATATCTATAAAACCCGTATACATAAAAACAGTACCTACTATGCTGGAACCCTAAAAAGGACACTAAAAAGGACACAATCCTAAAACTGAGATAGCATCATATTAAAAATCGTTGATAAAACATTTCAGATCTAGTTCTATATTTAACCCCTTGGGGGCCAGGCTCTTCAAAAGATAGATCCATCTGGTTTCCCTTCGGGATAGGTCCCTAACTCTATTGGACCCCCTCCAAGAGGGGTGGACTACATCTATCCCACAAAACTGTAATAGGGAGGGATCCTTTTGATGTTTTTCTTTAAAATGCAGGGAGACACTGTGGAACCTATACCCATTTTTATATTGGCCATGTGCTCTGAGATCCTGATCCTCAAGAGTCGCTTAGTTCTCCCTACATATAAGAGGCCACACGGGCACCACATTAAATAAACGACATGTGTAGAGTTACATGTGCTAAATTCCTTGATTTCAAAGGATTCTCCCTCCCTATTGGTTACACTAGTAACTCCTCTGTGATTCACTCTTGTTGTCCGGCAACAAATGCACCTCCTGCAACAGTAAAAACCTTTAAAATCAAAACCAAACACATTCCGCCTTGGTGGGTCTAATATTTTGTTAACTACATGGTCACCGAAGTTTGGAGCCCTCCTATATATAAACCTCGGTTGATTCGGTAGTACCTCACCTAAGTGTCTATCCTTACACAGAATGTGCCAGTATTTTTTAAAAATATTCTCGATCTCTCTGTACTGGCAGTGAAACCCTGAAATGAATCCAAATTGATGTTGAGTATCCTTTGACATAGATGAGGGCTTTTTCAGGCATTGTTCCCTGGATACTGAAGCCACCTCTTGGGTGATCTTATTCAGTTCCTCCACTTCATATCCCTTTTGTAAAAATTTATTTTTAAGGACCTCAGCCTGCTCATAATAGTCATCTAATTGTGTACAATTATGACGTACACGTAACATCTGTCCCTTTGGGATGTTTTTTATCCATGCAGGGTGGTGGCCACTTCTTATTGATAAAAAACTGTTCCGATCAGTTGGCTTAAAAAACACTTTTGTTCTTAATGCATCTCCCTCTCTTATAATCGTGACATCAAGAAAATTGAGATACTACTGATTTGATGTTCCAATTTGATGTTATTAGAATTGTTGTTGAGTTCTTGTATAAATTCAATCGCTAATTCCTCTGTACCTTCCCAAATAAATAAGAGGTCAGCAATGAATCTTCGGTAAAATAATAACACACCAAAACTAATTATGGGACATGCAAAAATCTAATACATGTCCCAAAAATCTTTTCTGTACAGCTGGAATGTCATCTCTTTTGCTCAATGCCCAATTAAGGGCCAAAGACGCGTCCTCATGTTGTATAATGGTATAGAGGGAGGCTACATCAGCCGTTACCATATATACCATTGATGAAGTATCCAATTTAACATCGTTGAGTAAAGTCAATAGATCACCTGTGTCCTTTAAATATGCCTTGGTGGCCAGGACGCGTCTTTGGCCCTTAATTGGGCATTGAGCAAAAGAGATGACATTCCAGCTGTACAGAAAAGATTTTTGGGACATGTATTAGATTTTTGCATGTCCCATAATTATTTTTGGTGTGATGGTGAGTTTTATTCCCAACAGGCTGACGTGGCGATGGGAGCCAAATATGCTCCCAGCCTCGCCAACCTGTTCATGGCTGAGTGGGAAGATAGAAAGGTATTTAGCCAGAGGAGGCCTCAGTTATTATTTTACCGAAGATTCATTGATGACCTCTTATTTATTTGGGAAGGTACAGAGGAATCAGCGATTGAATTTATACAAGAACTCAACAACAATTCTAATAACATCAAATTGGAACATCAAATCAGTAGTATCTATGTCAATTTTCTTGATGTCACGATTATAAGAGAGGGAAATGCATTAAGAACAAAAGTGTTTTTTAAGCCAACTGATCGGAACAGTTTTTTATCAATAAGAAGTGGCCACCACCCTGCATGGATAAAAAACATCCCTAAGGGACAGATGTTACGTGTACGTCGTAATTGTACACAATTAGATGACTATTATGAGCAGGCTGAGGTCCTTAAAAATAAATTTTTACAAAAGGGATATGAAGTGGAGGAACTGAATAAGATCACCTAGGAGGTGGCTTCAGTATCCAGGGAACAATGCCTGAAAAAGCCCTTATCTATGTCAAAGGATACTCAACATCAATTTGGATTCATTTCAGGGTTTCACTGCCAGTACAGAGAGATCGAGAATATTTTTTAAAAACACTGGCACATTCTGTGTAAGGATAGACACTTAGGTGAGGTACTACCGAATCAACCGAGGTTTATATATAGGAGGGCTCCAAACTTCGGTGACCATGTAGTTAAGAAAATACTAGACCCACCAAGGCGGAATGTGTTTGGTTTTGATTTTAAAGGTTTTTACTGTTGCAGGAGGTGCATTTGTTGCCGGACAACAAGAGTGAATCACAGAGGAGTTACTAGTGTAACCAATAGGGAGGGAGAATCCTTTGAAATCAAGGAATTTAGCACATGTAACTCTACACATGTCGTTTATTTAATGTGGTGCCCGTGTGGCCTCTTATATGTAGGGAGAACTAAGCGACTCTTGAGGATCAGGATCTCAGAGCACATGGCCAATGTAAAAAATGGGTATAGGTTCCACAGTGTCTCCCTGCATTTTAAAGAAAAACATCAAAAGGATCCCTCCCTATTACAGTTTTGTGGGATAGATGTAGTCCACCCCTCTTGGAGGGGATCCAATAGAGTTAGGGACCTATCCCGAAGGGAAACCAGATGGATCTATCTTTTGAAGAGCCTGGCCCCCAAGGGGTTAAATATAGAACTAGATCTGAATTGTTTTATCAACGATTTTTAATATGATGCTATCTCAGTTTTAGGATTGTGTCCTTTTTAGTGTCCTTTTTAGGGTTCCAGCATAGTAGGTACTGTTTTTATGTATACGGGTTTTATAGATATGGAGGTACTAATAAATATTATAATTATTTAATATGATACCCCCACCTGGGTGAGAGTGAGGGGGAGTTGGTGAATCTATATTTTCATCAGTCCCTGGCCCTGTTCACTCCATCTATATGGCAATCTAGAAGGGGTATGTATGCACTGTTGTAATTAAAATGTGCTCTAAAGAGATGGGGAGTGAGGTAATCATTACTAAGATAGATTCCCCCCCCCCCCATATACTGTACAGTGAAGCATCCCGTGGGGACATATTTGGAGCGTGGTAATTTATTTGTGAGATGTTCCTTATGATGCATGTATGGAGTGTCAGCAATAATGTCATTAACATACTTATAGGAGGATACCACCATATGTTCAGATTTTTATATTAGATTAATTTTTAACATATATTATACATTTTAAATTTTTAACTTTAAATTTACACCCGCAGGGAGTGATATATTAAAATAAGAGAGGTTCTCACCATGAATACATTTATGTAAGCTAGGCATTCTGCAATATGGATACTGGTTACTAGGTGGAAACTTGCTGTTTGAACATCAGCCAGCATGTAATAAGGCTGGAAGTGATGATGCGTGCAGTTACCACTATTGACCAGTGGGCGAATCTGTATAGGATGCTTTATCCAGCTCACCATAACGGATTCAATTTTTAATACAGCAATTGGAAGTTATATATAAAGTGATTAATTTAATGTGATTTATGTATAATGTTTTATTAATGTATGTGCTCGATCCCGCCTGTCAGTTGGTCTGATGTGATATCTTGTGTAGAATCAGCAGCACGGGGACGCGAGGTGTGCGCATGCGTAATGCGCGGCCGAATGAGCGTCAATTAAGAGCAAATATAAGGGGTGAAGGACAGCAGACACAGCCTTCCCATGATTAAGTCTACCTATGACGAAACATGTCGGGGGCGTGGCTGTGAGACGTGACACACAGCGCTGTTAGCCACACAGGAGGCAGGAAGTTTGAGTGCACGGAGGAGCGGAGGATAGCCGAAGGGAGGGGTGAGACTGCAGCCCAGTGAAAGCACACCTCGGGTCCGCCATGACCAATAGTTGTTTTGTTGTATTATCCACACTTGCTTGAAGATTGATGTGATCTACACACGATTTCTGCTGTTTTATCTTTGGTATAATGTGAGTGCATCAGTTGAAGATTGCAGTGGTTTTTTAATAAATGTTGTTTGCTGGTTCACACTATTGGAGCACTTTATTATTTTTTTCATGTGGATCTATTTAACAACTATCCTCCTGGACACCGATTGTTCCATTTACCCCTGAGTGTGGTAAAACAAGCGTGTATTGCCTTGCATGAAAGTGCTGGCATTGTTAATTGGTGAGTGCATTTCTGGAGGGTGTGATTCACTGAACACAGGGGTGAGGTGGAAGACACACGAAGACACCTGAGTATATGCACCTGATATTACACTAGATGTTGTCACAAGCAGTTCCTTTTGGACGGATTTATTTGAAATATATGGACTGTTGTGTGATGTTTTGATATGTCACAGCATGGAGTGTAGTGATTGCACTTAGTGTTCCACCTGTATGTCACATATATTTATTTATTTTATGTGCTATTCAGAGATTGGTAGCATTACTTGTTTGTCACGAGTTATATAAACACAATAAGAGGGTTTCACCACTATTGTGCTAACACAGATTTTTGGTCACACAATATATTTATAGCGCCCCATATTTATCCTATGTGCCTTGAGGGGTGATTTGGGCAATTAGTGGCATTTAGGATTAAATATTTGGTATGCATATTTTATTTTTTAAGGGGCAGCTTTTCTTATAATTTTAAAATGTATATTTCACGTTTATGTTGACCTCACCATTTAGCACTGGTCAGCACTAACTTTTTTAGGTATTTAGAGTCATTGGCGCGGTGGGGGTGTCTTCTGTTTGAAGGGCGCTGTATCATCTAGGATACCCAGTTATTGTTGTATATGGCAGATACGTCCTACTGGATCCGGTAAGAGTACCTAACTCTAGATGTTTATGACGTTTGCCTGTAGTTGCTGTGCATTCCAGTCTTCAGTCAACATCCTGTGTCCAAGCACCCCCTCTGTTTGAGAAGACTCCTTCTATATATATTTATGGACTGCAGAGCTTAGCGCATTATATTTGGACATTCATATACACCTCACAAGTTTTTATTGTGTTGATTAATATTACTTATAGTTGCTTTAAAGTCACTGATTTATTCATTTTTGTTTGATACACGTTTTGAGTTTTGGTTTAGCGCTGCACGTATTTTATATACATTTGATGGGACTTGGTTTGTTTGTGTGCTAGCTGCTATTCACCACATTGTTCACATACATTTGTTTTGGGGTCAGCGCAGCTTCTCATCTATATCACATTCCAATTTGTGAAAAACTTGTTGCCTCTTTCCCAAAAAGACTCATGGCTGTATTAGATCAAAAGGGTGCTTCTACCAAATACTGAGCAAAAGGTCTGAATACTTAGGACCATGTGATATTTCAGTTTTTCTTTTTTAATAAATCTGCAAAAATGTCAACAATTCTGTGTTTTCTGTCAATATGAGGTGCTGTGTGTACATTAATGAGGAAAAAAATGAATTTAAATGATTTTAGCAAATGGCTGCAATATAACAAAGAGTGAAAAAATTAAGGGGGGTCTGAATACTTTCCGTCCCCACTGTATACGAAAATTAAAAAATATCAATAAAAAAATCAGTAAAATCTCTGCATGACATCTCTGTGACTATCACACATTCATGTAAACAAGCACAATGTAATTTGGAATTTTAACAACTGAAAAGATGTGAAAATGTCAATGTTAATTTCTGTCTGCAAACCTGACTTTGCCTCATTAAAGAATACAAAACCACATACATTAAAACCATTAATACACCATATCAGTGGTTTTAATATACGTGGTTTTGTATTACAATAAAATTGTTAAATGTTTCAGAACTAGTTTTTATAGTGCTCTTAAAGTCCCATTGGGGGTTTACAAATCTGTTTAGTTAATGCATTAGGGATGCAGCTCTTACCAGAGTATACCCAGCAGTAATTAATTAATCTTAAAGAATAGGTAAACCCAACATTTCTAAATCCTGATTTGTGCCTGTTGTACCATGTACTTATATGAAATAGTATCCTATTCTCCTAGTATTGAGAGCACAGTGTGGTCAGTTGTCTAGCTGTGTTGAGACCTCAGTTCTTCAATGAATAGAATTGCCATGCATTGCACAGCCCTTCACTGGGAAGATCAATGTGGGGTTGTTTCTCCTCCCCCAGCTCTCTCAGCTCTTTATGCAGCTGAGAACAGAGGGTGTGTAATTACTTAAAAAAAAGAAAAAAAAGGGGGGGACAGGGGGTATTTATAACTTTTTTTTATATCTACGCACAAATGTGCCTTTTATTACTATTTTCTGTGCAAATATTTTTTTTTCCTCAGTGCATTACACGTTAGCAGACCTCATGACCAAGCTGCCAGAGGGTGCTTGGAGCCATCATGTACATGGAGCTGTTACCTGTGGTTAAGAATGTCTGCCCTTGGATGCAAACTGTCTGTGCAGTAGCCCAAAAATGACACAAAGGGCAGTGTGTGCCAAGGTGAGGAGATGAACATCAACATGCTGCATATTGAGAAGACCAAAGATGTATAAGGGCTATGAAATTCCTGCAATGCTGGGATGGAATGAGACCATGGAAAAGGCTGTTGCTTTCTCTGGACATACGGAAAGCTTTTGACACAATATCATGGAATTACCTGTTCAGGATTTTCTGTTTCAATGGTTTTTATTCATTTTTTTTTTACATAGGTGGTTAAAGAACCATCAGTGGAGCAGCGAACAGTCCTCGCTTGTTCCACGTGTATCAAAGAAAAAGTAACAGTTAAACATGAAAGCAAACATCCAAGCATGGAAACAGTATACAAATTCAACAATTGAATGCTAGGCTTAACACAGACAAATATAAGCCTGATTCGCCAGTTAGGTCCTTTATTGCGGCTCCCCCAACATAAATTAACCAAGATGGGAGGCAGGACAGTGTCTAACGTTGGAATACTGATAGAACACGGAATCTAACTGTACTCTGTGGTGCAGACATTCTATCAGCCTCCCCATACATGGTGTGTGTGTAGGACAACTTGGTCTCTGTGAAACATCCTAACTAGAGTAAAATCACATCAAAATAGTCTGGGTGGCTTAATACCGTAGCGGGTAAAATTCCTTCAGCAATTGTTTAACCTAACTGTCCCCTACAGGTGACCCTATACTCAACAATATTCCTAGGTGAGTCTGGGTTAACCAAGGAGGAGGAAAGCGAGAAGATCGCAGAAGCATAATGCAAGAGGTAAGCATGAGATAAAACTATGGTAGAAGAGAAAAGGAGAAATAGAAGGGGAAGGTGGGTCCATCCGGGAATCCGTGATCGGCTGTCTGAGTGGATAGCCTTATGTCTCGGGGGCCTGTAGGTAATTGAACCAGGGGGAACATATTTTCTCAAATAGGGGTTGTTTGTCATTTAGTATGCGTACTATTTTCTTGTTTAACCACTTGAGCCCCGGACCATTATGCTGCCTAAGGACCAGAGGTCTTTTTCCAATTTGGCACTGCGTCGCTTTAACTGCTAATTGCGCGGTTATGCAATGCTGTACCCAAACGAAATTTGCGTCCTTTTCTTCCCACAAATAGAGCTTTCTTTTGATGGTATTTGATCACTTCTGCAGTTTTTATTTTTTGTGCTATAAACGGAAAAAGACCGAAAATTTTGAAAAAAAATGATATTTTCTACTTTTTGTTATAAAAAAAATCCAATAAACTCAATTTTAGTCATACATTTAGGCCAAAATGTATTCGGCCACATGTCTTTGGTAAAAAAAATGTCAATAAGCGTATATTTATTGGTTTGCGCAAAAGTTATAGCGTCTACAAACTAGGGTACATTTTCTGGAATTTACACAGCTTTTAGTTTATGACTGCCTATGTCATTTCTTGAGGTGCTAAAATGGCAGGGCAGTACAAAACCCCCCCAAATGACCCCATTTTGGAAAGTAGACACCCCAAGGAAATTGCTGATAGGCATGTTGAACCCATTGAATATTTATTTTTTTTGTCCCAAGTGATTGAATAATGACAAAAAAAAAAAAAAATATTTACAAAAAGTTGTCACTAAATGATATATTGCTCACACAGGCCATGGGCCTATGTGGAATTGCACCCCAAAATATATTCAGCTACTTCTCCTGAGTACAGGGATACCACATGTGTGGGACTTTTTGGGAGCCTAGCCGCGTATGGGACCCCGAAAACCAATCACCGCCTTCAGGATTTCTAAGGGTGTAACTTTTTGATTTCACTCTTCACTGCCTATCACAGTTTCGGAGGCCATGGAATGCCCAGGTGGCACAACCCCCCCCCAAATGACCCCATTTTGGAAAGTAGACACCCCAAGCTATTTGCTGAGAGGCATATTGAGTCCATGGAATATTTTATATTTTGACACAAGTTGCGGGAAAGTGACACTTTTTTTTTTTTTTTTTTTGCACAAAGTTGTCACTAAATGATATATTGCTCACACAGGCCATGGGCCTATGTGGAATTGCACCCCAAAATACATTTAGCTGCTTCTCCTGAGTATGGGGATACCACATGTGTGGGACTTTTTGGGAGCCTAGCCGCGTACGGGGCCCCGAAAACCAATCACCGCCTTCAGCGTTTTTAAGGGCGTGAATTTTTGATTTTACTCTTCACTGCCTAACACCGTTTCGGAGGCCATGGAATGCCCAGGTGGCACAAAACCCCCCCAAATGACCCCATTTTGGAAAGTAGACACCCCAAGCTATTTGCTGAGAGGCATGGTGAGTATTTTGCAGCTCTCATTTGTTTTTGAAAATGAAGAAAGACAAGAAAAAACTTTTTTTGTTTTTCTTTTTTCAAATTTCAAAACTTTGTGACAAAAAGTGAGGTCTGCAAAATACTCACTATACCTCTCAGCAAATAGCTTGGGGTGTCTACTTTCCAAAATGGGGTCATTTGGGGGGGTTTTGTGCCACCTGGGCATTCCATGGCCTCCGAAACTGTGATAGGCAGTGAAGAGTGAAATCAAAAATTCACGCCCCTTAGAAAGCCTGAAGGCGGTGCTTGGTTTTCGGGGTCCCGTACACGGCTAGGCTCCCAAAAAGTCTCACACATATGGTATCCCCGTACTCAGGAGAAGCAGCAGAATGTATTTTGGGGTGTAATTTCACATATTCCCATGGCATGTTTGAGCAATATATCATTTAGTGACAACTTTGTGCAAAAAAAAAAAAAAAAAAAAAAAAAATTTGTCTCTTTCCCGCAACTTGTGTCGCAATATAAAATATTCCATGGACTCGACATGCCTCTCAGCAAATAGCTTGGGGTGTCTACTTTCCAAAATGGGGTCATTTGGGGGGGTTTTGAACTGTCCTGGCATTTTATGCACAACATTTAGAAGCTTATGTCACACATCACCCACTCTTCTAACCACTTGAAGACAAAGCCCTTTCTGACACTTATTTTTTACATGAAAAAGTTTTTTTTTTTTTGCAAGAAAATTACTTTGAACCCCCAAACATTATATATTTTTTTAAAGCAAATGCCCTACAGATTAAAATGGTGGGTGTTTCATTTTTTTTTTTCACACAGTATTTGCGCAGCGATTTTTCAAACGCATTTTTTGGGGAAAAAACACACTTTTTTAAATTTTAATGCACTAAAACACACTATATTGCCCAAATGTTTGATGAAATAAAAAAGATGATCTTAGACCGAGTACATGGATACCAAACATGACATGCTTTACAATTGCGCACAAACGTGCAGTGGCAACAAAATAAATACATTTTTAAAAGCCTTTAAAAGCCTTTACAGGTTACCACTTTAGATCTACAGAGGAGGTCTACTGCAAAAATTACTGCCCTCGATCTGACCTTCGCGGTGATACCTCACATGCATGGTGCAATTGCTGTTTACGTTTGACGACAGACCGCCGCTTGCGTTCGCCTTAGCGCAAGAGCAGGGGGCGACAGGGGTGCTTTTTTTTTTTTTTCTTTATTATTTTTTTGCTTTTTTATCTTATTTTTAAACTGTTCCTTTCATTTTTTTTTTTTTTAAATCATTTTTATTGTTATCTCGGGGAATGTAAATATCCCCTATGATAGCAATAGGTAGTGACAGGTACTCTTTTTTGAAAAAATTGGGGTCTATTAGACCCTAGATCTCTCCTCTGCCCTCAAAGCATCTGACCACACCAAGATCGGTGTGATAAAATGCTTCCCCAATTTCCCAATGGCGCTATTTACATCCGGCGAAATCTAAGTCATAAAATGCTCGTAGCTTCCGGTTTCTTAGGCCATAGAGATGTTTGGAGCCACTCTTGTCTCTGATCAGCTCTATGGTCAGCTGGCTGAATCACCGGCTGCATTCTCAGGTTCCCTGTTGAGACAGGAGAACCAGAGAAAAACACGGAAGACGGTGGGGGGGGGGGGGGCATTCCCTCCCACGGCTTGTAAAGGCAGTCTAGAGGCTAATTAGCCGCTAGGATTGCTTTTACATGAAAGCCGACCGCTGGCTGAAAAGAATGATACCAAGATGATACCTAAACCTGCAGGCATCATTCTGGTATAACCACTCAAAGTTGTGAATGGCGTACCTGAAGACAAAAAAATGGTTAACAATAAAGCACAGTAAACAATAAAGTATAAATAATTACATACCTGAAAAACAAACATGATAAAACATAATAACAATAACAATAACAATAACAATAAAACACTGCAGAATAGAATACAGTAAAAAAAGAGCAGAACAATAGAGAGAGAGAATAGAGAGAGAGAACAATAAAACGACAACTATTTTTTTTTATTTTATATATATATTTTTTTTTTTTACACTTTTTTTGTAACTAACTTTTATAACTGTAACCGGTTCCAGGTTCGGGTCTCTCAAAATGCGATGGCATCTTGGGAGACCCTGTGAAAGTGTGCCTAGTCTGTGCAATGCTGTACCCTACGCTAATACTCAACTAGTGAATGGTAGCGTTCAAAACATTCACCAATGCAAAGACCAGGATTGTCAGGACAGGAGGGACAATAATAGCGGGTGTCACGCCTATATCCGCATTTGCTGCAGACACAACATCTTTTTGGGGGGGGTTCGTTGGGTAGGGGTACTCGGGAGCACATAAAAATGCCTCTCATGCAGCCGACTGCATTTCGTTGGGGGATGTGAATGGGGGAAGTACGGGCGCTGCAGAAGTGGTGGGTTCCCAATTAGGATTGGCGAATGCAGCAGGAAGGGCACTATGGACACGACGGGCCTGTGTTTGTCTTTTTGGTGGCAGCGGGACACTACTTGTGCTTGTCACCTCACCAGCTTGAACTGCACTTATGGGACTCGCCACGTCACCAAGTGTTACTGCAGTGCTGGTTTGACTACGACCGGGGTGTACTAGGCCGCTGGTGCTTGCCAGTTCAATAAAAAGCTTCCAAAAAAACTGTTAGCGATCGCAGGGATCAGGCCTGACTCTGCGAACGCTGCAGTTATGCGTTTAGTGTTTTGTAAGTGACAGTGATCGATCGATACTGCACTTGGGTGGGCTGGACTGGGCCGGGCGGAGGGGCAAAACGCAGGTGCTAGCAGGTATCTGGGTTGATCCCGCTAACACTGCGTTTTTGGGAACCCTAAACTGCTGGGGACGCTAGTATAGATCTGATCTGATCGGATCAGATATTGATCCGTTCAGATACTATACCACTAAAGGAGGCGTATGCTGCGTGCGTGGGTGTTAGTGGTACTGGCGCTAACCTGACGCTGCCTGGGGCCGGTGCTTGCTAGTTCACCAAAATGCTACCAAAAAAACTGTTAGCGATCGCAGGGATCAGGCCTGACTCTGCGAACGCTGCAGTTATGCGTTTAGTGCCTTGTAAGTGTCAGTGATCGATCGATACTGCACTTGGGTGGGCTGGGCTGGGCTGGGCCGGGCGGAGGGGCACAACGCAGGTGCTAGCAGGTATCTGGGCTGATCCCGCTAACACTGCGTTTTTGGGAACCCTAAACTGCTGGGGACGCTAGTATAGATCTGATCGGATCAGATATTGATCCGATCAGATACTATACCACTAAGGGAGGTGTACGGTGCGTGCGTGGGTGTTAGCGGTACTGGCGCTAACCTGATGCTGCCTGGGGCTGGTGCTTGCCAGTTCACCAAAATGCTACCAAAAAACTGTTAGCGATCGCAGGGATCAGGCCTGACTCTGCGAACGCTGCAGTTATGCGTTTAGTGTTTTGTAAGTGACAGTGATCGATCGATACTGCACTTGGGTGGGCTGGGCGGAGGGGCAAAACGCAGGTGCTAGCGGGTATCTGGGCTGATCCCGCTAACACTGTGTTTTTGGGAACCCTAAACTGCTGGGGACGCTAGTATAGATCTGATCAGATCAGATATTGATCCGATCAGATACTATACCACTAAGGGAGGCGCATGCTGCGTGCGTGGGTGTTAGCGGTACTGGCGCTAATCTGACGCTGCCTGGGGCGACGCATATCACCGCCGGGCGATCAGGGGGCTAAACCTTTATTCGGTAATAAACGGCGGGTGCCCTGACACTATAAAAAATAAACGAACTAACCTGCGTCACCCGTAACGGTTATACGGTGATCAGTGGTGAAAGGGTTAACTAGGGGGCAATCAAGGGGTTAAAACATTTATTAGGTAGTATATGGGGGTCCCTGTCACTATAAAACGCTGACGGCGAACCTAAATATTTACCTCACTAACTAGCGTCACCAGCGACACTAATACAGCGATCAGAAAAATGATCGCTTAGCAACACTGGTGACGGGGGGTGATCAAGGGGTTAAAACTTTATTAGGGGGGGTTAGGGGGGTACCCTAGACCTACAGGGGGGTAATACTCACTGTCCCAACACTGTAACTGTCACAAACTGACACTATGCAGTAATCAGAAAAAAAAAAAAAAAAAAAAACCTGCTGGTGTCAGTTTGTGACAGGGGGGGGGGGGTGATTGGGGGGGGATCGGGGGGCGATCGGGGGGGGATCGGGGTGTTTTGTATGCCTGGCATGTTCTACTGTGTGTGTGTGTGTTGTGCACTCACATTGATGTCTTCTCCCCTCGGCGCTGGAACGGAAACTACCGAGCCGAGGGGAGATGACATCATTTCCTTTGCTGCTGTTTAGCATACAGCAGCAAAGGAGTGTTCCCATTGGCCGGCGGCGATCGCGAGGGGGGGGCCACGAACGGATGGCCTCCCCCTCATCTCGGATCGCCGGGGAACAGAACGGGACCGCTTCGGGCACCGGGGGGGGTCCGATCGGACCCCCCACCCGCGAGAGGCAAATCACGTACATGTACGTGATTTTGCCTGCCCGTGCCACCTTGCCGACGTAAATCGGCGTTAGGCGGTCCTTAAGTGGTTAACATGATCCAATTTAGTTTGCGTTTCATCAATGCTATAGCTACATTGGGGCTTTTCCAAGCTGATGCAATGGCTATTTTGGGCGCTAAGCATACATAGTGTATTAAAGTCTGAGTGTGACCTGTTCAGGATTTTATCGAAGTGACAGTTCGTCCCAAAATTCCTTCCCTTTTTACAGGATTTGTATAGCAACCCCTCGGCTCAAAACAGGATAAGGGGCTACGCCTCTGAACACCTCCCCATTGCTTCGGGTACGCAACAGGGTTGGCCCCTCTCTCTGCTTCTTTTCATTTTTGCGATGGGGACCCTGGCAATTGCCATCTGGTCGCACCCAGATGTCCTTGGAGTGGAAAGCGAGGGAAACAACATAAATGACCACTGTTTGCCAACTATTTGCTTCTTTTACTCACTTCCCTCTCGTACCCATATTTCCTCACACCCATACTTTCCTCCTGTAGCTCATAGATTTATTAGCTCGCTTCCAGAATATCTTGGGCCCAGAGGTCAATTGGGTTAAAACAGAAGCTCTCAATATTAACCTGGATGGGACTGCGTCAATGCTAAAGTTTTTCTGGCAACTGAAGACCCTTCCGTATCTGGGGATTAAACTGACTTCTACTATAGCGTCCCTCTATAAAGCCAAATATTCCACCTTGTTCCCAAAACTGTTGAAGGAGATGAAGGTGTGATCGTCTTTAGGTCATTTGTCTTGGATGGGTAGAGTTGTGGCACTTAAAGTGGTTGTATACCCTCATTTGTAATTTTTACCTACAGGTAAGCCTATAATAAGGCTTACCTGTAGGTAAAATTAATATCTCCTAAACCTGTACGGTTTAGGAGATATTCACTTTGCATGCAGCCGCTGACGTCAGCGACGCATGTGCTCTGAATGCCTGGCTGACGGTCCCACGCGTATGCGCGTGAGTGACGTCATCGCAGCTCCGGCCACTCACAGCGCCGGAGCCGCAAACCCGGAAGAAACGCAGAGGGCAAAATGTCAGCTCCCTCGGCGTGGACCGGGCTGCGATACGGGGCCTTCGATCTAAGGTAAGTAGCTCATTATGCCTTTGCCTTACAGGGTTTTTTTTGTTTTTTTTTTCCTTTTTTAGATGTGTGGGTATAAAAAAGGTGGTCCTATTACCTAGAATTTTATATTATTTTTATAATATTTTCACGCATTACCTGTGGCAGTTCCCGCTGCGGATTTACGGAGATTCCAAAACCAGCTTCTGAAGTTAATTTGGCATCCCCAGGGTCATAGACTAGCGAGTCGCACACTTTACAGAACACGAGAGACTGGTGGGCCAGGCATCCCAGACATAAAGAAATACTATCATGCTGCCCAACTTACCCAATTGTCTCAAATACACTCTCAATCTAATAGGCCAGATTGGATAGCCCTGGAGACTCAGGCCTGTGCTACCCAGCCCATTGATCTTTTGATGTGGATCCCTTCCAAACAGGGACAGTGATCCTCTGTCCAACGTTGTCCCATTCATTGCAGCTGTGTGAAATGTTATGTAAATCAGCCTCACTCCGCTTGGAAAAAGCCACTGGTTGATCTGGCGGTGAAGAAGTGCAAACTTACTTGGATCATGACAAAAGAAAAGCTGGTCAGCATACTCAGGGATACCTCTCCGAGGTTTTAGAGAGTCTAGAATTCTTGGATACAATATTTTCAATCTGCTTAGTGCTGGCTGCTACGGTGCTGACCTGAAGTGGTGGCTGGACAGGTCCTCCCTTTTGTTCCACCTTCTTTTTTCATTTGCTCCTGTCTGGTGCTTTCCTTCTTTTTCCTGTGGATGTCTCTACATACCTTTTATATGATGCCAACTATTCACTATACAGGAGTTTTTACTTTTTGCCTGGTAATGCTCTTTGGGACTAAAGGCCCGTACACATGGGCCAAATGTTGGGTGGCATCGGCCGGTTCAATAGAAACCGGCCCACATTTGGCCCATGTGTACTGCAGCCAGTCCGACAGAAAATGGCTGATTGGCCAGCTTCTGTCGAAAGGGCATGACCGAAAAAGGTCTGCCAACCGGCTCCCTATCAGCGCTCTCAGCCAATGGCTGAGAGCGTTGACCGGAGTGTCCTGGCGGGGGGGCGTCCCCCTGTCAGAACACAATAGAACAGCAGAAGAGATCACTGTACTAACACGGAATTGTTAGTACAGTGGCTTCAACCTGAGCTGTCAGGTTTTTTTTTTGTTCAGCCCGCTGGGTTGAATGAAAAAACAAAACAAAAAAACAGCAGTGTGTACTAGGCTTTAGAGAGCACTTGGTTCCCTATGATTGAGACTAGCCTCTCCCTTTTTAGGAGAGCCCGCCATTTGTCAGTTCCTTCTTTGCATTGCTGTGGATATCCTTTCATGATGCTCTAACACCTGTAATCTTGCAATTACGCATCTCCTTTGCTGCTTCTACTTATTTGTTGGTATTATACTCCATCTGCATTAGGAACTCTCACCTGCTTCTTCTTCTTCTGGCAAATAATGATATACCAGTTTTGGCTTTTGTACCTCTTTTTTTGTGAAAATTCTGCAATGATCTCTGTATTTCTCTCTGTATGCTGCAGTGTTTCACACGTCTCCACTTTTCTCTGCACACTCCTTCAAAAGAAAAAATAGAGTGATAAATTAAATTAACCTGTTATTGCCAGTATAATACAATGCCAAAAAACAGCTTTGTGACTATTTTTATTCACAAAAAATAAAATACCATTGTTTGCTTTTTTGTGGGGCCTCATACACACAGGATTAGTTTAATCTTAAGCCGGGCACACATTGACAGCTCTGGTTGGAGCCGCTGTACTAACCATGCAAGGTTAGTTCAGCGATCTCCCCCGCTGAGCTGTTGTGTTATGACAGGGGGACGCCCCCCCCCCCCCCCCCGAACACTCCGATCAGCTCTCTCTGCTATTGGCTGAGAGCGCTGATCAGGAGTCGGTCGGCTGCTGGCCTTCCAGCATGCACGTCCGACAGAAGCCAAGCGAACGACTGGCTTCTGTCGGACAGACCAACATACGAGCTGAATGTCGGCCCTTTTTTCCCTTTATTTTTTAACCGCCTGTTGTCTCCCGACATTCGGCCCATGTGTACAAGGCTTTAACCTGAAACAGTAATCTAAAGTCCTTAAAATACACCTCCAGTATAAAAAAGGCACCGTCCCATAAGGTAGCTTATCTACTCTACTCAACTGCCATCCTGACCCCCATGGTATCAACCTCGAAAATGTAATATTGTTGGCTATAGAGAGACATGTGACAGTGGGCTCAATTATAATTTAACTCTTAAAATCTGAGATAAAATAACTCTATGTCTGTTTACATTGACAGATCCCCGTTCTGTCTCTCTGTGGAGTGATCGCAGGTGGCCGGCAGACATCATGGCCGCCGGCCACGCGCATTGGCTCCAGCGTTACGGCACGGGCATTGCGCGCACCTCCTATTCTATTTTTTTTTTTAAAGGTTTTTATTTGCCAAATGTACATACAAAGTATAAAATAATGCAAACAGGGTACAGTTATAGTTGCATATGTCAGTATATTATTGCCATATAGGAGTCTTTACTTTTCCCATTAATTAAGGTAATATATGCATCAGTACAAATAGCTCTTTTTACCAGTTACTGTCGATAACTGTGATGTAAACTATCATCATCTTATACCTTATTAAAAGTAAAAAAATAATAAAGAACAAAAACTTGGAGGTAAATGCCTCCAGAACCAATTGTGCTGTGTGCCGTCATTTCCCCAAAACCATGCTCTCCCACTTTCTTCTTACGTTATATATAACTCTACTGTTTTATACAAAAATAATTTTTTTTTAGACATCACTTGGTACAGTTTCCCTGGAGTGTATCCACCTTCCCCACCCTTTTTGAATTTTTTTGCACATCCACTGATTTCATAAGTCATTTTATACAGTGTGATATTGGCATTAACTAGTCCTTTCCAAGCAGATAACATAAAATGGTCTCTTTTAATTCAGTTAAGGACAATTAGCTTTCTAACATAACAAATAGTAGTCTCAGGAGCGTTCTCATATTGTTACTCATGACTTCATCTTCTATAATACCTAAGAGACCCAACAGTGGGCTACATATGTTCAGGAGATCATACGTATCCGCAAGTACCAGCCCCGTCCCAAACTGAGCGTTAGCTGCATGTCTCAGCCTGGTGAAATGAAATGTCCAGGAATCGGGGACACCCAGCTCACTCCTCAGCTGCGCTAATTACTTTAATTCACCATTGTCATACAATTGGTGCAAGTATGTAAGTCCAAATTTGGCCCATCTATGTCCAGCTTCTAGGTGGAAAAATTCCTTCAAACATGGCTTAAATCATAATGGGGCATTGGGTGACAAATGTAGAGGGCCATCAGTTATGTGTTTAATACAAATCCCCAGCTCCCGCTTAGCTGATTTGAGCAGGGTTATACCTCCTGCCTTAGGGACTTCCCCTCTAAAAAAAAAGTTCAGTAGTGCCTCATAGGAGGTTGCCTCAGCTGCCTCAACTGCAATTGCACCGTTGCTCAGCTGTGGGAACATACGCCAATGAATCTGTACCAGCTGTGATGCCAGGTAATAGAGGCGTAGGTCGGGTACTGCCAGACCCCTCCTCCCCACCGGTAATTGCAAGATGGTCAGTGATACTCTAGCTGCCTTATCACCCCATAAAAAGGAGGTCAACAGGGAATCAATGTATCTGAAAGTTTTCTTTGGAATGTATATCGGGGCATTAGAGAGCACATATAGAAATTTTGGTAGGAAAATAATTTTAAACAAATAAGCTCTGCCTAGTAACGTGAGCGGGAGGTCTTTCTATTTCTGTACCCTATCTCTGAAGGTTCTAATTACGGGCCAAAGGTTCACCTCTGTGAATGAGTCCACTGGCAGTTGGATATTAATTCCTAAGTATTTAAATTGGGACGTCACAGCCAGAGGGCATTGAGCAGGAGGTAATAAGTTTGGCTGTGGATCTAGAGGAAACAACTTCGACTTAGACCAATTAATTGTAAAGCCGGAGGGGGGCATGGTTTCGCCATGCAGCAGTGAGGACGTCTCTCTCTCGAGCTCCGGTGCTGACACCACATTTAAAGCACTTTATCAGCTTCTCGCCACTGCTATCCTCTTGGAAATGGTGCGTAAGAGGACAGGCAAGTCCCTACCTAAAAAAGGCACCTCTGTGGGCTCGATAAAACGTTTTTTGGCCGCAGAACCAGAGGACATTATAGACATGGACAGCCTAGGACACTCTCCACGTGGCGTGAGCTTCGGCGCGGGCTCTGCCTCCCGTCACAGGCCTGAACCCAGACACCACTCTCTAGCCTCATCAGCCGGCTCGGAAGGTGAGGGCAGCACATCCAGACATTCAGGGGTTGCGGCTTTGATGAGAGACTTACCTACCAAAAGGGAATTGGCATCCATGCTGTTGGGCCTCGAACGGGCCATCAAGAAGGAGGTCTCCGCTGTGCACTCAGATCTCTCTCTGAAGTGTTGGAACGTGTGGAGGAGAGCGAGCAGCGCCTGGATTGCCACGCGGCCGCCATTAGAAATCTGCATGTGTCCACTCGCAGCCGTGTTATAGCTCACAGACTGGCCCTCTACAAAATCAAGGACCAGGAGAACCACAACAAGCAGAATAACATCCGAATCTTACCTGAGGCGTCTGGAAATGAGGACCTTCTCCCATCCATCCGGGGCATCTTTAACAGCCTGCTGGGTCAGGCGGCTGACCATCCCCTGAAAATCGACGAGTCCACAGGGCCCTCTGTCCCCGCAACCTCTCTTCGGACATCCCGCGCGATGTCATCTGCAGGGTCCACTACTATGAGGAAAAGGAGCTCATTATGAAGAAGGCCAGGGATGCCGCTTCACTGGACTTTGATGACGCAATCCTATCTTTTTTCCCAGACCTGGCCAGGGAGACTCTGGAGCGATGCAGGACCCTCGCGATGTCATCTGCAGGGTCCACTACTATGAGGAAAAGGAGCACCATATGAAGAAGGCCAGGGATGCCGCTTCACTGGACTTTGATGACACAATCCTATCTTTTTTCCTAGACCTAGCCAGGGAGACTCTGGAGCGACTCAGGGCCCTGCGCCCCCTGACGGAGAAGTTGCGAGCGGCCTCCATAAAATACAGGTGGGGCTTCCCTGTGGCCCTGATTGCAAACAGGGATGGTAAAACGGTGATACTCCGGTTCCCAGAGGACCTAGAGAAATTTTGCATGGATGTCAACATATCCCTGCCGGAACTACCTGGCTGGCAGGACGCCATTCCGCCCCCATCCAGCAACTCTGAACCGAGATGGCAAAAAGCGGATCGCAAACAGCGCTCCTCCGCCTCTGGCGCATCACCCCAGTTGGGGTAACAACACAGTCTGATGGCCTAGGCTTCTTACTTCCATCGTTTGGCCTTGCCTGAACTCTTTTGACCACAAGTATATCATTATCCTTGGAGTACTGTTATCGTCTTATAGACTGGTATTTATGCCTTGATATGACTATTTTTTTAAATTCTTTATTTATATTTTATAAATACAAAACTAAAACCATACAGGGTACATAAGCAGGCTTACAAAACATTATCATGGAGAAAGAAGTACAAAACTCCCTCTAAAGTTAATACCCTCCCCACCACCCATTCCCACCCTCCCCACCCCCTTCCTGCAGGTGGTTACAATAAAGCTAGCAGTCATCCATATATCCTTCCGTACTTTCCAAAATCCCAAACCCGTCAAGTTTAACTTATAATCTCCTCCAGGTAACTCCATGTACTCTTAAAGCTTCGCCACCCTACCCATTTATCTATACATGCGTCCTCCTCATCTGACTCCGCTCCCAAACCAACTGGACACTCTGTATTATAAATTTCATTTACATAGAGAAGCCAGTCACGGGTATTTGGGCTCTCTGAATGCAACCATTTTTTTTAAATCTGCTTCTTAGCGGCGTCCAATAATATAGGGACAATAGATGTTTGATAACACTTAATAGGCTTCTCAGTACCATGGAATAAACATATCCATGGGTCTTCTAATAAGGATTCATTAGTAATTTCCTTGGTTAGTTGTATAATTTTTTTCCAATATGCTTTTATAATGGGGCACTCCCACCATACGTGGGCCATCGTTCCTATATTTGTACACCCTCTCCAACATTTCTCAGATTTATCCGGGTAAAGTTTGCTTATTTTGTCTGGTGTGGCATACCATCTTGCAAGGCATTTAAAGTTTGTCTCAGTCCTCATAATATCAGCTGAAGAACCATGTATCATTTTCAAAATCTTCTCTAACGTGGATTTACTACACTGTGACCCTAACTCCCTTTCCCATTTCTTGATATATGGAGGTACATCCAGTTCTTCCATCGAGGTTAGAATTTTAAAGAGATGGGAAATAATATTTCCTGATTTATCTCTCTTACAGAGCTGCTCGAGCGGCCTATACTCTTCCTCACCTCTGATTGGTTTCGGAAGTTTCTCAATAAAGAGCGACAACTGGATGTACCTCCATGGATCAATCACCATAAGATCTGTCTCGGCTTTCAAGTCGAGATGCATGCGTATTTTCCCCTCTCTAATTATATCTTTTAATTGTGTGCTTCCATGTTTTATCCAATTCCCTCCCACCTCCCTCACCCCAGGCTCAAAAAATTTATTGTCTTTCATATAAATCAGAGGAGAATTGTGACACCATTTATTCTGTGCGTGAATCTGATCCCATAGTTTAGGAGTGTTTCGCGTTAAAGACGCTGATTTAGTGCTCAGTGTTCTATATTTTGGGGGGGTCCAAATAATGTGACCTAAATCTGTACTACTCAAACTGTGTTCAACATTGATCCATCTCCTGTCCGACGCCTCCTTTGACCATTCTATAACCCGTGAAAGTATTACTGAGGTGTAGTATTTATTGAAATCTGGAAGAGCAAGTCCTCCTTTTTTTTTCCATCTGATCAGGACTGAATGAGCAATTCGTGGCTTTTTGCCACACCAGACAAACCTTGCAATTAGGCCTCGTAGGGCTCTCAAATATGAATGTGGGAGTGGGATTGGGAGCATCTGGAATTTATACAGTATTTTGGGAGTTAACATCATTTTTGCTGCATTGATGCGACCAAACCAGGAGAGGGGCCGCATTGACAAACTTCTTGTATCTTGCCTAATTACATCCAACAAGGGAATATAGTTAGATACATTTTTTTCGGTGTGTTAGATAATTTAATTCCCAAATATTTGATTTTCTTTTTCCAAGGAAAGGGAAAAAACCACGAAAGACTCTCTTCTTCTTGTTTACCCACATTTATATTTAATACCTCAGATTTGCTCAGATTTATTTTAAAGTTTGAAATATCTCCGTACCTTTTTAAAATCTGTAGCAAATTCAGAATTGTAATCCCAGGGTTTGTAATATAGAACATCACATCGTCGGCAAATGCCACGAGTTTATGTACTTCTGAACCTATCATCAACCCTCTACAATCTGGATTATTACGAATAGCAGCCAGCAAGTGCTCTAAGGACAAAACAAATAAAAGGGGGGACAGAGGGTACCCCTGCCTAATACCATTCTCCATCCTAAAAGGTCTAGAAAGAACCCCGTTCACCTTTACGGATGCCGAAGGGTGATTATGTTATATTTTCACCCAAGAGATGAATCTTGGGCCAACCCCCATCACTTCCAAAGTTTTAATCATGAACCCCCAGTCTACCCTGTCAAACGCTTTTTCAGCGTCCATTGACAGGAATAGAACTGGGGGCTCCCCAGATTTAGTGGACTCTAGCAGGAGCAATGATCGCACTCCATTGTCCCTGCCCTGTCTACCCGGGACAAATCCTACCTGGTCTGAATGCACCAAGGTGGTCATATTGTCCTTCAGTCTACTAGCCAACACCTTGGCGTAAACTTTAACGTCCGCATTTAACAGCGCAATGGGTCTATAACTAGAACAAAGCATATTATTTTTCCCTTCTTTTAATATCAACGTTATGGTCGCTGACAGGGCATCTCCCTCCATTATACAATTGGAGCCCAGTTCGTTCCAATAGTGGCAGAGCCTTGGCACCAATGTATGTTTATATTGTTTCAAGTAAAGGGTGGTAAACCCGTCGGGGCCCGGGCTTTTCCCCTTTGGTGAGTTAGTCAAAGCTGTATGGATTTCTTCTTCGGTTATGGGTCTGTCCAGAACTACTCTGTCTTCTTCAGACAACCTAACCACCCCTGCCCCCTTCAAGAATTCTTCCACCTTCCTATTCTCAGATTGATCCACCACTCCCTTTTGTCTAATAGAGTACAAAGCTTCATAGAACTTCTTAAACTCTTCCGCTATCCCTTTGGTTGTGGCTACTGCCTCTCCTTTTTTATTTTGTATTTTCTCGATGAAATTGAAATGTGGTTTGTAGGTTCCTTTCCCACTTAGCTAGGAAGGGGGGGGTCTGTGGCAGCATGCATGTCCAACAAAGTTTTGTAAGATCCAGAAAGGGAACCTCGGATTGGGCCATCACCCAGACATATTTCCTCAAAGGAATGAAGTTATCTAGAAAAAAGCGTATATCTGGGTAGCGAGCCGAGAAAGTGGGAGAGTTGCCCCGTTCTCCAACTATCCAATGTGATGGGTGCCTGTCCTGATATCACGGACCCTGTGGGGATCCAACCCTTGGGTCCTAGAATTGAGACGCGTGCAGTAGCCTTTTCGGGGCCTGCCCAGTAAAGGCCGGGTCTGACCAGCCTGGGTGGAATTTGGGATGTCTTATAATTGGGGTCATGGGAGAAGGGAAACTAGGCAAGGAGGAAAGACGAAAAAATCTATCCATCTCTACAAGAGAAGGGGCAATCAGCGGGTGAGTGGTTACTTGGGGGTCAAGATGTTTACCTGCCCAAGGTAGACCAGCCAATGTGACCCGGGCCATCTCCTGCTCTAACATTA
The DNA here is from genome assembly GCF_042186555.1 of Aquarana catesbeiana. Taxonomy (NCBI): domain Eukaryota; kingdom Metazoa; phylum Chordata; class Amphibia; order Anura; family Ranidae; genus Aquarana; species Aquarana catesbeiana. The sequence goes on from NC_133325.1 coordinate 668,102,554, forward strand.
CCCAGAGTTTCCATTCCCCATGATGGCACCAGTCAATTAATCGGGTCATGTGCGTTGCAGTATAATAGAGAGCAGGGTCTGGGAAACCAATGCCTCCCCTCAGCTTCGGTCTAAGCAGTAACGCCCTACCCATTCGTGGGTGTCTACCACGCCATAGGAACTTAATAAACCTTGAGCGAACCTCGTGAAAGAAAGTTTGCGGTAATTTGACAGGTAAGGCTTGTAGCAAATATAGGAACCGAGGCATTGCGTTCATCTTCAGTACATTACACCGGCCAAACCAAGATAGAGCAAGGGGATCCCATTTCTTAAGGTCTGTATTGAGCGTCGCTAGGAAGGGACAAAAATTCAGGGCAAATATATCTTTTGGATTTGCCAGAATTCTGGTACCCAAGTATTGAATAGAACGGGTGGCCCATTTAAACGGGAAAAAGGGTCGAAAACCTGACAGTGTGTTGTCTGGTATGGAAATATTCAGGGCTTCTGACTTTTGGAGGTTAACTTTGAAGTTGGAAAGATTGCCATACCGTTTCAATCCTTGTAGCAACGAAGACAGGGACGTTATAGGTTTGGTGATAATAAATAAAAGATCGTCCGCGTATGCCGCTACTTTGTGTTGATAGTGGTCCGAATGGACCCCGCTGATATTAGGGTTATCTTTCACATGGCGAAGAAATGGTTCTAGGGAAAGGACAAACAGCAGGGGGGAAAGCGGGTATCCCTGCCTAGTCCCGTTGGAGATCGCAAAGATGTCAGATTCTATCCCATTCACCCGTACCGTGGCTGTAGGATTAGAATAGAGGGCAGAGATCCAGTCTAGGATGGGCTTCGGCATTCCAAAAGAACAGAGTGCTTCCCGGAGAAACCCCCAGTCCACCCTATCAAAAGCCTTCTCGGCATCAGTGGATAGGAGTGAAAGAGGGGTGTTGGATCTTTTCGCCTTCTCTATAACGTTTATCGTCCGGATAGTGTTATCTCTTGCTTCACGAGTCCGTAAGAAACCCACCTGGTCGGATGCTACCAAGCGTTGCATTAGGCTATTTAATCTGGAGGCTATGATTTTTGTGAGGAGCTTGATGTCACAATTTAGAAGAGAAATGGGCCTGTAGCTGGAGCATAGCAACGGGTCCTTTCCAGGCTTAGGGAGTACAGAGATAGAAGCTTGTAGCATGTCAGGAGGGACTTTATGCCCTTCTAGTATGGCATTGAAGGCTCCTGATGAATTGGGGTGCTAGATGTGTCTGAAATGTCTTGTAATATAGGAGGGTAAAGCCATCAGGCCCAGGGGCCTTCCCCGGCTGTGTGTCTGCTATAGCGTCTGCGAGCTCATCTACGTGGAGTGGTTGGGAAAGTAATTCCCATTCGGCTTCCGTGAGAGAGGGAAGTTTGACCTCTTGAAGGTATTCCCGTATGTTTGATCGGGAGGGGGCCAAAGATCCAGTGGCCTGTGCCGCATCTAAATTATAAAGCTTTGAATAAAATTCCCGATAGGCAGCTGCTAGGTCCGATGAAGTGTGAATCTTGGACCCTGATGGGGTCAGGAGGGCTGGTATGTATGATTGTGTGCGCTTCGATCTCAATGCATTTGCCAGCAAACGCCCACATTTATCTCCATACTCGTAAAAGGAGCGGCGCGCCTTAAGCAGGATGTGTTTGGCCTTATACAGAGAGTGCTCTCTGATAGCCTCTCTAGTCTGAAGCAGTTCTGCTTCTAATGTACGGTCAGTTCGAACCTTGTGTTGCCTCTCCAAAACATGAAGTTTTGTCAACATGTCCGTCAGAGTTTTGGCGCGGCGTTGCTTGGCCGCATGACCAAGTTTTATGAAGGTCCCTCTAATGTAACATTTGTGTGCTGACCACACCGAGAGAGGGTTAGACACGGAGCCAGTATTGTTTTTAAAATAGGAGTGAAGTTCTCTGTTGATCTCTGCAGCTGTTTCAGAGTCCTTGAGAAGTGTTTAATTTAGACGCCAGGATGATGTCTTAGGGTGTGAGCGTGGGAGAGGGAGCTCTAGGAGGACTGGAGCATGATCGGAGAGCGTTATCTGACCTATCTCTGCTTTGGAGGCTAAGGAAATCGCAGAATGTTGTATTAGAAAAAAAATCGATCCTAGAGTAGGATCTGTGGGTCGAAGAAAAGAAGGAGAAATCTCGTTCCTGGGGATGGAAAATTCTCCATATGTCTACCAATTGATGATCATTCAACAGGTCCTTCAGAGCCCGTCTTGCACCCCGAGGTAGGGAGGATGATTGGACAGATGAATCCTTAGACGGATCCAAGGTGAGGTTAAAGTCTCCCCCCAGGACGAGAGTACCCTCGCGGAAAGGCTCCAACACTGCTAGGAAAGCCCCCAAGACTTGAGCTTGGTTCGTGTTAGGTAAGTAATAATTTGCAAGGGTAAATGTGTGAGAATCGATTTTGCCCTTCAGGAGCAGGAACCTGCCCTCCCCATCCCGGACTTCATCCAGGAACTGCCAGTGTAGAGATTTAGATAGCAGAATGCTCGTCCCTCTGGATTTAGAGGAGGTAGATGGACTATGGTAGGCCACTGGAAAGTGTTTGTTAGAAAGCCTCGGGACCTTGTCTGCCCGAAAATGAGTCTCTTGAAGGAAGACTATGTGTGCTCTAAGTCTCCAGAACTTGGACAGACAGCTGGTTCGCTTCTCAGGGGCTTTCAGACCTTTGATGTTCCATGAAAGGAACTTAAGAGCCATATTGGCAGAGTGCCCGCTCTCTGGGTGGCGATAGGATCTAGTAAAAAGAGGGGAGATAGAAGGAAAGGTGGAAGTGGACAATGAGTGGGAGTTTGGTGAGGTAAAAAAAAGCTGAAGTATAGGGAAGAAGGAGATAGAACTGAAGAGGAAGAGGAAAATAGAAAGAAAAAAAAAAAAAAAGGAAAAAAAAAAATTTTTTTGAGGGGGGAGAAAAGAGTATGGGGACTAATACAAGATGTTTCTCCTTAAAGGAGGGCTACTGCCACCAGGGCAGAGTATTCCTACTGTGGGGGGGAGGTAGGGCACAGTCAAGCGCGGAGCCCCAGCCTTTGGAACCCCTGCAGCAACATTTGTATATCACTGATACATCAGCACCATCATGAGAGGAAAAAAACAAACAAAAAGAAATTAACCTCTTAAGAATAATATTGGAGAACCAGACATTAAACATGTAACAACCGCTAAATGATTACTGAAAAGATTACAATAAATGGTTACCTATTGCCCTAGACTTGGGCCGGGTACATCTAAGAGCTTATGAGGAAATATACGGGTTAACATTGCTACATCTCCTGAATTACTTCCCAACCTCCCCTGCATTTGGTTCCAGGAGCTTGCACCCTATAAATGCTTTAAAGTACCCAGAGCAGGTGAGCTGGGGCGGCATGGGAACAAAGATCCGACACCAACTTCCAACCGACCCCCCTAGAACTCCACCCCCTACCAGGAAAAAAAAAAACAGATACACAACAATACAGAACAGCAGTACCAATCAGTGGTGAGTGGGTTCCTGTAAGATAACTGTTCAATTAAATACATTCCCCACTGCCCGTAGCGTTGGAAAAGTCCTCAATTTCCCTCTGTCTTCATATTATGGGTCTGACAGTTGCACTCCAGGTTGAAACAACAAAAACAGAGAGGGGGGAGGAGAAATAAAAGGGGGGGAGTGGGGGGAAGAGAGACAACAAGCCCCTCCCACGTGACTTTTCCCCTGATTCTGCGAAACCATAGGGTTCATTGTTTATTTGGGTAAGCCCGTGGGGTGCTCGTTTGGGGTAAACAGGTATGTCTCGGAGTGGTCCAAGTTACTGTGGGGAACTAGTGAGCTCCGGGAATACTAACTGTGGGGCGGTTGGGCCTTCTGTTGGTGGTAGAAAAAAAACCCCAAAAAAAAACCATGGCAAGTAAGGGAAATAAAAAGAATAAAAACAAAACAAACCCCCCCCCCCAGTGTGTTGCGGTACAGAAAGTGAGGAGTGATCGCATACTAGACCAGAGGGGACGCCTGATTATTAAGCTCCTCGGAGTCAAGAGACTGGTTCATGTGGAACCTGTGGAGGGCCTCTCTGAGAACGGTGTCCGGTCCGGACCCTTTGTTGTCTTCCATCCAAAGGCCGACGTTGGGGGTTCAACTAAACGTTCACTAGGAGCCAGTTTGGTACAGCGACTGGGTTCATCTCGGCAAAAGTGAACAGGTGTGGGAGCTCTGAGGGGTGATGCAGAGTGAAAGTGCTAGCACCCTTACGAACAATCAGATGAAATGGGTGGCCCCATTTGTATGTGAGACCTTTCTCACTGATGCCGTCCAAAAGTGGTTTCAGCACTCGTCTCATCATAAGGATTCTCCTGGAAATATCCGGAAGCAGGTGGATGGCCGCCCCATCAAACTCCAAGACCCCTACCCGCCATGCCTGTCTCAGGATTTCTTCCTTGAGGTTAAAGGAGTGCAGGCAGCAAAGGACGTCCCTTGGTCTGTCAGACGGGTTAGGGTTAGGGCCGAGGGTCCTATGGACGCGGTCTATGGTAATAGCCGTGTCCCGTGGGCGGTCTAAGTAGCGGTTAAAGACGGAGATTACCGTCGCACGGAGCTCAGATTGTGGGATGGACTCCGGGACTCTCCTCAGGCGTATGTTCTGTCTGCGACTCCGGTTTTCTAAATCGTCAAGTAGCAGTTGTAGCTGAAGAAATTGATCATTAATTTCAGAATGTGAGGACTGCACATCTTGTATACTCTGGGACATTGCACCCTGTTCCTGCTCTACTGCTGCAATGCGTGTCTAGGGCTGTGACTTCCTGCTTAATTGCTTGCATCTCTCCCCTCATAGCCATCTTCATTCTAGAGGCGAATTTTTCAAAGTCATCCCTTGTGGGGAGCTGCTGTAGGAGTACCCATAACTTGTGTGTAGGGTCAGCTTGAAATGCAGGTTCTGACTGCTGGAAAGGTGTAGCAGAGGTACTCACTGTGTCCTGTAGCCTTTGGATGTGTGCAGATCTGAGGCCAGGAGCAGCGTGGGATGGGGTGGGACATGGAGATGTCTGTCTGGAGCTGAATAGTTCCTCATCCAGGTCGGGCGATACTGCCAGTGATCGTGGCAAGCAGGGGGATAAGAGAGTAGGGCAGCATCGTAAAGTCCTCTCCCTGCTGCTGCAAGCCTTCAGGGGTGGCCACCTCTCCCTATGATTCCCCCGTCGCATGTCCGGCCGGTGCCATCTTGGATACCGCCGGGGTAGAGGCGGACTGTTTAATCTGTTTAAGATATCGATCCATGCCGCGGGAGGAGGGCTGAGTGCGGCGGTACGATCTCCTGACTATCAGAGGTGCTGGTAGGTGCTGACAGTGTAGGGTAGTGTGGCGGAGGTATACTGCACGGGAGCCGCTGGCCGGGAGCTCTCAGTGTTAACGTCTTGACAAAAGTCCTGACTCTCCTCTGGGAACCTCATCCTGTATGATCTGCCCTCTTTCGTTACTAGCAGGGATGTTGGAAACCCCCAGCTATATTTTATATTAGCCCTTCTCAGTTGATCCAGCAATGGTCTAAGTTTCCTTCTCTGTACCAGGGTTCCGGCAGACAGGTCAGAGAAAATCTGTAGATCTTTGTTTTCAAAACGAACTGGGGAAGCACCCCGCAGGTTATTCCAGATCTTATCTTTAACCTCATATGAGTGGAATTTGACTATAACATCTCTGGGTATGTCTTGCTTCATATTTGAGGGTTTTCTAATCCTATGCACCCTATCAATCCTTAGAACCTTATCTTCCCGTCTTCCCAGGATAGGGTTAAAAAATTTTTGCATCTTAATCCCTAAGTCATCATTCTGTTGTTCAGGAAGAGATCTAATCCGCAAGTTTTGGCGGCGGCTTTGGTTTTCTTGTTCTTCCAGTTTATATGTCAGTATGCGATATTCGCTCTGCATTTTCCTCATCTGTGTTTTTAGTTCCAAAATCTCTTTAGCCTGGATTCCTGACACCTCTTCTGCCTCTTCAACTCTGCGCAACAGATGGCCCATATCCGTCCGCACATTTAATATTTCTAATTTTATAGAGATTTCAAGTTTGGAGAACATTTCCAGCATTTCTGCCTTAGTAGGGATTTGCACGATATTTCTTTGCTCCTCCATATCACTGATAGCGAACGCTCCTTCCAGCTCCGGGTCTTCCCTGGGCCTCTCCCCCGTCACCCTTTTGTTTCAGCTGATCTTTCTTTTTTTCTTTCGTTCCTACTTGTTTCATATCCAGACCCGGACTCTTTGAACTCGCCTCTTTGAGGTATTTTTGAATTGAACTGGAGTTTAGACTCTCCCTGGGGATCTTGGGTTCAGTTGTTCTTTGAGTCCGTCTTCTCATACTCCTCCTTGCTTGCTCACCTGCTGCTATGATTAAGTATGCCCGAACTTTATATACAGTCCCTCAGACTCACAATATAACAGGCTTCCAAGACCTTCAGCTACAGCGACTAGTGCGACTTTACTCCCGGGATGCTATAGATGCTATAATTAGCGTACAGCCAATTTCTCGCCCTTTACACCTGGTAGTCTCAGAAACTATGCCGGGATTGTCCTGTTTCTGGGGCCGCTTGGCGAGAGGGAATAAAGCCCTCTTAAAACAAGCAAGCAAGCGAGTGCATGTAAACCACCATATAATCATAAATCAGGGTTTTTGTGAGCAAGTCTCTATAAATCTTCTTTAGGGCACAAGTCCCCGCGCCGCACTCAAGCTGCCTGGGCCGTCCAGCCTGCCTCCGCTCCCTCACTCCAGCGCTACCATCAGTCCCCTCCCTCCGCTCGAACGTCTCACGTCAGCATCACGTGTCGATATGACTATTTGAGCCAATGCTACTACTTGATAAATGGCAGACGGCAATGACCCGGGTGTTATGTTTTATGTTATTTGTTTTGAGTTCTAGGTCTTACATTAAGTGCTATTTTATAAGTGTTTACTCCTGAAGATATGGTGTCGACGCCGGAGCATTGAGACGACGCCCACACCGTTTTTAGTGTCTGTGGTCTGATACCCAGGATCCCTCACCCCCCCACCATAGTGGGCCTCATGCTCCCATGTTCCTGCCCCTCTTTGGGCGGTGGGCATGTGGGTGTCAGGCCTCATGTGTGTCCTTTCTATGCACCACAGACTTATGCGTACACATGCTGACCATCCCCTAATGTGGTCTGTGATTTTTTCGCTGCAAGATGTTAACTGTTTCTCTTTTTTCCACACTTTCTCTGCTCTTCTCTCTTTTTTACCCTCCCCTCCCCCATCCTAACCCCCTGCTTCCTGCCTCAGGTCCAACTCCCCTGGAAAACAGTGTACGTGGATCCCCCCTGCTGGCCTCCATGGCTATGGTGAATTTATTATCTTTTAATGTGAGGGGTCTTCACGCCCCAGGTAAGAGACACAGCTTGTATAGAGAGCTGGGTCTCCTGCGGGGAGACATTGTTTTCCTGCAGGAGACCCACCTCACACACACTACTTCGGTAAAACTTTTTTCCCAACAGTACCCCACGTGGTATTATAGCTTATCAGATGTACATAAAGCAAAAGGCATGGCCATTGGGTTCCGCAGGGGTACCTTGTTTACGATGGAATCCATGTTAAGTGATCCAACTGGGCATTTTCTGTTCTTGAGAGGCAACCTGGGCAGTATGCCATGTACTTTAGCGACTTTATATGCCCCCAACTGTGACCAGGCAGGCTTTATAGTGACCATTCTCAAAAAACTAAGAGACTTCGCCCGCGGGAGCATTCTCTTTGCTGGAGACTTCAATACTCCACTGGAACCTATCCTTGACACGTCCCAGGGGAGATCCAGTATCTCGCACAAACGTCTGTTGTTCATACGCAAACGTTTGCATGCAGCCCAGCTGGTAGATGTATGGAGGATTATGCACCCACAGGCGAGAGACTGCACCCATTATTCCCAGGTACACCATACCTACTCTTGAATTGATTTTTTTCTTCATCGACCACTATCATCTCTCACTTCCCATAGGTGCTGACATTGAGACCTCCCCCATATCTGATCATGCCCCGATTGTGCTCCAACTAAAAATCCCATCTCTGCTCCGTAAGACCACAAATTGGAAGCTCAATGAGGATCTCATAGCTGAGGAAAGATAAAAAACTGATAGGGGAGGATCTGTCCCTTTATTTTATGGAAAATACACATCCTGACATTTCACCGGGAATACTCTGGGAGGCACACAAGGCTCATATTCGTGGTAAGCTAGGAAAAAGAGTGAACGGACACATCAACAATCTGAACTACTCAGCGACATTAGTCCGTGAGCAACAACATAAAGCTAGACAGTCCAGGGCAGTATTTCACACTCTGACCTTGAAGAGGGAAGAATTTAAAACCCTCTTCCATGCAGAGCAGAAGCAGCAGACTTGCATATTGGCCCAACGTTTCCATGAATGGGGCAATAAGCCGAGTAGATTATTGGCCCATTCATTGCAACAGAGGAAAACCGCTTCCTTCATAGCAAAAATTAAAAACTCGCCAACTACTCTAGTACATGATACACCGGCTATAGCTAAAGAATTTAGAGCCAAACTGTACGCCAAAGCCATCGCGAATAGGCTCCTCCCCTTGATCCCACAGTGGGTCTCCAGAGACCAAACGGGTTTCGTTCCGGGCAGAGAGGCACGGGCTAAATCCCTCCGCACCTTATCCTTGATGGCACGTGTACGTGGATCTTCCTAGCCCACCCTCTTGCTATCAACAGACGCGGAAAAAGCATTCGGTAGGGTGGACTGGGAATATCTCATGGCAACGTTATCTCATTTGGGTATTGGTGCATCCCTCCTATCACAAATTTCTGCTCTTTATAACTACCCTAGGGCCCAATTGCGTATAAATGGCACTGTAAGCGACCCCTTCACCCTATATAATGTCACTCGCCAAGGCTGCCCCCTCTCGCCCATTTTATTTGTCTTATCGTTAGAGTCTTTCCTATCCATGGTCAGACATAACCCCTGCATTCATGGGATCACCATAGGAGACTCCGAACACAAATACGCTGCCTATGCAGATGATATTCTGTTCTACGTACAACAACCCCTGATATCCCTTCCTAACCGTATGTCAGAATTCTCAGCGTTTAGTGCTATTTCTAATTTTAAAATAAATATGACAAAGTCTGAAATCCTAAACATATCTGTCCCAGACAAGACTGTAGCCCACCTGAAAAGGTCCTTTCCCTTTAGTTGGCAGGCGCGCAAGATGAAATACTTAGGTATATATCTCACTCCGAACCCGGCCGCCTTATTCCATACTAATTTTCTGCCCCTATTGATCGCAATTAGGTCGGACTTGCAGAAGTGGTCTCAAATGGCTCACTCATGGTTGGGGAGAATTGGAGTTGTGAAGATGAATGTACTGCCCAGGTTGCTGTTCTTGTTCCAGATGATTCCATATAGAATACCCGCAGGTTTCTTTACGCTGATAAGATTGATGATTGGTAAATATGCGTGGAACAGAAGATGACCCAGACTTGCTAGGACCCTCCTCATTAGACCCAAAAGGGAAGGGGGCTTAGCCCTACCAGACTTTAAGAGATATTTCTTGGCAATAGTGCTGAATAGAATTTCTGATTGGCAGTACCACAAAGACTCTAAGCTATGGGTAAGCCTGGAAACTGAGCTCAGTGGGTCAGACCTTTTCCCATAAATTTGGATCCCTGGGAAACACAGAACTTTGTCCTCAATGACCTCACAACTCACACACTCCACCCTCATTGTATGGGACTCGCTGTGTAAGGCGAATAACTGGACACATAACTCTCCTCTTCTGCCATTGACCGGCCATAACTACTTTCCCCCTGGGAAAATAGACCCCAAAATTCATGTCTGGAGTCTTGGGGCTATGGCTCATCTACATTAAGTTACTACCCTATCAGGCATTGTACCCCTGTCTACACTAATGCCTAACTCCACGGTGACACCCATGGAGCAATGGAGATACTGCCAGTTGGCAGCTTTTGTTCACTCTCTCCCAAAACCCTTACGGTCCATCTCGGATTTGACACCTATAGAATCTGCTTTTTCTGAGGATCAACCAGTTGAGAAGCCTGTCTCCTACTTTTACCAAGCCTTGCAAAAGTTAGCCTACACAAGAGACCCTACTTTCTACTTTCTTAAGCAATTGGGAAAAAATCCACACAAAGAGTTGTCGGAAGCCCAAAGATCCACTATCCTCATAATGTCTCATACCTCATCAAATTGTTGGGCACTACACCCCTGTGGTGCTTCACAAAACCTTTCCACAAGCATCGTCTCTGTGTTGGCGGGGATGCGGTGAACGAGCAACACATGCTCATCTGGTGGTATTGCCTGCTTATAGGCCCATACTGGCTGACTATTCTACATTGGGCCAAGGAGATCCAAGGTTTTGAGATCCCCAATGATCCGTGGATTGTATTACTTCATTGTACAGGCAAACCAGTGGGAACATGTATGAAATCTATAGCACCACACCTCAGCAGCAAAAGCACTTATCCTTTGATACTGGAAGCAACCGACCATACCTACGCTAAGCCAATGGCTACTGGAAGTAGACCATATATACTATATGGAAGATCTTACTCTCTCCCTTAGAAATAAATCTGACCTAGCAAAGAAAATATGGTCCTGCTGGTTTGCCTTCAAATATACATCCGCTTACGCGGAAGTTATGTCTCAACCTAAGTGATGTGCTGTTAGTTGATTATATTGCATAAGAGAGATTGGACCGAGGCGGGCACACTCCCCCCCCTTCTCTGTTTTGTACATTGTACATTTTATTTTTCAATAAAAACTAATTAAACAAAAAAAATTCTAAAGCCGGAGAAATCTCTGAATTCTTGACAGTGACAGTTCCGGGTCTCCCAAATATAGGAGCATATCATCCGTATATAAGGACCCTTGTTCCTCCAGGCCCCCAACCAACAGCCCTTTGATGGTATCCTGAGTTCTAATTTTAGCTGCAAGTGGTTCTATGGCTAGAGCAAACAGAAGAGGAGATGGGGACAACCCTGTCTTGTCCCCCTGCCGATCTTAAAAGTATTCTATATAAGCCCATTTACTCTAATAATATAATTATAATGGCACCACATATTTTTTCTTGTGTGATGGGGTGTTCCAAAGCGGCACTATCCTCCAAGTCCAGGGAAGGGAGATTCAAGTTCTCCAAATGGGAGGACAACTCCTGATCTGTACGTCTGGACTGGGACTGATAGAGGGTTTCACAGAATTCCAAAAACGTGTTTAGAATTCCCTGAGAGTCTCCCCGTGGGTGTCTAAGTTATAGTACAGAGGTCGGAGCATATATAGGCTTTGCTAGAAAGGTTAGTAAGCGACCACTTTTGTCACTGAATTCAAAGAGGGATCTGGTTTGATGTAATTGTTTTTTTGTATTGCGTTCAGTCAGAAGTAGCTTATACTGTCTCGTCAGGTCCTGCCAAGATTGATAAGTATCAGGTGATGGGTCTTGAATATACTTCTGTTCAGCAACAGTGGCATTGAGTTCTGCATGTTTCATGTCAGAGTTTAAAGCTTTGGAGAAATCCCTTGTCTCTTTAGCGAACACTCCCCTCATAGTGGCTTTAAAGGCCTCCCATTGATTATGTATCGTGGTTTCAGCGCCATTCTCACTCCAGTAATGACTAATAGCCGATTTGCATTTCAGGGTCACGTATTCCTCCTGCAGCCATTGTGTATTCATACGCCATTATCTTCTCCCAGTGGGGACATTTAAATCTATTATGACCTCTATCGGAAAATGGTCTGATAAGGCTCTGGGAAGATACCTGACCCCGGATATAATCGGAAGACCATCTATGGAGGATAGCAGCAGGTCTATTCTGGTTAGCGTCCTATGAGTCTCCGAGTGACAGGAGTACTCTCTGGCGCCAGGATTGTTTCGACGCCACACGTCAGTAAGAGCATAGCTTTCCAGCCATAAAGAGAAAGTGTGGCGAGAGTCAGAAGCACATCCATGTCCGTTCAGAGCCCCATCTGACACTGCATTAAAATCGCCCATCAACAACAGTAGGCCCTGTGTGATCAGCACAGCTTCTTTTAGCATGTCTTCTAATATTTGGAAAGAGAATGGCGGTGGAATATACATACAAACCAATGTTAAGTATACACTGAACATTTGACATACTAGTATAGCGTATCTACCATTAGGGTCTGATTTGACCTGTATAATATGTGCTGCTGCCTTTTTTGTAACCAGAATAGCAACCCCTTGTGAATATGTGGAATATTCGGCATGGATAACTCTCATAACATTGGCTTTTTTTAATGCCATAACTTTAGACCCTTGTAGGTGCGTCTCCTGCAGCAGGATAATATGGGGTTTATACCTCTTTATAAAATCAAATAATAGGGATCTCTTTACCTTCAAGTTCATACCACGTACATTCAAGGACAGTACACTTATCTTACCCGCCATTTATATAGGAAGGATACCAGTAAACGTTCTCTGGGAGAGCAGTGGCCAACCAGTTTTTGGTCAGCTCATCCATCCTGTGGGGATCAAAACAGAAAGAAACAACAGCACACAGCACTAACCAATAAAACACAACATCCCTTCCCTTTCCTCCCTGCACACAAGCCCAACATGTTGTGCGCCCGCATTCCATAACTGCAACAGTAAACAACCTCGGGGGGGTCAGAGGTCTTAAGTACCACACCAGTAGCAGCCCACTAGTGTGTAGAGTCTCTTGAAGGAGCTTAGTAACGTCCGGTACTATAGCCAGTTCTCCCTTAAGGTATCCCCAAAAAAAGAAAAACCTTGGGGGATACAGCAAAAGGGCGTATTGCAAAGATCTGGACAGCAAAAGGGCGTATTGCAAAGAACTGGACAGCAGAAGAAAATTCAGGGATAAGAAAATAAAAATATGTGAAAAAATGTAAGTCAGTCTACAGACGTATGGTTAGTCTATCCGGGAGCTGAGAGAGAAAAGTCTCAACGCAGGTGTTCATTAGAATTGTAGGAGTCATTTTTCTAGTCAGCTTACCAGTCGGCATGGGACTTCACGCAAAATGAACATAGTGTCAGGAAGAATATGAAGAAACTATATAGACAGAGAGTGCATAAATGGCCTGTCTCAACGGTAGAGGGCTAAAAGAAACATAGATTCTTTATCCATGTGCAGGGGGGCTATTGCGCCCCCTAGCATCCAACCAACGTGATGCTTCCGGGGGGGGTGTTGTAGAAGAAAACTTTGCCCCTGTCCACCACTCTCAATTTTGCAGGATATAGTATACTATATGCCAGTTGTAAATCTCGCATCCTTTTCTTCACATGAACAAAACTGGCCCTTTGTCTCTGCATAGCCGATGAGAAGTCAGGGTAGATTGAAATGCGAAATGCGATTTCCATTATACTGTAGGTCACCCAGGGAGCGTGCCACATGAAGGATGTTGTTACGGTCTCTGAAGTGCAGTATGCGTGCTATAATGGGGCGTGGATGTGCACCAGGTGGAGGAGGTTTAGATATGGGCCAGTTCTATGGGAAATAAACGTGAAAATGTGGTATCTGTCATATTGTCCTGAAGCCAAAGTTCTAAGAAGTCTTCAGGTTGTTTACCCTCTGCTTTCTCAGGGAACCCCACAAAGCGGACATTGTTTCTTCTTTGACGGTCCTCCATGTCCCCCAATTTATCAGTGTGGGCAGTGATTTTTATTTGCATAGTTTGTGCTGTGCTTTCTAATGGGCGGACAACATCCTCCAGGTCACTGATTCTATTTTCAGCTTCTGTGGCCTTCTCTCTGAAATTCTCCACATCTTGCTTAATATAAGACATTTCTGCCCGCATGCCTTCTATATGTGCTGTTAGCGTGGTTTGGCATGTAAATATGGCTTCCATTATTTGCTTCAGGGAAGGCTCCCCTTCTCCCTCTGCCAGCGCTGGATCCCCTGGATCTGTGTGGGGCAGCGTATCTAAGGAGAGGCCCCTTCTCAGCCCTCTAGACCTGTGGGGCAGCAGGCTTACCTTACTGGAGGTAGTGGGGGATTGAGTCTCTCTGCTGTGTATTGCATGGGCTCCAGTCCATCTCCTTGTGGTATCCGCCATCTTGGGATTCCCATGAAAAGTGCGACAAACGATCTGCGGCCGAATCCATGGGTGCTGGCCTATATTTAACCATCTCCCACAGTTCCGCCCACTCCAAGGTGTATTAGGGTGTAGATTTGGCGCAGGATCTGTGTCTCTGACACTCAGGATGATCGTAGGAGAATTCGTCCCGGCCGGAGCTCTCACTCAGTGCTGCTTACATATACGCTGCTAGCTCGCCCCCTCCAATTTTATTTAAAGCGGGCGATGTACAATGACGGCGATTCACGCAGGGGAGCCAACCTGCCGCAGTACAACTGCGGCGGCTGGTGCTTAAGCAGTTAAATACCTCATGCCTGGACCACTACTTATTTAATGCGTGCATTTATTTATTTCCTTAGTGAATTGTCTTTAACACCCTTTTATGAGTTATTTACTTCATTTTTTTTGTTTGTGAAGTAAATAACTGAAGAGGTGATAGTGTATTGACATTTTCAGAATCTCATGAAATCATTGAAGAAAATGTGTCACGTGATTTAATTATCTCATGAGTATACCTACACTCAGGGACGGCCCCAGCATGGGACCCGATGGGACCATTGGTCCCGGGTAGCAGGTTCTGAGGGGAGGCACATTGACACCCAAGAACACAGTGGTCCCGCCCGATCGGTCTCTACTCTGCCCACCCGCTCCTCTCCTTAGCTCACTATGTGGATGGCCTGGCGCCGCTGCTATTGCAGGTAATGGCAGTGCATTTGCTGCCATACATGCACAGCTGGCCGCCTTCCCATCCTCTCTGCGCCCCCCCTTTGCTGCTGACAAGAGTAAGTCAGCTGACAGGCTGACGGCCAACAGCGTAAAGTGGGAGGAGCTTTCTGCTGAGCAGAGACCCCATGATGAAAGAGGGATCGCTATAGGCGCAGCTGACACTGAGAGAAAGAAAGTGCCAGTGCCACTAAATCCCATCTCCACCACCCCTGCCTGTGTCTAACCCCCCCCACCACCCCTGCCTGTGTCTAATCCCCCTACCACCCCTGCCTGTGTCTAACCCCCTCCCTACCACCGATGCTTGTGTCTGACTGGAAGAGGAGACATATCGCTGTTCATAATTACTACAAACAGCAGACGTGTCTCTTCTCCCCTGTCAGAACAGGATTTACACACACAAATGCCCATTCTGGCTCTCATGCCCGCGATCGCGGGTGGCCTGTGGTGTTCGTGCGCTTGCTACTTTGTTTTGCGGTAACGGACCACTTTGCCGACGTAAATGTGCGTGAACCGGTCACCTTTGCGGTTTTTATTTTTTGCGCTATAAACAAAAAAAAGACAGACAATTTTGAAAAATTTCTGCTTTAAAACATTCTCAATAAAAAAATCTAATTTCTTCATCAATTTAGGCCAATTTGTATTCTGCTACATATTTTTTTTTGGGGGGGGGGGGGAATCGCAAAAAGCATATATTGATTGGTTAGGGCAAAAGTTATAGTGTCTACAAACTAATGGATAGATTTATGGACGTTTTATTTATTTTTGGGTTTTTACTAGTAATGGCGGCCATCAACGATTTTTATCGGGACTGCGACATTGCACTAAGTGACACTTTTTGGGGACCAGTTACACCAATACAGTGATCAGTGATAAAAAAAATGCATTGTCACTGTATAAATGAAACTGGCAGGGAAGGGGTTAACATCAGGGGCGATCAAATGGTTATGAGTGATTTCTAACTGTGTGGGGATGGACTGACTGGAGGAAGAGAGACATCTGTGTTCCTGATTAGCAGGAACACAAGATCTCTCTCTCTCCCTCTCTGACAGAACAGAAGTCCTCTGTTCCGTCTCTCGAATGATCGGCGTGTCCCAGCGGCCATTGTGTGTCCAATCACAGAGGGAGTGCGGCTCCCAGAATGTGTATGATGCCACAGTGAGGAGCTCAAATGCTGGGGTAATATAGGCTGTTACCTCACTGGCATTCAAAGCTACGGTCCCAAGAACTTCACTCCTAGAATCCTGGTCACTTGATCTAATACATTGCCCAGCACTCACAGAAAAGCCAGAGCTGATGGGAGATTTTTATTCAAACATCAGACCATCAGAGGTCTGATGATTCCCCACATTATTTCCCAACAATATTTATATAAGAAAATGAGGTGCATGGGTGTGAGATTATTGCATCATGGGTGGTCATGGTACTGGTGGAAGAGGCAGCGTACTGAATTCATGATGGTATCTTTATCTTGGGGGCACTGCGAAGAAGCATGGATCATGCTCCTAGAAGTCAGAATTTGCAGTTAATGCATCTTTGAACAGCCACTTTCTAAATGGGGTAGGCAAGAATATTTACACTGTTTTATCTGGTCTATGTACACTTTAAGGGCTTAAAAAAGTTGTTCAAAACTTGTGATTTGTTCTTGAAATGCCTGCTGCATGCATTATTCTTCAGACTAGCATTTATACTCTAATAGCTGTGTGAATTGGGTCCAAATGTTAGACTCTTGCATAAACAAATTCTAAAATAACATCAATAGACCTATAGAAATAGAATTATTGCCTAAAGATAACACTCATCTCAGGACCATAGGTACTTTTTTAACTTCGATAGAT
Source organism: Aquarana catesbeiana (assembly GCF_042186555.1). NCBI lineage: Eukaryota > Metazoa > Chordata > Amphibia > Anura > Ranidae > Aquarana > Aquarana catesbeiana. The sequence continues at coordinate 668,119,192 of NC_133325.1, forward strand.
CTAGTGCATAGATCTGCATTTTGAAAGTGCCAATTCTCAGAGTAAAGCCTCGTACACACCGTACGATTGTTGGCAGGGGATTGTCTGTTGACAGACTGTTGTCCTAAAATCTTACCGTTAGTACGCTCCTTTTGACAATTGTCCAATTTTCCGCCAACAAATGTTGGATGACAGGCTAGTAAATTTTCGGCAGACAACGGTTTGACGTCGGATTTTCGTATGTTCAGTACACAAATCCGTCACACAAAAGTCGAAAGCAGTCGGTCTTGTAAACTAACGTTCGTAATGGAGAATTACATTCGTGACGCGGCAAATTATGAAATATTGAAATACAGCGCACATTCTCTTCTTCTTTAATTGGATAATGATGAAGCTGCTTTGCTGTAGATACTGATGGAGTTATGACAAACTTATTTTTTTTTTTTTTCAATCAAAAGAAGTTTTTATTGTGCCAATTGCAATACAATACAAGTTACATTAAAAAATAATAATAATAATAATCAGCAGGTATGTAAAATACAAATGAAAGGGTTAAGACCACAGCACAACATGAAATTCAATTTCATATCTTATTAAAAGGAAGAAAATAAAGCCTGACCTAAAACTTGGGTGTTTTTTTTTTTCTTTTTTTAGGATTATACCTTCACAAAAGGCATTGGATGGTAAATTAGTACCAGAGAGCACATATAAAACTATAAAAACACTTGCAACCATCCATGTCGAGTAGGCAGGGTCTAACCCGCCAACCCAACACAGAATAACTGGCCAACTGGCCTGAGAATGATCATGGTCGCCCTCATCCTACCCACTCGTGAAGAAACTTCCCCTCTAAGGTCAGAGGGTGCATATAGAAGTTGTACTTAAATAATTACATGTTAACCACAATAAAGCTTGTCCTGTCTCTCGCACTAGGAATCAATGTTATCTTTTTCCATAAACATACAAGCTCTTTACGCTTGTAACAACAAGACCAGTCGCGAGGGTGCCAACCCTCGGAGTTTCCAACCAGGCTTGCCATATGGAGTAAAATTAGCTATTTGCATTTCTATGCTGATATGTCAACTGCTCCCTGACAAGGATGCATTTGACTTGTTCCACCCATTGTTTCCTAGTGGGCACTCAGCAAATGTATTTTAAAAGGCATTTGTTTTCTAGTGATATCAAAAATATTCTTATAATGCTTGTTGTTTTTTTTTTGGGCAAGTTACCACAACACCATTATCCCATAGTTTTTAAAATCAAAGATACAACTATGTTGGTGCCCCTTATTAACCGGTTCCCGACCGGCTCACGCAGATATACTGCGGCAGAATGGCTCTCCTGGGCGAAATCCTGTACGGTACCTCCTTCTCCTTTTTGGCCACCAGAGGGCACGCGCGTGCGCTCGCTGCATGCTGGGGGACCCGATGCACGTGGCCGGCGGTGGTCGCGATAAAGTATTATTCTACACAATTTTTTTATTGTGCTGAAAAAAAAAACAAATTAAATTAGACATGCTATCTGCCATCCAAATACAAATAACGTTACCAAAAAGTGCATTACATGCATACAAAAATATGGAAAATATAACAAATAAAATCATTATTCCAAAAAAACTAAATAATAGAAATTAGTAAGTGGTGAAGGGGTTAAAATCCCCAGTCCAGCGGGGTTGTTGGGGTTCTTGTGGCTGGTATTGCCACTGACTGCCATGCTGCTGTGGTGGTGGGTTGGCTGTGGAGGTGGGGCCACAAAATCAGAAATGTGTGTGTTTTCACACCCCTTTATTGAGGAGCCGCAGGATGAGTTCCTCACACCTGCTCCTTTGCATTTATTGGCCGTCACACACCCAAATGCCCCAGCCTCATCTGGGTCTGTCCGGATGGCAGTAGTGGCCTGGCTGAAGAAGGCAGCTGTGGCCTCCTCCAGATTCCTGCTCTTCCTGGCTCTTTTAGCAGGAGGGCGTAGGGTGGGGGGATCTAGGACTCTGGCTCCTCCAGACTGACACTTTCCTGTTATTGAAAATGGGATATAATTAGAATCTTTTTTAGGGTTTGGTCATCAATCACACACAATTCTTATCTCCTCACTGTTGCAAATTGAATGTATAGAAATAGAAAAGACTATCATTCTGAGCCCAGCATTTTTCATTCTTGTTCAAATCATTTTTGGACACTACAGTCTATTGATATGGAAACCACTTTGTTAAGGCAGAAATATTTTCACAATAACGTCTAGTTATCATCATTGTATTTTTGGATACAAATATGTTCAACAATGCTATCCCTGGGTCAAGCTGGGCTTCATCCTCTGCATCAGGACCTGTGCGGACCTCAGGAGCTGTGACATCAGCAGATGTTGAAGGGATTGTAGACAGCGATGGGCTGAGTTCTGTCTGGTCTGTCAAAAACCGCAGGCTGTTGCAATACTACAGCCTGGGGTAGCTCTAGAGAATTCTATATAAGTTTTCTAAAATCTTTGTATGACTTGGGATTCCAAAGATGAAGTTAAATATAAAGCATATATGAACATTCTTATTTGGTCGTGTTTTTGGCCATTCCAGTTTTTTTTTCTGAACTTATTGTTTTTTCTTCTTTCAACAGGGAGGCACAAAAAAAAGGAGGCTCCAGCCATGCCACCACAAGGGACGAAGGGAGGCTATACTCGTTCGGGCCCCAACAGAGGAGGCAACAAGACCATCTTCCCCCCAAAAACATACGTGCCAACTTCAAACACACTCATTTAGCTACCGACAGGGGTGTTTCTAGGTGGGCCAAAGGCCATAGGTTTAGGGCAGAACTTAAGGGGTAAATAACACTTTCTGGTTGCTGCCTGGCTCATCAGTGCCCATTAATGCAGCCTTGCCAGTGTAGACATGGGTAGAGGAGAGGCCCAGGGGCTCCCAGTCACACAGAGTCACTCCTGCTAGGATGGTCATCAGATATCCTGTATCCCATAGGAGACAAGAGGGGTGGGGGGCAACTGCAGAACTTTTTCAATGTTGGCACTTCTCAAGTGTTTGCCCTCTGGAAAATGCCATCACGTTCCCTTTTCTATGCATTTTTCACAGAAAAAACCCAGAGTGCAGCATGGCGGAGTCCATTAGTCAGGAGCAAACATTGAAATCAGACCAAGGTTGGTCAACTAATGTAGCAAAATGGATGCTAGAAACAGATGTGACTTGGGGTGGCTTAATGAATGGTGTATTGTTTCTTTTTTTTTTTAATTGGGAAATCTAACTTTATTGAATATAGATCTACAAATATACATTCAGCATTTGACATGTACAATAATGAGAATATAACAACATTCAGTGCTTAATGATATCATGTTATTATCCTGCTTATATTTATGGACAATTAACAGAAGACTTTATGGTAAGCATCGTATGTCCCAGGTCTCTCGAACTCTGCAACCCTCATACTCTGCAACTCGTTTAAGGGTGGTATTATGATTATCTCGAGTTTGATCTTAAGTACAGGTTTCTTCGTCTTCCAGCCATCTATCCCATACCTTCGAATACTTTTGTATGCATCCTCTGTGTGTGTAAATCAACTTTTTGTACTGAAGGGTATTGTTTATGTCCCTTTTCCAGCTCAATACTGTAGGAGGTAGGGTTTGCATCCAGGCTCGAGCTATAACTTTTCTGGCTATCAATAAAGTTTCATAAATAAAAGTGGCGTGGAACTTGTCTATATCTGTATCAGGTAATAGGCCCAAAATACACAGTCGTGGGTCCAGTACCACTGGGGAGCCCATTTTGACATGCAAAAATTTGATCACTTGTACCCAGTATACTTGTAAAGTGGCGCATTCCCATATCAGGTGATAGAAGGTGCCCGGTCCATAGGTACATAGAGGGCACGTTGATCTATATGAAGGCTGGAATTTAGCCAGCCTCTTTGGTGTCAAGTATGCTTGATGGACTATATATAATTGTGTCAGTCTATCTGAGATTTTAGGCGATGTCGTTTTAACATTTTCTAATATTTCATCCCAGTCTGAGTCATCTATAGCTCCCACATCCTTTTCCCATCCTGCCTTAGCCTTCTGGACTACTGCCGTTATCCTGGGAATTCGAATTGTACAATATAAATTTGAAATTAGTTTTTGAGGTTCATTTCCCATAATTATATCTAGGACCTGAGGGTGAGCAATAGTACTAGTGATGTTTCTAAGTTGGGAGCATAGAGCATGGCGGAGCTGCAGGTATCTGAACAACATATGGTGCGGAACCGAGTAGTCGTCTTTGAGAGATTAGAAAGACTTAAGCCGTGCATCAGTCATGACCTGGTGGAGGAATATTATCCCATATTTAGCCCATAAAGCCGGGTCTGGTACATTTTTAAGTTCAGACATATGATTATTAAGCCATAAGGGGGTATGTGAGTGGATATGTCCTAGTTTTAGCCTTTTCAGAGTAATTTCCCATTTTATGGTGATGTGAAAGCATACCCACATTGTATCGGGGAACTTTTTTTACGCATTTGTCCCCCTCGAAAAATAGCTTGCAGGGGAGATGACAATGGATTCCCTGGGTCCTCACAAACTAACATTTTGTATCGCTGCATTTCAGTCTTGTTGAAATAGTACATGTGGGATAGTTGTGCAGCAATGTAATATTCCTGCAAGTCAGGTAGTGCCGTGCCTCCCATGAATGTGGAATTTTTGAGGACATGCCAGGCCAACTTGTGCCTTCCATGTCCCCAGACGAATGAGTTCAGGATAGCCTCCATCTTTTTAAAAATCTTGAGGGGAATATAAAGGGGTGCATGCCAGACCATATATAGAATTTTAGAGAGTAAAATCATCTTGATGATGTTTATCCGTCCCATCACCCCCAGGGGCAATTTGGACCATGCTTGCGTTTTGGTTTTAATCAGGGAGAACAGTGGTTCCACATTATTGATAATGTAGTCCCCCAGCTCTCGTGTGATCAGTACCCCCAGATATTTTATAACGTTTACTTAGCTAATTCCGGGTATGCAGGAGGAGGGGGGAAGTGATCAATAGGGAGAATTTGGGATTTATCCCAATTTATGTGCAACCCTGAGAAGCTTCCCATCTCCTCAATGATCTTCAGAGCTGCCTGAAGCGATGGGCCTTGATCTGCCAGGTAGAGGATAGTGTCATCCGCATAAAGACCTATTCTTTCAGTATATGTGTCTATGCGTAGCCCATCTATGTCAGGCGCTGTCCGAATGGCAATTGCCAGCGGTTCAGCCGCTAATGCATATAGGAGAGGGGAGAGAGGGCACCCCTGGCGTGTGCCTCTCTCTAGGGGAAATTGATCTGACAGCCACCCATTCACAAACACTCTAGCTTTTGGTGTTTGATATAAGATCTGTACCCATTTGATGAAGTTAGGTCCAAAACCATATTCCCGTAGACATTCCCATAGAAACAGCCACTCTACTGAATCAAAGGCCTTGGCTGTATCCAAGGGCACCACCACTCTGGTACCGTTGTTTTCATGTTGGGCTTGGAGAGTCATAAATAACCTCCTAATATTCATGGCCATATTTTTCCCTGGCATGAAGCCAGTTTGATCTGAGTGTATTAAAGACAAAATTACCTTGTTAAGGCGCGACGCTAATATCTTGGCTAGTAATTTGATATCTACTTGAAGTAGAGATATGGGTCTATACGACTCGGGGTATCGGGGATCTTTCCCTGACTTGGGTAGGACTATTATTTGTGCTTCTTGCATGGAGGGGGGAGCACTCCTTTTTCAAAGATGTTTTGGTATAGGTGTTTAAGCTAAGGAATAAGTATCTCCGAGAAGGTGTCGTAAAATTCTAGAGGTAGTCCATCTAGCCCCGGCACCTTGGATTTAGATAGCTGGGATATGGCTTCTGAAATATCATCCTGTGTTATAGGGGCTTCAAGCATTGCAACTTGTTCAGTGTTAAGTTTGGGAAACTATTTTATGCAGGTAATTTTGAATACCTTGCAGGGAATAGGTACTCTGTGATTTATATAATTCACCATAAAATGACTGAAACCTGGCTGCCACTTGAGGGGGATCCGTAACCGTGTCCCCCTGCAGTGCAAGCAAGGACACCACCACTGGGGGTTTATCATTTAAGTGCGCCAGATACGCCAAGAGCTTCCCTGCCTGTTCGCCATGCTCATACACTCGCTGTTTGCAGAAGAACACTTGTTGTCTGGCTTTCTCTATGTGTATATTATTAACTACTCCAGTTTGCAGCTTTACTTTTTGGAGATTATCAGAGTTAGGATCTAGAACATATGCATTTTCAAGTTCCAGAAGTTTATCAGTTGTCATCTGTAGGATAAACTTGGATGACATTTTAAACCTATTTATTTTAGACGATAGTAACCTGCGTGTCTGATCTTTGAATGTGTCCCATTCCATGCCTCGTGTGTCTACATTACACATGGCATTCAATACATATTGTAATTCTTTCATAGTACCATCGAGGTCTGGTAAGACAGTAAGCCAAAATGTATTAAGCCGCCATATAGGAGTGGGAGCAGATTTTAACAGGGAGACTGTTTCCCAGCACGGGGAGTGATCCGACAGGGCTCTAGGTGCAATCCCCGATCCAGTAACTTTAGGCAGCAGGGTATTCGTCACCAATATGAAGTCTATTCGTGACATCGTATGGTGACCAGCGGAATGACACGTGTATGCTCTTGTGGACGGATGTTGCCATCTCCAGACATCTGTGAGGGCAAACTCCGTCATCAAGCGATTCAATCTAGTGTGTTGCAGAGATACACTGGGGGAGCCGTCCTGCATCGGCCTATCCAAGGCTGGGTTCATGGTCATGTTGAAATCTCCCATCCAAACAGCCGGGGTCGTCGTGTTCTTGGCTAAATATGCCAGTCCCTTCATGAACACTTCCGATGTGAATGGGGGAGGAACATAGCTTACCAACACCAGAATCGGATTCCCTCCTACTAGTGCATTAATAAACAGATATCTTCCCTGCTGGTCCGACTCCAACGCTACCAATTCAAATGGAACGTTTTTGGCAATAATGATGGATACGCCCCTGGATTGATTTGTATGCGTGCTATGATAGACCCATCCCACCCACGGTCTTTTCAAAGCCGCCTGTAGGTGGCCTGTAACGTGAGTCTCTTCCAGAGCTATAATATCAGCTTTTTGTGATTTTAGGAATGCTAGGGCAGCGGTTCGTTTAACTTTGTCCCGCAGGCCCCTCACATTCCATGTTAAAAATTTAATAGAAGTCATCTGTTCGCCAGAGACATTTCATCTGGGCCGAGGACAAGATCAAGTTATCATACATAATACCAGTGCTTCAGTTCTGTATCAGCATATTATATGCCTTTTCACTAATACCTGCGTTATGCATACCTATATATCTGTAGATGACATTTATGCTGTACTTCCCATAACTATACCAACAATACTGAACCCATCCCTTCTCTCCCAGCTGCACACCTGCCTAACTTGGTGTGAGCATGCATTCCCGAACTATCAACATGAAAAGCAACATCCAGCATATCAAACTAGCTGGAGGCACAAAACTTATAGTAGCTATCAACTGTATTACATGTTGAACAATCATTCTTGGGGGGCGAAAAATTTCACTGACAATTGTGAAGTAAGGTGATAAGAGGGGGGGCGATAACACCACAAAAAATTCCCTCTATACGAGCTCCCTGTACCTCTTGCACATATCCGTGTCAGAATATGTTTGGGTCCTGTGTCTGCTTAAAACTGTGTGATGCGCGTCATATCACTTAACTGAAATCTTTAGTGTTATTTTTCCAGGATATAGAATGAACTCTGAATGTCCTGCAGGAGTTATATCCCCTGTCTCTGTTAAATAAGCTTGTGTCCACAATCCAATGGTAGGGGAGCTTCTCAGGCATGTAGTATTGCAACAGTTCTCCTCCTTCCCTCCCACATCTCAGTAGGAAACTTTTGGCAAACAACCAGGGGGCTGTGGGGGGGACAGAGGCTCTAATGTTCCTCTTGAAATTAAAGGATTATATGTCATTGTGAAAACGAGCATATACTTACTGGGGTTTAGGTAGGTTGTTACACTGGGCGACCCTTTTGATCAAGCCAAGCTGCAACCGCAGCCGGATCCTCAAAAAACTGTACATGGCCATCCTCTTCTACCCGCAATCTAGCGGGGAATAACATTGCGTACTTTAGGTGCTGTGCTCTCAACTGGCGCTTTACTTCTTGAAAGTGTGCTCTCTTCTTCTGTACCTCGTTAGAAAAATCGGGGAAAAACGCTATCTGGCCATTGCCCAACTGGATGTTCCCTTTTTCTCTTGTAAGCCGAAGAACTTTGTCCCTGTCACGAAAGTTCAAGAACTTTGCTATAAAAGTACGAGGAGGCGCTCCGGGTGGGGGGGTGTCTCGCTGGGATACGATGCACCCTCTCCACTGCAAACATCACGGAGAACGCCTCCCTGCCATAACTTTTGATGAGGAGAGATTCAAAATATGTTGCAGGGTCGGGTCCTTCCTCCTTCTCCGGCAATCCAATAAATCGAAGGTTGCATCTCCGCAGACGATTTTCCATGTCGTCTTGGTGGGAGTGCAACTGCTGGATCTGCCCCTGCATGTCCTCTGCAGCATGTCTCATGGGATGCATAATGTCTTCCACTGTGCCGATCCGTGTTTCTGTCTCTGTAACTCTATCTTTCACCTTCGAAAGATCTTGCCTCAGCAGGGATATGTCTATCTTTACCTCATCAATTTTTGCCGTTAGAGTGCCTTGAAGAGCCGCTATAGCGTCCAGTACTTTGGCCGTACTATCTGCATGGGGTTCAGAGTCTGAGCATGTGCCGGTGCTATCTTCATGTTGCGGGTCTTTATCCTGACGGCGGTATTGAGCCAGTTTGTCGGCCGTCCCGGTCGCCCTTTTCGGTGGAGACATGCTCGCTGTAAGCCAGGTATGCAGGGGGACAGGTTTGAAGCTTTTCTTCCCCAAATTTCAGGTCAGGATCTCTTTCAGGAGTATCAGGACAGGGAGCTCGTTCTACCCACGTCTTACTCCATTGCTTGCCAGGCCACACCCCCCTGTATTGTTTCTTTTTAGAGGAAAGTGATTGTGGTCAGCTCACCCAGGATGTTTCTTTGGAGTGATGGGATCTGACTCCTGGACCCAGCACAGACATTGCCATTGTGGACGTCAAATCCCCTGATGCGACTCACAGTGAGGGCCAAAGCGAACCAGAAGAGGAAGAAAGTATTTGGAAGCCTCTTGTTTGCGTAAGTAAGTATTCTTGGAATCTTTCTTAAAATGTGTATACATGTCAAGTGTTTAGATATCCAAACCAAACACCCACTCCACACATTAGCGAAGTATGTAGTGCCTTAACATTAGCATGGAGAAGGAAGAGGTGGAAGGAGCTGGCAGTGTTGCTAGGTACCCAAGTTTGGGAGACCCAGGCACCAGGGCCAAGATTACAGAGTAGTTGCAGTGTGTACATTCCTAGTAGTGTAGGTGTCTGAAGGGCAAGCAGGTTTCAAGCAACAATAGACTGGGTAGGTAAGTATTTCCTGAATTTGACTAGTAACTTGACCATAACTCACCATGTAGGGCCTCAGCCACTTGACCATCATTCCCTTAATACTTTTTACTCTTCTTACTAGTTCATGATCTTCCACGATGTACTATTTGGCAGAATGAGTGCAGATATGTTGCATCGTTTGAAGGAACTGGAGCAAATCAAGGAGGCTGCCACTGCTTTACAACGAAGAATAAGAGATTTTGTGGACATGCTTGCCAAATTTTAATTTCCTCTTGCCTGGTCTGAAGTTTATTGTTCCACTTGAAAGTTTAGGGACAGAACTCAGTATTTCTACACTCCACTCCTCTAGGTGCACCACCAGGTCCTGTTTTCTAGATTTTCCTCAGTCTATTAATGACTGTGCGAATTACTAACAGCGAAAATGACAACATCACCTGTGCCAAATTCAAGAAATCTCAAAAACATGACCTGGGTTTGCATCTTGACCTGGAGAGTTGGGAAACACTGCCCTAACTAATGTGAATTGTAAATGTTTACTGTATGTGTTTTTTAGAATCTAAAACCAAAAATTCTAAGGTGCCCCCAAATTGGGCCTTAACATTCTTATTTCCCCCCATGATCCCATGCCTAAAATGTGTGTAGTTCCATACATCTATTTTTCAAAAACCCCAAAACACACAGTGTGTCAATATGTGCTATCTCCCATTACAGGGTATCAATGGACACATTTTGGGGGTGTAACCCCTTTCTCATAACTAAACTAGCTCAGAGGAAGGGGTTGCACCCCCGAAACGTGTCCATTGATACCCCATGATGGGAGATAACAAATGTTGACACACTGTTTTGGGGGTTTAGAAAAATAGATGTTTGTAACTACACACATTTTAGGCATGGGGTCATAAGGGACATTTAATTGTTAGGCCTCTATCTGTAAGTGGCTTCAAATTTTGGCTTTTAGAGGGGTGAGATCACCCCATCTGAGAAAGGCAACATCCACACAGTCTTGGCATACTAATGTCTCATTTGGCCTTCAATTTACCAAACTCGAACTTTGTAAGTTACTGAGTTTGGGATGTGTATCTAATGTTTTAGAACATGCCTGCTTATCCACAAAAAAGGAGAAATAATGCAAAACATACATGTTATACACCAAGATGTTGGTTTGTTTTAAAACCTTAAAACGCACATGTGAATGTGCTTTGAGTAAAATGTTTTTTACTAAACAATGTGTGGCTTTTTATTTAATTGCTCAATACCAGTGTATTTCAATACCTGCAATTTTTATGCCGTTTTAGAACTTCATGCATTAGACCCATTAAGAACAAAAACATTGTGTGTGTGTGTGGCAGACCCACAGCACACCATAATAGTTAGCTGAAGAAGAAATTGTCACCTCATGTAGCAATTAACCACTTAACAACCGGCCCATAGCCAAATGACGGCAACAGGGCAGTTTCTTAACTCTGGATGGGCGTACAGTGACGTCCTCCCAGAATTCCGCTCTCGCGCGCCCCCTGGGGCATGCACCCGAGAACATCCGTGACCGCCGGGTACAGAGGACCCGGCACATCACGGATCAGGGTAAACGGCCGCTGATCGCGTTTACCATGTTATCGCTCCGTCAAATGACGGAGCGATCACATGTAAACAAACCTGACATGACTATGTTAAGTTGGAAGTCCGCGCTTAGGAGAGTTGTAAAGGTTGCAGCCTCCCCCTAATTAATTCCCAATGGGAGTTAATTTACCATAAATGACAAAGAAATTGGGGAAATTGGCGCTGCCCTGTTTAAATGGTGTTTACTGGATAAGCAGAGTCTGCCACATCTGCAAGATTTGGTTAATTACCATAAATTATAATGATTAGATTGAAAATCCTCTGTATTGTATAAAGATAAGTCCCATGTGAACGACACGTGAATTATTAAGTGAACATTTCCCTACGTGCATGAAAAATTGAGTGCCAGTATAACATCCCCTAAGTGGGGCTAATATCAACAATAGTGAAGGATGATAAAGATAAATATATAAATTAAATGCCAATTAAATAAAAAATAATGTAAATCCTCTGTGGTGTGTAAAGGGTAGATCCCGTGTGGGTGGCACGTAAAATATTAAGTGGTCAATTACCCAAATACAGGAAAATACTCTAGTGAAAAAAAATTGTTGGTGACAGTGTAGCACCCCCTATGTGGGGCTAATAACATCAGTAGTAAGAAATAAAAATAAAAATAATTGGAGACATATTAAACCCTGCCAGCAAATAAAGTGTTAATGTGCACACGTGCTAATTACAGTGATCCAGAAATACCTGGGACCCTATGTTTATCATGTATCAGACCCCAAAGGGATACAAATGATAAACAAATTTGATACTAACAGATACATATATGGTTATATATATGGTTCATATGATAAGCAAAAAATTACAAGCAAATGTGTATATAGTTTAGATAGTAATTAGAAAAGCTCTTATGGCTGTATAGCATAATGCATATAGTCTCTGTGAGGGAACAGGCAGTTTCAGTTTTTCAGTGGAAAAAACAGTTCCATAGGAGCCACATATATATGTAACAAATAGCAGATGGTGTCTTTCGTGCTCATTAACGATGGTGATTCCAGGTGCTCCCCCCGTGCTCCCCCACTCACCAGACTCAGTCACCCCTGCAGGGGTACTAGGCAGAGGAGTGGGTGTCTTGGGATGGCTGTCACTGTGGTTTTACTTCGTTCCTCCGTGGGGTACGTCCAGTGATTCAGCTCAGGGTTTCACCTGTTACTCCAGGACTGGGCTCCTCCACAACTCTCCACCTCCGGTCTGCTTAATCCTCCATAGTGAAGAAATAATAAACAGGGGGCTTTCGTGGTGAAGTACGTCCAGTTTATTGGAATTACATATTACAAATGGTTTTTATAAAATTGATACCCCATACAGACGCGGCTGGTGAGCAAGGATGAGACCAGGAAATGGAAGTCCGAGCGTGCGTCTCACCTTGTGTTCCAGCCTTAACTTCCGGGTATGACGTGTGAGCGTGACTCCGCCTTGCGCGTTACGTCATAGGACGTTTTCAAAGACCGTCTTTGAAAACGTCCTATGACGAAACGCGTAAGGCGGAGTCACGCTCACACGTCATACCCGGAAGTTAAGGCTGGAACGCAAGGTGAGACGCATGCTCTGACTTCCATTTCCTGGTCTTATCCTTGCTCGCAGCCGCGTCTGTATGGGGTATCAATTTTATAAAAACCATTTGTAATATGTAATTCCAATAAACTGGACGTACTTCACCACGAAAGCCCCCTGTTTATTATTTCTTCACTATGGAGGATTAAGCAGACCCTGTCCCCGTGTGCTCGCATGCAGAAGCAAACGCATACGTAAGTCCCGCCCACATATGAAAACGGTGTTCAAACCACACATGTGAGGTATCGCTGCGATTGGTAGAGCGAGAGCAATAATTTTGGACCTCTGTAACTCAAAACATGTAACCAATAAAAAATTTTAAAGCGTCGCCTATGGGGATTTTTAAGTAGCGAAGTTTGGCGCCATTCCACGAGCATGCAATTTTGAAGGGTGACATGTTAGGTATCTATTTACTCGGCATAACTTCATCTTTCACATTATGAAAAAACATTGGGCTAACTTTACTGTTTTGTTTTTTTTTTAAAGCACAAAACTGTTTTTTTTTTCCAAAAAAAACTGCGTAAATACCGTGTGAGATAAAAAGTTGCAACAACCGCCATTGTATTCTCTAGGGTCTTTGCTAAAAAAACATATATAATGTTTTGGGGTTCTATGTAATTTTCTAGCAAATAAATGATGATTTTTACATGTAGGAGAGAAATGTCAGAATTGGCCTGGGTGCTCCAGAACGCCTGAAGGTGCTCCCTGCATGTTGGGTCTCTGTATGTGGCCACGCTGTGTAAAAGTCTCACACATGTGGTATCGCCGTACTCGGGAGTAATAGCAGAATGTGTTTTGGGGTGTAATTTGTGGTATGCATATGCGGTGTGTGAGAAATAACCTGCTAATATGACAATTTTGTGAAAAAAAAAGAAAAAAAAATCTTGATTTTGCAAAGAATTGTGGGAAAAAATGACAACTTCAAAAACTCATCATGCATCTTTCTAAATACCTTGGAATGTCTTCTTTCCAAAAGGGATCATTTGGGGGGTATTTGTACTTTTCTGGCATGTTAGGGTCTCAAGAAATTAGGTCGTCAGTAATTCAGGTGTGATCAATTTTCAGATATTGGCACCATAGCTTTTGGACTCTATAACTTTCACAAAGACCAAATAATATACACCAATTTGTACTTATTTTTACCAAAGATATATAGCAGTATACATTTTGGCTAAAATTTATGAAGAAAAATTACTAATTTGCTACATTTTATAACTGAAACAAAGAAAAATTTATTTTTTTACCGAATTTTCAGTCTCTTTTCTTTTATAGCGCAAAAAATAAAAAACCCAACGGTGATTAAATACCACCAAAAGAAAGCTCTATTCGTGTGAAAAAAGGACAAAAATTTCATATAGGTACAGTGTTGCATGACTGAGTAATTGTTATTCAAAATGTGAGAGCACCAAAAGCTGAAAATTGGTCTGGTTATTAAGGGGGTTTAAGTGCCAAGTGGTCAAGTGTTTAAGGTACATTTGCACTATTGTAGCAAGTGGCCAAAATAAAGCCCATTTGAGAACATATTAGACATATAAGAAACACAGACAACAGTAGTTTAAATGAAATGGAAATTTATGATCTCCAAAAAATATTGAAATGATCAGCTACAATTTGCTGCCAAGCCACTGCCCCTCTACCCACAAAATATTCTAGGTATTTCTGATGTAAATCTCGGGCAATTTGTGAGGGCTATCCAGCACGGGCATTTTTAATAGCCGTCAGCACCCCCACAAATGGACGAGCCGCAGCTTCTTTAGCTGGGCCTGCCACTGCAGGGTCCACGTCACTTGGCAGTGAGGCTAAGTAGCTGGTAGCATTCCTCCTTAAAAAATGATGTAGAATACAGCAGCACAGGACCATATGGTTTATCTTGTAGAGTGCCAGGTTGATTGGAGTCAAAAACAGCCTGAAACGACTCGATAGGATGCCAAAGGAGTTTTCGACTACCCTTCTGGCACGAGAGACCCTGTAATTGAAGATTCTCTGCTCTGGGGTGAGGTTCCTCGTAGGAAATGGCTTCATCAGATGTTCCCCCAGAGCAAAGGCCTCATCTGCCACAAAAACAAAATTGAGGCCCTCAACATTCTCCTCAGCAGGTGGCAAATTTAAGATGCCATTCTGGAGCTGCTTGTAGAACTCTGTCTGCATAATCACTCCTCTGTCAGAGTTGCGGCCGTTCTTCCCAACATCCAAATACAAGAACTTTTAGTTGGCAGACACTACAGCTAGCATGACTATGCTGCAAAAGCCCTTATAGTTAAAATAATATGAGCCAGAGTTGGCTGGTGGTACAATCCAGACATGCTTACCATCAATAGCATCACCACAGTTGGGAAAATCCCACTGATGATGGAACTGGGCTGCAACGTCTTGGAAACTGTGAATTAAAAAATTAAAAAAGAAATTACTACTTCTGCACATAACATTGCAATCAGATTTGACACAAACATCCTTAGCCAACATAAGGATACAATTAAATAAGTATTTAAAGACAAAAGAGGAAGGTCAACTTATCTGATTCCCCCCCTCTGGTGGTCCATTAGACAACTTTTAGGGAGGGGGTAATGGGTATATGTTTTGGACAGGTAACCCTCTCCACCTCCATGAGAGCTGTTTGCATAATTATTTTGGTCAGCCCCTCCTTACTTACACTATTGGCAGCCCAGTGGACAGGTAAGAAGTGTTGACAGGGGAGGAGGGGCGTGACCAGAAGTGAATGCGGATTTTGCTGCTGGCACATGGAGAGATGTGATGTGAGAATGTAATTGCTCTCCTTCCTCCCCTTGCTCCCTCCTACTCCAGCTTCTATTCTCTCCGCCCTGGGGGTCCTCCCGTTGCACTAGTCTACCAAAGCTTGACAGGTGAACGAGCAGAGGAGTCCTCAGCTGTTTGGGGGGTCTTTTGACTTCGGCCGCTCTTTGCTGTGAGAGCTTCGGTGAGGTGGTGGCGATGTTGCCTGGACACGGGATCACAGCTGTTCACAGCTGGGAAGTGGAGGCGGCGGCATGAAAGGCTCCCACTCCCCTTCCCTAGAGGGGAGAAGCGGTGATATCACTCAGAAACAGGAGGGGTCGAGGAGTGGTGGTACTGGAGTACACCCCCCCGCACCCCACACAGAGACACTGGTCACAACAGACCAGAATAGAGATCGCTGATTACACCAGACCATAGTAGGGAAGTGGCAGCAGCGGTGTGAGAGACCCCGCCGCTCTTCCATCAGCCTTTTCTACAGGGATCACAACTGTTATGATACACTAAGAAGCCATAATTTTTAAGAAAGGAAGTGGTGATGATATCTGAGGCTCTACACTGCTCACCATCGTGAAGGACGAGTGGCACCTTCCTGGAGGAATTTCTGGAACCTACAGACAGGGGAAGACATTGGAAAACCTCCCCCCCTCCACATTCTTTCCTTCCCCTTAATGAGCTGGAACAAGGAAAGCGTTTACAGTCTAATAACAGGACAGTGGACTTCTGACCTTGGTGAGAAATTTCCATTTTGCTTTCCTTTTTTTTTTTTTCTGAGCTGGGGGAGGGACATAACAAGTGCTGGGACATTTCCGCTCCTCTTAGTATTTATGCCTTATGGCCTGAACTTGGGTAATTGGGTAATTGAGACTGGACTGTGCAATATTACCCTTAAGCTTTGAGCTGTGGGGGACGGATCCCTATTTTTCCCCAATCTTTCATCTCTCTCAAATTCGCTTGATATTCTTTTGTCTCCCACCCTCCTTCTCGCTACCTGTGTGTCCAAAAGGAAGAGAAAAAAATAAGGAGAAAAAATAGAGAAAGGGGACGGATATAAACTTATTCCTCCATGTGAGTGCCCTATATGACCATGCCATCACAGCGTACCACTAAAGGGAGTCAGGCCGTTGCTGCTAAACTAAAGGACTTTTCACACGGACAGACCCCCCCAAAAAATAGCCAACAAACCTTACACGTTAGCATGCTATCTAAACCCCAGCTGGGGGCTAACCTTCCTAGGAAGAGCCTGGGTCAGGGCCAGGTAACCCCGTAATAGGGCCGAATACTCCCATAGGAAACCCATTAGTAGAGGGGATGGAAGAAGATCAGGGGTGAGCAATATCTCCGCCAAACATAGTAACCCCGGAAGAATCAGAACCATCATTAAAAGACATATTACACGCAATTAACTCTAGTCCTGCTAGTCCTCTATAAATGAAATGTCTATAAATGAAATGGTTAGTCTATTGGAGGATGATTTGAACCCTATGAAGCGGGAGATGGGCATTATTAAGGAGCAAATGGCTAATTGCCAGATAAAGCTCGAGGAAATGGAGAACAGGATGCATAGGAAGAACATACGAATAGTGGGACTTCCTGGACCCCATCACATTCCTGGAAAAATGGTTTAAAGATATGTTTGGAGACCAGGCTTTCTCTCCCCTCTTCGCATTAGAGAGAGCTCATAGGGTCCCCCCTAGACCTCCTCAACCGGGTGCCCCTCCTAGATCTCTCATGGTAAAATTACTTTACTATAAGGATAAAGTGACTACTCTAAATAAAGCCAGAAAAATGGGTAACATAATGTATAATGGCAACCGGGTTTCCCCGATTTTTCCCCAGAATGGCAGAAAAAGAGGGCCAAGTTTGGAGAGGTTAAACGTAAATTACAACAATTAAATGTGAAGTAGGCTCTGTTATACCCGGCAAGATTATGATTGAAAGCTATGGGAGAGACTGTGTTTTTTGATACCCTGGAGAAAGTCGAGGAGTGGATAGTATTCTATAAGAAGAGACTGTAGTAACACCCGACCCCTTTAGAATTCCAGGAACATTATGACCTAGGCTCATTTGGGCCCGCGTTTTGGTCTAAGACACTGTAGGACAAATTGATTGTATTTTCTTTAGATTGTTATTTTTATTATGATTTTGTACTTGCTACACAAATACACAAAAGGTAAATAATTAGTTGGAGGGGGGGGGTAAGTGGAGGGGAACAATGATTGCACCATTCCCTGTTGCTAAGGGATATGGTGAAAATCTCTATCCATGTATGTTTTTTGTTGTATGTCTAGTTTGTTTTGTTTGTCATTTTTATGTTTGATTTAGCTGTAATTGGGGGGGGGGGAGTGGGGTTGGGAGGGTGGAAGGGAAAGGGATGCAAGAATGTTACAGGTTAAAAGTGAAGACGTTAATAATACTCAAGATCACTGGAATATGTATTGGTCACATTAGGATGCCCCAAAATAGGCACAGTGGGCAGATGAGAGTGGTGCGTGAATGGAATAAAAGGAATAAATGGTGTGGGTGGTACACTAGAGTGTTTGCATTTACTCACAGATTTGAGGTTAAGCAATGTGAGGTCACTAAATTACCACAAATAGGGTATCTATCGATAAAAGAAATGGATTTTATGGTTCACATTAATATAATTTTCTGATGGTTAAAATTATGCACTTTAAAAAAACTCACTTTGTGTTCCTGGAATGTCCGAGGAATGGGTGACCCAAAGAAAAAGGTAGCAGTCCTCCTTATGGCAAAAACATATGAAGCAGCAATTTTATGCTTACAGGAAACACACCTTACTAAGGCCTCTACTCTCCAATTGAGATGGCAAAATTATAACACACAATACCACTCATTTCATACCTCTTACTCTAGAGGGGTGAGCATCTTTATCAGAGATGAAGTGGCTTTGTCTCTCATACAGTCTAAAATAGATGAGCTAAGATGATATGTTTTCCTGTATTTATATGAATGGGTGGTGCTGCGCTAATCCTAAGTGCGATTAAAACAAATGTGACTTAGGTAGTAGTCCTATCTTGCATCACCAGAAAATAAACTGATTTGGGTGATGCGTGACACTAATTCAAATGTAAATAAATATCATAACCGTGAAAACATCTTCATAAAAATACACATATTGAAATTATATCACCGTAACATATGATTGACTCAAAAGTCAGTGACAAAGCAATCCTTACTAGAGTGCAAATAAATATAAATAATAATTTAAACTATGATGAAGTCACGTGTGGTGTGACGTCACGCGTAGGGACGGGACAGGCTGCAAACACTGATAGAGGCTTACGAGCTCGCCGCTCGTCGGATTAAATCGCTGTTCAATTGTTTTTAATGTGAGTACTTGTAATTCTTTAATAAAAATCAATGGTTTACTAAATGGTATTACACTATTGGGACCCTTCCTGCTTTATTATCCTATATACCTCCCTGCACCACATCTGAGGGAACCATATCCCAGGATCTAGGACGGTGAGGAAAGCGCTGGAGCCCCATAGGTGGATGTCCTAAAAAGTTTATCTGGTCATATGCACTTGCCCTATTACCTTAAGGTAAGGGGCCATTACCCACTTGTGTATATATACACGAAGATACACCTGACGTTATTCACTCTGAGCACCTTAATAGCAACGATTGCATGCTAGGACGTTGCTGTCACATATTTTATTCATATATGGACTTTCCTTGTGAAGCATTTTATTTTTCTTATTTTGGGATACTTACACTGTATTTATTTGGACTTTTGCACATTTGTCACTTTATATGAAGCGTGGTATACTGACTTTTCTGTTACGCATACTGTATAGAGTTGTATACACTACCGCACATTGTGCACACTGTTTACACACTGCACATTGTCACTTTTCTGAGCTACGTTTGCACATAGTTTAAATTATTATTTATATTTATTTGCACTCTAGTAAGGATTCCTTTGTCACTGACTTTTGAGTCAATCATATGTTACGGTGATATCATTTCAATATGTGTATTTTTATGAAGATGTTTTCACGGTTATAATATTTATTTACATTTGAATTAGTGTCACGCATCACCCAAATCAGTTTATTTTCTGGTGATGCAAGATAGGACTACTACCTAAGTCACATTTGTTTTAATCGCACTTAGGATTAGCGCAGCACCACCCATTCATATATTTATTCTCAAGGTCAGGTGTATACCCAAATCGGTGCAAGCAGCTTCTCCACCCTAGCCGCCTCCATATTTGATAGCGCGAGAATAATTTTCTTAATACTGTTTTCCTGTATTGTAGAATTGAAAACAGACTTTGTATACTGGCAAATGTTTATAAACCCCCTTTGACACCTCGATTCTTTGCGGGCTTCTCGATTCTACCTTGGATAAGCCCGGGGTACCGGTGGTGGCAATGGGGGATTTCAACATGGTAATAGACTGCATGCTGGATAGGTTCCCTCCCTTGATACAATCTGGTAATATAGTGAATACCTGGTTAACTACATTTTTGAAAGAAACAGGATCGAGGGATGTCTGGAGAGCTCGGAATCCCGAGACCCGGCAATATTTGTGTTTTTTCCAAGACCCATTCCACGCCCTCCAGGATCGATTTAATCCTGGGGAATGAGGAAATTATGCCCTTGATAAAAAATGTAAACTATAAACCAAGGGGCCTGATGGACCACTCCCCGGTCACAGCAATATTGCAGATGGGGGAATGTAGCCAATCTGGAGAGTGGAAGATAAGCCCCTTTTGGATCGAACTGATGGGAGATCCGAATGAAATTTCACTTCCCCTGCAAGAATTTATCGATCTGAACCAGGGGACTGCCCCAGAGGGAATTGTATGGGATGCTTTGAAGGCCTTTCTAAGAGGCCTATTGATTTTACAGATTTAAAAAATTAAAAAACAGACAAAGGACTGGGAGAGATTAATGGGAGAGAAGGTAACAACAGCAAAAGAACAATATATTAATAACCCGACATATGAAACACTTAAGACCTGGATAGAGAACCAAAATAACTTTTGGTTAGTGACCCTCTGGAAGACGGAGAACAAGTACCTTTTCCAGAGACAAGTGGCTTTTGGAGAAGGGGAAACCGTGGGATGCATGTTGGCGTAATTGGTCAGGGCAAACTCTCCCACTTCTGTAGTACCTACGATTACTGCAGAGGATGGAAGAGTGACTTCCCATGCCCCGGAAATAGCAAGTAAATATAAAGAATATTATGAGGAGCTGTATAGATCCCGCCAAGATGGGAGGAAGGATGGAATGGAGAGTTTTTTCAAGAACCTTAACCTCCCCATCCTTACAGATATGGATAGAGCTGAGCTGGATCACCCTATCACATTGGAGGAGCTTCAACAGATCACTAATGAGATGGCGAACCAGAAATTCCCGGGCCCAGACGGCCTAAAAATATATCGGCACTATGGGCAGGTCTTGCTCCCCGAGCTGTTGAGGATATGCAGGACTCACCCAGGGAAGCAATGAAGATCATTAATAACTTTGATCATTTCTCTGGGTTAAAGATAAATTGGGCAAAATCTTGTTTGTTACCTGTAGATCAGTTGTGTGACTCCCTACCTGAGTAAGTGGCTCATATTCCAGTGGTGAACAAATTTAGATATTTAGGTATAACTATATCTAGAGACCCCCAATGCTACACCTCATATAACATTACCCCGTTACTGACCAAATTTAGAGACAAAATAAAAGTTTGGAAAAATCTGCCAATTTCTGTGGCTGGTCGCTGTAACTAATCAAAATGATCTGGATACCGCAACTCCTATACATATTACATAACTCTCCAATTTGGTTGTATAAAAAGTGGTTTCAAAAGATCGATAGGTTGTTTAGGGAACTGATATGGAAGGGCAAACCTGCAAGAATTCGTTTAAGCACTCTTCAACTTCAGCAACAGGAGGGAGGAGTGGCCCTTCCACATCCGTTTAGCTATTTCTTGGCATCACAACTCCAGCATATTGGGGGTTGTAACCTGGCAGATCAAGAATCAGGAAGAATGAGGCTTCTACAAAATACCCCACATGACTCTATAATTAAAGCCCTGGAGGCAGGATCCTTACCTCCAGGACTACCTACCCTAAACCTTATAATGAAAGTATGGGACACAGTGAAAACAATCTTAAAATATGGCGGTCTTACAGAATATACACCATTGTGGGAGAATGGCAAAATGGGAGAATTGCAGAAGATTGGGGTAGTAAAGGAATGGAAGAGGTGTGGAATAAAATGTATTTCTCAATTGTACGCAGACGACTCTCTGAAATCCTTCCAGGATTTGAGAGATCAATATGCCCTCTCGAATAAATCTTTTTTTTAGATATCTACAGGTCAGGCATGCTCTGAAGGAACAGTTTAGAGGAATGACTTTAAAATGGAGCACAATTCCAGTGCTCCAAAAGTTAATCAACACAGAGACTGGGAAAAGTTTAATTTCAAAACTATACTTACATATTAATAAGAAGAGATCAGGCGAGTTGGAACCCCCTCCGTACAGGGAAAAGTGGGAAAAAGAAGTAAGAAATATTACTGAAACCCAGTGGAATAGAATTTTGGAACTGGCCCCGTTGGTCTCTTTGTCTCCCTCCCAGAGGATGTCACACCTGTTTTTGCTTTATAGAACCTATTATACTCCCTCTAAACTTTTTCTGTTTGGACGACGCTCAGACTCGAGCTGCCCTAGGTGTGGGGACCTAGAGGCAGACGTGCTCCATATGTTTTGGAGATGTCCGAAGCTATTTTGTTACTGAACGGGGGTGGCGGAGTATATTGACCGGGCTTTCGACACATCCACTGAGTTGGAAGCAAAGCGCTGTTTACTGGGTTTTGTGGGGGGAGGAGGGAAATTAGGAAACAGGCAGATAGCAGCTACGAGATACTTATTCCAAGCTAGAAATCTGATCGCCCGGAGGTGGCAGTCGCTGCTACCCCCGTCCAGTGAGGAATGGTTAAACATTATGAATGTGGTAATTCTTAAAGAAAAAGCGGTGTATATTAAATAAAGTGTGTTATGGAAATATGACTTGATCTGGAAGCCCTGGTGGGATGCAAGAGGGATAGATATGTAAAACCTAGTTATTGAGTAAAATATTGATGAGCCGGGAAATGGTTTAAAAGAAATTGGCCCCTGCAAACCTGTGAGATGTTTGGCTGGCTGGAATGAGTGGTCTGAGTGAGTTGGGAGGGTGCACTGGATGGGTGACAAGCTAATCCTTATTTATACCTCAGACAGTCCTTCCTTTAGGCCGTTCGACCCCCCCTCCTAGATATCCTTATTATTGTATTTGGAACACAATGTCCCTTTTTTATTAGGGATGATTTGAATAGGGGTGGGATACGGGATTTGGAAGACATGTCTGATTTTTTTTTCATTTTAATCATTGTTTGTAATAATTAAGAAAATGATGAATAAAGAAATTGAGTACAAAAAAAAGAAGTGTCATAATCTAAAAAGCTAGATACACACTGTCCAAATTGTACCACATTTTGACATCATTATTTAACCAATCAATAAAATAGGAGACAAAAACGTAAGAAGTTTCAATTTGTAGGTAATCAGGCAGGCCCTTGCTCTACATGATTTGGTGAAATTATACAGAAATTTGAACACAAAAGAGGGATAGTGTGTATGGGTTTTGTAAAGCAGATAGAGTATTTAGATATGTTGATTTTGCTTTTTTTTTTTTTTGGGGGGGGGGTGGAGGGTTCCAAATGAGTTTGGGCTAAAAAAAATGGCCTCTTGCGCTCTGCCAGCAATATGAGGACAACAATAACATTTGTACACATTTTAGGGGTTGTTTGGGGTAAGCCCCAAAATGTAGCTGACAATAAAACACTGCTACGTTACCAGGCTAGGTGTGTATGGGCCCAGGATAGAATGCTGGGAAAGTTATTGCAGGAAAATATGCATGTAGACCAAAAAAAGGGCAGGAAAAGATTACAGCATGCATGAGGACAAAGAGGACATTCACAGCATATTACAATATTGATAATTATGTAATCAACAAATTAATAAAATACATTCGCAAACATAAATACATAGAATGTGATCTTAAAGGTAGAAACTTACTCTAATATAGTCCTTCTGCAGGACTTGAATGAAGGCTGAGCTGATCCCAGTCGTAAACTTGAGGTCCTTGAGACTTCTCCCCGTCACCAAGTACCGCAAGGTGGTTATGAGCCTTTGCTCTGGAGTGATAGAAAGCCTCATACATGTGTCCTGCTTGTTAATATAGGGGGTCAACAATGCCAAGAGTTGGTGAAAGCAGGGGTCCGTCATCCGGAGATAATTTCAAAAATCATCCGGATTATTCTCCTGGAGCTCCTGCAACAATGGCATATGACATAATTGGTCACGATTAAGCAACCAATTTTTGGTCCAAGAACTCCTCCTCCTATTCTTGGACTGGACTTGGGTCAAAGCAATAACTCCTAGCCCAATAATCACACATTCTCTCCTCCGATTACGCAACATGGCTGGTTGGCGAATGGCCGTTCAGAAACAAACTGAAAAGCAGGAATCAACACTCACCAAACTTCTACTAACACGAAATTAGTAGAGGGAGCCCAAAGGGTGGCGCTTGAGAAATTAACTTCCTCTTTATAGTCCCGTAGTATGTCTAGTACGTCACTACGTTCGTGTTGTTGACCGACAATTTGTGTACCGTTAGTATGCAAAACAAGATCCTGGCACACGCCCTTTTGACAAAAATCAGACGCTTGGTTGATCAACAATCATACAGTGTGTACGAGGCTTAAGTGTGCCTTGTCAGCTGCTCTGTGCATAATTAACACATTAAATCCATAATAATTAGCTGCACCCCCTTCGAAATTCAGGGCGTTAGTCTCAGAACTCAGAACTCCAGCCAGATGTCAGAACTCCAGCGAAAAATAAGATAATAATGAATAGCATTCACAGATGAAATAACAAAATCCGCTTTTGCAGCAATATTCACCTTCAATTCAGAGATTTTCCTTGCAGTACTTTATTTACGACGCTTAATGTCCTCAGTCTGATGGCCAGCATCATTCAACCCACTTTTTGAGCCCAGGTCCTCCTGGACCCCAGACTTTGACTGGACAGTGAAAGGAGAAGCAGTACCAGTGACTGGCTTATTTCTCTGTCACTCCGCCCTCCCCTTCTATCAGCATACTATTTGTCAGCACACAAACTTGTGCTACTTCTCTCTCTCATAATCCAGTTCTGTTGAACTTCAAGAGGCTGATACCAGGTTAAAATCAGATACTTACACTGCTTGCATTTAAAAATTACATGTGGCGATCCTTTGATTATTTTAATTATTACAGAGCTGTATTAATTTGTAGCTTTTATATCTGCCTATAGGCCAGCTTTAAAGTGTCCCTAAAGGCAAAACTTTTTTTTTCCAGTTTGGATAGAGTAAGGAAGGGTTATGACTCCTGCCAGTTTTTTTTTTCACTCTGTGTCCCATTTGGGAGATGTCCCTTTACTTCCTATCCCATAGCCAAAACAGGAAAGGGGAGGAAATCCCTTACAAAGTGTCACCAGAGCTAGTGTCCCCATTAGAAGATTACCCCTATATTACTGTTCCGATGCCAACCCAAAATTTGGGATTTCTTAACTTTCATTTTCAGTGATAACAGAACAAATAGAGAGGGTGAATCTCCCTAACAGGGAACACAGACAGCGGTAAAAAACTGTTTTAATCCCTACCTCCTCTGTCCAAAACTAAAAAAAAATAGCCTTTAGTGGCATGTTAAATATTGTTGCAACTTCATAGGCACCCCTGGCAGTGTTATAGTTTTGCCTAAAGGCATAGTTTTCCTTTACCAAAAAACTGCCTATGCCGATAAGGGATGTTCGTTTGTAAATAAAAACAAACTGCAGCTTTGGCCAAGCTGAAAAATTCCCTTGCTATAGGTGTAAGCCAGAGGCATAGCTAGAACCTTCAAGGCCCCAGTGCAAGAATCCATGAAGGACCCCCCCTTTCCTCCAAGCCCAGGGCCCTTCCCATTGATCCTGGGAACCTTTACTCCCATCACAGGAGGCCCTTTATTACGGTCCGGCAGCAGGCCCCCTTCCTGCCATCTTTGGTAGGGTTGCCATTTGTTCTTCAAGCCTGAACACTGTAGAGGCACAGGGAGGAGGGAGACTCACCGTGGATGGATGGTGAGCATCTGTCAGCACCTTTCCTCTTCTGACTGCTGGGCTTCAAAACTTCCCACCCACACTTCCCCTTCTCTGAGGCATAGCACTATTGGGGAGTGTGGGCGAAGCTGATCAGCTCTCTATTCTCCGGTCCGTGTGGGGGGAACTGTCAGCGCTGGGCTGTGAGAGAGATACACTCGCAGCTCAGAGCCATGCAGCCGCTGGGGAGATACAGTCTGGACTTTTGGGGACCCCCCCACAGTGGCGAAACTCCAGGGCTGGGTTGCAAGTGCGACCTTTGCAACCCTGGTAGTTCTGCCACTGGTGTAGGCCATTTATGTATCTCCTGAAGCCTGACCGGAAAACTCCTAGGAAGCAGCTAAGAGAAGCCTGGCTGTTACAGTTCATCTTCACCATCGCAGGAGCAAGCTTTTTCTCTAATTCTAACCCCCTGACATGCACTTTCTTTCCCCTCGATGTAGTAGCTCTGAGCTCAGCGTCTGAGAGCTCGCTCCTGTGAAGGTGAACAGTAACAGCTGAGCCTCTCTTAGCAATGTCCTGGGATTTTTTCATGCAGCCTTCAGGAGGTATATAAATAGCCTACACCTATAGCAAGGACATTATTCAACTTTGAATAAAGCTGCACAGTTTGTTTTTATCTACAGACACCTCTTATCTGCATAGGCAATTTTTTGGTAAAGGTGAACTAACAATTTAATAGCCTAAATTGTGAAGGAAAATATAATTACAAGCATGTAAAATAGAAGGTATTAATATATTGAATATAGTCATTATTAGTATTAAGCAAATAAGGGTTTCAAAATAGAATATTACAATAGTGGTCCTGAACCAAAAATGTTCTCGATTAGCAACTGCAGCCAATCAGCTGCAGGTGTTGATCAGCGTATTCTCACAGCTGTCAGAATACAATGTGTCGACAGAGTGGATTTCTCCATCCACCTCACTCGTGTGGACGAAGGAATCTGTTATTTTTGTTCAACAAGAAGGCTGAACCGTGTACAGCCAGCTTAAAGTGTTACTTAAGTTTAAATATATTTTTACCTTAATACATTCTCTGCATTAAAGTAAAGAATGCCCCACTCCCTGTCATACACCCCGTCCCTAAATACCACACTTACCTGGCTCCATGTCACTGCTCTAGGTCTGTCTCCGACTCCAACACCGCTCCCCTCACTTCCTGCTTTCACAGGAGACACTGAGGGAAGTAGGAGCCAAAGGATGCTTATAGACGCACACAGCTCGGCTCAGGAGCATGCACACATGGGGTGCCTCCTTAGCACCCAGCTTGCTACAGAGGCACCCGGAGAAGAGAGAAACTGACAGTGCTGGCAGGGCACTGTCAGAAGAGAAGGAAAGCAATCTTTCTGTGCAATATTGGAGGTAAAGGTAAATTAAAGGTAATTATTACCTTTTTTAAAAAACAAACAAATTGTAGAAACGGTGCAAGTTTAGGAGATATTTACAGTACCTATAGCCTTATTATAGGCTTACCTATAGGTACAAACATTGGAGCGAAGTTTACTTCCTCTTTAACATCTATACAGAGATGGATAACCAGCCCGGGATGCAGACAGTGTGCAGGAAGATCAGTATAGCTGCTGCAGCTTGTTTTTGTTATTTAACCCCTTCCGCCGACCGTACGCAAATTTGCGTTCATGGTCTGAAGGAGTTAAACCAGGGTGATGCCTGCAGCTGCAGGCATCACCCCGGTACTGTTTTTTAGCGCCAGCGGATAGCTTTTTAGTGATAACAACCGATGCGGCTAAAAACTGATCGGCTGTTATCCTAAAGGAGTGGGAAGGGACATCCGTCCCCCTCCCGCCGCTCTTCCTGGGCCTACCGTTGCACAGGGAGACCTGAGCCACCACTCAGCATGCCTGCCGCCTAGGCTGAGACCTGAACAAAGCCGGATTTGGCTCTGATCAAGTCTCTGATGTAAAAATCCCGGAAGCAACATCACTTCCGGTTTACTCGGCTGCCAGTGGCGCCGATTAAAAAAAAATGACAGTATTCAGAATCGACAATATTGGAGATCTGAATACTTTTAAGTGCAAAGGAGGGATTTGGGGTCTTTTAGACCCCAACCCTTTTATAAAGCGTACCAGTCACCACCTATTACTGTCACAAGGGATGTTTACATTCCTTGTGACAGCAATAAAAGTGATCAGAATTTTATTTTATTTTTTAAAGGGAAAATGTAAAAAAATAGAATAAAATAAATAAGATTTTTTTTTTTTTTTTTTTAAAGGACCCCCTTTCCCGCGCAGCAAAGAAAACGCATACGTAAGTCGCACCCGCAAATGTAAATGGTGTTCAAATCACAAATATGAGGTATCACCGCAATTGTCAGATTGTTGAGAGCAATAATTCTAGCAAAAGACCTCCGATATAACTCTAACCTGGTAACCGTTAAAGTTTTTTAAAGCGTCATCTATGGAGATTTTTAGGCACCGTAGTTTGTCACCATTCCACGAGTGTGCGCAGTTTCAAAGCATGACATGTTAGGTATCTATTTACTCGGCATAACATTATCTTCTTTCACATTATACCAAAAAATTGGACTAACTTTACTGTTTAGTTTTTTTTTCAATTTATGAAAGTCTTTTTTCCCGAAAAAATTGCGTTTGAAAGACTGCTGCACAAATACCGTGTGACATAAAATATTGCAACGATCACCATTTTATTCTCTAGGGTCTCTGCTAAATATATATATATATATATATATATATATATATATATATATATATATATATATATATAATGTTTTTAATTTTCTAGCAAAAAATATGGATTTTAACTTGTAAGCAACAAATATCAGATATAGGCTTAGGCGTGAAAGGGTTAACATGGCCTTTCTGCATGCTGTGTGGGCCTCTGCAACCAATGAGTCCACATAAGCAATAGGCTGGAGAGGTCTGCCAGCTTTAGCATGGCCTTTTCTTTTCTCAGACGAGTTGCCTATATTACAGACAGAAGCCTAAAGAAACAGAAGGCATTCAAAGAGAACCACTGCTTCCAGAGTTTGAAAAACAACAGCCATCCTAAATTCCTGCTGTGCAAACAAGGGTTAAAGAGGAGTGAGCAATAGCTTTCTGCCCATTCATTTAGGCATTAGGTTTACAGGCTGATGCCAATACAGAATACATGCATGAACAGGGATGTAGCGGTGTCCTGGCAGCATGGTTTTGCAATCTGCTGTGTCCCCCAATGCCGGTAGTGCAGAGCTAAAGCAGCTGGGAAACATAGGCATGCAGGAGAGGTTTAAAGAGAGTCGTTCCAGGTCAGAGCTGAATAGGAGCATTTGCTGCACGTCACCCCCTTCCCGTTAATAGCATAGCTCCCAACTGTCCCTGATTTTGAGGAACTGTCCTTGATTTGGAGCAATATGCCTCTATCCTCCTCATTTTGGTCTGATCCATATAGTTGTATATAAAATGCACTTTTTATCTTTCAAAAAGTGTTTCCCAGCGCTAAACCTTTCATCCAATTTCTAAATTGCTACATTTGTACATTTTACAAGCCAATATAATAGAATAGTAGTGGTAAAAAAAAAGCCCTTGTGGATTTAATTAACTTTTTTTTGGTTCATTCTCCTTTAAGGGGTTGTGGCAGGGGGCATGTCCTATGCCTACATACCTTTGTTAATAGGTATCCCTCATTCCTATCTCAAAATGTTGGGAGGTATGGTTAACAGTACTCAGAAAGATGCCCCTCTTTGAGCCTAGTGTTCAGAGATTCCTCCCAGCATAGATGGAAAGGAAAAGGGGCCCAGAAGAAGCAGATGACATTCCTCCAGAGCGGAGGTTTGAGTTACAAACAAGTGGATGCAGAGGCTACTGTTAAGCTTATATTTTGCCTGGCCTGGTTTTGTCCCTCCTCCTCATCAATACATTAATGGATTTTTTAAATAAAACTTTTAATTTTTCATTGCATACATCATTTTAGACTCTGTGCCATCATCACTGGGCATCTCTGTGCGTCTCTATGTAATACAAACAGATAATGGGTGATGGGAGGGGCCAGTGGGTTACTTCTTGAAATCATCACTGCACCCTGCCTCAGTACTCCTCTCAAGAACTCTCATCCCTGATACAAGCAGTGGGCTGCCTTTTGGAGGGAAAGGGGAATTTTACTGGGTGACTAAACACTTGGGGGGCTGAGGGAGATAATTACTGTTGGGAGTGGGGATTTTTTTATTTGGTGGGGGCACTGTGAGCAGGACTGAAATTAGGGGGGGGGCGCATGTACCTCGGGTGCTGTATTGAGAGGGGCACCGCCACTGACAGTAGTAAGAGTGCTATCAGTACTCCTAAGGGGGGGCGCAGACAAGCAGGGACTGGCACATCTGGACGGTTGCCAGTGCAGTGAGTGAATGAAGAGCAGCAGCAAAGGAAGACTTCCACCACTGGCTTCCTCTGCATCAGATGATGTAATCAGTCAGAGCCTGGCAGATAAGGTAGTATAAGGAGTCTTCTTTTTGCTGTCATTGCACTGTCCTCCCACTGAGCACCAGTGCCCTCCTCATTGCCCCACAGAGCACCAGCGCCCTCCTCGTCTCCCCACTGAGCACAAGTGCCCTCCTTGTCCACCCACTGAGCACAAGTGCCCTCCTTGTCCTCCCACTGAGCACAAGCGCCCTCCCACTGAGCACCAGTGCCCTCCTTGTCTCCCCACTGAGCACCAGTGCCCTCTTTGTCCTCCCACTGAGCACCAGTGCCCTCCTTGTCCTCCCACTGAGCACCAGTGCCCTCCTTGTCTCCCCACTGAGCACAAGTGCCCTCCTTGTCTCCCCACTGAGCACAAGTGCCCTCCTTGTCTCCCCACTGAGCACAAGTTTCCTTGTCTCCCCACTGAGCACAAGTGCCCTCCTTGTCTCCCCACTGAGCACAAGTGCCCTCCTTGTCCTCCCACTGAGCACAAGTGCCCTCCTTGTCTCCCCACTGAGCACAAGTGTCCTCCTTGTCTCCCCACTGAGCACAAGTGCCCTCCTTGTCTCCCCACTAAGCACAAGTGCCCTCCTTGTTCTCCCACTGAGCACCCCTCTTGGTACTGATCACTCACTGTGTTCATTTACACTGAAGCATAGCAAACTATGTTTACTATACTTGAGTTTGTGAATGAACAGGAAGCTGTTTAAAAGTCTTCTGCTCTGTTTAGACCCCTGATATTTCACCATAGCCCCCCAATAGAGCTCCTGAAAAAACTGTAAAAAAAAAATTAACATTTTAAAAAATTAGCTTTGCCACTGACTGGGGGAGGGGCTCAGTTCCCGGGCTTTTGGTTTTGGCAGGCCCACCTGTTGTATAAAAAAGGAGACAGCTAAGATCACGGTTGCTCTAGAGAATGGGACATGGGTATAGGTGAATCATAGATTCAACTGTCAGTGCAAGCATGTCGCTGAAGAGACTGTGAATTGCAGACAGCATCCAAACTATGGACATGATTGGGCCACCATGCTATCTTCGTTAGGATTAAGCTACTTCCACACTGGAACGCCTATCAGGCATTTTAGCGCTGAGAATAGCGCCTGCAAAGGGCCTCTCAAGCCTCCCCAGTGTGAAAGTCTGAGTGCTTTCACACTGGGGCCGTGCGCTTGCAGGACGGGAAAAAAAAAGTCCTGCAAACATCTTTGGGGCAGTGTATACACCGCTCCTGCCATTGAAATGGCAGGTGCTTTGACATCAGTGCTTTTAACCCTTTATTCAGCCACTATAAAAGCGGGGGTTTAAAGCACCCCACTAGTGGCCGAAAAGCGCAGCTAAAACTAGCGACGCTTTACCGCTAAAGCCCCCGGCCCCAGTGTGAAAGTAGCCTTAGGGAAAGGATGTTATTTGTTTTGTACTACTATGCTGCATACTAACAGTAAATTCACATCAACTTTTCTAAATCTGGTCTGAAGTTATTCAAAGGGGTGCATGTTGGTTCTGGCGTACGAAACAAGCTACAAGCAAACATTCATTAGGCGTGGCACCTGGTAAGGTGACAGGTCCTCCAATAGCAAGGATGTTCTGGCTCCCTCCCTAGCGGTCTGCCTCCCATGGCAACCGGGAGCATACTAGTATCACGGAGATCCATGGCCTGGTAACGAGCTACGAGAAGGAAAGAGGTAAGTCAGAGCACACATGAGGTCCATGCTAGTTGCTGGGCGGGACCCCATTCTGTTAATGGGAGCTAGGTAAGAGGTACACTGGACTGGCAGAGTGGGCGCAGGCTGAGCACATCCCTCCTAATGCAAACATACAAGTTACAGTGTATAGCGACATAGGACAAGTCTCTTTCAGAGGAACTTTGCACATTTTTACTGCACACATCTTCATCTCTAAGGGAACTGCTTGAATATTAGACTTTTCACATGACCGCATTCTCCGCCTGGTTCCAGGCATTGATGAGCATGCTCCGTGATGAGAGTTACCCTACATGCACATATGACCCCACCCACATGCTAAGAGTAAAGTGAGGGAGAGTATTACTTGCATTGGGTGATTTTGTACTCTCCTGACTTCTACACCCTGTGTTACACAGGGGCTCTTGTGCTCTGTGCCTTAGACTCCTGCACTATATACACTATGGTGTTTATTTATAAAGAAAATTGTTGAACTAGGCTCGGTTTACACTGCAGCGATGCGGGAACCCTGCAAATCCACTGCAGGCTTCCGCTTCGCATGTCTCCCGGCAGCAGTTCACACTGCCCTATGCGAACTGCTGAGAGTGTCAACTAAAAGTTAATGACACCCCCAAATCAGTTCGCATATCACAGTGCGAACTGCAAATTTAGACAGGAATTGGATCGTACGAGTGTGAACACCTGTGCGATCCGATTCTGCTGCGGACCAAAAGGGTCCTGTGCTAGTTTGGCCCGAATGCGATGCGAATTCAGCCATACTATCTGTATGGCTGAAATCGCATCGCATATGATTCGCTCTGCAGTGCGGTGCAAATCACATGCAATGTCGGACATTGCACCAGTGGGAACCGGCCCTGAATGTGACAAGAAATCAGCCAGCTGTGATGAATTCTGACCGAATTTTGCTTAACACAGCGACCGATTTCCTATGATCGTCAGTTTCATTTAGTGGCCACAATGTGGTATTTTTTTCTGAAATTCTCCAATTAGGAAAAGTACTACCAGCTGATATTAATTTGCAGGATTGCTTTCTAATTACTCATAGATTTCAGCTGATGTCTTGGCTTTAAGGCCGGGTTCACACTAGTGCGACAAACGCTCTGACATTGGGAGCTCATGTTGCCATGACGTGTGAAAATCAATGTTTCCCTATGAGAGCCGTCTTAACTGGTCCGACACAAGTCGGTCCGACTTTGAAAATCCCGGTACTACTTTGGTCTGACTTTGATCCTACTTCAGCCCTTTGACTTGTGCTCAGATGATCTTTAGGGGGAACTCCGCGACAAATTTTAAATAAGAAAACGGCATGGGTTCCCCCTCCAAGAGCATACCAGGCCCTTGGGTCTGGTATGGATTTAAAAGGGAACCCCCTACGCCGAAAAAAACGGCATGGGGGTCCCCCCAAATCCATACCAGACCCTTATCCGAGCATGCAGCCCAGCAGGTCAGGAAAAGGGGTGGGGACGAGCGAGCTCCCCCCCTCCTGAACCGCACCAGGCCGCATGCCCTCAACATGGGGGGTGGGTGCTTTGGGGCAGCGGGGGGCCCTGTGGCCCCCCGCCCCAAAACACCTTGTCCCCATGTTGATGAGGACAAGGGCCTCTTCCCGACAACCCTGGCCGTTGGGGTCTGCGGGTGGGGGGCTTATCGGAATCCGGGAGCCCCCTTTAATAAGGGGGCCCCCAGATCCCGGCCCCCCACCCTATGTGAATGAGTATGGGGTACATCGTACCCCTACCCATTCACCTAGGGAAAAAAAGTGTCAATAAAAAAACACACTAGACAGGTTTTTAAAGTAATTTATTAGGCAGCTCTGGGGGTCTTCTTCCGACTTCGGGGGTCTCTTCCTTCTTCTCCAAGCGCTCTCCGGTTCTTCTCCCGCTCTCTGGTATCTTCTGCCGGGCTCCTCCGCTATCTTCTGCTCTTTTGTTAACGGTGGCCCGGTCTTCTCCGCCGTCTTCTTCCCTTTTCTCTTCTTCCGATGTTGACACGACGCTCTCTCCCACTGTAATGCCGTGTTTCGCGGTGCGCAACGACTTATATAGGGATGGGGCGTGGTCACCGGGTGATGTCACCCGGTGACCCCGCCCCTTATTACGTCACAGTCCCATCATGCCCCGTGACTGTGTCATCATAGGGGTGGGGTCACCGGGTGACCACGCCC
The DNA here is from genome assembly GCF_042186555.1 of Aquarana catesbeiana. NCBI lineage: Eukaryota > Metazoa > Chordata > Amphibia > Anura > Ranidae > Aquarana > Aquarana catesbeiana. The sequence continues at coordinate 668,153,040 of NC_133325.1, forward strand.
CATCTCTATATAAGTCGTTGCGCACACAGCATTACAGCGGGAGAGAGCGTCGTGTCAATATCCGAAGAAGAGAAGAGGGAAGAAGACGGCGGAGAAGACCGGGCCACCGATAGCAAAAGAGCAGAAGATAGCGGAGGAGCCCGGCAGAAGATACCGGAGAGCGGGAGAAGAACCGGAGAGCGCGAAGGAGGAAGAGACCACGGAAAAGAAGGAAGAGACCCCTGAAGTCGGAAGAAGACTCCCGGAGCTGCCTAATAACTTACTTACTTTAAAAACCTGTCTAGTGTGTTTTTTTATTGACACTTTTTTTCCTAGGTGAATGGGTAGGGGTACGATGTACCCCATACTCATTCACATAGGGTGGGGGGCTTGGATCTGGGGGCCCCCTTATTGAAGGGAGCTCTCGGATTCCGATAAGCCCCCCACCCGCAGACCCCGACAACCAACGGCCATGGTTGTCGGGAAGAGGCCCATGTCCTCATCAACATGGGGACAAGGTGCTTTGGGGTGGGGGGGCCGCAGGGGTCCCTCCTGCCCCAAAGCACCCACCCCCCATGTTGAGGGCATGTGGCCTGGTATGGTTCAGGAGGGGGGGCGCTCGCTCGTCCCCATCCCCTTTCCTGACCATCCGGGCTGCATGCTCGGATAAGGGTCTGGTATGGATTTTGGGGGGACCCCCACGCCGTTAAAAGCCATATCAGACCGAAGGGCCTGGTATGCTCTTGGAGGGGGAACCCATGCTGTTTTTTTATTTAAAATTTGGCGTGAAGTTCCCCCTCAAGATTCATACCAAACACAGTGCCTGGTATTGGTGGGGATCCAAGTCGGATCCCCGTTCATTGAAAGTCGGACATCTGTCGGCTTCAAGTCGCAGGGCAAAGTCGAATCCAAAGTAGGACGGCTGTCATGTTGCACCAGTGTGAACCCGGCCTCAATGCCTTTTAGCTTCTCTTTCTTCATGTGTTCCATACTTTCCTTGTGTCATTCCATTTTATTACACACAACTTAATTTCTGAACTTATTTGTTTTGGTTTCTTTGTATGTATGGATTGCATGGCTTGTTGACGTGGTGAAAATTTCATGGTAATAGCACCTTTACAAGAAAAATGGTGATGTGTTCAAAATGAATACACCCCAATGAAAGTCTTAGGAGCAAAGCTAAATTTTAGACAACAAAATCCTACTTAACAAGAATTCAACTACAAGTGAGTCTAATTATTCATTAAACAGGTGTCCAGCAGTTGATTAAAAAGGGGTTTTACTTTGGCTGCTTTCACACTGAGGCGCTTTTCAGGTGTTTTAGCACTAAAAACAGTGCTTGTAAATCGCCTGAAAACTGCCTCCCATTCATCTCAATGGATGCTTTCACACTTGGGCGTTGCGCTGGTGGGGTGTTGAGAAAAGTCCTGCAAGCAGCATCTTTAGAGCTTGTTTGTAGCACTAAAAAAAGCGATTCAAAAACGCCCAAGTCCATTGAAATGAATGGGAAGCACTTTAAAAGCGCCTTTAGGCTGGATTCACACCTATGCATTTTTAGTGCTTTTTGCAGATTTGCACTACAGAACATGTTCCATAGGAAACCATGTTAAATGGACTGTAGTGTAAATCTGAAAAATGCAAAAAGCACTAAAAATGCATAGGTGTGAATCCAGCCTAAGAGGTCCTAAAAACCATCCTGAAGCTGTGGGAAGGTCACATGACCGCAGTGCAGTGTAGGATGCTGGGATACAGGAAATCCTGTTGAGAGACAAGAGAGCATGAATGCTGCAGATAACCGGATGCAAGAGAGTGGAGAAAATGTGGCAAGACCATCCAGATTCAATTCAGCAGCAGCAATAGAACCGGAGGAGTTTATTCAATTAGTGCGGGACCAACCTGAACTTTGGGACACCAAAAATCCCTGGTATGCCAATTGCAGCAAAAAGTCTTTATGATGATATGCCATTGCTGAACATCATACTGAGGACTGGAATGACCTTACAAAAAAGTAAAAACCTGCCAAAAGTGAGTACCAATCCCATAATCCTTGTCAGATAAGCGGGAGTGTGATTCTCACTGTCACTCCCGCTAATCCCAAACCCCATAACTAACTCAAATTCCAGTCAGAATAGTCCCAAAACACAAAAGTTTAACCCAAATTCCAGCGAGAATAGTCCCAAAACACAAAAAGTTTAACCCTAATCCCACTTCTACTAGTCCCAAATCCCTAACCTCGCCCCCACTAGTCCCAGATCCCTAATCCCACTTCTAGTCCCAAATTCCAATTCTACTATTCCCAAATCCCTAACCCCGCCCCCACTAGTCCCAAATCCATAACCCTAATGCCACTTCTACTAGTCCCAAATCCCTAATGCCACTTCTACTAGTCCCAAATCCCTAACCCTGCCTCCGCTAGTCCCAAATGCCTAACCCTAATCCCACTTCTACTAGTCCAAAATCCCTAACCCTAATGCTGGTAGTCTTAAATCTCCAAACCAAAGTCATTGTAAGTTTATGTATATTATTGAACTCCTAAAGAAAGTATAAACAACATCAAAGTAAACATGTTTTTATTGTCTTTAATCAATACAGCAATAAACAAAATATTGAGAATCAATAACAATATGCAATTATTTTTGAAAGTATATACTTGCAAACAAGAGAAAATATTCAATGAAACATAGTAATGATCATTTTTATTTGATACATCGAAGTTTTAAATCATATTGCCTTGCCAACTTACTGCTCCAGCAGGGTTCATAAAATAATCCGCCAATTCATCCCCAATTCTGGAACCCACTATTGGACCACGAATATGAGGGAAATCAGCAGGTTCCAAATTGTGAGCCAATGTGTCCTCAAAATTAACACCATCTCTATCCCTTACCACATTGTGCAACACACATGCTGCCTTTATTACTTTGCATGCAATTTCGACCTTGAGATTGATAGGTTTATGGAATATTCGTCATTTGTTGGCAAGGATGCCAAAAGAACATTCAACCCGCCTATGTGCCCGACAGACGATAATTGAAGATTCTCTTCCGGGTGTCAAGATTCCTCCGTGAGTAGGGCTTCATTAAATGTTCATTGATAGCAAAAGCCTCAACAGCCACGAAAACAAATGGCATATCTGGACTTTCTGTACCAGCTAATCAACGTTTTTCAGGCAAATCGAGTCGATTAGATTGAAGATGCTTCCCAAATCTCGAATTCAGGAAAACAGAAGAGCCTGCAGAACTCCCAAATGCTCCTACATCAATAAATATGAATGTATAGTCTGCATCAACCACAGCCATTAGCACAACAGAAAAATATTTTTTGTAATTATATCGGCTATCACTGTGACAGGGTTTTATTAGCCGAATGCGTTTTACATCAATTGCTCCCAGGCAGTTTGGAAAGTTTGTTTTGCTCCAGAACTGCTTAGCAAACATCATTCCATTTCTCTTTATTTGGAATAGGCATGAATGTATTTTTTCAAAGTCCAAATAGCATCACGTTAGCTTCACAATTTCTCCAATTGTCGATACTCCTGTTCTGAATTCATAGTGTAATGATGTATAGGTATTTCCTGTGGCAAGATATCTGTAATAAAACCAAAAAATCTTATTTTTTCAGTGCGACTAATAAAGAAAAGGTGAAAGACTATGAGGGATAACTATAGGAGAGAACACATCTACAAACTAAGATATGGAGTGGTTCTGGTGGGAAGAGAAAAGGGAGAATGTATTGTCACTATTAGGAGCTCATGTTCCTGAAGCCTGTCATAGAGATAAGACCATAAGTATAACATTTAGGCAAATTTTATTATTTAGCTAGAATTGTTCAATATTTTTATTTTTAGGAGGGCACAGTATAACAACATTTTTACCAAGTCTTACAAATTGTCTATTTTTCTATTTTCAGTACAGAAAGTAATATGGAGTCTGAAAGTGAAGAGGATGCTGAGGAGATCGACAAATTAGATGTTCCCGATTCACAAATCGCTTAGTACCTGCAGTTATTTCAGATACATTTTGGATTACTCATCCCTGTTGATTTTTTATGATGTTATGGTTACTGCACTATTTTGCACATTGGGAAGTGAGACTGTCATTAGCTCTTTATTATTAGCACTATATATCTTAGGATTGGTTCAGAGTTATTCATGAACAGTATTAGCACTTTATTATCAGCACTTTAAACCTTAGGATTGGTTTAGGAGGTATCCATGAACAGTATTAGCACTTTATATTTTAGTATTGTTGTAAAGTTATTTAGCGCTGCTTCACTATATATATATATATATATATATATCACATATACTTTTTGGTGCTGGCAACACTTAGATGTCAGCTGCTTTATATATGTATTAAGCACTTTATCACATTTAGTGGCACATCAGTACTTCACGTTTAAAATCACGATTTCACAGATGTACTGCCAGTGGCATCATTAGTGTTGGCATCACCCCCATCCCCCAATAATTTTTTCCCCCATTTAACAGATGCTGGGCAGGCTAGTATCGGGCCAGCAGCGCACGGTAGAGTACAAACCCCAAGCCGGCTTCTATAAATTATGCTGTTGGTGCTAGTCCGCTGATCTGTGCGCTAGAGGTTACTACACATTACCACTCCCCATTTGGTTGCTTGAAGTTACTGCTCCCTGATTGTCGCTCATTGATTGATTGCTAGAGGTTACTACACATTACCACTCACCATTCGGTTGCTAGCGGTTACTTAGTACACATTACCATGGTAATTGAGATAAAAACAGAGCATCGGATCTCACTGGCAAGATTTAGCACTATACCAAGTGATGAGGAGTACCAACTCACCTAGAATAAGAGGCGGGGCACCTTCCTACTTCACATTAACAAATCAATATACAGTAGTAACAACAGAAAAAAATAGGAAGGACCTATAAATAGTTCAAAAGGTGTGAAGAGGGAATAGGGCAGCCAGCGGTTTCTCCTTGAAAAACCTTTATCAGTATATAGAAAAAATATACAATAATTAAAAGTCGATAATGTTGTCATACATAAAAGGCATGCGCGGGTATACAGCCACATCCAAAATCAAGCACACCAAAATACCACATAAATCTAGGGTACCAACTATGCCAGCTCAAGAATGAAAAGCAGGGTGTGTGGAGTCTGAAGGAGTCCTAGGGAACTGCCGTGGTGTCAACCCTTACAACTCACAGTGGACATCTTGGCTTCCTAATTCCCCAAATGGACTGGATCAGCTGGGCAGGAATCTGTATGTCACAGCATACACTGGTGTTCCTGCAATTTGTGTAGCAGCTAAGATGAACCAGATATAGTGGCTATAAGCTGATAATACAAGTCCATGGTGTAGGTATCGGCAGTCCTGTGCGGTGTGACAGTTTAAAGGTCTGGCTTATGGCAGTCTATATTTGTGCATGTAGACACATGCAAATCCTGGTGGATTGAGCCTAAACTCGTGCAGTGCCGTTAGTGGAAGGACACTGCCTCCAGGTGCGGCAGGTGTCCTGATTGGGTTCACACTGGTAGTGTTTGTAACCATTAAATCACATCAGTTTAACAAGTAGGTACGTGTCGCTATTCCCCACTGGGAATTATCATCATGTTATACATACCTGCTGTGCATCAATATTGCATAGAGTGGTCCCTTACCTCACTTTTGGCAGTCCTCCGTTGGCCACTCCTGCCTTCAAATGCTGAGCAGGACAGACAAACAGCATAGCTCGGCCATGACCCCAAATCCCTTTGAGTGCTGTCAGTCAAAATCCTCAAAGAGAATAAAAAGATTCAAGAATAATTTCCAATTTAAACCCCTTCCACACAGGGCAGTTTCCACCAGGAGTCAGCTTGTTCAGCAGGGAATCTTTCCATTGAGCAGGCAGTTGGCTGGTCTGAGTTTGCTTGTGCAGAATGGACACAGACCGCTCACCTCTATGAGTGGTCGGATTTAAATGGATCACTTGTTTACACCAGACTGCCATCCGATCTGCTAGGCAGAAGGGGGAACAATCTGTCTGTTTTTAGCAGGTCGGATGTAGGCAGGTGTAAACAGACACGTCCATTTACACCCTCAGCTCCATAGAGGAGAATGGAGGGTCCGCCAAATATAAAAAACAAAAACACAGACAGGCGTACCCAATTGGTTAGCTCATGTGAAAGGGGGGTTATCCTCACAAACCAATCTCCGCTCAATGTAGAAAAACGAATGCTTATACAGGGCACTTTCACCCCCTTCCTGCCCAGGCCATTTTTCAGCTTTCAGCGCTGTCGCACTTTAAATTACAATTGCGCGGTCATGTTATACTGCACCCTAATGAAATTTTTAGATTTTTTTTTCCTCACAAATAGAGCTTTCTTTTAGTGGTATTTGATCACCTCTTCGTTTTTTATTTATTGCACTATAAACTAAAGAAGAGGGACAAAGTTTGAAAAAACAATATTTTTTACTATAATAAATATCCAATTTTTTTTTTCTTTTTTAAACAAATTTTTTCCTCAGTTTAGGCCGATACGTGTTCTTCTACATATTTTTTGAAAAAAAAAAAAAAAAAAAAAAAAAATCGCAATAAGCGTATATTGATTGGTTTGCACAAAAGTTATAGCGTCTACAAAATAGGGGATAGATTTATAGCATTTTTATTATTTATTTATTACTAGTCATGGCGGCGATCTGCGATTTTTATTGTGACTGCGATAGTGAGGCGGACATATCGGACACTCTTGAGACCATTCACATTCATACAGTGATCCCTGCTAAAAAAAATTCATTGATTACTGTGTAAATATAACTGTCAGGGAAGGGGTTAACACTAGGGGGTGATCGAGGGGTTAATGTTTGTCCTAGGGAGGTGATTCTAACTGTGGTGGGAGGGGATTGATCAGTCTCCTCTCCGACAGGACGTGGATCTGTGTGTTTACACACACAGATCCACGCTCCTGCTCGGTTGCTGAGCAATCGCGGGTGCCCGGCAGAGATCGCGGCTGCCCGGCACGCACATCGGGTCCCCAGTGACGCGGCGGCATGCGCCCACTAGTGGCTCGGGAAGGCGATCACGTCATATAACGTCCGCCCAGAATGAGAGCTGTCTCGTCCCACCGTCATATGACAGTGGGCGGGCAGCTAGTGGTTAAACCTGTGGCAAAATAAAAATATTCATAATCAATATGAACAGCACCACATGGATCCCGGTCTTATATTAGCTACACAAATGGAGTTAGTCACTAGTTGCAAAGCCACAGGCACAACCCCAGCGTGTTTTTTACCCAGCCAGATCGGTTGCTGACACACAGGTCTCTGTTTTGTGGGATGTGGGCATGCCTGTTTTCCGAGCAGATGATTCAAATAGAGAACATTCATTGGTATTGAACTGTGTAGGTTATTTTCTAGTGTTTAAAGTGTTATCTTTAACGGCTTGCCGACCGGCTCAGGCCGATATATGTCGGCAGAAGGGCACGTACAGGCAGCTTAAACGTACCTGTACATTGCCCCTTTAAGAAACTGCTTGTGGGCGCCCGCCGCAAGCGTGATCGCGGGTCCCGCAGACTCTATGTCCACGGGGATACCAGCGATTGTCTCACAGAGAGGAAGAATGGGGAAATGCTACCGTAAACAAGCATTTCCCCATTCTGCCTAGTGACAATGATCACAGCTCTCTAATCGGGAGTGGTGATCAGCGTCATGTCACACATAACCCATCCCCCCCACAGTTAGAATCACTCCCTAGGACACAACCCCTACAGCGCCTCCTGGTGGTTAACCCCTTCACTGCCAGTCACATTTACACAGTAATCAATGCATTTTTAATCGCACTGATTGCTGTATAAAAGTGAATGGTCCCAAAAGAGCGCCAAAAGTGTCCAATCTGTCCGCCATAATGTCGCAGCCATGATATTTAAAAAAAAAAAAAAAAAAAAAAAAAAGAAAGAAAAAAAAAAAGCTGATTGCTGCCATTACTGGCAGAAACAAAAAAAATAATGAAAATGCCATAAAACTATTCCGTTTTGTAGACGGTATAATCGCAATAAGCGCAAACCAAACGCTTATTGTGATTATTTTTACCAAAAATATGTAGAAGAATATGTATCGGTCTAAACTGAGGAAAAAAAATGTTTTAGAAATATTTTTTGGGGATATTATAGCAAAAAGTAAAAAAATGCGTTTTTTTCTAAATTGTCGCTATTTATTTGTTTATAGCGCAAAAAATAAAAAACGTAGAGGTGATCAAATACCACCAAAAGAAAGCTCTATTTGTGGGGGGGGGGAAAGGTCAATTTTGTTTGGGAGCCATGTCGCATGACCGCGCAAATGTCAGTTAAAGCAACGCAGTGCCGAATCACAAAAAGTGCTCTGGTCTTTTGCCAGCCAAATGGTCCAGGGCTGAAGTGGTTAAAGTAAACTGTTAGATGTATGCTGCGGTTTCCTGTACACGAGTTTCATTACAACTTACTGCATAAGCTACTCTCTTTAAATCTTTATGTGAACAGCATATACAAATTAGGGTTGCACCGAATGGAAATTTTGGTGCCAAAAACCAAATATGCAGTATGCACTTAGCCAAAAAAAAATGAGTTTTTAAAAAGTATTTATATATACACTGTATTTATCGGCGTATAACACGCACCTTTTCCCCCAAAACACAGGGGAAAATCGCGGGTGCGTGTTATACACCGATCCCTGCTGTCTGAGGGAAGAGGAGTGAGCGCTGCTGAATTACATAGAGCCACGATCTCCTTGTAACCAGCGTTCCGTCACGCACAGCCACGCCTCCTGGCCCCGCATTGGGCCACTGTTCTATCATATGAGCAGTGCCAGGAGGCATGGCTGTGACGGAGCGCTGGGTACACAGGAGATCGCGGCTCTGTAATTCAGCAGCACTCTCCTCTTCCCTCAGACACAGCATTGATAATCCAACACTGGCAAGGCTGCAATGATGGGAAAGGTGAGGCTGCAGATTGGCACTGAACAGGGTGCATTGTTGGTCAATTTACAGGATGCAGATGGGCACTGAGCAGGGTGCATTGATGAGCTGTGACCCTAATTTTGCGTCAAAATTCTTTATTTAACCACTTCAATACTAGGCACTTATACACTTTCCTGCCCAAGCCAATTTTCAGCTTTCAGCGCTGTCGCAATTTGAATGACAATTGCACAGTCAGGCTACACTGTACCCAAACAATTTTTCTCGATTCGTCTTCCAGGGCAGCATCTGAGAGATAGGCTCCTCCTCCCTGAAACAGGAAACACATTAGTCCACCATTATAAATTTCACAGTCTTACCTGCGTGCCTCAGTTGTTTGTGTTTCCTCCAGACCCACGGGAGCTGCAAAAGTTTGTTATTTTACTTTAGTCTCTGTGCTAGTTGCAGGAGACTCCCTGCCAGCATCCCATCCAGCCCTGCGGGCCTTGGGAGGGTGAGCAGGGGCAGCATATTTGAGCAGTATTGCTCTGCCTGAGATTTCACCCCTACAGAGGGGTCTGCAATCATCCCCCAAGCTGCAATAATGCACTGACATTTCCCCCATGCCGCTGCTCAAGGGACCTGCCGCAGTTTTTCATCAGGGAACTCCATGTGCAAATTCTGGAAACATACTCCCAGACATGAAGAGCGTACAGCGGTGTGGGTGCATGAATGCCTCACCCCCTGATTGCTGCCGCGCCGGACAGGTAGGTGCCTCACGGCTTATTTTTTGTTCCTCTCCTACCCCCGTGATATCCGCACCCGCCGCCCGCTTGATCGGCAGTGTTTGCCGCGATTGGCGTCCTCTACACACCGCAGAATGAGCCTCTCCTCATGGAGGCTTGCCGGAGACATTTCCGGGTTAGCGGCCATTTTCCTGGAGCCTGCTTCCAGGGATTCAGAATGGGCTACGGTTACATCACTTCCGGGGGCGGGGGATTTAAAAAAAATACTTTTTTTTTTTTTTTTTTTAAACAATAGCAAATATATCAATATAAATGCATACTGCAGCAGAGTCCCCCTCCCTATTGGACCCAGAAGGGAGGATACCAATTGCAGCGGCATGTGCAGGTATATCCACCAACCTGCTGGGGGCGGGGCCGGAGCTTAAGCAGGAAGCAGTTAAAAAGGCCCCTCTAAGCAGAGGATCCTGGTGGCTGACCATGTCTGACACTTCTCCATCCTGCAAGCCAGGACAGCTCCAAGGTAAGCCAGAATACTCCAGAGTCACCTCTGTCTTAACCTTACTGTAAAACTGGCTACTTACAGGCAGCCTTTACCCGCCTACCTCACGGGGACCTTTTTTGCGCTTGATTTCAGGCGAAGACCCCTGAGGAAAGGGAAGTGGAAAGCAACAAAAAATGGCAAAAGTCACAAATAAATCTGACTTGGCCTTTGACGACGCGGGTACCTTAAACGACCCCATGGAAATCCGGCAATAGCTTCCACCTGCACAGCCCGGACTTTATCAACCTGGCTAACCCAGCTTTAAGAACTTCTAGAGAGTGACACACCTAGGGAACATCCTTCCACGGGAGACATTTATGGCGACAATAGACCTACAGGATGCCTACCTACATGTCCCCATAAAGGAGGGTCATCAAAAATTCCTGAGGTTCGCAGTACAAGGGCCAGCAACTACGCTGCACCCACAATACACAGCTCTCCTTTTCGGCATCTCCTCTGCACCAAAAATCTTCTCAAAGATAATGGCAGAAGCGTTAAAGGTCTAAGACAATATGGTATTATGCCAATACCTTGTTTAGACTATTTACTGTTCTTTGCGGACTCAGCAGAGGCCCTAGAGAACAACCTGTGCACAAGTATGTCTTATCTGCAAAACTGGGGATGGATAATAAATGCAGAAAAGTCAGATGACCCCAAGCCAGTGAGTGGTATATTTGGGCTATATACTGGACTCCAGTAAAACCTTCCTAACGGAAGAAAAGAACAAAAAAAAAAAAATCACACAGGCAGTAACCTTCCTAATAAGGACCAACGCCATATAAATCAGACAAGGTATGGCCGTACTAGGACTGATGACGTCTTCTATTCCAGCTATCACCTGGGCACAGATTCACATGAGATCTCTACAGAACTACATTCTGTCCCAGTGGGATGGCAGCCACTCATCCCTAGACAGGTCCATTCCTGTTCCAACCACAGTCAAACTAACACTACAATGGTGGCTCAATCTACTTCGATACATCGAAGGATGCAAATGGGCCCTATCCGAGCCAATCGGGATCACCACCGATGCCAACGCCCTAAGCTGGGGGGCACACTTGGAGGGCCTCTGCTCACAGGGAAAATGGACCTCCAAATGGTCCCAAGCCTCCTCAAGCATGAGAGAGCTAAAAGCTGTGGGGGAAGCATTAAAAGCGTTCAAACCAGCAATACAGGGGAGAAACGTAAAGTTACAATCGGACAACGTCACGACTGTGGTATACCCAAACAGGCAAGGTGGGTCAAAGTCCCGAAGCTTGATGAAGCTGACAGAGAAAATCCTACTATGGGCAGAATCAAACAAAGTCAATATCAGGTATCTATCTGAAAGGAACAGACAATGTGCTGGCAAACGTCCTGAGCCGGAAGACCATAAAACAGACGGAGTGGTCTCTGAACCAAGCAACCTTCGCACAAATAACTCAAAAGTGGGGAGTACCCGAGGTAGATCTATTTGCCTCCAAAGCGAATGCAAAATCACCAACATTCTTCTCTCTAGACCCCACAGATGGCAACAGTGGAGTAGACGCCTTCAACCAGAGCTGGGGATGGCAACTATGCTATGCATTCCCTCCAACTGCCACAATACCAAGGGTGATTCAAAAAATAAAGGCAGAGCGAACAATGGTGATACTAATAGCACAGCACTTGCCACAAAGGGCATGGTTCAGCCACTTGAAAAACCTCAGCATCCAGCCTCAGCTGACACTGACGGACCGGCCAGATCTTCTATCACAGGGCCCAGTCAACCACACGAACCACAGAATCCTGAAGCTTTCGGCCTGGGTACTGAAGGGATGAGACTTCAGAACAAAGGATTGTCAGACAATGGGATCAATACCATCCTAAACAGCAGGAAACCCGTAACTAGGGCGATCTACGAGAAAGTGAGGAAAAAGTTTGTCTCCTGGAACAAAAACCAAACTGTATTCCAAAAGAGGAATAATCCCAACAATCCTGGATTTTCTACAAGATGGAGCAGACAAAAATATTTCCCAAAGTACGCTGAAGGTACATGTTGCAGCACTCTCCTCGTTCATGGACACAAGACTAGCAGAGGACCCGCTGATAAAGCGATTCCTGATGTCACCCAAAAGAGCTAGACCAGCCAAAATGAATAGAACTCCACCTTGGGACATGCTCACAGTACTTAGAGGATTTCTTTCCCCTCCATTTGAACTGATGGAAGACAGCTCAGACAAAAACCTCACCTTAAAGACGGTACTTCTTGAGGGCCTAGTATCAGCCAGAAGAGTGAGCGAAATCCAAGCACTGTCTATAATGGAACCATACTGCCTAATACATTTAGACAAAATAATTCTCTCTCCAGACCCGGCCTTTCTATCCAAAGTCCCCTCAACATTCCATAGAACCCAAAATATCATCATACCTTTGCTTCCAAAAACTATGCATAGCGAAAAAAGAGACACTTACAACAAACTCGACGTGGAAAACATACTTCGAAAGAACGAAGGATTGGCGAAGATTACCTCCCTTTTTGTCCTTTATGCAGGAGTCAACAAATGGAAAGGCTTCCAAGAATACAATCAGCAGATGGATTAGAATGGCCATACAGACGACCTATGAGGCACAAAACCTCACTCCGCCAAGCGGGATCAGAGCACACACAACCAGAGCCTGTGCTACCTCGGTCGCAGAGGAAGCAGGGGCAACTCCGGAGCAGATCTGCAGGGCAGCGAAACGGTCGAGCTTCAGTGCCTTTGCAAGGCACTACCGCATAGATCAGCTGTCTGACCAAGACCAGGCACTTGGTCGCAAGGCGCTCCAATCTCTATCCCCACCCTAGTAAGTATTGCTTGATACATCCTCTCAGATGCTGCCCTGGAAGACGATTCGAGAAAATAGAGTTAGGTACCTGGTAACTCTTTCTAAGAAGTCTTCCAGGGCAGCACTAGTTCCCACCCTCGAAAAGACAAATACCAGGTACAACGGGGGAGCTTTTAAGATCTACTGAGATTTCCTTCGGTGCTTTAATACAACTGAGGCACGCAGGTAAGACTGAAATTTATAATGGTGGACTAAAGCGTTTCCTGTTTTAGGGAGGAGGAGCCTATCTCTCAGATGCTGCCCTGGAAGACTTATTAGAAAAAAAGAGTTAACAGGTACCTAACTTTTTTATCATTTTGTTCCCACAAATAGAGCTTTCTTTTGGTGGTATTTGATCACCTCTGCGATTTATTTTTTGCACAATAAAAAAACAAAAAAAAAAAGCAAAAAAAAAAAACCAGAAAATTTTGGAAAAAAAAGTTTGTTTCTCTTAAATTTTTCTGTAAATAAGTATGTTTTCATCAATGACGGGCACTGACATGGCGCACCACCGATCTCCACGATGCACGTCAGCTGTTATCCTGCTGGACGTCATGACGCCCAGTCAGGATAACAGAACCACCGCTGGCCAACATTCTGCTATAGGCAGGGCAGGAAGTGGTTAAAAATGTAAGTTTTTTTTCTTAAACTTCCCTTCTAAAATTGGGGTGCATGTTATACACTAATAAATATGGTAATTGTATTCTATTCAAATTTTAAATATCAATTTAAATTAATAAGAATTGCTGGCCATTATTGGCACCTTAAGTTCAAGAAAAGCTCAAGAAAAATGGAGTCTGCAGTCTCTGACCATCTCTTTTATCATGTCTGCAACCTCTTACTTAAAAACACACTGGTATTAGCAAAATTTCCATTTGGTGGACCTCTAGCAGATATAATACAAGAGATGGTCAGAGACTGCAGACATGATACAAGAGATCAATGCAGCCTTGCCAGGCCGAAATTTCGGTGCTCCACTAATACACACCCAGAAAATTAGGGATGGAAAAAAAAAGAAAAACAAACACCCAAAAAACACACATGGTATTTATCCATATCTTTATTTACTAAGCATATTATGAATATACATACATGCTATAAAAAGTTTGGTACTGGTGGAAAAGTGTATAGTGTTAATATACAATGGCACATTTGTTTTTTTTACATTGCCCCTTCTATGCAACACAACAAAAAACATTAGAGATGCAATGTATCTTTGCTTTTTATTCTTACACATGGTTAGAGCTGGAATAAAAATAGTTTAGAGATTACCCAGACACTTTGCAATATAAATTAGCGATAAAATGCTGGGATCTGACATTAGTAAGGAATGCAGCAGCTGATTTGTTCAAAAAAAATATATAACACTAAAGTAATGAATAAATGGACTATATAAAGTCAGTGATTTATGGTTTCATTAACATTGAATACATCAGTCATTTCTAATTTAACATCCCCCTTCAGTACAACCATTAATTACCTAGTCCTCTTTTTATAGCAATGGCCCTAACAGTACATTTAGGGTAATTGGCAAGGGGTCTGCATATTACCAACAATCAGGGTACAGTCTAAACTTGTCCCTTAAATGTATTAGATTTATGTACATGAACTTGAAGAAAAAAAACAAACTGCCTGTAGACCATTGTAAAATAATTCAGCTGTCATTTTATTTAAAACTAAACTGAAATGTGATGGACATACTTTAGGTTGCTGACTGGATCTGTAAAAATCACAAAGTCTGCAAGAGAGACCGTTATATGACACTTTCAGTCTGAACAATGGACAATTTCTGCACAGCTTATTTCCATATTTGTGTTCTATTTTGCGAGGTAAAAAAAAAAAAAAAAATCAGCAAAATTGTGCAAGCTGAAAAAAACCTGAAATTTCAGGTTTTTAGTGTTTGAATTTTATATGTACCTCTACAAGTTTTCTTTTTAAAAAACAATTTAACGAATGTGCATTACAGTAACCAATTCGAGAAAATGCGTAACATGAACCTCTACAAGTTTTAGTGGTCTTAGACAACAGATTTAGAACCAAAAGTAGGTGCAATCTATGTGGTAGCACATGCAGTAACTGGATAACACATTTCCACGCTAACTACTGCATATTGCCGCCACCATATGCCTTTTGTTTGATCAGCAACAGCACATAATGCTCACATTCATGCTGGCAGGAAAGCTAATGCAAAAGCTCTTAACACTGTCAGGAAACGCAAAGCACTGTAAACGCAATAAAGCATATACAAGGTATGTGTGCCAACACATACAATGTAAAAAGTGGGTACCTTCCAACCACGAGAGCATATTAGCCCCAGAAGCTCAGTAAATGCTTTCATGATCACTGGCATAGCTTTGCTTTATGCAGACACCCTATATTGAATGCAATGATTGGGCAGCATCTACTACGGATTCAAACCCGTTCCTGAGGTTGCCCCCAGTCAAAAGAGCTTATATAGCACAGACAGAATGCAGTCTGGGTAACTAGGCATGTTATATGCTCTTCCAATTCTAGTGCATGTGAACATAGCTTTAGAAAATTGTAGCTATGAGAACAAACCTTCAGGCATAATGCTATGCCCAAAGAGCATGAAAGTATGTACTGAGCTTCTCAGCCCAAATTGACACCTTACTAGTTTCAGGTTTTTCATGATATCAACACAAAGACTAAAAGCTATATGTTTAACTTAAATGCCATAATTGACCTTTTACCACTTTGGACTTTATGAATAGTGTACAATTTCTTTCAACGCAGGTGGAACTCACTTATGTGTATACAAATACTGACTAAGTCAGTACTGGCATAGGTTTAGACACCAAGCTTTCTCAGGCACAGAGCGCTGTCTCATAGGGAAGGCAAGGGTGTTCTTACTCAAGCCATATTACAGAGGTCATGGTGAACATGCAAGTACCTCTTAAAACGGAAAGAGACCACATTTGGCAAGTAAACTATTTAAAAAGTCTAAAGCAGCTTTCTTAAAACTCAGCACCAGATTGAGAGTGCTGAATACACATCTTAATAGAAGTGCCTTGTAGCTTTGACAAGCAGGAATTCTGTAAGTGCAAAGAGTCTGAGCTGACCTCCACATGCATTAAATGTGTGAAAGTGTTTAAGACTAGTGTTTATAGCCAAGATTAAAAAGGCCCACGTGTACTTAAAATGATTCTTAGTCCTCATGCACACGGACGTTTTTACAGCTGCTTTTTTGCAGCTTAAAAAGGCCTGTCTATGTTAGTCTATGGCTTCATGCCCACCTAGGCGTTTTTGAGCTGCAAGTGGCATAGGCGTTTTTAAGCTGTAAAAAAAACCCAGGACCAGTGGGTTCTGAGAGACGTTTTTCAGCTGTAAAAAACGCTCTAACGCTGAAAAACGCTCAAAAACGTCATTCACCAACGTTTAACGTTTTTGATCCATTGAAAAAAAAAAAAAAAAAAAAAAAATTGAAAAAAAAAAAAATTGAAAAAAAACCAAAAACGCTAAAAACGCTAACGCGGAAAAACGCTCAAAAACGCTAACGCGGAAAAACGCTCAAAAACGCTAACGCGGAAAAACGCTCAAAAACGCTATTGCAAAAACGCTGAAAAAAGTTTTTAAAAAATCACTGCAAAGATACTGGCGTTTTCATAACGTTATTTTAACAGCCTGTGTGCATGAGGGCTAAATGTAGTGTTATGTCATACCCATCTGCTCTGTGCAAGTTTTGCACAAAGTAGCCCCAATCCTACCCAAGTCGCCCACCAGTGCACCTCTCCCTCCCACCCGAGTGCCCCCCATAGCAAGCTGCTTGCTATGGGGGCACTTGTGTGGGCTCAGTCCCAGGCTTTGCGGTCTGCCACTATTGACAGAAAGCAGGACTCGGCCCCACCCCTGGCAGTGATTGACAGTAACAGGAGGAATAGAGCAGACAGAGCCTCTGCTCTTCTGCACATTGCTCTATCAAGAACAGGCTCAAATATGGGGGTTAAGGGGGGCTGGGGAGACTGCATGCAGGTCATGGAATGCATTCAGGTTAAAAAATAAAAATAAAAAACAAAAAACAAACCTTTCCTTTAGAACCACTTTAACTCCAAGCAAATAGCTACAAACACAGCTGGTCTTACATGTGAACTGTTTTATCAGCCATAAGAATATGAAATCCTGTTCAGTCAGCCTTGTTATCTTGCTAACAAATCTAAACATAGCCCAGTGGGTGACCTTGCATTCTTTCACCAGTTAAGCAATACAGCTTGGTTTTAGACTCCACCTCCAATCTTCTGATTGAAAAATGGAGAAGGAGCGCCACGCTGATCGGGACACACTGTTCTCTCCTTCAGGCAGCAAACTCCCACAGTAACATTACCAGTATAGTGCAATATCGTATAACCTAACTGACACCGTGTGTATGAGTCTTGTTAAGCAGGGGGACCTCAGAAAATTGAAAATATGGCAAAATTCATGATATTTTACCAGCTCTATTCAACAAAAGATGTAAGGGTTTTCATAAAGGCTAATTAGTGTTCTTTCCAACTGCCGGTTCTGCTTTAAATACTTGTTTCATGGCTTTCCTACACTGTGGGGATGCTGACATTTCTCTAGTAATTTAAAGGAAAGGTTTCTTGAGAGAAAACAAGTTTCCTTCTCTTTTTACAAATGCTACTTGCCTCTACTTTTGAGATGACCCTCTTGCTTCAACACACAAGTCACCAACTCAGAATAAGAGAGCAAATAAGGTATTCTCTCATTACTTTTCCGTTCCTGAGAAGCACAATTGTTCCAGGTCAGTATCAAGTATTGAAAGACAGTGGGTCTACAAAAGATCAGGCGACCAGTTTTATTAGAAGGGGATCAGGAATATGAAACCTTTCATGTTCTTCTAAATGCATTCGACAAAGACTACCCAAATACTCCTACTGGATCACCGCTGATGAAATTACAAAAGGTGAAATTGAGGGAAAAAAATTTGCTATGCCCCAGTTTGAAAATGTAGTCACCCAAGTACATACCCCTAGATAATATAAAAACGTGGGGATTACCACTTTAAGCTATCCCTCTATGCTAGAAGAACAGATACTAAAAACATTGGTTTGCACAAGCTAAAAACCTGGCACACAGTAAATATAAAAAAACAAAAAAAAAACCCATTTTTTTCTAAATGCAAACTGCCTATTTTTGCCCTTTGAGAGCTTAAAAGGGGTTGTAAACTCGTTTTCCACCTTAATGCATAATGCACCTAAATAGGGAAAAACCTTCTGTAGTGCAGCAGCCCAGCCCCTCTTTTACTTACCTGAACCTGATCTTTCCAGCGACGAGAACGAGCCCAGCAGCTCCAGCCAGTCTTGGGCCTTATTGGAGAGATTGAAAGCAGCAGGAGCCATTGGCTTCCGTTGCGGTCAATCAAATCCAGTGACACGGGAGCCGGTGGACGAGTCCTGCTGGCTGTGTCATTGGATGCAGCAGGACTCGGGAGCATGCCTGCACGAGTGCCCCTTGGAAACCGGGTCTCCGAGGGGGCACTCGATGCGGGGAGGAGCCAGGAGTGCCGCTGGTGGACCCCAGAAGAGGATTGGGGCCACACTGTGCAAAACCCTTGCACAGAGGAGGAAAGTATACCATTTTTTTATAGCAACCTTTACAACCCCTTTAATAAAAAGACCTAAATCCACATTTTGAAAGGTGGCATGATTAGAAGTAGACCAAAGTGGAAACTGGGTGATTTCTGCTCAAAACACAATTTTGCTATCAATTTTACCCCACAAAATAGCAGTTGCTGTGCATTACAAATGATGTTCAGATGTGTTGGGGAGCACACACTATCCAGACTGAGGATTGCCTTTGTAATATAAAAGGTCTCACTTTTTTGTCCAAAAGGTAAATTTAATTACAATATCCGAGTTATCCAGAGACTGGTTTAGGGCTTATCTCTACAGGAGATTTTAATCTTATGCTACTGAGCAGTTTAACCACTTGTTTGCAATAACCTCGTTAGCAGCACACCGATTTCAGTGTATTGTGAATTAGGCAGCTGTTAGTTGTATAGCCTGGAGCTAGGCTTGCTATACATTTGTCAATTTTATCGGTCCCTGCCAGGAGAAGACTATGCTAGCCACTTGCAATAAATCGCATGTAAAATCCAGCAGGCTGGTTGTACCCAATTTGATCGATCAACGTTGTACATTTGGCCTGTCCACACATGGTTCGAATCTCGGCCAGTTCCTGCTGAACCGGCTGATATTCGAACTGTCTATGGCTGACCTAAGCAATCTACCACCCTTGGGGGGGGGGGGGAACAGTCAAAAATAAAAAAACACCTTATGGCAATTTTGTCAAAAGAAGCGGAATTTTGTCACCAGGTTCGATGGGAACAATTTTGATCTTGCGGTTCTTCAAAACCATCATTTTAGGTCTTGACAAAAAAAAAAAAAAAAAAATTACTAAATTGCCACGTGTATGGCCAGTTTTAATCTAAGTATGTTGCAAAACTTCTAGCTAAAAGAACGGATGTAAACTGTCAATGGCACTTTTTGAGACATAAAAAAAAATGATGGTATTAAGTACATATTAAACCATCACAATACACAGATAGCATATTGTGAAGTAGAATATTGCTACATCTTTCTGAATGGGGAACTTAAAAGAAAAGCAAAAAAAAAGGAAAAGCAAAAAAGGAAAAGCCATTAAACAAATCTAAATATTGCAAGCGTATATAGTGCTGTATGAAAACCTAGGCAGTATTTTGGCAACATAAGTTCTAAGAATTATGGGTTCATAAGATTCAACTTAATTCTGAACATGTACAATAGTATTGCCACCTTGTTTTACAATATACAATAATACAAGGACATTGCATGATCAGTAATACAAACATTCAGTTTTGCAGGTGATAAAAAAAGGTGCTTCAAACTAATAACTGGAAGAGCCTATTGTTCTGTAACAACCACATACATAAAAAAAGTCACACAAGACTTTGGTTTATACATTTGTGGCTGACCAGAGCACCAATTTACTTTGAATCTATTTACATTAGTGTTCTAGAAAGAAATTAGTGTTTGTTGCAGCTCACTAGGTTCACTTAATTTGGTCTGGAATCTTTTCCAGGTGATCAACAGTCAGTGTCAAAAGGCATACAAAATAAGTATAATAAATCAATGTTTCTCAACTCATGTAACCGATGGCCACCAACCAGAATTTACAGCAGAAATCAAAGGGGAAAGAAAAACATGAACGGCAGTATTAAAACAATGCTTTACAACATGGCTTTAGCTTGAACTAGAGAAACTAGATTGACAAAGTGCAATCACAACAGGTCACCAATATTTAGATATGGCCTACAGTATTCGTATACAAGCAAATTCAACTTACTGAGCATGAAGCCTATTGTTGGAGATACCAGAATAGAACAATGCAATGAGAAAACATGAAGTTGTGACACAGTCACATGGGCATCTGCATCCCTGAGCAGCTAAATCATGAAGGTTTTGGAAAATCTCGTTTCAGACATTATAGAAGACGTGACAGGAAAAAAAAAAAAAAAAAAAAAAAAAGTATTCCATAATTTTTGGGCTCTTTAGGGCCTGTGTTGATGGATGTTCCTGTCAACATAGGGCATCTTCCTACAAGTCAACAGTAAGGCAAAAACAGCCTGAAGGTAATTTACCTTAGGAGGTCACCCACACTGAAGTATGAGTGACTGAAAAAAAACAAAAAAAAAAACCTGGACCTCAAAAGCTAGCGGAATGCACTTGAAGCGTGCCATCAATGCAGGCCTGAATTAAAGGAACCCGACAGGAAAAATACAGAAAGTGCATTTGCTGCCTTTTTTCGAAGTACAGCTCAGGGGCTGACATTTTTATCCTATCTTTAGTATCTTTTGGGAAAGACAATGTTTACCTGTGGTCACGGTCTTGGAAAATCGTTAATTATAATGACTGTGACAGTCTTCACATGCAAAGTCAGCAAATGCAGCTTCCATATTTCTTTACCAACAAGTTGCCTTGAAACTCCTCCTGTCACAATTCCTTCTCATATGCATGGTTCATGATCATTTAGGAAGCCTTTTTCTTTCATTTTCTAGTAAATCTGTAAAACCAAAAAGGCACAGGCTGGAAAAAAGCTGCAGTAAATTGCAAAGAACTGGGTGCTCACTTGAAAGGTTGTTTGTGAACAAGCACCAACATGAAATCTTGGCTTAATTCTAAAAGTGGGTCCCGGGCACTTGAGATCAGGGGTGGGAACAATAACGTAATGTTTAGTGGCTAGCCAAGCCAATCTAGGTGCCAGCAAGCAACTTGACTCCCCCTGGCAAAAAACACATTAGGCACACTAGCTGTCCACTTCACAGGATCTGTTAAACCCAGGTTGACAAACAACAGTGGCAGGTCATCTGAGAAACAAGACAACAAACAGGAACTAAACCTAGTGTTAAACATTAATTGCACATTTATACATACACAAGTCACAAAAAAGGACTTCTGTATGATAAAAGTAAATTCGACATACAACAAAGTCCACCTAAATATTTATTAAAAACAGGAAAAAAAAAAAAAAAGGGTAGTAGTAGCGCTATATAAAAAGGCACACAATCCACAGATTTAACACCCCCATTAACTTGCCTTTATTAATCCTTCAATAAAAATAAACACACAAATTTGCATTAATACAAAAACATTAACAAATATAGTGTGCCGTTATTCATGCCCATGAAACTACTACCTCAACATAAACCTTCTAAAGACCATCTAGTGGAAAGCTCAATGTCTTACTAGCTGTAGGATTCACTTATGAGAAAGTTATTTCATTAGTATTAAAAATCAGTTTGGTTTTTAAACGTACACATTGGGCATATTTATGAAGTAGTAAATTGACTTTCACCAAACATTCACTGGTTTTGAATCAACCACTGTCATTTAAAACATACACCAATATTCACCACCTGTAGTGAATGTTTGGTTAACGATGTAGTTCCATTTAAGAAAAATACAAAAACAAAGAACAAAAACCGCAGGATGTAATTGTACTCATTTGATAAACACATTCACCCATACTCTCAAATAGCAATTTGAAAGTGATACGTTACCTGACATAAGAACTAAACAATCACAAATGGGATTAAAAGGAAAGAGCTTGTGGGATGTGCAATTTGAAAAAAAAATACAAAAAAATATATATACACACACAATTTAAACAACTTTTTAATCATTTGGAAGTGGAAAATGCTGCAGACATGGCCTAAATGATGCTTTCTGCCTTTGTGTTACTCCCCCTTTTTGTCAGGCTGCTATAGGTGTTGCAGTTCACATCTGGCACCATGTTCAACGTTAATCTCTTTCTGTAATACTGTGCCATTGCAGCTGAAAAATAGAAGGAAATTCCTCCTCTTTTTCGAGCACGTGTCAAAACACAAAATTTGTCACAAAAAGCTAGTACTTACATGACTAAGTTCTACAATGATGACCCCGGTAACATGATGCTCTAACTCAAGCTCATTTTTTATTTTATTTGACCTGTTCAGCATTGAGGCACAGCCAATGAATGGACAGAATATAAACTTGTCCGGAAATAATAATGGGGTTGATGTAATAACAGTACCACCATAGGGGTATTCTTATTTTGGGATGGCAATGTAACCATGAGAATGAAATAGGTGGGGAAGTGAGGCATGACCAATCCAATGATTGGACTGAGTTATTGGTTGGTGCTTTTGTCAAAGATAAAAAAAGGTTCAAAATGAGAAGGAGGTAAACTGACAGGATCAGTCTTCTAAACTCAAGGGACATCTTTTTTAGCACTCTTCAGTGACACTGTCAGTCCTTGCCATTGCTTTGCTAATGCCGTTTATCAATAGCGGTCTTTCTCATGGAATACTGCATGACAGCGCAGATCACTAGAGACACCCTATTTGCTCAGTACTCTTAGCTGGAATGATTTTCATGGTACTGTAGAAACCCGTACTTTGATTACTGGAGATCACTCGCATGTTTTGCTTCTTTAATGAAAAGCTGAAGACACTAATTCTCACTCGCAGCGCTGCTCTCCAGAACCCTTGGAAATGGAGGGGACAGATGTAGTGAGTGATAGGAAAGTAGAGCAGCAAGGGATAACAGGAAAAGTAGGAAGGAGGATAGTGATGTAAACAAGAGCCCAATAAAGGGCATGTAGTAGCGATTACAAGACTATCCAGTCAGAGTGCTGCTAAAAAAATGACTGTAATAAGTGTGGAGAAAAGGAGACAGCAAAAAAGGTCTAGACCCCAGGGAAGAAAATAAACCAAACAGATAGAAAGATAACTCATAAGGAGGAATCAGAATGCAAAAGCACCATGCCAAGGTTAGTGGAGTGTAGCCTCCAGGGACCATAAAGGGATGTGCCAGGAAGAGGAGAGAGAAGCGGGCAGGTGCAGAAGAGCAGAGTACTGGGTAGAAGACATGAATGATTTCTGGAACAGACTGCAGCACAGCATATAGATAAGTTGAGGCAAAAACTGAAATCCCATTGTCTTGAAAATTTAAAAAGCCTTGCAGGTTTATATATTAAGGATTAAAGAAATAATACTGGAAATAGCAAAGCAGCTCTTTGATTTTCATTTACAGCTGACTTAAACACAAAATGCATAATTTAGCCAAATAAATTGGCGTACAGTGTTTACAAAAGGAAACGTTAAAAGTCAGTTTTAGAAAATGGTGATGTCCAATGTCAGATCTTGAGACTTCTGCTGGTCTGGAAAACTATACAAAATGAGAAAGAACAAAAGCCCTGTAAAAAATATGTCTCTTGTTCAAATAAAATGCCTTGCTATAAGCAACCGTGCAGTTCACTGCATTTGCATGTGGTATTGCCATGCTTTGATGTTTCATTATTGCCTACTTTCAAAAAACAAAATGCGAGCTTGTACCCTGACTCTGCCAAAACTCATAGGAACTGCTTGATCACAAGCAAAGGGATTTTGGGGCATTTGCTACTTTTTTTAAGCTACACATCTCGAAACCTGTGGAAGGCAATCTAAATGGCAGATGGAGAAAGAGGGAAACAGAGCAAGATTGTTCGCATTTTGGGAATTGGTCCAAGTCACACTCAGCTGAAGTCTTCATCGGGGTTCTGTTGATCCAGCAGACGTACATGTGTAAATGGAAAGTGACCATATTTTCCGTTACACTCGCCTTCCCACTGACCACTCACGTTAATCTTTGTTACTTTCACTAGTTCACCAACCTGTGGAAGAAAAATGGGAGAAAATTAGCCTAAAACAAACACACACATATGCAGCTGCTCTGTAGACCAAGGAAATATTAACATTTTCAAAGAACATACTTTGTACAATGGGCTAACAATTCATGGAAAAGTGGAGATGCGGACCATCATACCAGCCAGTTATTAACAGTCTCATTTTCTAACCTAACCTGTTATGATCTATTAAGTGATGTGCCTAAACCGTAGGTAAAACAACTTGCTCACTCTTGATTAAAAACACACCACTGAAAGCAATTATAGGTTCAGAAGGGACAAACTGAATCAACAGCTTCAAAATCTTCATAAGGATTACACAAAAAAGGAAAAAGTTCTTTGTGCTTTCTTTATGCGCACAGGAAGTGACCAGGCCAATGCATTTCTGGCAAAATTAAAAAAAGGTATTTTCTGTACTTACTGAAAATGTTTAGCCGGAAAAGTGAACAAAAACAAACACAGCCAGCACATCTAAAGACAAGTAAACTGCAATACATTCAGGTTTTATGTTTGGTTTAGATAAGCTTTAAAGCAGTTGTGCATCAGACCAAAGATCATGCTCTTGCTATTTTTTGGAATGGTCTGATCAAAGCCGGTGGGTGGTAATCTTATGAAAGAACTTGATATTTGGTGAACAATGTAAAATTTTGATTCTGGACTAAGGCTGGGTTCACACTATTGCGAATTAAATGCAGGATTCCAGCATCTAATTCGCAATAGCAAGAGATTGTGATCAGCTCTCTATGGAGTCGGTTTACATACAGTCAGGTCCATAAATATTAGGACATCGAGATAATTCTAATCTTTTTTGGCTCAATACACCACCACAATGGATTTGAAATGAAACGAACAAGATGTGCTTTAACTGCAGACTTTCAGCTTTAATTTGAGGGTATTTACATTCAAATCAGGTGAGCGGTGTAGGAATTACAACAGTTTGTATATGTGCCTACCACTTTTTAAGGGACCAAAAGTAATGGGACAGATTAACAATCATCCAAACTTTCACTTTTTAATAATTGGTTGCAAATCCTTTGCAGTCAATTACAGCCTGAAGTCTGGAACGCATAGACATCACCAGACGCTGGGTTTCATCCCTGGTGATGCTCTGCCAGGCCTCTACTGCAACTGTCTTCAGTTCCTGCTTGTTCTTGTGGCATTTTCCCTTCAGTTTTGTCTTCAGCAAGTGAAATGCATGCTCAATCGGATTCAGGTCAGGTGATTGACTTGGCCATTGCATAACATTCCACTTTCCCCTTAAACTCTTTGGTTGCTTTTGCTGTATGCTTCAGGTCGTTGGCCATCTGCACTGTGAAGTGCCGTCCAATGAGTTCTAAAGCATTTTGCTGAATATGAGCAGATAATATTGCCCGAAACACTTCAGAATTCATCCTGCTGCTTTTGTCAGCAGTCACATCGTCAATAAATACAAGAGAACCAGTTCCATTGACAGTCATACATGCCCATGCCATGACACTACCATCACCATGCTTCACTGATGAGGTGGTATGCTTTGGATCATGAGCAGTTCCTTTCCTTCTCTTCTCATCACTCCGGTACAAGTTGATCTTGGTCTCATCTGTCCATAGGATGTTGTTCCAGAACTGTGAAGGCTTTTTTAGATGTTGTTTGGCAAACTCTAATCTGGCCTTCCTGTTTGAGGCTCACCAATGGTTTACATCTTGTGGTGAACCCTTCTCTTGATTGTTGACTTTGACACATGGACACCTACCTCCTGGGGAGTGTTCCTGATCTGGCCAACTGTTGGGAAGGGTGTTTTCTTCACCAGGGAAAGAATTCTTCGGTCATCCACAACAGTTGTTTTCCGTGGTCTTGAGGGTCTTTTGGTGTTGCTGAGCTCACCGGTGCATTCTTTCTTTTTAAGGATGTTCCAAACAGTTGATTTGGCCACACCTAATGTTTTTGCTATATCTCTGATGGGTTTTGTTTTTTCAGCCTAATGATGGCTTGATAGTGACAGCTCTTTGGATCTCATATTGAGAGTTGACAGCAACAGATTCCAAATGCAAATAGCACACTTGAAATGAACTCTGGACCTTTTATCTGCTCCTTGTAAATGGGATAATGAGGGAATAACACACACCTGGCCATGGAACAGCTGAGTAGCCAATTGTCCCATTACTTTTGGGACCTTAAAAAGTGGGAGGCACATATACAAACTGTTGTAATTCCTACACCGTTCACCTGATTTGGATGTAAATGCCCTCAAATTGAAGCTGAAAATCTGTTAAAGCACATCTTGTTAGTTTCTTTTTCAAATCCATTGTGGTGGTGGTGTATAGAGCCAAAAAGATTAGAATTGTGTCGATGTCCCAATATTTATGGACCTATCTCCGCTGCGGCTCCGGTGCAAATTTGCACAGGAGCCCTATGTGTCTTTTAGACAGTTTCAGGTCCAAATTCAGCCAAAAATTGGGGCTGAAATCAGACCTGGTATTAGGTGTGAACGAGCCTAAAGATCAGCAAAATCTTGTTTTCTCTAGTCCATCCAAGCTTTATCCTGTTGTCACTGAGACATACTGGCTGTTTTGGTCTGGTGCTCCTTTCTGTATTTCTAAGGTTTGAACCCATATTATCAGCAGTACCCCTCCCTTGAGATGTTAAATCACTTTAGCCTCAGAAGGATTTACCCCCTTAATGACCATTTTTTGACATATAACACTGCATTCGCACGATCACGCAATTGTCAGTCTATGTGGTACCCAAACAAAATTGGATGTGCTTTTTCTCACAAATCAAGCTTTCTTTTGGTGGTATTTGATCAACTTTGTTTTTTATTTTTTTGCGCTATAAAACAAAAAGACAATCAATTTTGAAAAAAAAAAAACAAAAAATTTTACTTTCAGCTAATACATATCCAAATAAACAAAATGTATTCAGTTTATGTCAATATGTATTGTACACATTTTTGGTAAAAAAATCCCAATAAGCGTATATCGATTGGTTTTATGGCATATTTATTTTTTTACTAGTAATGGCGGCAATCAGTGGTTTTTAGCGGGACTGCGAAATTGCGGCAGACAGACCGGACACATAACCGACATTTGATACTTTTTTGGGAACCCGAGACATTACAGTGAGCAGTGGTAAAAATATGCCCGGACATTGTACTGACACTGGCAGGGAAGGGGTTAATATGTTCCCGATTTGTGTTTTCTAACTGTAAGGGGGACTGGTACTACAGAAACGCACAGATCCGTCTTCCTGCTTAGCAGAAAGACAGATCTCAGTATTATCCCCTGACAGAACGGAGATCTACCATGTTCACTTCAGCAGATCCATGTTCTGTGTCTGCAGGTAATGATTGCGTGCAGCTGGCGGACAGAGTCCGCCAGGCCTGCTGATTGGCTCCCCCGATGGACAATCAGAGCTTGCCCATGAAAGCTACTGCATGAATCTCCATAACGGTACAGTGATTTGTGCAGCCAAGCCACCTAGCTGCAGTACATCTGCGGCGGGTGGTCGGCAAGTGGTTAAATTACCATTTTTGTGCATTTAATCTTCCTGTAATTCTTGATATAGGATACTGAACTGACCCAAGGCTGCTGGTGGGTGCCAAAATCATGGATGTGACATCAATAGCCCCAGAGCTGCCATTCAATTGACACTGTAGTATTCCCCTGCTATAATTTATTTACATTCCCTCTCTCGACAACCTCTCGTTTTATCTGACGACAGGGCAGAGGCACTGATCATAGGCGCCATCAGAGAGCACTGAATATTACCAGCAGTAACACTTGGCACATATTACAATTAGCTCCAGCTTAGTTTACATTTTTGTGCACCGACTGCTTAAATTAGCACTTATATTTAATAACTTCATGACATCTGGGAACTCTGCTGAGATAATGTGTGTAACAAATAGTGTGCTACAATCAACCTTCTATAAACACACAAACTAAAATAATAATAATAATAGTAGCCCTATAAGTGCTCAGTGCAATATACTGAATAGATCCAGAGGCATACAAACACATCAACACCAATAGCGAGACCTGATGAAACCCCCAAACTAAACAGGAATATCCACAGATGCTAATGAATAAAATAGCCTGTCCAGAGAATGAACTGGAATAAAAAGCACAATGATTCACCGGTAATTGCTCCAAACAGCTACTCCTACTACACTCTCAATCCATTAGGGGTATTCAGCGGTTTTCTCTTGCTGCTCCTCTTGTTTTTCCTCATTAAAGCGGGGGTCCACCTATCTATCTTTTTTTTTTTTTTTTGAGTTCATTCACAAACTTTTCTTCTCAGCATTACATACTCACATATTGTGTGTAATATGTCCGCCTGTGTCAGATTTTGTCGGAAAGAATAACTTATATTATTCACTGCAGGCGGTTTCCATCTTCATTGTGGGCATTTGAAGCCCTCAAGCATTTATTTCCTGGATGTGGTGAATGCTGTGCTCCCAGCATTCACCGCTCATTCCAGCACATGCTCAGTGGCATCCTGGAAAGCCTGAGACTAGCTCCCAGGAGTCTGGGAGAGGCTAGAAACACGCCTACTCCCACGGGAGGAGAACCAGGAAGTGCAAAGAAGAATAGAAAAATAAAAAAAGGTAATTACAGCGATTTAAATTTTTTTAAACGGCATGTCAGCATCTAGGCAAGGAAGAGAATACATACAGATATTGTTCAAAATTTGGGTGGAACCCCGCTTTAAGTATGGGTAGTCACATGAAAAAAAAGAGAGGCATCATTGCGCAATGATAAGGACTTGTAAAGGTATAGGGAAAGAAAACGAATCCACACACATTTGCTAAGATCAACAAAGGCTTATTTGCAAATTGTCAGACGCCTATAGCACAACCATCACTCCACATCTATTGTGCTTACTGACGTGCGCACTAGATGTCATCACTGGCTCCTGATGCGTTGCGTCACGTGACCCTTCCCTATACCAGTCCTTATTGTGCAATGATGCATCTCTCTTGTTTCATGTGACTACCCATACTTAATGAGGAACAACAAGAGGAGTAGCAAGAGAAAACAGCTGAATACCCCTAATGGATTGAGAGTGTAGTAGGAGTAGCTGTTTGGAGCAATTACCAGTGAATCATTGTGCTTTTTCTTCCAGTTCATTCTCTGGACAGGCTATTTATTAATTAGCATCTGTGGATATTCCTGTTTAATTTGGGGGTGTCATCAGGTCTCCCTATTGGTGGTGTTGATGTGTTTGTATGCCACTGGATCTATTATTATTCAGTATATTGCACTGAGCACTAATAGGGCTACTAGAATTATTATTATTTTAGTTTGTGTGTTTATAGAAGGTTGATTGTAGCTCACCATTTGTTACACATTATCTTCTCACGGTGTCAGAACACCATTAGAATGGTTGCAGATTAATCATTTGGTTATCTTTTATATATATTTATTCATATCAGCGCTTTAGTATAACTTTCAACATTATAGAACTGTGCCGAGTCCTCAGCTATCTCAAGAAGCAGCGGTGAGGTGAAGTGACATCACCCATACCTTCCGGAAGCAACGTATTTATCTTTGTATTATAACCACTACATTTTGTAAACTTTTCTTTGCCGAAAATTGTTTGGACACAGGTAAGGAAGGACAGGTGGTGGGTTAGGTTGTGGCAGGAAAGCAAACCTTAAATTTTTCATAAGTATGTATTTTTTAAGTAAGTTTTTCATATGTATAGCTGTGCTCAAAAGTTTGCATACTCTGACAGAAAACGTGAAAATTTTGGCATTGATGAAAATATGATTGATCATGCCAAAGAACTGTCATTTAAGGATAGTGATCGTATGAAACCATTATCAGTTGTTTGGCCCCTTTTTTAATTACAAGTCACCCAAATTGCCCTGATCAAAAGTTCACATACCTTGGAATGTTTGGCCATGGTACAGACACACACGTTAACATGTCAAAAAAAAGGCCAATTTCCTACAAATGTGGCTTTAAAAATTTCAATTAGTGTCTGCATATAATAATAGTCAATGGGTTTGTTCGTTCTCACATGGATGCACTGAGCAGGCTAGATACAGAGCCATGGGGAGCAGAAAAGAACTGTTACAAGCCCTGCGTAACAAGGTAATGGAACTTTATAAAGATGGAAAAGGATATAAAAAGATATCCAGAGCCTTGATATTCAGTCAGTACTTTTCAACCACCTATTAAGAAGAAGTGGAAAATTCAGGGATCTCTTGATCCCAAGCCAAGGTCCAGGAGATCAAGAAAGATTGCAGCCAAAACTGCCAGAAGAGTTGTTCAGGATACAAAGTAAAAACCCACAGGTAACCTCAGGAGAAATACAAGCTGCTCTGGAAAAAGACGGTGTGTTTGTTTAAGGAGCACAATAGGATGACATTTTGAGCTGCATGGTCAAGATGCCAGAAAGAAAGAGCTTTACTCTGCCAATGCCACAAAAAAGCCCGGTGAGGAGTGCCAAGGTTTTGTGGGGCATAGTGTAACCAGGCTTTTTTGTGACATTGGAGCAGTAAACACTAACTCAACTGGCAAGACACCCACCCATCACAGTATAAAGCTAGACCACCTTTATGAGGGAAGCAAATGCTGGCATAGGCTGGGTTTCTTTGCTTAGGCACTTCTGTTCTGCACTTCAACGATTGCAAAGCATGCCGGTAACTTCTCCCCATTCAGCCCTTTCATCTCTTACCCAGTCCACCTGTTAATCCCCATACTCTAACATATGCTCTCTACCTCTCCTCCCAGTTGTGTCCTCTCTAGAAAGTCTTTGCTTTTTTTTAATCATATTAATATATTATATTCGCACACATATCACCCTCACTTATGTCCTCTCCTTATTACTGCACTCAACTACTGCTAATTCTAACCCCACATACTAATAAAATCTCAAGACAGTAACACTGGTGCATGAATTTTCAAATCACTCACACTCCATATTTCCTCTTACCCTTCTGCCAACTTCTGGAGATATATCCCCAAACGCTGGGCCTCCATTTAACTGTGGCCATGACACCCATAACCACACAACCTCTGGCAGCACCCGCAATGAACAAAATTGAATTCCTATGCCTCTCCTGTCCAAAACCAGCCCCCCCTTTCTCATGTGTCCTATGGAATGCCCACTCTAAAACTCACCTCTGTCCTTTTTATCACTAACTCCTTATATCTACCTGCTGTTACTGAAACATGACTTCATGAATCCGACTCTGCTTCCCTCTCCCATGGTGGCCTTCTCTGGACTCACTCTTCCAGACCCAGTGACCGGAAGGGAGGTGGAGTTTGAGTCCTATCCCCAACAAAGCACATTTCAGGCTCTTCACTCTCCTCCGCCTCTCCTCATTTGAGGCGCACCGTTTTAGTTTATTTTCAGCAGTTTTTGAGAATTGCTGACCAGCCTCCTGGAACAGCACCAACCTTCCTTGAGGACTTCTCAGGCCTAGTAACCTTAATTTTTCTCTTATGAAATTCCCACAATCATTCCCAGTGATGTCAATATTCTTGTTATGGGCTCATGCACACTGCTTTTTTGCAGAGTATTTTAGCATAAGCGTTTTTCTGCAAACCCTCCCCCTTAGCTCATTTTTTTTGTGTGCGTTTGAGCTTCAAGCTTTTTCACACTTTGGCGTCTTTTCTGCTTGAAAGCGCCTCTCAAAAATGTGAGTTTGGTGGGCGTATCTGCCTGTAAGAGCATATGCCAAACTCACAAAGAGCTTTAGTGTGCATGGACATATTGGCTAACATGGAGGGGAGTTTCCAGGCAGAAAAAAAAAAAAAAAAAAAAGAGCCCAAAAGTCTGTAGGAGCAGCTTCGAGATGCAGTGTGCATAAGCCTTAATACTATCACTCCTTTGATCTGAAGCAATGCATACACAAGGTGTGTGTAAAAAGTTCAGTGATTGGTCCGATAGCTCAATGGCAACATGGGCCAGGTGTGCACGTGTTCACATGGCTATCCAGACATGCTGAAAAGTGTCACCTAGCGTGGAGTACAAGCGACCATCAGGGTAAACCCACTGTAGTCAGTGTTAGAGGTAGGGTCACAGTGCAATTGAGCAAACTTTAAGTTCTGCTACAAATTGGGGAAACCGGTGACAGACGCATGAAAAGATGGCGTAAAAATTACGGGATGGGAGCAGAAAATGTGTTGACTGGCTCAAATTTTTTTACCGACGGGAAGGAAATGACCGAGGAGGAGCCACGTTTGGGTCGGCCGTTGACAAGCAGAAACCCAGACATGATCGAGTGAGTGTGACAAATGCTGGCACAAGATCGGCGACTGACAGCAATGGCGGAGGAATTATACATTAGCAAGGACATGGTGCGCACCATAGCCCGCAAATATTTGGACAAGCAGAAGATCTGATCCTGGTTTGTGCCACACAAGCCAACAGACGAACAGAAAGCAAAATGAATATAAACCTCTGGAGATTTAATTTTGTGTGACCAGAATCCATCCTTTCTGCGAACCATCATCACAGGGGATGAGACCTGGTGACCAGTTCAATCTGGAACCCACGCGGCAATCGATGGAATGGTGTTCGCCATCTTCCCCGCCTGAAGAGCGTCATGAAAGGCGCACTTTTGCAGACGTGGCAGCAATACAAGAATGTGTGACAGGGGTTCTGCGATCAATTCCTAAAGAGACCTTTGCTAACAGTTTCCAGAAGGTTTATGAACGTTGCCAAAAGTGTGTTGTGAAGGACGGCGATTTTAAAGGACAATAAAGGAAATTAGTTTGTATTGTCTGTCTTGTTCCGATACCATTCAAACTTTAGACACTTTTTATACTCCTCACGCTGTGCAACATCTCCAACAATCCTTTTCCCCTCTCTGATCACCACCTTATTTAGTTTCACTCTTGTCCCTGTCTTCCACCTCCTCTCCTTCCAACCCCCTAACAGTTCTCTTTGCCACTTTACCTCTTAGCTATTCTGTTTTGGACCACCTCTATGAAAAAAAAAAATCTTACCCTGTCCCAAACTAGCCATTGCTGTCTACAACAGTTCGCTGTCATCCTCCCTGGACACATAGAATTTTTAACTGGGGCGATACGATTTCCGATTTTTTTGTCAGGTGCTTATATTCTGTAGATTTAAACTTATTTTTACGCTGCCCTTTTAAATTTTTTTTTTTTAATCACTGTTATTGCTGTCACAGGGAATGTAAACATCCCTTGTGACAGTAATAGGCAGTAAAGGTACTCTTTATGGAGGGATCTGGGGTCTATAACCCCAAACCCCTCCCACTTGAAAGTATTCAAAACGTCAAGATCAGCGTTTTTGAATAGTTTCTATTTTTTTTTTAAACTGGTGCCTATAGGATGCCAGTAATCTGGAAGTGATGACATCACTTCCAAGTTATTGGATCTAAGACCCAAACAAAGCCTGGCTGGTCGTTCGGGCCTCTCAGCGGGACAGGATACCCGGGCGGAGCGATGTCCCCTCCCGCAGCTTGCAATAACAGCCAAGCGGCTGCTGAGCCGCAAAGCCGACCGTCCGTTCTAAAGAACGGTACTGCAGGCATCACTCTGGTACAACAACTTGAAGCAATATCGGTAACAATGAAAATGACAATCCTCTACCAACATCATAGCAAACCAGGCCTCTTACCCTCAGAAGTGGACCACTTCACAGCTTATAGGTGGTCTGACAGCGCTCAAAAACCCATCAGGCTTGCTCCTGTTCACCATAAACTGCACAAAAGTTTAAGGCTTAAATGCTGTTGTCCCCTCTGAGAAAGTCTCTCCAAAGGTTAGATTCCTATATAGATATGCCATAAAATGAATTGTTCAATGCTCAAAATATACAGCAATGCCAATTCCCTCTGATGAAATGCTGTCATACATTTCTGTTGTAACAGCTGGAACTCTGCCTCCTCAAACTGGTTCTAAAACTTTACCACTGCCTCCCTGGACATGCTTGCACCCCCCTCATTACAGATAGAAGCAGGCCCCAACCCCTACAACCTTGGGACAAACAGACAAGTCTCAAAAAACATAGCCGGGCTCTTGAGGATCTGTGGCTTAAAACTAAAGCTGACCATATATTACACAATTTTATTGTACTATTTTCTTTTAGATTTACCAAAACCATATAATATTAGGTCAAACCTAAACACTTTAAATTCATATACATTAAGGCAGGCTCTTGACCTACACAGTTAAAAGGAAAATCTAAATGAAATTAAATAAGTATATTAGTATTAAATTAAATTGTACAATGTAAGGCCAGCCCAAGTCTCGGAAAGATAACAAATATACTGTAAATCTGCCCTCCAAAAAAAAAAAAATTCCTATCTCAACATTGAAAGCAGACCACTCATTAACACGCTCATCCTGTTCCCATTAACTCTTCTCTACTTTGCCCTCCATTGCCTCCACCCACTAACTCACTCACTGCCCAGGAGATCGCCAATCACTTCAAAAATGAGATACAATTCCTGATGAGATCTGCGTTGTACAGATACCTCCCCCCACGTCCACAGGTACACTCATTACGTCCCTCATTCAACCCAGCTACTATAGATGAGGTTGCTTAACTTTTTTTCTAATGCCGACATAACCACCTGTCCCCTCAGAACTACTACTGTCAACCTCTGGCTCTATCCTATACTCTCTAACACACACATCCAATCTTTCCCTCTCTTCTAGTGTTTTCCCCAACTCTCTAAAAAATGCACTAGTCATCCCTGTGTGCACCAGCCCCCCTAATACTTACCCGAGGTCCATCTAGATCCAGCAATGTTGCTCGAGAGACTTGGCTGTCCGGGACTCCCCCCTCATTGGCTGAGACATCAGCGTGGCGCCACTGGCTCCCGCTGCTGTCATAGAGCTAAGCAGAGAAAGGGGGCAGGGCAAGCCCTGGCTCCGTGTCTGAATGGACACAGGGAGTTACAGCTTGGCTCGGGTGCCCCCATAGCAAGCTGCTTGCTGTGGGGACACGCAAAAGGAGGGAGGGGCCAGGAGCACCAAAGCGGGACCCGAGAAGAGGAGGATCTGGGCTGCTCTGTGCAAAACCATTGCACAGAGCAGGTAAGTATAAAGGTGTGTTATTTTTAACGAAAAAAATAACCCCACAGAACTTTAGTATCCTTTTAATCTACGTCCCATCTCATTTTTTCCCCTTCACCTACAAAATCCTCAAATGCCTGGTCTACAAACAACTGAGCCATTACCTCACAGCACAACCTTGACCCCCTTCAGTCCGGATTTTGCCCTCAACACTTCACAGAAACAAATCTCCTAAAACTCACAAAATTTACTAAACGGCTAAAACCAATGGTGACCATTCTATGCGCCTACTCCTGGACCTTTCAGCTGTCCGATACGGTTGACCATTCCCTCCACCTCAAAAAACCTTCACTCCTTTGGTCTCTACGACTATACTCTTCATGAGTTCTCATTCTACCTATCCCACCGCACTGTCAGCGTCACCTGCAATTCTACCTCCTCTTTTCATTTTTCGTCGGGGTCCCCAAAAGGTTGCATTTTTGGACCTCTCCTATTCTCGATCTACACCTCCCTCGCTTGGTTAATCTCCCGTGGCTTTTAATATATCAGCTGATGAGATCCAAATCTCTCTCCACCCTTCAAGTTCACTCCACTTCCATTCACACAACAGATTAAAAAATTCTAAATACTAACAAAGCTATCCACAATTTTGCCCCCAGCAACATCACTAACCTTGCTTCAAAACGCCACCCAAATTGTTCTTTTCAAAATCTCCTGCTCTCTAGCTCCCCCATCACCTCCTACCATGCGTGACTCAAAGACTTCTCCCAAGCCTCCCCCATCCTCTGGAACTACCAACCCCAATCAGTCTGACTAGCTCATGTTTTGTCCAGTCGATATCTGAAAACCCTTCTTTTAATAGAAGCCTATCCTACCTCCACCTGACAACCGCACATTTCTTCTCTATCAACTAATCCCCCACAATTACCTTTTGGATCACTTGACCCTTCCTTTTAGATTGTAAACTCAAAAGCGCAAGGCCCTCCGATTCCTCCTGTACTGAATTGTATTTTAACTGTACTGTCTGCCCTCATGTTGTAATGCTTAGCGCTATATAAATCCTGTTAAACCCATGTTTGGGGGTTCCAAGTCATTTTCTAAGAAAAAAAAAAAGCTGATTTTAACATGAATGTGAGAAATGTCAAATTGGCCCAGACAGCAAGGTGTTTGGGCTGGTTCACACAACGTGGAGTCTAGTGCGTTTTTTTTCTGCATTAAAAAAAATGCATGGACAGAAGGTTACATGGATTCCAATGGCAAAGCTCACACCATTGCAGTGTGTTCCAGTACAGTCAGCAAAAGTAGAACATGCTGCATTTTTTCTGCAACGAACTGCACTGAAACACCAAAACTAGAGGTCGGCCAATATTTGGCCTTTAAGAAATCGACATCGGCCGATTTTTGTACAAAAATCATCCGATTACCTCCCTTCCCCACACTCCACTGACAGTTTCACACACTGAGCAGCTCTGTGCTCAGTGTGTGAAGCTGATTTGCAACTGAATACAGAGAGAGGAGCTGTCAGAATTCAGCGTGATGTCGGGGGTGGGTGGGACCCAGATATCAAACACCAGCTAATGGGATGGGATCTGGGCAGACGGCTACACGTATGTGGCCCTGCCCACTTTAAGCAGCCCAATCATTGGCTGGTGTTTGATAGCTGCAGGGCCCCACCCACCTCGGGTCCCACCCGACATCACGCTGAATTCTGACAGCTGGTCTCTGCATTCAGTTACATATAGTGTAACAAACTGACAAATCAGCTCAGTGTGAAACCTGCCAGTTCCAACCAATGCCACCTTCCCGTGCCACCTGCCAAAAAAAAAACCCAAAAAACACACGGCTTAAAAAAATAAATATCGGCCGCAAAAATCGTCATCATATATCGGCCGGCCCGATTTCTAAATATCGGCATGAGGGAAAAACCCATATCAGTCGACCTCTAACCAAAACGCCTCAAATGAAACGAATTAGAGCAAAAAAAAAAAAAAACAAGAAAACTGAAAAAAAAAAAAAAAAAAAAAAAAAAAAACACAAAAAAACAAAAAAACAAAAAACCACACCCACACAACTCAGGAAACTTTGCGAAAAATATGCACTGGAATGCATTTAAAACACATCAAAACATCAGAATGCATAACACGCATACAGAAACGCATCCGGAAAGCATCTGAACTGCGTTGCTGTGGTGTGAACTGGCCCCAAGCTACACTGTTATCTGCATACACTTGGCACCGATGCTGTAAAGTACTGGCCATAAAATGCTACTGGTTCATTAAAGACATAAATGGCAATTTTTCTCAATGACCCTAAAAATCAAAAGGTTTTGACAAAAAATGTTAATGCCGTCTGTAAAATTAGGCAGAAACAATAGGCTGTCCAACTGTAAATAGTACAGATATAAACAGAATAATGAGTCAACTTGGAATCTCATGTTCCATCTGTAGCTTCGAGTTTCCAAACCTCATGAATAAATGACTGAAAATACCCATTGTCCATAAAATATTACAGTCAGGGACTTCCTTCCTTTTCTAGCTACTCAATCTTTATGAAAAGGTCACATACAGGTCTAGAATCAGGTATCTTAGCATGCCCAATGGCTCAAACTACCAAGTCACAGGGTCTGAAAACAAAAACTTGAAAATTTGACACATGGATAGCAGGACATTATTGTAAAAATATGGAAATGCAGGATAAGTGGGCATCTGTGTGCGCTCTTTATTGTAGCCATCGCCTTGATATGCAACCATAGCTAGACCAATTCTGAAAAAAAAGACAAAAAAAAAAAAAAAAACACACAAACAAAACACTTGGTTCTTTTGGAAGCAATTAGCGAGTATTGCATTGTCCTTATACAAAACTTCCTTAATTTTACGGAATGTTCCATAGAAATGTAAAATGATTGCGGTATACAATTTAGTAAAATTCTGAAAATCCAAACCTCCTGTGCTATGAAGTATAACATAAGGCAAACCCTTTTTTTCCTTTTTGCTAGCGTGGAGAGAGATTAAAACTCCAGTCGGGTTTCTATTGCCGTCTGTGCCCATTAGTGACATTTACCCCCCCCCCCCTTTTTTTTTAATGTTCTCAAAAGTAAAAGAAAATCCCAAATATTGGGTTGTCACCAGAACAGAAATAGAAAAAAAACAAGGGTTGAGACAAATCATTTAACAATTACAGGGATGCTTCCATTAGTCAGCTTTTACTCATTTATGTAAAACCTTTATCCAAAAAGGGAAAAAGACCAAACATTACTTTTTTTTTTTTTTTAGGTTAACAAAAAAATTAAAGTAAAAATGTCAAATGGGTACAGCATTGCAAGACCGTGCAATTGTTATACAAGGTGTGACAGCACTGAAAGCTGAAAATTGGCCTGGGCAGAAAGGGGGTAAAAGTGCCCTGTATTGAACTGGTTAAAGTGGAGTTCCACCCAAAAGTGGAACTTCCACTCATCGGATTCCTCCCCCCCTCTGGTGTCACAGTTGGCACCTTTCAGGGGGGAGGGGGGTGCAGATACCTGTATATTACAGGTATCTGTACCCACTTCCGGCATAGATAGCCGCAGAATCTGCGGTTATTTACGCCACTTCCTGTCCAACAGCCCCCCCCCCCCCACGCGCTGTCTGCTGGGAAACACATGGGTCCCAGAGACAGCAGGGACCATCCATATTGCGCTGTGCGACTCGCGCATGCGCAGTAGGGAACCGGGAAGTGAAGCCGCAAGCCTTCAATTCCTGATTCCCTTATCGAAGATGGAGGTGGCAGCACCCGAGGACCGAGAGACGGTTCAGCCTCGGGTGCCGACATCGCAGGCGCCCTGGACAGGTAAGTGTTCATGTTTTAAAAGTCAGCAGCTGCAGTATTTATAGCTGCTGACTTTAAAAAAAAAATTTCAGCGGAGCTCCGCTTTAAGGATTGGTCAGCTGCAATCAATATACTGACATTTTGTTATTGGGTTTCATACTGCTTTAAGACTGGAGTATCTAGTTCAAGGATGTTTCTTTAATGTTAACCCCTTCATGCTCAAGGCTATTTCTGACATTTGTTGCCTACAAGTTAAAATCCTTACTTTTTTGCTAGAAAATTATATATATATATATATATATATATATATATATATATATATATATATATATATATATATATATATATATATTCAGAAGGTTGAGGTGCACTATAGTCTCAGATGGCCGTGCTTAGCAATGAAGCCCTCCCACAGGTTTCGACATAGAAAAAATCCAAACAAGGGATTGCTGCACAAACCGTATTTATTTTGAAATCTTCAAAAGGACATCACCACGACATCCATAAAATAAGGCATCCATAATAAACGTTTTCAGGCTATGTAGATAACGTCCTTCATCAGAAGATCATGCCTATTATATATTTTTCTTTTTTTATTGGGAAAAGACAAAAAAAACAAAAAAAATCCTATTTTTGTTTTTACACTGTCTCTTAAAAAAAAAATTCTGATAATTTTTATTGCTGTCAGTAAGCTTCCCTTGCGACAGTAATAGTCAGTGACAGGAACTCTTTTTCTAGAGATCTGGGGTCTATAAGACCCCAAATCCCACCTTTGCACTGAAAAGCATTCAAAACGCCAAGTTTTACAGTTTTGAATGCTGTAATTTTTTTAATTTGGTGCCTTAAAGTCTTCAGTAAACCGGAAATTATGTCATGACATCACTTCCGGGTTACCAGATCAGAGACCCAATCGAAGCAGATTCTGGCCTTGTTCGGGTCCCGACCAGCCGGCTGACATGCCGACTGGTCGCTAGAGGCCTCCCGGTGGATCCCCATTGAAAATGTCATTCTGTGACGAAATGCGTCTGGGAGGTACGTGCTGACGTCACCACGTCGCCCCATTGAGGACGGGAGTTTTGTAATGTTGCCGGCCGGCTTCGTTTTTAGCTACATTTGACCATTCGTTTGTAAGTGATTTTCTTTTTGTTAATAAATTAGTTTAAACGGTATCACGCTATTGGTATTATTCCCTTTTTTTTGGGACTGGTATTTTTTTTCATCCAACCCATGCGATGCATGGAGCCTTCGGTTCAATGCTGTGAGTCTGTTCCATCCATCCATTAGCCTCACTGCATCCGGTTGGCGATCCACCTGTTCGTTAGGATATCTGCATTTTGAGCCTGCCATCTGGTAAGGAGGCCCTCTGTTAGAGCTGCACGATTCTGGCTAAAATGAGAATCACGATTTTTTTGCTTAGAGGATAGATCACGATTCTCTCACGATTCTCGCGGCGTAACATCATCTTTCACATTAAAACAAAAAAAATTGCGCTAACTTTACTGTTTCTTTTTTTTAATTTATTGAAGTGTATTTTTTCACAAAAAATTGCATTTGAAAGACTGCTGGGCAAATACAGTGCGACATAAAATATTGCAGCAATTGCCATTTTATTCCATATTATAAAATATTATAATAAATAAATAAATATATATATATATATATATATATATATATATATATATATATATATATATATATATATATATATTTTATCTCTAATGTTTGGGGGTTCCAAGTAATTTTTTTTAGCAAAAAATATTGATTTTAACTTAAGAAAGAAGTGTCAGAAAAAGATTTAGACTTTAAGTGGTTAAACTTCCTGCATTTACACGTTGTTTAAAGCTTGGCAGATTGCCCAGGTTATTTGTTTACACAGAGAAGTTTATCCCTTTGATCTAAGAAGGAAGTTAGATACAATGTTTCAAGTTCTAAACTTGGCAGAATGCCTGGATGTTTTCTTTTGACAGCTGAGTGAGCAGATAATCTCTCCACTTGTTTATATGAAAGAATCGTCAAACTCAGCAGGAGAGATCGTCAGGGGAGGTGAATCGAGATCACGATTTTTTAACGATTAATTGTGCAGCTCTACCCTCTGTGTGGTGTTGGTGCACTGGATTTGTTAATCTCACTGGTTGATGTTCCACTTATTCGTTAGGATATTTGCATTCTTGGGCTTGCCATCTGGTAAGGAGGCTCTCTGTGTGGAGTTGGTGCACTGGATTTGTTATTTTCACCAGGTGTCTCATTGCTCTCTTTCTCCTTTTTCACATTGTGAGTGCTACTCTATTTAAATCCTAAATTGCATACCTGTGCCAATATTACACTATGTTATATTCATTTTCTTTTCTGGGACGATTTTGTGTTGTGGAATCAACATTCACCTGTGATATAAGTCTGCTACGAATTCATCATATTGTGACCTTTTTCTAATCAAGGCCTGGGCTGGGTTTAAGCCATCTGTCTAATTGGCTTATGTTTCTGGTAAGCCTGCCATTCACTAGTTGGGGATACACTTCGTCATGCCAATTC
This sequence comes from Aquarana catesbeiana, assembly GCF_042186555.1. Lineage (NCBI taxonomy): Eukaryota > Metazoa > Chordata > Amphibia > Anura > Ranidae > Aquarana > Aquarana catesbeiana. The sequence goes on from NC_133325.1 coordinate 668,194,529, forward strand.
ACTGGGTGTAATTCTATATGAACATTCAACATTTTGGACTTTACTTTGCACTATCACATATATTTAATTCTTTATATGGTTTTTGGATTGTTCTATTTATCTCATATTTTATTTTTTGCTTCATAGCTCACACTGAAAAGTAATTTTTTCAGATTTAACATATATATTTAATTTATTTAGCGCAGCTTTTCTGTTCAATATTTGTTTTGTGTATATCCCACAATAAGCTGCTGCTTATTAGATTTTTCCAAGCGCAGTTTTTTTCTCCTTTCTCCCGGTGGAATAACAGCTGAGCGGCTGCTAGCCGCATTGGTTGTTCTCCCAAGAAAGCCGACCATTTGCTTTAAACCGGCTGAAGGCATCACCCCGGTACAACCCCTTCAGGCCGAAGCCGCATATTTGCATATGGTTGGCGTGAAGGGGTTAACATTGGTCTCACGGCCTGAGAAATCTCAGGTCTGTGCAATTACATGATATACGAGTGGTCAAAATTTTACTGCACTTAATGTGGTTGTAAATCCTTACATATACCAAGTGCAGCGACTATCCCTATGTGATACACAGATTAAACAAATCCTCCCAAATAAGCTGTACCTGTTTAAATCGACAGTCCTCTTCTCTACAGCCATTCAAACTGCGCAACTTATACAGTTTGAGTATCCAGAAAGCAGGGGGATGGGTAGCTGAAGTTACACACTGTAGATCTCAGTGAGGGGAGCGCTTAGTCCTGAGGGGAGGAAAGGACACCATTTCCCCCCCTTCACAAAGCACAGAGGAACAAAGCTGAGGCTGTCAATCACAGGTTGTGTGCTGGAACTCCCCTCCAGTCCCTTTTACCTCTTGCTTGTTAGGAAAACCTGTCATAAGTGACTCATGCAGATAGAGGAAGGAGGCATCAGAAAGAAATTACACTTGGTGTGCTGGATTGAGACAAGTACACATTATAGGATAGGCTTTGTTCATATTTCATGTCAGAGGTTTACAACCACTATAAAATGCAGATACAGTAAGGTATCGCCCACAAAGTCAGAGTTGCTTGTCAGTATCTTATGAGTTGGACAAGTACAAACATTGGGGGTTATTTACTAAAGGCAAGTGCAAAGTGCACTTGAAATTGCACTGAAAGTGCAGTCGCTGTAGATCCAAGGGGGACATGCAAGGAAAATGAACACACAATTTTAGCTTGCACATGATTGGATAATAAAATCAGCAGAGCTTCACCCTCTTTTTAGATCTACCCCTCAGATTTACAGCGACTGCACTTTGCACTTGTAGTGCAAAGTGGATTTGCCTTTTGTAAATAACCCCCATAGTGTGCTGTCTATTCAATCCTTTGGCTATTCTGTACTATCTATAGAAGGAAATGAAGAATGTGCACAAAGTACAAGACAAGAGATCTGAGTAATACCTTTTAAGATCAAGAACAGAAAGAATATAGTCAGCCATACGTTTCTATACATTTTTTTTTTTGTTCAGCTGAACAAAATAAATCTAACACATTCCTAAAGGCATGCAAAACCGTTGATGGAAGAATCTTCCCTGCCGACTACTTGGTGCTGACTTTAAAAATTTTTACAAATATGATTGAAGCTCCTCTTTAAGGGCACACATCAAGACTACATTTGCACTGCATGCAGTGTGTGTCCATGGAAAGATATATGGAGAAGTATCCACAAAAACAGGGTTTTCCTTGATGGAAAATATTCTGTCTTATTAACCACTTCCCGACCAGCCGCCGTCAATATACAGCGGCAGGTCGGCACGATCCCACGAGCCGTTGTAGCTATACGTCGGCCTCTTTAAGCGGGATAGCAGGCGTGCGCAAGCTGCACTCAGGGGGTGCCGATGCTCGTGATCGGCGGTCACGATGACCGCTGGCCAAGAGTGGCAGAACAGGGACGTGTGTGTAAACACACAAATCCCTGTTCTGAGAGTAGATGCAGATTGTGAGCTCCTAATAGCTAGGAACCACGATCTGTCATCTCCTACAGTCAGTCCCCTCCCCCTACAGTTAGAACACAGTCAGGGAACACAGTTAACCCCTTGATCTCCCCCTAGTGTTAACCCCTTCCCTGCCAGTGACATTTATACAGTAATCAGTGCATTTTTATAGCATTGATCGCTGTATAATTGTCAATCGTCACAAAAATGTGTCAAAAGTGTCACCCAGTCACGAGAGAAGAAAAAAAAAAAAAAAAAACCAAAAAACGCAGATCGCTGCCATTACAATTAAAAAAAAAAAATAAAATAAAAATGCCATAAATCTATCCCATATTCTCTAGAAGCTATACATTTTGCGCAAACCAATATACGCTTATTGCAATTTTTTTTACCAAAAATATGTATTCTGTAAAAAAGTTTGCTTTTTAAAAAAAAAAAAATGGGCTATTCTAGCAAAAAGTACAAAATTTTATTTTTTTTTCCCCAAAATTGTCACTCTTTTTTGTTTATAGCACAAAAAAATCAAAACCGCAGAGATGATCAAATACCACCAAAAGAAAGCTCCATTTGTGGGGAAAAAAGGATGTCAACTTTGTTTGGGTACAGCATCGCACAGCCGCGCAACTGTCAGTTAAAGCGACGCAGTGCGGTAATGCAAAAAGCACTCTGGTCATTGAGCAGCCAAATCTTCCGGGGCTGAAGTGGTTAAATATGAAAATTAGGGGTAAAAAAACAAAACAAAAACAAAATTATACATAACTATTCTTGTACACAGTACAAGTATTCTCAAGATACAGGCATCTGATTTATATTTAAGAAGTTGTATTAAACTTGACAGTTCTGTTTAACTAACTAAAAAAAAAACAGGATGCTTTTTCCGAAAATCTCTCTGGAAGGAAAAAATATTAAGAATTGAATATCAATTTCAAATGGCAAAACCAACAACTCTCATAACATGCTTTTCCTCAACGCCCATACTTCAGTCTGCAGAAAAATAATCTATACTACTTTTAATTTAGCCTAAACAATGATTGAAATTGAAAGGAAAATCAATTTGAAAAAACAATTTTCCTTCATGGCTGCCACCATTATATACCTCCAAAGCCAAGGCTGTCTTGTCGTAGGCATTGGGGACTCGCTTCTGGATAACCCTGGCAAAAATGGGCCCATTCTGGAGGTTAGGCAGCGGAGTGTTGACACTGGGCTGAGCATAGGGCCCTGGCTCCGGCCCACCCAGTGGCTGCGGATGCGAATTTTCCTGGTTACCTCCAATCAGAGCAGACCCGGAAGTTGGGGGAGGCTTGTACTTTTCCACATAAGGCACTGGTATCATGCCCCGTCTTCCTTCGTTGTCCTCTGCATTCCACCACTGCTCCTCAGGCTTTTCCCTGATTCTCAAGACGTCTCCTTTCTTAAATGGTAGATCTTCTTCATCATTGCCATTAAAGTCAAAAAGAGCCCGTACATATTCTGCTTCTTCCTGCTTCAGGATCACTCCAGACTGCTTAGACTTAGAAACAGGTTCTATTAAAGTGGTAGTGTCCAGATAATGTATCTTATAAAATTCCAGCAGAGCAGGTAATGAGTCAAACTCTTGATCCCCTATCCGAAACCTGGTCTGGCCCATACCTGAATGGAAAAAAAAAAAAAAAGAAAAACATGAGCAAGCAACCTAAACTGTGTGTACTATAAAATATACATTTCCTTACTGTAGTTTAAAGAAAGCTGGCTAGACAGATTCTTGTAGTAAAAGGTAATTAGATATAAAGTACCAAACATTTAAAACAGTGGTCTTTTAAAGTGTTACTAAACCCACAGCAGTAAAAACAGTCTTAATGTGCAGTAAAGCATGCTTGTTATACTCACTGTGGAGCCTAAAGTGTTAATCCTTCACATTGCCTAAAAAGGCTATTTGATCGTGTCTTCTCTGATCCTCCCCTTCTTCCACAGTCAACAATTCATCTCCTGATAGTACAGAGTCTTGGGGGCACTCTACACATGCTCAGTTTGGTGTGTATTGCTAGAGGTTTTTTCTTACTTTCTTTTGGGAGGATGCATGTGATCGGCATGGAGCCAATCAGTACCGTCCAGACAGAAGGTCAGGAGTCATGCAGCCTCATAGGACAGTTGGAGAACGAAAACTCCTCATAAGCTTTAACCAGTGCTCAGCCAGACACTGATAGAAGTCACAAGACTTCTATATAAAGCTAATGAGAAAAAAGGTATTTATCAGTTTATATTTACTAAAATAATTGCATTCCCATGTTCTGTGTACTGTGGGAGACCAGATATAGTTAATGCAGGGTCCTGGGTTTAGTAACACTTTAATGTCACCTGAGTGCAGCCCACCTAGTAAAATACTTGCCACTATCCACATTCTAGTGGGCTTTATAGTAAATCCTTGTCATTGCACAGCCTCAGAAACAAAACTGCTTTCATCAGGTGGGCTTACTGTGCATGAGCACTGTGGCCTCATTTATTTCCATGAATGAGCTGTTCCTATGGTGACTTCTAGCCATTCAGCAGAGTATGGCTCATTCATAGTAAATATTGGAGACGCCGTGTGCATGGGAAGTGAGAGGACAACCCTTGCAGGGACATTTTCATTACAAGGGCTTTATAGGTGGTGTGGGTGGTATTTACGCAATGAGTGCACTATTCGCACAGAAGGTGCCCACGGACGCACATGAGCAGGGCATGGAAGCTAAACAGGGTGGATAAAATTCAATGAACAAAAAAAGAAAAAAAAAAAGAAAAAGGGATTTAAATATTTATTTAAATCAGATTTTTTTTTTATAAAATTTATTTTCATAAAATGCTTTTGGAGTAAAAAGCTATCGAAAGTTTTTTTTTTTTTTTTACGATACATGAATTTAGTTTATTCAGCTTATTTATGTAGCATGAGGCTGTATATTCTGCAATATTTAAAATTTTGGTAAACTCAATTCAATGAATCCAAGCTGAAATAACATGCACTGCATTGATGCATTCACACAATTTCACAGTAACCATAAAAAAAATCCCAAAGTTCAGGAATATTCCTTTATACCGTTTTGCAAATCTAAGTACACTACAAACTGTATGATTGAATTGATGATATCTGATATCACTGTTTTACTAACCTGACAGCTTATTCTAAATAGGAAACCTTAATTTTGTTTGCAAATATTAAAGATTTTAACTACCAGCAAGAATAAGTCCCTACATTTCAAATCCATCATGGCAGCACCTGTTAGCGGGCATCCACTCACCTGCTGCCACCATGTCGCTCACCTTGTTGCGTCACTGCTGCATCACCAGCTGTCCCATTAAAGTATATAGGACTGTCAGTGAGTCAACAGGGGGTCAGAGGAGGAGCCACTGCAGGACAGAGATGACAGTTGCTCTTTAAAAAATTTGAATTTAAATCAAGCCTTTTTACTAGTGATTTAAACCAAATCCACCCTGTCTGCCACTTTAACAGAGCAGTCAAAATTGGCCTCATTTTGTTCAATATCCGAAATCCCATCAATGGCCTGAGGGCATCTTTTTTACTGGTTTACATGACCACTTATCATAAGTTCAGTCATGAAAACAACCACCTGCCACTAAATATCCATAAAATATATATTCACACATGACCATGCAACAAACACGTACAATTTAAAACAATGTCACCAACATTCTGTATTCTCCACAACAATGTGAGCATACATAATACAATGTACTCATTTACTGTTTCCAACATTTAAAATTTCTAGGGTCAACACTGCTGAACTGCCAACTTTGCAACTTACTAGGAACACAGTCTCAAAAGTCCACAAATTGGTACCATAGTATAAAGTTTTGGATGACAGAATACCATGCAACTTTCCTTCCAAGGAAATTGTAAGTCTACAAAATACGCATGACAAAACCACAAAATGTCTACAATGATGTTTCCAGGCATGGAAAAAGTTGTGAGACAAATCAGAGGATTTCTAATTTTTTCTTTTTATATTATTTTTACTTGCCCTCCCCACATTCTAGCGATGTGCCCAGCATACTCCCTGGTCCAGTATTGCCAGTCCTCTTGGCAGGACACTCACATCATTCTGCCTTCCATGGGGGTATGACAGTAGGCTAGGCACACAGTACTCCAAGACTGAGAAGCCACCCGCATGTACTTGCTCATGAAGTGATTACCTGTGAATGACATGCATCCAGGGCCAATCATTCCCAAGTAAATGTTCCATGAGTGTTCCAGGCTACCACTGCTTTCAATGGGGCTGCAGCTGATCACTGGAAACCCCTACCGAGTCCCCTCACTGTGTCAGAAAAACAGCGTGAAAAAAAAAAAAAAAAAAGGGAATGGCGGCACATAAAAAATAGTTTTATTTCAAATTCATTAAAGCTACTTTCACACTGAAAGTGCCCAGGGTTAGCGATAAAGCACTGCTAGTTTTAGTGGCACTTTATTGTCGTTTTAGCATCGCTTTTCCACCGCTAGCGGCCTAAGAAAGGGTTAAAAGCACCCGTGTTGCAGCGCTGCTGAAGCACTTTGCAGGCGCTTCAGCAGCGCTGCCCATTCATTTCAATAGGCAGGGCGTGTTGGAAGCAGTGTATACACAGTTTCCAAACTGCCCCAACGATGCGGCTTGCAGAACTTTTTTTCACACACCTCTGCTTAGGCATCGTTAATTGGTCATGGGTTCTACTCTGATTTAAATCTGTGTAGCCGCAGGTGAGGAATAATCAAAATGATAACTCCCACTACAATCCAGACAGACAAACCAAAAAACGCAGCATACACTTGAAAAAAACAAAGAATATAAGAATAACCCACAAAGAAGCTATTCAAAAAACACAAAAATAAGATATACTAAATATGCAAAAAGTAAATCAACGAAATAACTAAAGATAGACTTTATATTCCTCCCGGGAGCACCAATGATGGGGCACTGTCGTCGCCCCCCCCCCCCCAATTCATGTATGGGTTGGGGAATTTGGTTAAAATCTGGGAGTTTGAACCTGTGTGACACACTTACCTGTTGGTTGAAATTGATGAAAAAACTGCCTTTTAAAGAACTGGACAATGTGGATTGAAATAAATTAGAACTCACCAGGGGGCGTTAGTATATTGTCTGGCTGATGGGAAATTTGAATTTGGGACACTTGTGCACTAGTGAACATCTGAATTGCATTGGTCCTGTTCCTAGTTATAGGCAACTTCAGATGCTTGTATGCCCAGGTATCCCATGGCACATTATGAAGGAAATTGTGACAATATCTTTCATGGTTTTGGTGTAATCCTACCCTGTTCTACCACCTGCACCTCCTTACTGGGTAGGGAGGCAATCCATTGCATTGCTGACTAATAAAAAGACACAGGTGGTCAGAAGGGTCAAGTATACACAACAACCATACAAGTTCTTGTTACAATTTCCCAGCTCTCAAGGGTTTCTAGCTATTGGGAGACTTTACAAAAAAAGCTTTAAGCAAACTGTGAAATTTCCTCATGGGTAAAGGGATGTTATGGGAGTAACATCTGGTTTAATTTGATCAAAAAAAAGCATTATAGGGGCAAAATAAAGTCAGTGGATTTCATTTCTAAATGATAGTACCTAAGCAGGTTGTTTCTCGCCTCTCGCTATTTCCAAGGCAGCAGCGGGCAGGGCTGAGAATATTAGTGGGGGCAGACGTCAGCGAGGAGGAGACAGGCGGACGTGCCTGGTCACATGAGTGCCGCTGTATTATGAGAATAATTATCAATTAATCGTTTCAGCCATAGATCACTCATGATAGTGGGAAACATCCCATTCAAAATTCAACCCATCCAGAATTCTTGTTTGTAAATTAGAGATCCAAAATACCTCCCTCCTGCACAGCAACCTAAATGGGCTTCCCCTGAACATTAAGCTTGACCTTCTCTTTTAACTGATACCAATGAGGCAACTCCCTTATGGCATGTATTGTAGGATCTTGCTACATTAGTAGATTTATTAGTTTTGATATCATTTAAGTGTTCCCAAAACCTGTCTAAGGCGTCTGGTGGTACGTCCCACATATTGTATAAGGCAAGCTTTACATGTGATCACATAAATTACATATCTGGTGTTGCAATTTAGAAACTGTTTCAGTCTATATGGTCTGTAGTTGACACTAGATATGACAACCTCACCCAAAGCAATATGGGGACAACCTTGGCATTCTCTCCCCCCACATTTATAGTTGCCCCTAAAATGCAGCCAAGTAGTACTTGTCTAAGGCTCCATTCACACTAGCGCGTTTTTTGATGCATTTTGCAGAAATGCATGGGAATTTTTTAACATGGGTTCCTATGGAACATGTTCACATCAATGCTTTTTTGTATCTCTGCGTTTTTGGAAAGGGTCGGGGACTTTTTTTCATGCAAAAAGCAGCGTTTTGCATGTAATGGATTTCAATGGACAAGCATCAAAAACGCAAGTGCACCGTTTTTGCAGCGTTTTTGGTGCGTTTTTGCCGTTTTTTTATTTTTTTGTAATTTTTTTTTAAGACTGTAAAAAAAAATGAAAAAAAAAAAAAGGCAAAACGCAAATCGCGGCAAAAACGCTACAAAAACGCTGCTCAAAAACGTGCCAAGCATGAAAAAAAAACCTCCAAAAACGCTCAAAAGCAACATGCATAGGTGTGAATCGAGCCTTAGGATCAAGAGAACTGGGCAAAGATCGTGCCCTCCTGGAAATATCTATACCCGGTTTCATCACATCCAACAAAATGTCATCCTCATGGTAAAAGGTAAAATATTTTCTTACCATTTCATTCACCTTTTTGAAACTCTAAAGCTATTTGGGGCAACCAAAGTGGGTCTAAATTTGGAGAAAGGTCTATGGTGTTTAAGAAGATCCTGTCTATTTTTAGTTTTGGCTATACTGTATGGCCGATTCAGCATCCAAGTTCCCTAAATCTATTAGATAGCAAAGCCGATTCTTTCTCAAAATCGAGATCCTCGCTACAAATCGGCCCACCGGTATCCCTCTAATGGTGTGCACAGGATGATTGGTTTGGGTGAAGATACATAGCGCACTCAAAGCATTACGCACAAAATTGAGGAAATATGCTAATCTACTTTTCAAGAAATTACTAAGCTTTATTTTTATTTTAAGTGTTATTAAACAAACAATAGTTAAATCAGTCTGCATATGAAGCATAGCATGCTTGTTATACTCACTGTGGAACTTAAGGGGTTAATCCTCTGCATTGTGTAAAAAGACTGTTTTATCCTGTATGCAGAGATCCTCCCCCTCCTGCACTGTCTATCTGGGGAAGGCCAGCTAACAGGCAGAGTAGCCAACCTGCACATGCTCAGTTGTGTCTTATGCTGGAGAGAACATTTACTTGTTCTCAGAAATAGCCAGGTCACATAATATTGACATCACACGTGGGCGTGTATACAGGCGGCAGTGGAAATCTCCTCCTTCCTGAACACTCAGCACTGGAGAAACTGCAGTTTATCATATAACCGTGGTATACAGATCATCCAAAAAGGTATATAAGTGGCAATATTTTAATGTAAAATAAAGATTTATAAGCTGTGGGGGGCAGATGAACTATTTTCATATTACTGGGTTTAGTAGCACTTTAAATTGTAGGTTAAAATATACTGAAAAGTGTAAAATAGCAAATATATGGCAATACTCTCCCAGCCTGCAAAGTATCATTCGATTCTTTGACTTTGCATTTCATGCAAGCAGGAATATATGCCTACTCTAAAAGACAGAGGATTTTAGGGTGACTTCTCACTCCCCATTCGCTTTTTGGATTTAGCATAAATAAGAGCATGCATATTTTTACTATTTTACAATGCAAACAGAGTATTTCAGACTAGCAATTTAAAGTGTAGCTGTGTTAAGGAAACTATTTTGTTTTTAGGAAAGCAGCTAAACACAGCATCACTTTTCGTTCACTATGGTGCACCTTTATAAACTGTGAATGTGGCTTTCACCAAAAATTTTTCAAGGCCTATGGATAGTAAAATGTACATCATTTGTCGCCATTGCACCGGTGAATGCAATTTTAAAGTGTGCCATGTTTGGTATCCATTTGTTTAGCGAAGCATCTTTTATATTTTACAGAAACACAACTGGCTTATGTATTGTGTTTTTTGCATTCAAATTCAAAAGCGTTTGGTGCTTTGGCCTTGTCTCTTGTGCAGAGATTTTTCCAAAGTCTTGGAATCTTATGACGTTATATACTTCCCCCACGAGTTCACATCTTGATGTGTTTTTACAGCAGGTTTGCGTTTTTTCATGCAGTCAAAATTCACACCAGACCCTTATCCAAGCACGCAGCCTGGCAGGAAAGGGAGGGGACAAGCAAGCGCCCCCTCTCCTGAACCTTACCATGCCGACTGCCCTCAACATGGAGGGGGCGCTTTGGGGCGTTGCCCCACCCCCAACAGCACCCTGTCTCCATAACACTGGCATGCGCCGTCTGCCTGTTCTTAAATAGCTAAAGGGGGGGTGGGGACACACGATGATGTTGATATTTAAAGAGGAGCTCCAGGCTCCTTCAGCAAATACTGTTGCTGCTGACTTAATATTAGGACACTTACCTGTCCACAAATCCAACAGATTCAGATTTGACTCAAATCAAACGAATTTTCAATCAGCTCTCGGGTGCCGCCACCAACTCGGCTAAGGGAAACTGGCAGTAAAGCCCTCCCTCACAGCCAGTTCCCTACTGCGTACGTGCGAAGCACTATGCTCTTTGTGAATGGCCCGGCCACAGGGGAAGGAGGGGGCCGAACTTCTGGCTGATGTCGCCATGATGAAGTCAGCCAGAAGTGGGAGATAAGTACCTGTCAAAACCAGGTACCCCCCCCCCGCCCCCCCAACAGGTGCTGAATGTGGCAGTGGAGGGGGAGGCAAACAAGCAGAGCGTCCCCTTTTGAGTGGAGCTCCACCGAAAGAGTCTAATTACCTTTTCTATTATAATGGTTCATTTGCTCAGTTTAAACATTTTATAAGTTTTCTATTTCCTATTGTAAATAAAATATGGGTTTATTTATGAGATTTGCAAATCATTGCATTCTGTTTTTATGTAGATTTTACACAGCATTCAAACTATTTTGGAATGGGGAGTGTAAAAAGAACGTGTCACCAGATAACCAATTTCGACAACATACTTCCCATAACATGTGCATTTAAAGCAGTATTAAAACACAAATGAAAATGTGTTACATTTCAGCTTACCAATTCTTAATTATGGGGGCTGCTTCCATTTTTTAGGATTTTTTTCCATTATTTTCACTTGGTGATCCGAGCCAGTAAATGCTATTTTTCAGCCTTCTTTAACAGACCCAAGATGTCCAGACAAAGTAGCAGTTAGAGAATTGAGACAAAACATTAAACACTGAGACTCGGTTCACACCAGAGGCGGCACGACTTGCAGGTCACCTCACCGAGGCGACCTGCACACGACTGCCCGGGCGACTTGCAAAACGACTTCTGTATAGAAGTCTATGCAAGTCGCCCCCAAAGTCGTACAGGAACCTTTTTCTAAGTCGGAGCGACGCAATTAGAACGGTTCCATTGTACTGAACGGGACGCTACTTGTCAGGCGACCTAGGTCGCCTGACAAGTCGTCCTAGTGTGAACCGAGCCTGAAAGGGGTGCTTGCAATGATCGTTTATTCATTTTAAAACATTTATCCCAAGAGAGAAAAAAACATGTTTTAACTGCTTACACAGTGTTAGCTTGAGTTCAGCTTCAATTTGTTGGTCAAGTCCATCTATATCTGTAGGCTACCACTCTCCCCAGATTGACAATGTTGCTGTCCTAAGGTGTCTCCATTGCTCCTCCATGAAGAGCAGATACACCCCAAAGACAGAAGTGTGTTACTGGCCAGATCACCAGGTGAAAAAGGGAAATAAAAACTAAAGGAAAAACTAATGCAGACACCACATGTAAGAATTGGTAAGATGCAGTTTACTACATTTTTGTTTATGTGATTCATATAAATTGTAACATTTTATGCAAATGTTTTACCTGTAAAAGCCTACCTTGCGTGGACATCCAAAAGCCCTGACAATGAGTGCAGCAACATTGGCTGTGATGTCAACAGGCTCAGAGCGGTCACTTTAGCTCTACTGCCTGACATGCAGCCCTATGGTATTTGAAGTGTGGCCCTCAGGCCCCAGCAGTCAAATAGTGGGCACACTGGATTGTAAAGTGGTCCTTAACGAAGTTGTAGAGGCAGAAGGTATTTTATCTTAATGCATTAAGATAAAAAGCCTTTTGTAGGCAGCAACCCCCCCATCTCTGTCCATGAGTGTGTCGATCATCTGAGACCCTCCATTCCTGATCGGCTGAGACACAGCAGCGACACCATTGGATCCCGCTGCTGTCAAAGTCAGTCAGCCAATCAGGAGAGGGGGGGCGGGACTCAGCCCAGGTGCCCCCATAGCAAGCTGTTTGCTGTGGGGGCACTGAACAGGAGGGAGGGGACAGGAGCACAGAAGAGGGACCCAAGAAGAGGATCCAGGCTGCTCTGTGCAAATCCACTGCAAGAGAGCAGGAAAGGAGGTTTGTTATTTTTATTGAAAAAAAAGGGGACTTTACAATAGCTTTAAGAGCAATCTCTAGTTTCATGCAATGTCCCCAGGCTCTGACCTCACATGCATGACCTCAGTCGCCAACCACTCCGAAGAACAGTCTCTGATCATTTTCTCTACCAAGTCTCCTGTGCTTCACAGTCTTCTGTAGTAAGACATAATTACTACATGCATTGGGCTGTGGACACAGGTCAGCATGGACACCGTGACTGGTCTGTGGCTAAGCAGCCCCATACACAACAATGCATTGCATTTTGACACCTTTTTATTGGAAACAGAATTAACTTTTTAATCACTTCAGCCCTGGAAGAATTTACCCCCTTCCTGACCAGGCCATTTTTGCAATATAGCACTGCGTTGCTTTAACTGACAATTGCGTGGTTGTGCCACGCTGTACCCATACAAAATAGAAAAATTTCCCCACAAAGAGAGTATTCTTTAGGTGGCATTTGATCACCTCTGCAGTTTTTATTTTTTGCGCTATAAACAAAGAGCAACAAGTTTGAAAAAAAATATATATATATTTTTTACATTTGCTATAATAAATATCCCAAATTTAAAAAAAAAAATATTTCCTTAGTTTAGGCCGATATACATTCTTCTACATATTTTTGGTAAAAAAACAAAAAATAATAATCGCAATAAGCATATATTGAGTGGTTTGCACAAAAGTTATAGCGTCTACAAAATAGGGGATAGATTTTAGGCATTTTTATTATTTTTTTTTACTAGTAATGGTAGTGATCAGCGATTTTTATTGGGACAGCGATATTGCGACGGACAAATCGGACACTTTTTTGGGACCATTGACATCTATACAGTGATCAGAGCTAAAAATAGCCGATTACTGTATAAATGTCACTGGCAGGGAAGGGGTTAACACTAGGGGGCGATCAAGGGGTTAAGTGTGTGTTCTAACTGTGGGGGGATGGGACTGACTGGGAGAGAAGACAGATCAGGGATTTCTGCATTTACACACACAAATTCCCGTTCCTGCTCTCGTGCCTACAATCGCGGGTGGCCATTGGGGATCGTGCCCGTCGGCCACGCCCATCGGGCTTCCCACCGTGCAGCAGGCGCGCGCCTATGGCTCTTAAAGCAGCCACGGTATATACACAGCAATTCGCGCAGCAGAGCCATTCTGCCAGTTAAGCAATCTTAGCTACAGGAGCTCTTCTATTGGATTGGACTACAAGGGCCAGCCTTCGTTCCCCATCTGCAATGAGCCTTGGCCACCCATGACCCAGTCACCGGTTTTCCTTCCTTGGATCACTTTGGGTATATCCTGGCCACTGCAGACAAGTACATCCCACAAGAGCTACAGTTTTGGAGATTCTCTGACCCAGTCATCTAGCCATGATAGTCTGGCCCTTGTCAAAGTCACTCAAATCCTTTACACTTGCTTCTTTATTTACTGCTTTCAACACATCAACTTCAGGGACAACATGTTCATGTGCTGCTCAATATAGCCCACCCACATTCAGATGCCACTGTAATGAGATAATCAATGGTATTCACTTTACACATCAAAGACTGATCAGTGTATATACTGGAGCACTCATGGGAATCCACAGACCCCACCCATACATTGTATTTTAGCACTGACTGTTAAAAGTACAGATACCCTCTAAACACACTGCCAGGGACCGCTCTCAACCATTGCTGACCACCTTACATACACGTCAGCACTTTGAGTGGTTATACCGGGGATGATGCCTGTAGCTACAGGCATCATCCCAGCAGTGTGTGTTTTTTTTTCACAACCAGTGATTCTCTTATGTAAAAGCCATCCTATCGGCTAACTATTCGCTGGATTGCCTTAAGAGGTACTGGGATGAGTCTTCCCTTCGGGTGCCTTTTTGGGCCTTCCTATGCCACCCAGCAGTGCAGCCATTGGTACCACTGGTTTCCCATTGAGCCGATTGGGGACCAGAACTTACCCGATTATCTCTATGCTATATTAAACCAGAAGTGATAAGCATTTAGTCACTTCCTGTTTCGGTCTTGCTTACCAGCAAGGGAAAACTTTGGATCAAAGCGATCTGAGTTGGACCTGAAGCTTTCAAGGGCAGAGAGGTCCGGGGTCTAAAAGACCCCTAGATCACTCAGTAAAGATAACCTGTCACTACCTATTGCAATGTATGTTTACGTTACCTGTGATAAGTTTTCAAAAAACAAAAACTGCAACGGCAATCTGACACGGACATCACCAGTAACACTAATACAGTGATCAGTGCTAAAACTATACACTGTACTAATAAAACTGGCTGGAAAAGGATTAACACCTTGGGTAGTCAAGTCGGTTAAATGTGTGTAATATGTGCAGCTTTTTACTAATGATCTTTTTCTTCTTCCTTTGCAGAGAGAAGAAACAGATCATTCCCTCCATACAGAGCCCTGTGTTGTCTATACAGGGCTCTGGGCTGTAATAAGACACAGCCAATGAGCAGGTCCCAACCGTGAATCATTCGCTGGGACCTGGTGACAAACTCCTGCTGTGTACAAGCACAGCTAATGTCGCTGGGAAGGGGGACGTCAAGTGCCCTAAAACCGGCCTACATTTCGGGCGGTCTGGAAGTGGTTAAAGAAGCCCAGGTACTAATGTAAACAGATATGAAGAACCCCGTTATTACAAGCAAGTGATTACGTTATTACATGCAAGTGATTACGTTATTACAAGCAAGTAACAGTGATGGCTTCTTCCGTTTTCTTTATTTAGGCTCCCCCCCCCCTTTCACCTGATTTGCCCAGTAAAACACCTCCTGTTATTGGGTGCCCAACACTCTCAAAGGGCAACAGAGACACTTTTGAACTGCAGCATCGCCCTCCTGGGGGGAGGGGAGTGTTAGATGTACTAGCGGATTTAGATACACTAACAGATTGAACCTGAACTCTAGCTAATGCTTTATAAGCTGTAAACACTGATCATTGTAAGCACCCCTGTCAGTGGTAAATTGTTTGTCTTGACCTCCTAACTGCTACATCTGCAGGACAGTTTAGCCAGATCACTAGTTGAAAAAAAAAAAATGAAGACAGTAAAAAAAAAAAAAAAAAATACAGCCAGAAAATCTAAAGACTGGTAAGCTGAAATATAATAAACGGCTGCTTTTGGGTTTAATAGCACTTCTAGTCCTGGGCCTCTCATCACTACAGTCCTTCCCCCCAATAATCATAGCCCCAGGACCTGGATCACCCCAATCCTGACTCCAGTCCCCTCCCCCTCACTCACCGCTCTGCCGGTTGTTGCCGACGCTGTTGATGATGTAATGGGAGACTTTGGAGTTCTCGCTGACGGAAAGCACGTAGTCCCCGGGGATGGTGGTGGAGTCCCGCACCAGAAATACCCCGTGCCGCTGGCCCTGCAGCAGGTTCACCGCCTCCTGTCGGTTCTGCCTCCCCCAGTACCAGCTCGCTCGGTCCTCGGAGTCGAAATTGCCGGCCATGGCCCTTTCCTCCCCCTTAGTCGCCGCTCCCCGGTATCCCGTCAACCCGGCTCTAGGCGCCCACCGACGCCGCCCGTCGTCAGTCAAGCAGCACACGGGCCACTTGCAACCGATCCCGACCTCACCAAACCCGAAATGGCGGCACAGGAAAGATCTGACCTCACCTTCCGGAAGTGCGTCATCAGAGCGGCGTCCGCGGCGCGTGTAAAAACGTGCGCCGCCTCCTCTGTAGAGGTCAGGAGTGTCCGGGGCGGGGCGAGTAGAGGAGAGAAGGGGCTGGGGCGGCGGGGCTGGGGCGGGGCGAGGAGAGAAGGGGCTAGGGCTAGGGCTGGGGCGGGGCGAGGAGAGAAGGGGCTGGGGCGGCGGGGCGGGGCGAGAAGGGGCTGGGGCGGTGGGGCGAGAATAGATAGTAATGGCTTCTTCAACACTGAAGCCTGGGAAGTAAAGGAACCAATGCAGGCTGCCTGATATGATCTTTATGGGGCTTTCTCCAGTGTGCCCTTCTGAATCCGGTTCTACCTTATTAGTGCAGGCTTAACTTCTCTGACTTATGGGTTGTTTTATTAGTGTGTATTGAACTCTGTGTGCTTTGGAACCCCAAAATAGGCAGACGACAAATAAAATGAATAGAAAATAAAAGCAGAATCGAAGCCTGGTGTTGTGACCTGTCAAATCCATGTGATCGGACGCTCCTCCAATCAAAAGCTCTTTCTGCAGCCTGTTACAGTGGAACCAACCCCCACTAATTCTTTATAGCCAAGGAAGCTGCCATGTTAGCCTCTGAGCTACAGCTGCCATGGCGCTGGGCATGATTGTTAGAACACCAGCCATGTGATGGCTTGACAGTTTGGTTGAAGGCACAGTGTGACAGTTATCATTCAGGGCATGACTTGAATAAGGCTGGGTTCACACTATTGCGATTTGTCCCTGAAACGGAGAACAGGTACACACCAGACCCCCGCTGACAGCTGCATCCGTCTGCGGTGTGAACCCAGCTTGTTTGGGAAGCTAAAGTTTTGTCACAAACTGCAAACAGGCAGGCTCTTTATTGTAGAGGAGACAGGCAATGTCTCTTCTTTAATAAAATACACCTACTTGCCTGCTCACAGTGTTCTCCAGCATGTGAACTGAGCTGTACATGCACAGCTCAGCTTACATTGCTGCCAGGATGATTGAATCATGCGCAAGAGTGACATCATCCCACGTCAGCCAATAAAGATGGCTAAAGACCAAGACCCAGCTAAAGATGCTGGTGAGGGATGGTGACCATTGATGGAAAGGTAAGTTTATCTCCCTTTAGGTGCAGGTTAAAATTAATGATGATCAATTTTAAAGCAGAACTAAAATAAGAAAAACTCTTCCCTTTACGAGGTCCTTCGCAGACATCTCCTCAGCTTCTTCCAGGTGCCTACCTTTGGCCGCCTTGATTGGCCAGTGAGTAATGACATCACATGCATGGAGTCATTCATCCCAACATACTCGCACTGTGCCAACATTACAAACGGAGCTGCGCATGTGCAGGGGTGCTAGCATACAGGCAGTGTGCCAGAATGTAAACAAAGCTGTGAAATGTGCAGCCCAGTGTGCATTCTAGAGAGGATTGTGAGCAGGCAGTTAAAGAGAAAGTAAACCCTGATGGGTTTACTTCCTCTGTTTCCCAGCAAAGGTAAAGCATAATGGGCTACTATGCATTGCATAGTAACCCATTATGTGTCACTTACCTGACACAGGAGCCTGCGATGTCACCGCTGTCCCTACTTCCACGAAGCGTCCATCTTCTTTCCGGGTATCGCGGCTCCAGCGCTGTGATTGGCTGGAGCAGCGATGACGTCACTCCTGCACATGTGCGCTGGTGCCGCCACTAACGGCATGATCGCTGTTAGAAACGGCACGCTCAGTGCACATGCGCCGTAGACATCGGTGCCTGTCTTTTGGAAATATCTCCTAAACCGTGTAGGTTTAGGAGATATTTCTTGCACCTACAGGTAAGCCTTAATCTAGGCTTACCTGTAGGTAAAAGTGGTCTGTAAGGGTTTACAACCATTAAAGCATATTTTATTGCAGAAAAGACATGCAAAAAATAAAACACATATTAAGAGGTTTTGTTTTTTTCTAACCCCTAGAAAGTAGGCTTCCCCGACTCGTTAGACAATTTCGGAGGTAACAAATCCAGGGGTTACAGCAGTGTTTCTCAACTCCAGTTCTCAAGGCGCCCCAGCAGGTCATGGTTTCAGGATTCCCCTCAGATGAAACGGCTGTAGTATTTACCTAGCTGTGAAACTGATCAAATCACCTGTGCAAAATAATGTAAAGTCTGAAAACATGACCTGTGTGGGGCACCTTGAGGACTGGAGTTGAGAAACACTGGGTTACAGAACAGCGCATCCAGGAGGAGTAAGAAAAGGAAAGACGTGTATAGGGTAGTCTGTGCATTCAAAGAGCTCAGCAACAAAGCCCCAGGAACATTAACAGACTCTAGGTGTTTCCTAAACTATAAGTGATCCAGGGCTCCCAAGACTTTTCAAACTGAGGTAATTTATCATTTAAGATGGCCGAGAGTTACTGGTTGACCATTATCCAGGAGAGTTTGGTCTTAAATATGTCGAACAAGATAGTGGGAGACTTCCATGACTTCGATATCACATGGGCTGCTAGAAACACTAAATAAATCAGCCTCCTCCCATGTCGTGGAGCTTCTAGTATGGGTCAGCCAAATAAAGCCTGTCGTGGGTTTCTCCATGTTTCAGAAGAAAATATGTTGCAAAAAGGCGGCAGAAGTTCTCTTATGCTTAAAAAGGCAACTAAATGTAAAAAAAAACCCCAAAAACGCAATGTATCTTCTGCAATAAAGTACTCTTATCTGCTATGCACAATCCTCTGCAGAATGTACACTAAGCTGCACATGCGCAGCTCAATGTTCATTCTGGCACACTCAGCGTGGCGGGTGTTAGGTTCAACTTTTAAATAAGTTGCTTTAAGTTTATATTGCTTTGTCAAATTTAAGCTCTTATTAAAGAAATAGACACAGAAACAGAGTATCTGTATATCAATCTACGAGCCCTGGTGTCCCGTATTCATCTGAACTGTCTTGGTTTATTGAATATTTTTATAAGATTGGTTACATGACGCAAATATCAAAGTACAATTTAGATATCAGCTAATAAAAGCAGTTTCGACAGATAATTTCTTATCAGCAGTCAAAGGTTACAATAAAAGCAGTTTCATCGAGAATAATGTGTCAGCAGACAAAGGTTAATTTCATAAGAGACTGCAACATAGGCATTATATTTTATAACAGATTTACACGTAGACATTCAGATTAAGTGAGAACTCTAAATCAAATCCCTAACCCTATCAATTTCCCCCTTTGACATCATCCTCTCCTTCCCCCTGGGTCCTCATGAATAAGTTCTAGTCAGTTTTTCCCCAGAGTCCTCTCCCTGACCGCGAGTTGTCAGAGGGGTAAAACCCATCCCCCTAGGTATTACCAACATCTTAAATTCAAGAAGAGGAGTTTTGTAGGAGTAGGGTGATGTCAATACACATTTATCAGTATGCCCTGTCTATTCTCCTAATTTTCCTATTTATTTTCCTGTATACACATATATTTGTGATTGTAAGTGAAATTAATATTAAAATAATAATAACCATTGGACTTAACAACCAGTGAAAGGTATTGGTTGCTGTAGAAGACATTCCACTAAATATATCCCACCAATGTGGTGCAGTATCCTGTTGTATCTGTGATGAAAGATGCACTAGTCTTCCTTTGTCAATTATTGCAGATACGAGGTTATTCTGTAGGGTATGTTCTAGTGTTTCTATGTGTCGTCTTAACAACTCTGATTGTTCCAAAACCTGTTTTAGTGGGTCTAAAGAAATTATAAAGGGTGTAGTGTCAGTGAGATTATGTACCTCATAAACAGAAGAGAATACCTTATCGGCGTCTGGTTCAAAAAGATAGGTGTGGTTAGCCCATTGTAATATTTTAATCTTTTTTATACATCCCGCAAACGGCACCGATTTATTTAACGCTAACATGGTGCGGTTGTCATTAGTAATGATACAAATATGCTGGGGTCCTATTTCTATGAATCTATTGTTCACATTTATTGGTGTTCTTTGCATTTTGCATATGCTAGTTTGGTATTTTAACCAGTTGCTGACCGCCGCACGACGATGTACGTCGACAGAGCGGCACGGGCAGGCAAAAGGGCTTACCTGTACGTCCTTGCCTGCCCGCGGGTGGGGGGTCCGATCAGACCCCCCCCGGTGCCAGCGGCGGTCGGATCGAGGTCAGGGTCGATCAAAGGTGAGGGGGGGGCCACTCATTCGTGGCTCCCCCCTCGCGATCGCTCCTGGCCAATGACAAGCTTCCTCGGCTTCTGTGAATGTAAACAGAAGCGGAGGAAGTGATGTCATCTCTCCTCGAGCCGGTCTTTTCATCCGGCGCCGAAGAGAGAAGGCATCCAAGTAAGTGCACCAACACTACACTAACAGTAGAACACGCAGGCACACTTGTCACCCCCCTGTCACCCCCTGATCACCCCCTGTACCCCCTGTCACTCTGACACCAATAGCAGGTTTTTTTTTTTCTGATTTATTGCATTGGTGTCAGTTTGTGTCAGTTACAAGTGTTAGGGCAGTTAGGTTAGCCCCCTTTAGGTCTAGGGTACCCCCCTTTAGGTCCAGGGTACCCCCCTAACCCCCCTAATAAAGTTTTAACCCCGTGATCACCCCCCGTCGCCAGTGTCACTAAGCGATCGTTTTTCTGATCGCTGTATTAGTGACACAGGTGACGCTAGTTAGGGAGGTAAGTATATAGGTTTGCTGTCAGTGTTTTATAGCGACAGGGACCCCCATATACTACCTACTAAAGGTTTTAACCCCTTGATTGCCCCCTAGTTAACCCTTTCACCAGCGATCACCATATAATTGTTACGGGTGACGCTGGTTAGTTGGTTTGTTTTTTGTAGTTTATTGTAGTTTATTACAGTTTTAGGGCACCCGCCGTTTATTACCCTATAAAGGTTTAACCCCCTAATTGCCCGGCGGTGATAGAAGTTAAGTTTTTAGGATCAGATAAGGTCTGCGTCGCCCCAGGCAGCGTCAGGTTAGCGCCAGTACCGCTAACACCCACGCACGCAGCATACACCTCCCTTAGTGCTATAGTATCTGAACGGATCGATATCTGATCCGATCAGATCTATACTCCCCAGCAGTTTAGGGTCCCCCAAAAAAACGCAGTGTTAGCGGGATCAGCCCAGATACCTGCTAGCACCTGCGTTTTGCTCCTCGGCCCAGCCCAGCCCAGCCCACCCAAGTGCAGTATCGATCGATAACTGTCACAAAACACTAAGCACACATAACTGCAGCGTTCGCAGAGTCAGGCCTGATCCCTGCGATCGCTAACAGTTTTTTGGTAGCGCTTTGAATCAGTCGCTGACAGTCAGGAGCTTTTTTGCCTGTGAGTCTCACTAGTGTACCCCTAAATTTAGAGCCCAAAATGGCAAATAGAAGGTACACTAGTGAAGAGGCCTACACGTTTCTGAGCATGACAGATAGTGAAGAGGAAGTCACTCATCTGTCAAGTTCAAGCTCAGAATACGAACCTGTAGAGGACAGCGGCTCCATGACAGATAGCTCTGACGACGGAGTTGTGGTCCCTGCTAGGGTCAGGTGTACCAGACCCCGATCTTCTTCTTCTGTCCTTGAAGTGCAAGAACCGCAGGGCTCTCGTATGGAGCAGAGAAGTACTAGTGCCGCTACTCCTTCTGGTGAACTGGCAAGCACCAGCGGCCTAGTACACCCTGGTCGTACATCCAGCACTGCAGTATCACGTGGTGACGTGGCGAGTCCCATAAGTGCAGTTCAAGCTGGCGAGGTGGCAAGCACAACTAGTGTCCCGCTGCCACCAAGAAGACAAAGACAGGCCCGTCGTGCCCATAGTGCCCTTCCTGCTGCATTCGCCAATCCAAATTGGGTACCCACCACTTCTGCAGCACCCGTACTTCCCCCTTTCACTGGCCAACCCGGAATTCAGGTGGAAACAGTTGACTTTATGCCACTAGATTTTTATTCACTGTTTTTCACCGAAGATCTCTATAGATCTATTGTGGACCAAAGCAATTTGTACGCTGGTCAACACATCGCCGCTAATCCCCAGTCCTCCCTTGCCAGAGATTGGAGACCAATAGGGATGAGCTTCGAGTTCGAGTCGAACTCATGTTCGACTCGAACATTGGCTGTTCGCAAGTTCACCGAACAGCGAACAATTTGGGGTGTTCGCGGCAAATTCGAATGCCGCGGAACACCCTTTAAAAGTCTATGGGAGAAATCAAAAGTGCTAATTTTAAAGGCTAATATGCAAGTTATTGTCATAAAAAGTGTTTGGGGACCTGGGTCCTGCCCCAGGGGACATGGATCAATGCAAAAAAAAGTTTTAAAAACGGCCGTTTTTTCAGGAGCAGTGATTTTAATAATACTTAAAGTCAATCAATAAAAGTGTAATATCCCTTTAAATTTCGTACCTGGGGGGTGTCTATAGTGTGCCTGTAAAGGGGCGCATGTTTCCTGTGTTTAGAACAGTCTGACAGCAAAATGACATTTTGAAGGAAAAAACTCATTTAAAACTACCCGCGGCTATTGCATTGCTGACAATACACATAGAAGTTCATTGATAAAAACGGCATGGGAATTCCCCAAAGGGGAACCCCGAACCAAGAAGAAAAGAAGAAGAGAAGAAGAGAAGAGCGGGAGCCTCCCCCCCATGCCATGGGTGCGGAGCGGCCCGAGGAGAAGAAGACAGAAGACGCCGCGGAGGAGATGCTGGACGAGAACGCCGGAGGAAGAACCAGAAGAACCAGAAGAGCCAGAAGAACCAGAAGATGAAGCAAGATAGAAGAAAGAAGAAGCATTTAAATAAAGGAATTGTCAAAAACTGTCTCTTGTCATTTTTAACATTTTTGACACTTTTTTCGTGAAATGGTAGGGGTACTTATGTACCCCCTTACCATTTCACACAGGGGGGGGGCCGGGATCTGGGGGTCACCTTGTTAAAGGGGGCTTCCAGATTCCGATAAGCCCCCCGCCCGCAGACCCCCACAACCACCGGCCAGGGTTGTGGGGATGAGGCCCTTGTCCTCATCAACATGGGGACAAGGTGTTTTGGGGGGCTACCCCAAAGCACCCTCCCAATGTTGAGGGCATGTGGCCTGGTACGGTTCAGGAGGGAGGGGGGGCCGCACTCTCGTCCCCCCCTCTTTTCCTGCGGCCTGCCAGGTTGCGTGCTCGGATAAGGGTCTGGTATGGATTTTTGGGGGGACCCCACGCCGTTTTTTTTTTTTTTTTTTTTGGCGCGGGGT
This sequence comes from Aquarana catesbeiana, assembly GCF_042186555.1. Taxonomy (NCBI): domain Eukaryota; kingdom Metazoa; phylum Chordata; class Amphibia; order Anura; family Ranidae; genus Aquarana; species Aquarana catesbeiana. The sequence continues at coordinate 668,217,832 of NC_133325.1, forward strand.
TCCCCTTAAAATCCATACCAGACCTGAAGGGTCTGGTATGGAATTTAGGGGGAACCCCACGTCATTTTTTTTTTTAAATTTTGGCCGGGGTTCCCCTTAATATCCATACCAGACCTGAAGGGCCTGGTATGGAATTTAGGGGGACCCCCACGTCATTTTTTTTTTTTAATTTTGGTTCGGGGTTCCCCTTTGGGGAATTCCCATGCCGTTTTTATCAATGAACTTCTATGTGTATTGTCGGCAATGCAATAGCCGCGGGTAGTTTTAAATGAGTTTTTTCCTTCAAAATGTCATTTTGCTGTCAGACTGTTCTAAACACAGGAAACATGCGCCCCTTTACAGGCACACTATAGACACCCCCCAGGTACGAAATTTAAAGGGATATTACACTTTTATTGTTTGACTTTAAGCATTATTAAAATCACTGCTCCTGAAAAAACGGCCGTTTTTAAAACTTTTTTTTGCATTGATCCATGTCCCCTGGGGCAGGACCCAGGTCCCCAAACACTTTTTATGACAATAACTTGCATATAAGCCTTGAAAATTAGCACTTTTGATTATTCATGTTCGTGTCCCATAGACTTTAACGGTGTTCGCATGTTCGAACGAACTTTTTTCCTGTTCGCATGTTCTGGTGCGAACCGAACAGGGGGGTGTTCGGCTCATCCCTAGAGACCAATTACGGTCTCCGAATTTAAGATCTTTCTGGGCCTTTCCCTCAACATGGGCATAACCAAAAAGAGTGAGTTGCGGTCATATTGGTCCACTGACCCAATTCACCATATGCCCGTGTTCTCTGCTTCAATGGCCAGGGCACGATACGAGCAGATTTTGTGGTTCATGCACTTCAACGACAATGAACTCTGTCGTCCTCGTGGAGACCCTGCATACTATCGGCTCTACAAAATTCGGCCCCTCGTAAACCACTTCAACCAACGTTTTGCAGACTTGTTTACTCCCCATCAAGTTGTCTGCGTTGATGAGTCCCTGATTAAGTTTTCTGGCCGCTTGTCCTTCAAACAGTACCTTCCCAGCAAGCGTGCCAGATACGGGGTCAAGATGTATAAGCTCTGTGACAGGGCCACAGGCTATACATGTAGATTTATGGTTTATGAGGGCAAAGATAGTCACGTAGAGCCGATAAACTGCCCTGACTACATAGGAAGCGCTGGCAAGATAGTGTGGGACTTGGTGTCACCCTTATTCGGAAAGGGGTACCACTTGTACGTGGACAATTATTATAATACGAGCGTGCCACTTTTTAGTCACTTGTTTGATCAGCAGATTGGAGCATGTGGCACCGTGCGACCTAATCGCCGGGGCTTTCCCCAGCGGCTTGTAGATTCCCGTCTTAGGCTGGGGGAGAGAGCCTGCTTGCAGTATAATAATTTGCTCGCTATGAAGTGGAGGGATAAGAAGAATGTTTTCGTTCTCACCTCCCTCCAGCGGCTTGTAGATTCCCGTCTTAGGCTGGGGGAGAGAGCCTGCTTGCAGTATAATAATTTGCTCGCTATGAAGTGGAGGGATAAGAAGAATGTTTTCGTTCTCACCTCCCTTCATGCAGACACGACGACCCAAATTACTACGGCGACTGGTGTTGTGGAGAAACCCCTCTGTGTCCACGAATACAACCTTAATATGGGAGGGGTGGACCTCAACGACCAGTTGTTGGTGCCGTACCTAATTGCCCGTAAGGCCAGACGCTGGTACAAAAAAGTGTCTGTTTATTTATTTCAATTGGCTTTGCTGAACGCTCATGTGCTATACAGAGCTTCAGGACGGACTGGATCCTTCCTTAAATTCCAGGAAGAGATCCTCAGAGCCCTTCTGTTTCCAGACGGTGCTCCACCTCACCTTCCCAATCCAAATGCAGTAGGCCGGCTGCATGAGAGGCATTTTCCTTTTGTCCTCCAGAGTACCCCTACCCAACGAGCCCCCCAAAGAAAATGTCGTGTCTGCAGAAAGCGCGGATTTAGGCATGACACCCGGTATTATTGTCCCTCCTGTCCTGGCAATCCTGGTCTTTGCATTGGTGAATGTTTTGAACGCTACCATACACTAGTTGAGTATTAGCGTAGCGTACAGCACTGCACAGACTAGGACACACTTCCACAGGGTCTCCCAAGATGCCATCGCATTTTGAGAGACCCAAACCTGGAACCGTTACAGTTTTAAAAGTTACAGTTATAAAAAAAAAAAGTAAAAAAAAAAAAAAAAGTAAAAAAAAAAAAAAAAAATACACAAAAAAAATATAAAATAAAAAAACCAAAAATAGTTGTCGTTTTATTGTTCTCTCTCTCTCTATTTTCTCTCTATTGTTCTGCTCTTTTTTACTGTATTCTATTCTGCAATGTTTTATTGTTATGTTTTATCATGTTTGCTTTTCAGGTATGTAATTTTTTTATAGTTTACTGTGTTTTAAACATTTTTTTGTTTTCAGGTACGCCATTCAGCTGCAGCGTGGATTTATTTATCTTGACAGCAACAGCGTTTGCTCCCACGATACATAAAGCCGTGACGCCAGCGCTGTCGGAGGTGATTTCACCACCACAGTTACATACTTCAGCATATATGCCGAAGCGTGGGGGCAGAAGTGGGTGGAGGAGCGATTTGCTCCTGCCTTTTGCGGGAGGATGCCCCCATGCTTCGGCATATATATATTTTAGGTAGGCACAGGTTGCGTTAAATGTTTTATTTTTTTACTATGTTTTTTTTTTGTATTTGCTTTGCAGGTATGGTAAGTATTACTGTTATACTGTAATGTTACTTTGTTTTTTGTTAACCATCATTTGCTTAGCAGGTACGCCATTCAGTTGCAGCGCGGATTTATTTATCTTGACAGCAACGGCATTTGCTCCCACGATACATAAAGCCGTGACTCCAGCGCTGTCGGAGGTGATTTCACCACCACAGTTACATACTTCAGCATATATGCCGAAGCGTGGGGGCAGAAGTGGGTGGAGGAGCGATTTGCTCCTGCCTTTTGTGGGAGGATGCCCCCATGCTTCGGCATATATATATTTTAGGTAGGCACAGGTTGCGTTAAATGTTTTATTTTTTACTATGTTTTTTTTTTTTTGTATTTGCTTTGCAGGTATGGTAAGTATTACTGTTATACTGTAATGTTACTTTGTTTTTTGTTAACCATCATTTGCTTAGCAGGTACGCCATTCAGTTGCAGCGCGGATTTATTTATCTTGACAGCAACGGCATTTGCTCCCACGATACATAAAGCCGTGACTCCAGCGCTGTCGGAGGTGATTTCACCACCACAGTTACATACTTCAGCATATATGCCGAAGCGTGGGGGCAGAAGTGGGTGGAGGAGCGATTTGCTCCTGCCTTTTGTGGGAGGATGCCCCCATGCTTCGGCATATATATATTTTAGGTAGGCACAGGTTGCGTTAAATGTTTTATTTTTTACTATGTTTTTTTTTTTTTTGTATTTGCTTTGCAGGTATGGTAAGTATTACTGTTATACTGTAATGTTACTTTGTTTTTTGTTAACCATCATTTGCTTAGCAGGTACGCCATTCAGTTGCAGCGCGGATTTATTTATCTTGACAGCAACAGCGTTTGCTCCCACGATACATAAAGCCGTGACTCCAGCGCTGTCGGAGGTGATTTCACCACCACAGTTACATACTTCAGCATATATGCCGAAGCGTGGGGGCAGTGGGTGGAGGAGCAATTTGCTCCTGCCTTTTGCGGGAGGATGCCCCCATGCTTCGGCATATATAAATGGTGCATGTATGCCCATCATTAGAAGTGGGTGGATGAAGGGAGGTATTCTAATGGTGGGCATACCCACCAATCAATATCTTTTTTTCGTTCAGCCCACAGGCTGCATGAAAAAAAAGTTTACAATATATGCCCAACAAGGACCAGCAACATACTGGTATGTTGCTGGACTTTGAGTGGTTATACCAGAATGATGCCTGCAGGTTTAGGTATCATCTTGGTATCATTCTTTTCAGCCAGCGGTCGGCTTTCATGTAAAAGCAATCCTAGCGGCTAATTAGCCTCTAGACTGCTTTTACAAGCAGTGGGAGGAAATGCCCCCCCCCACCGTCTTCCATGTTTTTCTCTGGCTCTCCTGTCCCAACAGGGAACCTGAGAATGCAGCCGGTGATTCGGCCAGCTGACCATAGAGCTGATCAGAGACCAGAATGGCTCCAAACATCTCTATGGCCTAAGAATCCGGAAGCTACGAGCATTTCATGACTTAGATTTCGCCGGATGTAAACAGCGCCATTGGGAAATTGGGAAAGCATTTTATCACACCGATCTTGGTGTGGTCAGATGCTTTGAGGGCAGAGGAGAGATCTAGGGTCTAATAGACCCCAATTAATATAAAAAAATTAATATAAAAAAAAAAAAAAAAAAAAAAGCACCCCTGTCCCCCCCTGCTCTCGCGCAAAGGCGAACGCAAGCGTTGGTCTGGCGTCAAATGTAAACAGCAATTGCACCATGCATGTGAGGTATCACCGCGAAGGTCAGATCGAGGGCAGTAATTTTAGCAGTAGACCTCCTCTGTAAATCTAAAGTGGTAACCTGTAAAGGCTTTTAAAGGCTTTTAAAAATGTATTTAGTTTGTCGCCACTGCACGTTTGTGCGCAATTTTAAAACATGTTATGTTTGGTATCCATGTACTCGGCCTAAGATCATCTTTTTTATTTCATCAAACATTTGGGCAATATAGTGTGTTTTAGTGCATTAAAATTTTAAAAAGTGTGTTTTTTCCCCAAAAAATGCGTTTGAAAAATCGCTGCGCAAATACTGTGTGAAAAAAAAAAATGAAACACCCACCATTTTAATCTGTAGGGCATTTGCTTTAAAAAAATATATAATGTTTGGGGGTTCAAAGTAATTTTCTTGCAAAAAAAAATAATTTTTTCATGTAAACAAAAAGTGTCAGAAAGGGCTTTGTCTTCAAGTGGTTAGAAGAGTGGGTGATGTGTGACATAAGCTTCTAAATGTTGTGCATAAAATGCCAGGACAGTTCAAAACCCCCCCAAATGACCCCATTTTGGAAAGTAGACACCCCAAGCTATTTGCTGAGAGGCATGTCGAGTCCATGGAATATTTTATATTGTGACACAAGTTGCGGGAAAAAGACAAATTTTTTTTTTCATATTGTCATTCCACTGGAAGGTTATAGTTACTTCTGAGAGTGGGTCTGCCTGTATCCATGCAATACCTACATCTATATGAAATGGTCGCCTGTGTCCTTTAACAGTGTAATTACCTACATCATAATACTTATTCATCTCATATCCTGAATCATTTGCTACTTTAGGATCATCTATAACCCATTGAAAATTTGCTGTTTCCTCTACCTCTATTACATTAATACCAGGAGTCCATGCATGTATTTGTAAAACAACAATCTTCAACAGAAAATATGTAAGTAGATATTTCATCATGTTGTTTTCTCGGGTTGTTTCTTGCAATGTGATGCGTGTATCCAGGTAGGTTTTCCTTCCAGCTTTACTGAGGTGGCCGTGGTCAGAAGCACTTGATAAGGACCTTCAAACCTTGGCTCCAATGTCTTTCTGGTGTGTTTCTTTACATATACATAATCCCCTGGTAGCAGAGTATGTGTACCTGCTATTGAATTAGGGTCTGGAAGAGAAGAATACACACTTTTGTGGATCTTAGTTAGACATTGTTGTAATTGTATTACATATGCAGTCAAACTATCACATTGCAATTGCATACTCTGTGGAAAGTATAAACCTAATCTAGGTGCATTCCCAAAAAGTATTTCATATGGGCATAATCCTGTTTTTCCTGTTGGAGTGTACCTTATAGAGAATAAAGCCAAAGGCAGACATTCAGGCCATGGCTTGTTTAACTCTTGCATGGCTTTTTGTATTTTTAACTTTATTGTCCCATTTACTCTCTCCACTGATCCCGAACTCTGTGGGTGGTAAGGGGTGTGAAAACTTTGTTGAACCCCTAACATGGTCATTACATTCTGCATGATTTCTCCTGTAAAGTGTGTTCCCCTATCTGATTCTATGGTTTCAGGAAGACCAAACCTAGGTATTAACTCAGTGATCAGTTTCTTGGCTGTGGCTTTTGCTGTAGCTGATTTTACTGGATAACTTTCAGGCCAACCTGAGAATAAATCGATACACACGAGGACAAACTCAAAGGGGCCGCTCTTGGGCATTTGTATGTAGTCAATTTGCAGTCTCTGGAAGGGGTATTGGGCCCGGACCTGGTGTCTTCGTGGGGTTTTTACTCTCTGTCCTGGGTTATTCAGAAAAACAGATTTGGCAGGCTGCACAGTAGTTTCTCGCAGTACTACTGAATCCAGGGGCGAGCCATCCTTGGTTCACAATCCTATTCATGGAAGTGGAACTGACATGTGTGGGTAGGTGAACTGCCGCTGCCATTGCTGGGTACAGAGAGGCAGGCAGGCATATTTTGCCTCCTTCCCTCCATACATTGTCAAGGTCTGGTGCTGCTCCCATACTGACCCACTTATCTTTCTCGCTCTCCCCTGCTTGCTCCTGTAATATACTCAGCTGCTGCCATGTTGGTTCTGGGATACTCACCTCTACCGCTGCTAAGGTCTCAGGGCTTCCTTCCCCTAGAGCTGCCTGTTTTGCAGTCAAATCTGCAAATGCATTTCCTTTTGCCTCAATTGTTTTTGCGCTCGTGTGTGCCGCTATCTTCATGATGGCCACTCGTTTAACCTTTTGAAGATTGTTCAGGACTCTCTTAATCCCTTCTCCATGTTTTACAGGTGTAGCTGCTGCTGTCAGATAACCTCTAGCCTTCCATATATGGCCATAATCGTGCGCTACGCCATAAACGTAAGCGGAGTCAGTGTAAATATTCCCTTCTCGTCCTTTTAAGTATTCTAGGGCTTGTTCTAAAGCTTTTAATTCTGCTTCTTGTGCTGACATGTGGGCTGGTAAGGGCTGTGCGTCAATCACCTGTGTATCAGTCACTACGGCATACCCTGTGTGATATTTACCCTTGTCATCAGCAAACCTACTGCCATCTATGTACAAAGTGTGTTCAGCGTTTAAAATCGGTGTATCTGTAACATGTGGGAATCCCATTGTCTCCTGTTCCATGAGCTGAAAACAATCGTGTTCATCTACTTCTTTAAACAAAAGAGTGTCAGGTACCTCATTTCCTTTCTCACTAGTACTATTAGCACTATCATTCCCCCTTGCCAAATTTGGTGACGGAAGAGGCAAAAAGGTGGCCAAATTTAAGGTTGTACAGCGCTGAAAAGTGACATTTGGAGGGAAGAGTAAAGTACACTGTGACCTTAATTGCCTAGCCATGGAAATGTGTTTGGGCTGTACCTGAGACAAGATTGCATGTATGTCATGTGTGGTATGCACTACAACTGGATTGTCTAGAACAATCTCTGATGACTTATCTATGATAATTGACACTGCAGCTACCGCCCGTACACAGGACGGTGAACCTCTAGATACTGGATCTAATGCTGCTGAAAAGTAAGCGACTGGTCTTTGTTTTACATGTGCCTGTGTCAGAACACCTGTGGCGTGTCCAGTGATCTCAGCAACGTATAGATTGAATTTCTTAGTGTAATCAGGAATACCAATGGCCGGGGCAGAAATCAATAGCCTTTTCAAAGTGATAAACGACTCATAAGCTACTTCTGTAAGCACATACGGTACAATTTTCAAACAATCGTATAATGGCTGCATCAAAGCGCTAGCATGTGGTATCCATTGTCTACAATATGACACAATACCTAAAAACATACGCAACTGTTTGAAATTCCATGGGGGTAACATTCCCTTTATCACTTGAACCCTCTCCTCAGTGAGATGTCTTGTACCCTGTGATATACAATGTCCCAGAAAGATAACTTTTTCCTGACACATTTGTAATTTGTTCCTATTAACCTTGCAACCCTTTTCTGCTAGAAATCGCAACAAATTAAGGGTGGTATCCAAACAAATTTCCTTGTCCGGGCAGCATAACAATAAATCATCCACATATTGTAACAATACACAGGAATCTGGTGGTACCCATTCTCCTCTCAAGTACAGGATATAACCCTGACTTATGTGAATTTTTCTCTATATCAGTGTATGGGGGTGGGATGGTTGAAGTAATATTATTTAAGGTTTCAACATTTTTTGTTCTTCTATCTTTCATATCCCAACCATCACAATCTGGATTATATTTCCACCCCTCTTCTTTTGCTCTATTTGAAACCTTAATTAAGCATTGAACCTGACGCATCCATTGCTTCTCTAACACCTCTCCTTGTCTGTCCCTTTTTATTTCACTCCATACATCCGGGTCTAAACCCGCTGCTCCTTTCACCTTAAATTTACAAAGGACATCCTTTAAGTCCCGCGCTTCATCTTCCCCACAGATGTTTTTAATTATCTGTGGCACTGTGTAATGTGCCACAATTCCCTAACGGGGTTTTGTGTTCCTCTGGCCCATTCTGACAGTCCTGCCTAGGTAGCGTTTTGGGACACTTAGTGTACAATATAAAACACTTAACCAAGTTACACTAGTTCCTCGTTGCCTTTTCCTCCTAGGATGCCAGAATACTAAAAACCTCTCCTGAATGAGATTCTTGAAACCGAATTACTTTATATGCTAGTCAACTGACAAATATTATGACCAGACTGACGACTACAACATATACAAACATTCCTTGAAGTGACCAGGTATCCGACTAGATCTCCGGGCTTTATGGAGACCTGCTTTATGGAGCAGACAGGGCTTATACTTTCAACCCGTCTATGGTTTATGAGTTAGATGTGAGGTTAATAAGCGTCAGACCCCCAAGCTCACAAGTTCCCAATCATGTGAGGTAAGGCGCATTCCGTTGCTTAGTTCGGCAATCCCCTTCTAACTCATACCATCCTTGACAAGGCTCATTCACTTTCTCAACAAGACAGACAGACAACAAACAACAAATAATTCCAGCAATATAAACCACAATATGCAGTAATTCTAGACTCACCACTACAGAGGCTGGTGTTTTAAAACCAGGAGAACCGTAACTGACAGAACGGATAGGCACAAATCAGGGGAGCACAGAATATAAGAAAAATAAAGCTTTTTCTTACCTGGCCAGGTTTTTGATCTGTGGTTCCCGGAATGCCTGTCCCTTCGTTCCGTCAGCGTAGCTCAGCCACCTCTTGTAGTATCATCGGTGGGTCCCACGTTCGGGCGCCAAACTGTTAGGTTCAACTTTTAAATAAGTTACTTTAAGTTTATATTGCTTTGTCAAATTTAAGCTCTTATTAAAGAAATAGACACAGAAACAGAGTATCTGTATATCAATCTACGAGCCCTGGTGTCCCGTATTCATCTGAACTGTCTTGGTTTATTGAATATTTTTATAAGATTGGTTACATGACGCAAATATCAAAGTACAATTTAGATATCAGCTAATAAAAGCAGTTTCGACAGATAATTTCTTATCAGCAGTCAAAGGTTACAATAAAAGCAGTTTCATCGAGAATAATGTGTCAGCAGACAAAGGTTAATTTCATAAGAGACTGCAACATAGGCATTATATTTTATAACAGATTTACACGTAGACATTCAGATTAAGTGAGAACTCTAAATCAAATCCCTAACCCTATCACGGGATTACATCACTCTTATGCATGCGGGAGAGTAAAAACATCCTGTGCCAGCCAATCAAAACGGCCAAAGATCAGCACCTGGAAGAACCCAGGGAGAAGATGCCGATGCCAGCAAGAGATTCTATAGGCATCAGACCATTGGAACTAAGGGAAGTATTTGTGCCTGTAGTTCTGCTTTAAAGTGAATAAAGCCAAGACTTTTTTTAGGATCCGCTGTGGAAAAAAACCCGTGTCAGGTTTTTGTTGCAGTCTGTGATTCCGCTGGAAAGATTCAACCTCTCCATTAGTTCTGTCACCCTCTGTGCAAGTTCTGGTGACCATTGTTAATTGGACAAAAAAGTCATGAGAAATGAAGATTTTTTTTTTTTTTTTTTTACAGGAACAGGATGGAAAGGCAAATCCTCTAATTGGGGCAACTAAGAGGAGATATCCCCTCACTTTGGAAAGATCTCCTTTTACTTTCGCCTATGTCCTTGGGTCAGTTAGGTGAAGGGAAATCTCCCTGATGGGACACAAAAAAGATCTTTGCGTGAACAACCAGTCTTTGACTCTAAACACTACTAAACCAGCTGATCTCCACAGAAAAGACTGCTAATATTAAAAAAAAAAACCCTGAAAATTGAATATCAAATACCGCAATTTTTCTTTCCTGACTGACTCCGTGTCAGCACAGGCATGGGTATGGGCCTCGCCCATCCCTACAATGATAGGACATTTAACTCATAAATCTTAGCACCTGGGCCAGCACCACATTCTGTAACTAGCACTCTGAATGGGCGGACAGGTGTGCTGACATGAAGCCAGTCAGGAAAGGAAAATTGCGGTAAGTATTTGATATTCAATTTTCCGTTTTCCTGACAACTCCATGTCATCACACACATGGGAAATAACTAGAGAAGATACAGGGTGGGTACGTTTGCAGAACAATTTTAATTATCGTGCCACAGAGCACATGACTCCATGGAAACACCCTTCGCTGCTGCCCAGTATGTAGAAATACTGAAAGTAGCATGCTCCCTGATGTCATCAGTCAATACCAACCCCGTCTCCTTATAGGCCAAGGTTATAGCTTAATTATCCAGGAAGTGGTACAAAAGTATATGAGAGAGAAGAGACTTGACTCCTATGTGGACAGTATATGCCTAAAAAGTCACTATGATTGCACTTCAACCCCAAAATAAGGCAATACAAAAAGTATCCCAAACAGAAGGGGATAGAGAAAAGCGGGGCTAACAGAAGAGCAAAAACCTGGTATATGTATCAAAAGTGAAAAATTTTTTGGCATAAAACACAAATAACAGGTAAATGGGTAGTGACCCAATGTAGTACTGTGCCTAGTAAAGTATCGCCGACCACCTAAAAGGCTGGTCTGTCGCGATCACAGACAAGGGGAACAAAACAACATAAACAAAAACATAGACAGCGTCCGGACTCACAGTAAATTGGTGTTAGCCTTGTTGTCCACTATGGGGAGTAGAACAGAAATTGCTAAGTAGGGCTCCAAGGCCGACATCAATCCCTGAGGTGGAAGGGCTCGGGGGAGGGTGATGGGGGACTGGGAACAGCAAGGAAGGTCATGTAGTAACCACAGGGTGTATGGGGGGGCTCAATGTTGGCACCAGCTGATGGAGGTATCTTGCCGGTGTCCGCAGGACAACAATTCTGGACAGTCTAATGTAAAGGGCAAAGCTGCCGAAGTTCAATGCTGTGTGAAAGTATATCACAAATACATCACAAATACAGCAAGTTGTTTTGAGATGACCAGTGGTCCGGGATGTCCTGGACTGGATGTATTCTCAAGAGCCAGAGGCAATGAGCTGTTAGTGAAGTACACCACCAGTATGCATAAATGTAACTGTATCAAAAGTTATATAGCAATTGCTGTTCTACTCCCCATGGTGGACAACAAGGCTGACACCAATTTACTGTGCGTCCGGACGCTGTCTATGTTTTATGTTTTTGTTTATGTTGTTTTGTTCCCCTTGTCTGCGATCACGACAGACCAGCTTTTTAGGTGGTCGGCGATACTTTACTAGGTACAGTACTACATTGGTTTACTACCCTTTTACCTGTTATTTGTGTTTATGCCAATAAATGTTTTACTTTTGATACATATACCAGGTTTTTGCTCTTCTGTTAGCCCCGCTTTTCTCTATCCCCTCCTGTTTGGGATACTTTTTGTATTATCCAGGAAGTAGCTAATCTATCAATGGGTCAGCGCTTCAGACTATTAAAACACTGCTGCCCCCCTATGTAAGTAGGGAACACCTCAGTGATACCCCAAAGAGGTTAAAGTCAAAATATAGGGGATGGAGCTGTGTAAAGACAGAGAGTGTGAGTGTTTTAAAGTGACAGGTGCTTTAGTGCGTGATACAATCCTACATAGATGGAAGATAAAAAATAAAAAATGTGAATTGACCAAAAGTTAATAAATATTATAAGGTGATAAATCCTTGTTTGAATTGTCAACTATATATACAAACAATTATAATCCAATCCAATAAGCAAACTCAATCCTTATATTATCAAAATTATAGAGCATGTGTTAGCAAAATCCACTGATTAAAAAATGCAGTGACAAGTGCCAAATATAGAAAAACCGTGGTTCTCAGACCACAGTGCAATACACACAGTGCAATAATGTGCAAAAAACGTTAAAAATTAAAAACAATCTATTATATAAAAAATATGTATCAAAAAAAATATATATAGTCCCATATACTATTTAATATAAAAGTTCATAATGGTGATGCAATGTGCAGTGCAATCAATTCTCATGCAAATCATATAACGTATTTCCCAGGAGATTCTTCTTTAATAATGGAGAGCCGTGCAATAGCTTTTAGCAATTTCCCCCAATCTGATTGCACTCACCGGAGTGCCCTGCCCCTGCAGGAGTATGAGCGTGTGATGTTAATCCTCAGCCTTTAATCGCTCCAATCCCACCGGTGCCAGTATCCTTCCACTTGACCCAATCCAGGTAAACCACTCGTTGAGAGGGGGAGGGGGACTCACTGCCCCTTGCTGTAGCACAGATCCCAGCCGGACATCCACTTTCATATGTTAAATAAAAAATAAAAAATCCATCATAGCGTAACTTTGTTTGTAATTAATTATTTTATTTGTGTAATACAGTCCAACACCAAGACTGAATCCATTCAAACCAATAGAAAAACTTAAAAATGGTGTTAATAAAAGAAGAGAGGGAGCTCGCAGGCTCACTGCCTCTCCACACAGTCCGGGGATGCAGCGCTACTGAAAACCGCTGCTTGCGTTCCACCGGTCTGGTTCCCGGAACCACGATACACGGAAGTGACGCTGTGCGTGCCAAGATAGTCCTGCCTTACGTGTTTCGTCATACGGACGTCATCGGAACATGATCTGCACTATGTTGTAAGTCAGTGGTCATCAACCCTGTCCTCAGGGCCCACTAACAGGCCAGGTTTGCAAGATAGCTGAAATACATCACATGTGATATCATTTGCTGCTCATTGATTGCAGTATTCTAGTCTGCATCTCTCCAAGGTAATACATAAAATCTGGCCTGTTAGTGGGCCCCGAGGACAGGGTCGATGACCACTGTTGTAAGCTGCATTAGTGCTCAGTTTCACAGATTTTAGGAAATACCAAATACAACATTTGAACAGCCTGCCTCGATCAGCCTCTGCCTTTCAAAATCCAAGCCTGCAACCGCAGCCTCTGAGGAGATGGATGAAGCACTGGACCCTGAGACAGCAGACCCCGGACTTTGGTGTCCTCAAACTCAGTAGACACAGATACGGAAACCATAGACATTTGGGCCATTAGGGTATTACTGCCAGAACTCTGACTTTATCGGTCTTCTGAGAAAGTTGAAGATTAGCGATGTCGGTGGAAAGGCATATGCAATTTGAAAAGATCATGCTGCTGTCAGAGCATTTGTCACTGATACCTGTGGGCAAGGTAGACTGGTGTAAAACATTGGCAGTTTTGCATTTGCTGGGGATGCAAATAGGTCCAGCCCCGGCTGAAAAGCCCAATGTATCACATTGGACAGGTATGTGGATTCAAGAACCACTTCTTCATTGTCTAACGGATGTCTTGACAAATAGTCTGCCTCAAGATTGGAGGGACCTGGAATATAGGCTGCTCACAGATGGAGAAGAATCGACTGAACATCCCTGAATTGTAACTTGAAAGGGCGAAAAAGGGCTTGAAAGGCAGCTCCCATATCCAGGATGTTGGACACTATATTCTTCACTTGGCAGGGCCACTTGCCTTGGGCTACTCTCCCCTGGCAGGTAGATCCCCAACCTTGAGTACTGTCATTGGTTGTGACTACTATCCAGGCAATTGGCAAAAGGTGTGACCGGACGAAAGATTATAGGGGTCTAGCCACCAGCTCAGAACATTCTTCACCTGTGATGAGGTTTGAATCTATTGGCTTGTGTTGTGACTTCCACTGGGACAGGAAACTGAATCAGAAAGCTCGGGCCTTCCACTGAGCCCATCTCACCATGGGTATTGCAGCCACCATTGTCCCCACTACCTGGTGGCATTGTTTTGGCTGCGAGAAAGTTGGCTGTCAGTGCAGAACAAAATCTCTGATGAATCCCTGGAATCTTCTACTCTGGAAGGGACACCATGCTTTGATGAGTGTCTCCACACACTCATAGGTATATGAGGCATTGAGTAGGTGTGAGATTGCTTTTTTTTTTTTTTTTTTTTATGAAGCTGATCAGCCAACCGAAGTCCAAAGAACTGACCGCACTAGCATCTGGTGTGAAAGAAGAGTTTCCCGATTCTGGTTCGGCAAAAGCAGATCGCCTAGGTAATGGTAAAATTGAGCTCCTCTCTGCCATAAAAGGACCACCAGAGAGAGAAGAACCTTGGAGAACACCCTTGGAGAGGTTGTAACCCTGAAGGGCAAATGAACAAACTGAAGGTGTAGAGGCCCCAAGGCGAAGCAGAGATATTTTGGCAGTTTTGAAGTATTGGAATATGAACATAAGAATCTCTTAGATCCACGGATAGCTGCCAATCTCCTGGTTAAACAATTTTTAGTATGGTTTGACATGATTCCATCTTGAAGTGTTCTTTCCTTATATATCCATTCCACCTCGTTAGGTCTACAGGGATCTTTGTTGGAATGCACTTGGAGCACGTCATCTAGCGGAACAGACAAGAGTGACCCTTGGATATGGTGCGCAAGACCCACTTCTCTTTTACATTGGTCCATACTCTTTGAAACCAGAGCAGACTGGCCCCTACTGGAAGGGACTAGGTGAGCAAACAGTCAAAACGACTTAGAAGTTTCTCGCAGTTGGGTCCAAGCTTTTCACCCACACTTCCATGGCTTGCCACTGACACCAAATGCCATTGCAGGCCTGCATGCCTCACCAGCTAATACATATATCTTTTGAGGTCAAGGTGAGCTCCTTGTCTATGATATCCCTAAACGATACTGCGTCTTCTAGAGGCAGTGTCACATGCCTTTCCAACCTCAACGGGGCAGCATCCACAACACAACCGGTACTTGAGGTCTTCTTTCCTAAAAGGATAATGTTTGGACAAACAGTTGAGAAAAGAAAATGTGTTATTTATCTAGGATCCATTTTCCCATTGATGTATCCCGATATGCTTGAAATATTTCTTCTTTTTGGGGCGACTCTCTAGCTTGTCCTCCCTTATCAAGGAGCGTCTGACCGCCCTCA
Source organism: Aquarana catesbeiana (assembly GCF_042186555.1). Taxonomy (NCBI): domain Eukaryota; kingdom Metazoa; phylum Chordata; class Amphibia; order Anura; family Ranidae; genus Aquarana; species Aquarana catesbeiana. The sequence continues at coordinate 668,233,142 of NC_133325.1, forward strand.
CAAAGTCATTCACCTCGGTTTAATCAAACCTGCCCCCTGATCTACATTTTCATCTGAGGTTTCTCCCGGATCAGAGCCAGATGCGTAAGCTTCAGGAGGTATTGGTAGCTGCAACACGGTTTTCATCCTGGGAAGCGAAGGCCATCCTTTGCACTGCAGGACGTCTCCGATTAGCATAAGCTTCCAAGGTGTCTTGAAACATTTGTTTCAATAATGACACTATTTTTGATTTGTCTGCCTCCCTCTACCTCATGGCCTCCAGAAAGCAAGTTTTGCAGGCTGTCTTGCCAGGAAGGGCCACATTTGGACAGGCCCAGCATCCCCTTGATAGATATATGGGGTAAATCCGCGCAGTGGTTGAGTGTAGTTAGGATATGGGGCTGCTGCCTCTACAGATACAATACCACCTAAGTGGAGTGTATTAGAATTTGGTAAAAAGCAGGAGTAGTTATGGCGCTGCCCTTGTGGGGTTAGAATTTTTATTTTTTTCTATTAGTGGACAATTCCACTATATATTACATGGTGTACATAACTCCTATAGATCTAGAGTATTATTCTTAAAAATTATATTTATGAGCGAAAAAAACCCCAAAAAAAACGTATATGTACCAAAATAACGTGAGTGTTTTAGATCTGGAATCTGTGACTGGTACTCGGTTACTAATAATCACATTGTAATAAAAGTGAAATATCAACATAAAATTATTTCCACAAAGTGCATTTGTGCTAAACCAGTGCTATAAATGTCATAAAGTGACTGCTGCTAAATCATACAGAATCATACAAAATGTCCAGTGCTATGAATTCCATAAAGTGACTGGTGCTAGATCATACAAAATCATATTAAATGTCCAATATAAAAGGTGACTGATGTGTTTTTCATTTGGTAAAAAGCAGGAGTAGTTATGGCGCTGCCCTTGGGGTTAGAAATTTTTTTTTCTATTAGTGGACAATTCCTCTATATATTACCTGGTGTACATAACTCCTATAGATCTAGAGTATTATTCTTAAAAATTATATTTATGAGCGAAGCAAAAAGCAAAAGAACAAAAAAACCCCCCAAAAAACAAAAAAAACAAAATAACGTGAGTGTTTTAGATCTGGAATCTGTGACTGGTACTCGGTTACTAATAATCACATTGTAATAAATGTGAAATATCAACATAAAATACTTCAATCATTTCCACAAAGTGCATTTGTGCTAAACCAGTGCTATAAATGTCATACAGTGACTGCTGCTAAATCATACAGAATCATACAAAATGTCCAGTGCTATGAATTCCATAAAGTGACTGGTGCTAGATCATACAAAATCATACTAAATATCCAATATAAAAGGTGACTGATGTGTTTTTAACTAGTAATCTTGGATAGGAAAAGTTCCATTAATGAAAAAAAAAGAAAGTTCTTTTTGCAGTATTTTAGGATGTTCAATCTCTGAGAAACAGATTTCTGTAGGAAAATTTCTTATCCAGGTGCTGGCTTTTTAATTAGTGCCTTATCTGCATGCTCTGATACTGCTTGCACTCACCGGATTTTCTTTCCCCTGCAGGGGTGCAGGCAGTCACAGTATCTGCCACTGTGTAGCAATCATAGATGTCTCCAAACTTTACTTTCCGTGTTGTTTTGATGTATTACATATAAAAGAAAGGAGGGATACCCATAGCGTAAAACCGTATAGAAACTTTTATTAAAGCTTAATAACACTGTGGTACTCACATTTTCAATGATAAAAACGAGCATGAAAAAGATATCAAAATCGCTTTGCTAGAGGTGCTGCAAGACGTCCGGAAGCCCGCCCCGGCAGCAGTCACTTTATGACATTTATAGCACTGGTTTAGCACAAATGCACTTTGTGGAAATAATTGAAGTGTTTTTATGTTGATATTTCACTTTTATTACAATGTGATTATTAGTAACCGAGTACCAGTCACAGATTCCAGATCTAAAACACTCATGTTATTTTGGTACATATAGGTTTTTTTTTTTTGTTCTTTTGCTTCGCTCATAAATATAATTTTTAAGAATAATACTCTAGATCTATAGGAGTTATGTACACCAGGTAATATATAGAGGAATTGTCCACTAATAGAAAAAAAATTTCTAACCCCACAAGGGCAGCGCCATAACTACTCCCGCTTTTTACCAAATTAAAAACACATCAGTCACCTTTTATATTGGACATTTAATATGATATTGTATGATCTAGCACCAGTCACTTTATGGAATTCATAGCACTGGACATTTTGTATGATTCTGTATGATTTAACAGCAGTCACTTTATGACATTTATAGCACTGGTTTAGCACAAATGCACTTTGTGGAAATAATTTCATGTTGATATTTCACTTTTATTACAATGTGATTATTAGTAACCGAGTACCAGTCACAGATTCCAGATCTAAAACACTCACGTTATTTTGGTACATATAGGTTTTTTTGTTTTTTTTTCGCTCATAAATATAATTTTTAAGAATAATACTCTAGATCTATAGGAGTTATGTACACCAGGTAATATATAGTGGAATTGTCCACTAATAGAAGAAAAAATTTTTCTAACCCCACAAGGGTAACGCCATAACTACTCCTGCTTTTTACCAGCATCCCCTTGGTTGTGGCTGTGAGTAATGATCAGACTCATCACGCTCCTGAGGTGACTGAAGTTTAAAGGAGAAGCAGAGAGACGGGATACATTGTGCCTTTCCTTGATCTGTATCCACTACTTGAAGAGGAGGCACAGTCACCGGTAGAATGGTGAGATCTGGAAGGATTACAATATATCTGCCATTAGCCAGACAGCTCACAAAGGAGGAGGGGAATGAGAGAAAAAAAAAATTGATCTCTCTCTCTCATATATATATATATATATATATATATATATATATATATATATATATATATATATATATATATTCTATATCTATCTCAATCGCCATACCTTCTTTGCATAAGCTGGTCTTTTGGAGGGGTTGGCTCTTGATTTGGCATTCTGTACTAAAAATCCTATTTTCTTTTTCGCACATCATGGGACACAGGGTTAGGCTAATATTCATTACCTACTAGGACGTCCTAGAGCCTTGAGGGGAGGGAGACACCCTGTCAAACAATAGCCATCAGACCTTGTATGGCAGCCCACAGTACACTGCGTCCGAAAGCCAAATCCTCGGCTGCTCAAACATCCACTTGATAAAATTTTGTGAACGTATGCACTGAAGACCAGGTAGCAGCTTTATAAATCTGAGCCAGATACCTGATGGCAAAAAGCCCAGGAGGTTCCTACACCCCTGGTAGAATGAGCTCTCACCCTAAAGGGAGGAGCTTTAATGTTTCAAACCTTAGGTCTGAATGACTAATTGACGGACCCAATTGGCAATGGAAGCTGCCTGCCCCCTTCTTGGGTCCTTTTGGTAAAACAAAAAAGGAGTCTGATCCTCGGATCTCCGCAGATCTAGACAAACAAACCTTGACTGCCCGGACAATGTCCAAGGAATGCAGTTGTCCCTCTTCCGCCGAACGAGACCGAGAGAAAAAAAAAAAGGCAAAATAATGTCCTGATTTAAATGAAAAGCTGACACCACCTTTGGCAAAAAGGATGGAACAGGTCGTAACATGACTCTGTCATCGTGAAGGAGCAAGTATGGTTCCCTGCACGAAAGGGCCGCCAACTCTGACACCCTTCTAGCCGAGGTGATGGCCATCAGGAAGGCTAGCTTGTGTAACAGCAAGTCTAATGGAATTTCCTTGATAGGCTCAAATGGTTGTTTCTTTAACACAGACAGCACCAAGTTAAAGTCCCAAGGACACATAGGTGACCTAATGGGGGGAAGCAAATGAGTTGCCCCCTGCAGAAAAGGTTCGGACCAGCGAATGGGAGGCTAAAGGCCTTTGGAAGAATACTGACAGGGCCGAAATCTGACCTCCGATTGTACTCAAATCCAATCTGATTTCCACAGCCGTCTGTAGAAAAGTGAGACTTCTCCCAATCACTTATTTCCGAGGATGACATTTTTTGGCTTCACACCAAGCAATATATGTCTTCCTGCCCTTATGATATATCTTCTCAGTATTCACCAGTGTAGACACCACTGGCCCGAGATGCCACGGTCCTTTAACACCCTGGCTTCAATAGCCATGCCGTCAAATTTAGAGACTGTAAATTTGGGTGGAATATAGAGCCGCGTACACACGGGTGGACTTTTCGATCGGACTGGTCCGACGGACTTTCAACTGACTTTTTAACGAACGGACTTGCCTACACACGATCACACCAAATTCCGACGGATTCGTACATGATGACGTACACCGGACTAAAATAAGGAAGTTGATAGCCAGTAGCCAATAGCTGCCCTAGCGTTGGTTTTTGTCCGTCAGACTAGCATACAGAAGAGCGGCTTTCTGGGTCCGGCGGAGTTACGACGTAAAGATTTGAAGCATGTTCCAAATCTAAAGTCCGTCAGATTTTCCACTGGAAAAGTCCCCTGAAGGTCCGATGAAGCCCACACACGATCGGATTGTCCGCCGGACTCGGTCCGTCGGACCAGTCCAATAGAAAAGTCCGACCGTGTGTACGCTGCATTGGACCTCGAGACAGTAGATTGGGGCGATGTGGAAGCGTCTATGGCCCGTCGATTGTCAGTCTCACAATTTCCGGAAACCAGGGCCTTCTGGAGCAGGCTGGTGCCACCAGAATGACTGGAACCCCCTCTCTCCAAATCCTGCGCAACAAATGTGGAAGGAGAGGGATCGGAGGGAAAGCATAAACTAGGGAGTACTGGCTCCATGGAACTACCAGAGCATATGCTCCAATTGCCAGAGGATCTCTTGTTCGGGACACAAACTGCTGTAGCTTGTTGTTGAACCTGGATGCCAGTAGGTCGACCTCTGCCCATCTCCAATGCTTCCAAATTTCCTGGAAGGCCCCTGGGTGTAGGGACCATTCCCCCAGGCAGATCTGCTGGCGGCTGTGAATCTGCCTTCCAGTTCTCTACTTCTGGGATATGGACTGCCGATAGAATCGGCACATGATCTTCTGCCAAGTCTAGTATGTGGTTCACCTCCTTCAGAGCTGAACGACTCCTGGTACTGCCTTGGTAATTTAAATACGACACTGCAGTGGCATTGTCGGACTGAACCCTGATAGGGCAGTCCTGAAGCTGAACATCTTGTTGTAAAGGCCTGCAATGGAACTGGGCATAGGGCACTGCCTCGAAGGAGGACACCATCCTCCCTAGAAGACTCATACAGAGCCGAATGGAGGGTTGTCTGTTGCCCCTTATCTGACGCACCTGATCCTTCAGGGCACAGATCCTTACGGGTGGCAAAAATACCCTTGCTTGGACCGTATCTAGGATCAGATCTAAATACTTTAGACTTTGAGCTGGTCTCAAGGCTGACTTTTCGGTATTTATGATCCAGCTTAAGCTTTCCAAATATCGTACTGTGCATGTTGTGCTCTGTTCTAGAGCCTGTAGTGAGTGATCTCTGAGCAGGAGGTCGTCCAGATACCCAAGCACCAAGATCCCTTGGGCCCTTAAAAGACCCAGTACTGGTGCTAGGACCTGTGTGAACACCCAGGGAGCTGTGGCAAGCCTGAAGGGTAGAGCCACAAACTAAAAATGACATTCCTCTACTGCAAATCGCAGAAACCTCTGCTGAGGCTGAAAGATAGGTAGGTGTAAATACGCATCTTTTATATTGATGGAGGCTAGAAAGTCTGCCATCTGGAGCGAGGCTACCACTGAGTGGACAGACTCCATCCAAAAGGACTGGATTAGTAGATACTGGTTCAGGGATCTTCGATCCAAAATGGGCCTTGTGTTCCCGTTTGGTTTTTGTAAAACCCCGCGCCCCTTTCGGATACAGGAACCTCTACAATCACTCCTTGGTGCACTAAATTATGTGGTGCCCGAAGCAATAAGTTTCTTTTTGGAGGATCCGAGGGAACGCTGGATCTTATAAACCTCTGAGGGGGAACCCCCCCGCAACTCCAGCTTGTAACTGCAGGATATAGTTGAGGTTACCCACTCGTCCTGAACTATTGTTCTCCAAATGTCTGCAAAGTGCAGCAGCCTTACCCCCACCTGATAGAAAAAGAGGGCTTGTTGCTGTTTTGAAGAGTTTTGGACCCAGGGCTTTTTCTGGCCCTTGCCTTGCAGGTTGCCCCTGGCTCTAGCGCCATCTGCGTTGGCACTGAGACACTTGAGGAATTAGTCCCTGATGTTTTAAACAGGGGGATGCTTGGTGTTTTTCTTCACATAAAGTAGAGAACTCTTCCCTCCGTAAATCTTTTGGATATATTTGTCCAAATGATCTTCAAATAAATGTTCCCCATGAAAGGGGAAACCTGCCAATAACTTTTTACAAGGAAGCTCGGCTGACCAGTTCTTAAGCCACAAAAGTCTGTGCATATGTACAGACAGGAGATAGAGAGCCAAACAAGAAACCTGCTGTATTGATTTCCAGCCAGTTCTTCCCGGTTAGGCCTGTCAGGCCGTCTGACCTGATCATTTACAGACTGGCAGATACCAGTTGCTGCAACAACTGGCTGAATAGCTGAACTGGCCAAACAAAAGGAAGCCTTTAATAATGACTCCAATTTCTTGTCAATAGGGTCTTTCAAGTTAAGTTCTTGTTTAACCGCTTGCCGAGCAGCCACCGCAACATGGCTCGGCTGCGTGAATCGCTGTCATGTTGTGTCGATTCCCTTTTTGTCCACTAGGGGCGCGCGCACGCCCATGGAGCCGATGCGAGTGCCGGGCGGTTGCGATCACCGCCGGGCTCTCGCAATCGCTCGGGGCACACAACTGGGATCTGTGTGTGTAAACACAGTTTCCGGTTCTCGGAGAGGGGGAAGTGACAGATCGTCTGTTCATACAGAGTATGAACAGTGATCTCTCTCTTCTCCTACACAGTCCACTCCCTCCTTCAGTTAGAACACACATTAGGGAACACATTAACCCCTTGATCGCCCCCTAGTATTAACCCCTTCCCTGCCAGTGACCTTTTTACAGTAATCAATGCATTTTTATAGCACTGATCGCTGTATAAATGCCAATGGTCCCAAAAATGTGTCAAAATTGTCCGACGTGTCCGCCTTAATGTTGCAGTTGCGATAAAAATCGCAGATCGCTGCCATTACTATTATTATTAGTAAAAAAAAAAAAAAAAAAAATAATAATAATAAATAATAAAAATGCCATATAACTATCCCCTATTTTGTAGACACTATAACTTTTGTGCAAACCAATCAATATACGCTTATTGTGATTTTTTTTTACCAAAAATATGTAGAAGAATACATATCGGCCTAAACTGAGGGAAAAAATAGTTTTTTATATATATTGTTGGGGGATATTTATTATAGCAAAAAGTAAAAAATGCATTTTTTTCAAAATTGTCACTCTTTTTGTTTATAGCGCAAAAAATAAAAACCGCACAGGTGATCAAATACCACCAAAAGAAAGCTCTATTTGTGGAAAAAAAGGACGTCAATTTTGTTTGGGTGCAATATCGCACGACCATGCAATTGTCCATTAAAGGGACGCAGTGCCGAATCGCAAAAAGTGCTCTGGTCAAGAAGGGGGTAAAATCTTAATGTCACGGAACGTCCCACACTCCGCTTGAGTGCTTCCGTCATATACCACTTCCTCCCAGTCTGTATACAGATATCCCAACCTCTCTGAGCACAAACAAGGCGACACTTGCTTGTTGCTACCAAGAACTCACTTTATTTAGAATCAAAATTACAAGACTTTATATGCCGTTGGAACCTCCTCTAACAATACAACTGTAACCTAATTAACATGAGCTAATTATCTAATCCTTTATACAGCCTAGGTGACTGAGACATGACCTTTCGCCCAGACTTGTGGTCACCCAGCTTCACACAGTGATATAAACACAATAGCTGGAGCTAATTACAATTAACAATACAAAAACAAAACCTAATTAACATGAGCTCCAATAGGAGTCGTCCTGTCTCCTACATTGTATACAGGACAATGTGATCAGCTCATTCAATTAACATACATCCTGGGAGATATTGTGGACAAATATTACTGTCCCATTTTAAGTAGTCCAAGATATATTTTCTCACTCACCCTGTGCCAGGATGGCACAGGGTGACTTAGACATAAGATGTATTCTGAGTTCCACGGGCCCTCCCGTCACATCTCTCCCCTTTCGGCAGGAGACTAGCACAGGAGGAGACCCCAGACGGGTTGACTCCGAAGTTAGTAAGTAGTTCCAGTCCTCTACTGCTTGTACCCACACAGTACCCCAAATAAATTGTTCCAAACAAAGCATTACTCACCCAGCCAACCTCTGCCTCTCTCAGAAAACATATCTCCCTGGAATCCTTTCTGCCGCTGGAGAGAAGACAGGGTGTCTGGGCTCACTCTGTCATGCTGTTGGGGATCTGGGCCCACTGCCCAGCATCCCTGGGGTATACAGGTAGAGACTGAAGTCCCATCCACCTTCACAGGAAATCCATCCTCTGTTAGTTGAGGGCAGAGTCCAGCAGTCCTCGGCCCTGTTGCCAGCCCTTCTGCTGGAAACCCCACACCATCTGTTCCGGCTAACTGTTGGAGAGGGAGGCCGACTGCCCCGCCTCCCTGGAACTCTGTAGTTGTTGCCGGTGCTGGGCAGAGGTTGGTAGCACTCTGCCCTGTTGCCAGCACTTCTGCTGGGGACTCCGCATCCTCCGCTCCGGCTAACCGTTGGGGCAGGAGGCTGGCTTCCTCCACTCCCAAACTGTGTAGCTGCCATTGGGGAGGTGAGCCGGCTGCTTCCTTTTCCATTCCCTCATCTGGCTGCTGGGACGACATGTCGATGGTACTGTCTCCCAGGTACATGGATCTTTGCTGGGGAGGAAAGCCCGCTTCCTCCACCCTGGCCAACTGTTGGGGAGGGACAACACACACCTCCTCTCCCTTCTCCCCCTGTATCTGCTGCTGGGAAGTGATTGCCATCTTCTCACCCTGAACCTCCACAATTGCTGCAGGTGTGGGGCAGAGGTCTTAGACCCTCTGTCCGGTTGCCAGCACTTCTGCTGGGGGTTTGCCAGGTGGTTCCTCCTCTACAGAAACGTCTATGAAATCCCCAGTCTCTGGAATTGGTAAAAGTGTGGGACAGAGGTCTTGGACCCTCTGTTCAGTTACCAGATCTTCAGCTGGAGAAGTTTGTTTTAACTCCATAGATGCTGCTGGCAGAAAATCACATGTCCCTGTCAGTGTTGTGGGAGAAAGGCCGACTACCTCTTCTCTCAAGAAGGCCAAAGCCACTGTTGGTGCTGGGCAGAGCACAGTGAACTTTGGCCCTGATAGCAGCTCTTCTGCTGGAGGCTCATCAGTTTGTTCTTCCTCAGCAGAAAAGTCTATCAAATCCCATGTCTCTGCAACTGATGTCTGGGGATAGAGGTTCACCATCTCCTGTCCATGGAACCCAGAAGATGCTATCATTTCTGGGCAGAGGTTAACAGAGCTCTGCCCTGTTGTCAGCACTTCAGGTTTTGAGACGGCAATCTCCGGATTTTCCACTGCCGATTCTCTGGCATGCTGCTGAACTTGTTCTAGCAGTTTCCTGTATGCCCTTTCCAGATGCTGTTCTTTCCTTAGCAAATGGTCCAGATCAGGTTTGAGCTCTGAGACCCCTGCAAGACCGAGCATAGACTCTCTATATTCTCTCAGGTCCTCAAGGTCAGGTTCCCCTTCATCGCCAAACATAAAAAGATCTGTAAGGCTCTCCCACAGCAATCCAGGGCCGCCAAAGTCATATTCCTCCGGAGAGCATTCTGTTGTCTCCCCTAAATATCCCTCCTCTGCGTGCCATTGCAGAGCCCGATAACGATTGTCCAGCTCTATCTCCTGCTGGACTAACCTGTCCAAATCAGTCATCCATTGCTCCTGGGGCTGCTCTCCCAAGAATGCCATCCGCAATGCCCGTTGGTCACTGGCCCGTTGTTCTTGGGTTGGAAAGCACTTGCCCTGTTTTATACCAGCGAGACGGAGGGCTGCAATCCAGAGCTCCACCCGAATTTGCTGCCTGAGCTCCAGGTATTCATCCTTAGACACAGTCCTGGTGTATGTTGAAAGGATGATCCGCAGAAGCCCCAGGAACTCTGATGCCAGGTCCATATTTCCGCTGGGGTGACTGAAGTCTGCTATGCTGATCTTGGATCCAGTTGGAGGTTTGGATGTTCCAGACTGCAGGAAGCTTTCCCGCTGCTTGCCACCAATGTCACGGAACGTCCCACACTCCGCTTGAGTGCTTCCGTCATATACCACTTCCTCCCAGTCTGTATACAGATATCCCAACCTCTCTGAGCACAAACAAGGTGACACTTGCTTGTTGCTACCAAGAACTCACTTTATTTAGAATCAAAATTACAAGACTTTATATGCCGTTGGAACCTCCTCTAACAATACAACTGTAACCTAATTAACATGAGCTAATTATCTAATCCTTTATACAGCCTAGGTGACTGAGACATGACCTTTCGCCCAGACTTGTGGTCACCCAGCTTCACACAGTGATATAAACACAATAGCTGGAGCTAATTACAATTAACAATACAAACAAAAACCTAATTAACATGAGCTCCAATAGGAGTCGTCCCGTCTCCTACATTGTATAGAGGACAATGTGATCAGCTCATTCAATTAACATACATCCTGGGAGATATTGTGGACAAATATTACTGTCCCATTTTAAGTAGTCCAAGATATATTTTCTCACTCACCCTGTGCCAGGATGGCACAGGGTGACTTAGACATAAGATGTATTCTGAGTTCCACGGGCCCTCCCGTCACAATCTTCCGGGGCTAAAGTGGTTAAGGAAGAGACTGCTGCATCTACGGCTGGCATGCTATGCCTGTTCCAACAGAGGGTGTAAGGGGAAAGCCTGTGCAGCCTGAAGAGGCCTCAAGGATCCCAAAGAGGACCAGGAGGGCTCAAGTAACCTCTGTAAGAGGCAACTTTTTTTTTTAAATCAAAAGGAACTTTGAGAAATCAGTAAAACAGAAACAATACAGAATTCCACATCAATACACATTATGCTGAAACACCTTGCATTTAGTATACAGCACACTCGGCACATAGTCACATTTCAACCGTGTATGAGTCAGTTGCAACAATGGAATACATTCGATCACAGAGTAGCTGAAACAACCAAGGCCCCCCGGCTGGAGGGTCCAGCCCTTTCACCACCACAGCCAAGTTGCATGAGTAAGCAGTCCATAATCAGGTCTACAGGGGCTAAACCAGGAACAGATAGCCATGATGCCCCAGTTTTGTTGCACTACCCCTGTGTTGGTAGATAAATTTTTCCAACCTTATGGTGTCGCCCATTTGCGTCAACCACTCCTTCACTGTGGGGGGATCTGTCTGCCTCAAAATTAATTTCCTGACCTGCAAAAGGGCCCTAGCTATAGTTAGTCTAGAGGTCTCCTCCACCGGGACTTCATCTATAATTCCCAACAGGCATAGTTTAGGGTGTTCTACAAGATGAATCTGAAAAACGGATTAATAATCCCCATCACCTCCTTCCAATATATGTGCAGTTTGGGGCACCTCCACAACATATGGACCAAGTGGCCATGATCCCTCATGTATCTAGTGCAAGATGAATCATCATGCACCCCCATTCTCGCCAGTTTAGCCGGTGTATAGTGGACACGTAAAAGCACATACAATTGGGATAACCTTTGGGCCACATTCAAAGAACACAGAACCGCCGCAAGAGCGTCCTCCCATTGGTCTTCTTCAAATGCTCCGACATCTTTCCTATCTGAATATCACTGCTGTGGTGCTGTCAGGAAGGGACTTGAGTAACATGGAGTAGCTGCATGAGATAAACCCCTTGTAAGAGGTCACCTCAAGCATGTAACTGAAAATTGGTGTGGGACTCTGCATCCACTCGTCAATTTCCATTCGGGCCCTAACAGAATGCTGAAGCTGGTAATAATAAAATTGCAACCCCCCCCCCCGTAGCAATACGGAGAAGTTGAGCAGGTGGGTCTACCAAGTTCAATACCGGATCTTTATCTAGTCCTAGAACTCTGGGTATGTGTTGTAATTGTGAGGCCAGATAGTAGAGCTTCACCCTGGTAGTCGAATTGTGCCAGATGAGAGACCGGAAGATTGAATTAATGATGCAAAACTGCTTCAGTGGAACAACCATCGGAGAGTTGTGGAGTATGTATAGGATCTGTGACATTAGGATCATTTTGATCAAGTTTATCCTACCTACCGGAGAGATTTTCAATCGGGACCACACCTTAACCCAGTCCTGGCAACAGTTCAGCAACGGGAACAGGTTCAAGGTGATATATTCCAGAGGGTGGGGTGTGACCTGTACACCCAAGTACCTGAACTCAGAGGATACAAGGATATCCATTAGGGATACTGATTCTTATCCAACATCATAAGGGACGACTTGGTCCAGTTGATCAGTGGCCGAACCTTTGAATGACCCCCATGGCCTCCCTCAGGGAGGACAACGTGTCTCCCAGTAGGAGCATGGTGTCATCTGCATACAGCATCAGTTTTTAATGCAGCTCTCCATACCGAAACCCCTGTACTCCTGAATTAGTGTGAATACAGGCTGCCAATGGCTCGATAGTGAGAGCAAACAAAAGAGGGGATAGGAGGCATCCCTGCCTTGTGCCTCCAAATAGGCTAAAGTACAGAGATACTCTCCCTGCCTTCGGGAGCTATATAATAAATTGAACCCATGCGATATATTCCTTCCCCAGTCCAAATTTGTGAAGGATAGCCTATAGATATGACCATTCAATACTATTGCAGGCCTTGTGGGCATCGAGAGAGCAAAGCTGTATCCCCCATGTTATCAGACATGGGCTGTATATTAATAAACAGCCTGCGTAACTTTATAGAGGTGGATTTCTGAGGCATAAATCCTGCTCGATCGAAATGAATTATGGAGGATATTACCTTATTCAATCTTATGGCCAACACCTTTGCCCGTATTTTCACATCTGTCTACAGAAGGGATATCGGTCTATAGGAGCTGGGGTCCTTATCGGGCTTTAGGAGTAAGAATATAATGGCTTTAGTCAGAGGGTGGGAGGCACCCATTTTTTTGGGCTTTGTTGAACACCTCTAACAATCTAAGCAATAGGGTCTCGTCATGTTGCTTATACACGTCTGCAGGAACACCATCCTCCCCCGGTGCTTTGGAGTTAGGGAACATCCCGGTCGCCACTTGAAGCTCCTCCAAAGTCAAAGGCGCATCTAGTTGTTGCCTTGAACTATCCGACAAAGTCGGTAGTTCCATTTCCCCAAGATATGTGTGTAAAGAATCTTCCGTGTAAGTTTGCCGAATTCAGTATAAATCAGAGTAGTAGGACACAAAGCACTGACATAATTTAATCAGGTTTGTTTGTGACAAGAGGCAACTTAAAAGGCAGAACGAACCATCTCGGTAAGAGTCTGGATCAAAAGCCTCTGCGACTGAGAGGCAGATATCAACTGGTTATCTTCTTGTCCAGATTGCTCAGAAGCAGACTCATCCGCCAGGCCCTCCACAGAATCCTGAGCTTTTAGCTCTTCCCCACCCTCAACCCATTCCTGCTCCAAACTAAGAGGCTCCAGGGAGGGGGATCTGTTACGTCTCTTGCCACCCTGCGGGATGGAGGCAATCATGCCAGCAATCCTGTGCTCTAACCCGGCTAGGGCCGAGGACAGTTCATCCTTGGTGATAAAGTGTAAAGCAGCAGCGTTGAATGTAGGCACAATACCACATAGGCGCAGCGGCTCAGATTGCCCAGAATCCTCTGGTCTTTCAGGTTATACAACACTAGGGATACGACTAGGTTCATCTGTAACCACCGACGACATAGGCGTGCCCTTCCCTGTAGTGTTAGTCCCGCTCCTCTTTTTTGAAGACATTTACTAGCCACAAAAAGAGAATACCTGAGTGTAGTATTAACACACCTCAGAAGGGAGCCCCTTTAATAGGGCTCACCAAGCCCCTATGCAACAATCATGCTAAGCACCTTTAGCCTGCCAAGCAACACCTGGTGACTCATGTGACCCGGGCAAGGAGAAATGAACCGCTACAAATGCCTGTTTCAGAGCCTGCTCTGTGTCCCACAGCTGCCTTCTGGAAGCACCGCATGCTTGGCATACACAGCTTAAATAAGCTGATTGTGTGCCGGAACGTTCTGCGGCTATATTCACATATGACGGGAATCTTCATGCACCTAGATAAAGGCTACGGTGCATGTGCCACCAAACAAACAGTTGAGCACAGCAGTGCTCTTGCGAATGCACGTGTGCCATGGCGAACTAAGAGCCAGAATGGCGCACCATTGTGCGCCATCATACAGGTAAAAAACAGCCAGACACAAGCAAAAAAAAAAAAAAAATGGTACACTTTGCAAACACCCACGGCTAGCCCAAAACTCCCCCATATGGTCACTGCACACAGGTGTCCAGCCTCTAGCTAGCTTGACTGATTGTTACAATCATTGGGACACCCCACAATAAGTAAAGGGGTTTCACTTACCCGTCCAGGCGCAGGGCAGCTTAGACACTAAGAGCCCAATCTTCACCCTTCACGGCGGGTTCCTGTCACTTGAGGACCTTCAAGGACTGGGCACCCTTTTCATGTTTATGGTCCACTCCCTTGGACCTGTACAGCACCCTGCAGGAATGCCTTAGCGATGTGGTGTCCAGGATTCCACTTTGCAGGGTCAAGGTCACATTATAGGCAAAACCTCACAGGATCTTGAGTCTTTGTGAGACTCAGGTACCATTTATCTAAGAATATAGAGCCTGTATCAAATGGATCTGATTAGTCAATCCCTTGGTTCATTTAAAAACCCGTTTGTGGGACTAGAGACCTGGAGCTCAGAGAGCTCAAACGTGCCATCCACTTTGCAGAAACTGATAAAAAACTGAAGTACTTCCTGTATGGGAGGGGTTATAAAGGGGATCACTTCCTGTCTAAAGACCTTTGGTCTACCAGTGTCCATTCACCTGGAGATGAAGTATAACCCAGTAGGTAATGAATATTAGCCCAACTCTGTGTCCCATGATGTATGAAAAAGAAAGTCAGGTTAACATCATAAGTGCTAAGGCACAACTCCTTCCAGGCATTCAGAAGCAATTACATGCAGGAAAATACCTTCTGGTCACAGTACCAGGCTTGGGCAGCAGGTGGCAGTGCAGAACACCACAGCATATGTGCAGAGAGCTTGAGAGAGAGCATGCAGCTGACCTAACATCTCGGAAGCTTCTGTCTTAGGCGAGCCTGTAATCACCTGATTCAGCCTAGTCCAATGGCAATCCAGACAGACCAGGAAGAAGCCTGTAGTGAAGCTGTCTGGCTGGAACGCAGGGCGTGCGCTCCAGCGACTCTGAAGCTGGGATCTTTGTTACTTTCACAATGGAAAAGCCATGCCAACCCTCCACACAGCCAGGATTTACCCAGCCACACAACAAAGACCCTGAAAACCAGCAGTGGGGTTCCTTCCATTTAGAAGCACTCAGTGGGGACTGCATCCAGGCAGACACAGATGGACAGCCAGAGGTTTACTCCAGCAAGGTGGGCACTGATGGCTCCTGCTATCAATGTGAAGAGGAAAAAAAGAGGAACATGGTTAGTGCTGGCTCAGGTGCTAAAATGTATGAGTTAAACGTACTATCATTGTGGAGGTGGGTGGGGCCGTACCTATGTGTGTGCTGACATAGAGCTGTACGGAAAGAATGGTGCTTAGCGCACTGGGTAAAGTGGTGACCGAGTCATGAGTGTGGCTAACAAGAAACATCATAAAAATGGTGGTCAGAAAAGCCACATCAAAAAGCAAACAATGAATGCCACAATATTTCACACAATAAACCAGGAACATATGCTTTTTTAATCATGCCTTTATTGGCTCAGTGTCAATGTATGAGAATACATTTTGGCTCAGTTTGTGCGTACATACAAATAAGGCAAATCTGTATAAAAAAAAAAAAAAAAAAATACAAAAACACCATCCTTAATTTTTATAAGAAATGAATACTTTCATCAATCACAATTACATCACAAAACTGATTACAAATTCCTGGGCAGTTCTTGCAATGTTATCTTTGTTTCTTTGTCGCAATTACACTTATACTGTAGGTTGCCCTGCCTCCAGCCCCCACCATACAAATGTAACTGCAGTTACACTTTAAATAAAGGTTCACAATAGTTCCGAGGTTCGATATAGCTACTGAAGTGCAGGTAAAGAGAAAGTATAGTGCAATTATTGCAAGTACATATTTTTGAATTAGTACTGCAGTGTTTACCATCAATACTGTATTTATTATTGTAATGATCCCAAAACACACATTAAACTGTTCTACAACAATTCGAAAATTAGGACATCTGCTGAACATCAATAAATTAAAGAAAAACTATCCTTCAGAAAAATCTAGTTCCCTCATGCACACTGCAGCTCAAAGAAGCTGCTTCTTCAGGCTTTTGAGCTTTTTTTTTTTTCTCTGCCTGTTAGGCCCCTTTCACACTGGTCGCTGTGGGCGCTGGCGGTAAAACGGCGCTATTTTTAGCCCCGCTTTACCGTCGTTTTAGTGGCGGTATTCGGCCGCTAGCGGGGCGGTTTTACCCCCCTGCTAGCGGCCGTGAAAGGTTTAAAACCACGCAAAGCGCTGCTGCATTTGGTGACAGTACAGTCAGTGTGCTTTGAGTGTACTTTCAGCACAGAACCTTGGAGACCCACGGACATACACACAGATATATAATATTAATTAATATTTATATATCTATCTATCTTTGTATTGTATACACACACCCACCTTCGCTTTCCACTTAAAGCGGTTGTATGCTCTAGTAGGAAAAAAAACAAAAAAAAAAAACAAACAAAAAAAACCCTGCAAGGCAAAAGGCATAATGAGCTAGTATGCACCGCATCTGCTGGAACTTCAGGACGCATGTGCCGCTGACGTGCAAGGTATTCATTTTACCTACAGGTAAGCCTTATTTTAGGCAAAAATTTGCAAGCGGGGTATACAACCGCTTTAAAGATCAAAGCCCTGATCAGGTTGCCACAGAAAAAAAAAAATAAATCAAAAGAATCTTCAGCAAATAACTGGAGCAGAACAAAGAGCTCAGAGACCTGTAACACAACCTTTTAAGTAAAATTTAAAATTTAAGCAAATTTAAAGTAAAAACACAAATAAGGTATACATGCATTTACATGCCTAATGCACCATTTTTTCTTTCCATTAATAATTTCTTCTTGTTGTATCGCTAAACTTGCTATAAATGTAAACACGTTAGGAAAAAGTAAATTCCCTAGAACAGATTCCCTAGCACAGTCATCTTCCTCCTTGCACGTCATAGCCCTCTCCTCTTCTGGAAGGGTCTAATTACTCTCCGTGCTGGTCCAGCTCCATCATATGAATATATATCCTTTTATTCAGCAGGGGAGGAGAGAGGGGAGGATACTATAGAACAGGGGTAGGCAACCTGGGGCCCTCCAGCTGTTGTGGAACTACATTTCCCATGAGGCATTGCAAGGCTGGCCGTTACAATTACTCCCAGAGGCACGATGGGACTTGTAGTTCTGCAACAGCTGGAGGGCCCCAGGTTGTCTACCCCTGCTATAGAATGTCAATTGACTGACAGCTCAGAGTCTGTTGGGTTGGCTGACATCACACGCAAGATAATGGCACCTAGTAGCATTCTCATGACTTTTGAATGTCTATAATGGAGGCTTTTACAGGTAAAAATAACATACATAGATTTAGTTAAAATCAGATTTATTCTTATGGAAAGATTGTTGTTGAAATGAATGGTCTGGTGACAGGGTCTCTTTAAATACTATCCTCAAAGTATTTATCCTCAGTGCTTTGCACTATTCCACAAAATTTTGACTCCTCAGTATTGTCTATTACACCATTCGATGAGGCTGGTTCGGGTCTCTACCTCCCTGCACTGACTGACTAAAAGTAAACCGCTAAACGAGCCTTTAAATGTAGTCAGAAAAAAAATACAAAAACTTACCCAGAAAGGTCATTTCTGCCCCATAACCAAAAGAAAGAGCAGTGGAGTGTGGTCACTGCTAGCATAGACTGACTAGTGATGCACAGAAATTTCAGCGGCCGAAACATGTCGGGCAGAAATTGGGTTTTCGGTAGTTTGCAGATAAAGAAAATGGTGCTGATGATGGCGCGGAAAACGCACACAATTTTCTGTGCACCTCTAATTTTGACATTATAAAAGCATTATTAATAGCGAACCAAGATTGTAACATAAGCCCATTGATAATAAATGTACATTACAACTGTCAAAATTCTCTAAGAAAAATAAAATAAATAATACATGTATAACACCAGTTGGATAGAGTTTGCCAAGATTTAAAGATAAAGTATTGTCACATTTTAAAAATCCTAGCTGAATCCCCCGAGGGAACCAAGAGCTGGTAGCACTTGGTCCAGTTCTGATCACTGCTCTGGTTGTGTAGCTAGTGCGGCCAAATGTGCCCCACTTCCTATTAGTTATACAAATTACTATGACACAGTCAGTGCTGTGTTAGGGGCAGCAGGTAAGGCTACAATTAGGAGATTTGGCAAGCTGGAACACTGTACAATTAGAAAATGTGAGGAAGGGGGCTGTGACTACGGTGCTGGCTGTGTAGGAAGGCCCACACATTGGGCTTCAGCCTGGGGTGGAGCAACAGCCAGCCCAAACCGACATAAAAATGTGATTTTATTGCACAATGGTCCACGATCAAAGGCTACATGCAACTTGGTCCCCTGGGGGATTCAACAAGGATTTTAATGCTGTGGCGATACGTCTTCTTTAATGGCATTTATTTAGTAAAGGCAAACCAATATGAAAAAAAGCATGTGAAAGTCAATTTAAATATAAAGTACACTATATTACCAAAAGTATTGTGACACCTGCTTTTAGTTCCAGTGAAGGGAACTCTTAAGGCGTCGGCATACCAAGACATTTTGGACAATTTCATGCTCCCAACTTTGTGGGAACAGTTTTGGGATGGCCCCTTCCTGTTCCAACATGACTGGGGTGGAGAAACTTGACTGGCCTGCACAGAGTCCTGACCTAAACCCAATAGAACACCTTTAGGATGAATAAGAGTGGAGACTGAGCCAGGCCTTCTCCTCCACATCAGTGCCTGACCTCACAAATGCGCTTCTGGAAGAATGGTCAAACATTCACATAGACACACTCCTAAAACGTGTGGACAGCCTTCCCAGAAGTGTCGAAGCTGTTATAGCTGCAAAGGGAGGGCCAACTCAATATTGAACCCTACGGACTAAGACTGGGATGCCATTAAAGTTCATGTGCATGAAAAGGCAGGCGCCCCAATACTTTCGTTAATATATTGTATGTCTGAGAAGAAAACAAAAGCATATCCAAAAGCACTTTTACAACCTTCACCTAGACTTATTTAACCAGAGGTCATTGATGCCCAGGCTAAACCTTGCAGTGACAGCATATGTTGGTTAACAGAATTTCTATGACTAATTTCCATATTTAAATAATTAATTTAGAAGGTATTTATTTAGCACATTGTGGTTTAACCCTTCGCTGCTACAGACTTAAGGAAGGCCATACAGGATTCATTTTCTTTCGTTCAACCCGCTGGTTGAAACGATTCCTCCATACACACACATTCGAGGTGGATGGGGAATCTCTCTCCTATAGCTGGCGGCACTGACTGAGCAAAAAATGCTTATACAGAAGTTGATTGAGAGATTGACTTCTGTACAACCAGCCTGCCCATAGATGGGTCCAAATTTGGCCAGTTCCTGCTGAACCAGCTGAATTTCGATCCATCTATGTATGGATCAATGTACGCCAGCAGCAGTAGTGGCATGTAAACTTTGTTTGTTTACTTTCTCACAGTGAGGGGTCAGCTTTCTTGTAGAAGTGATTTAGACAGCTGTAAGCTGCTGGATCACTTCCACATGTACTCTGAGGTTAAAGAAATCCAGCCAACTGCACTATGCTATCACATAAAGGGGTTATCAGTCCCCTTGAGTTAATAACTTAGGAAAAAAAAATTAAATGAAAAAAAGTGTAATAAAAAAAAAATATATATATATATATATATATATATATATATATATATATATATATATATATATATATATATATATATATATATATATATATATATATATATATATCACACACACACACATAACATTTTTCAAAGCCCCACCACCTCACCCATGTAAGAAAACAAAAATTGACACACATATTGGATATTGTATTAGAATATATTTTAGAACCAACTCTAAATTAATGAGCTGTAAAAGCTTTTAAAGTGTCGCTTATGGACAATTGCAGATACAGTACGGTATGCACAATTTTAAGGCTTGACGTGCTTGGTATCTATTTACGCAACACAACTTCAACTTTTATATTATACAAAAAAATGGGATATTAAAGTGGGAGTAAACTCCCATGCATGAGTTTTACCTATAGGTAAGCCTATAATAAGGCTTACCTATAGATACTGTAAATAGGACATATTTATTGTAGATGCAGCCGGTGACATCACCGATGCATGCGCTCTGAAGGAACGGCATTCCTGTGCCGTTAATGGCAGCTCCTGCGCATGAGTGATGTCATTGTGGCTCCAGCCACTCACACAGCCAGAGTCCGCAAACCCTGAAGGAAGACAAGGTGAAGATGGAAGTGCCTTCAGCAGTGAAAGCGCGACGCTGGAGGGCTTCGTTCTAAGGTAGGTTTCACATAATGTACATACTAGCACTTTATGACATTGCCTTGCAGGTTTTAAAAATAAAAAATAAAAAAAGCCAGCTGATTACTACAGTTTTAAATTGAGTGTGTGCACTAAAATTACAATGAGCATATTTTTCACTGAAAAATATCAGTTGCGCTAATATTGTGAGCAAAAAAATGTAACTGCCCCTTTTATTCCCCACAAACATTACGTTTTCTAAAAGGGGATACCCCTTTTAGAAAACATGTACTGTTTGTGGAGATTCAAGTAATATTCAGTTCTAAAATGTGTATTTAACACATGCGCAAGGATAAAAAAAAAAAATAATAATAATAAAATAAAATACAGGGTTTGGACAAATATAAGGGAAACACTACATGATTTGGGAGGCGTGAAAGTGACGACGTTTTGCGTGGAAGGAAGTGATGTAACATTTTTTTGTTTCTGCTGTGTGATAAGACACCTTGCTAACAGGTGGGAAGCCTCACTTTCGTCATTCACTGCATGCCCTGCTAGTAATAAGGAGACATGTCAGAGCTTACTGAGTTTCAAAAGAAGGCAAATTGTTGGTGCCCGCTTAGCTGGTGCCTCTGTGACAGAAGCTGTCAATTTATTTGCGGTGTCGCGAGATACAGTCAAAGGTTATGATGGCATATACAGTTTCCAGGAGAACGTCGTCTGATAAGCATAAGTGCAGTAGACATGGTCAACTGACCGAAAGGGACAAAAAGAACATTGCGCAAGACTGTGACCCATATTTTTGCATAGAGTGGTAACAGATTCCACTATCCACCAACCAAACTTGTATTTGCCAATTCCTTGGAGAATTCAGGCCGTGTTGGATGCCAAAGGTGGTCCAACACCGTGTTTGGTAACAATTTTGTTCTTTTACCATACTTGTTTCCATAATTTTATCCAATCCCTGTAACTGTTCTGTTTTATTATATACTGACAAATGCACTATAATGTAAGGGAAAATTAATTATTTTAATATTTAAAACTGCTGTCAGTTTTTTTGCTAATCTGTGCCCCAGGAAGTTTTTACTTTCTGAGCGGTAGAGCGTGTGAGGGAAATCCCCTCTTAGAAAGTTGTTACAAGTACAAGATTCATTGCAAGATGCTCCCTCCATTCCTGTTCTTGTGGCAACTCAAACATTTTGATTTTCCCTCACTTTCATTCCAGGTGACACTGGTGGTCAGGAAAATTAGATCTACAACACGGGCACAGAGAGCAATAAAAACCAGACAGGAGCTCACTTACAAATCTTAAAAAAAGGTTTTGCCTTTAGTTATACTTTAATTAAAAAAAATACACCACCTGCTTGCTTCATCTAATAAACACGAGTAATATTTCATGCTTACTTAATTATAGAGAAAAAATACTTTACATTTTAGGCTACGTTTCCACTAGTGCGACTTGTCAAGCGACTTGGGCCTACAAAGTCACATGACAAGTCGTACCCCATGATTTCCAATGACTACCGTTCATAGCTGTGTGACTTCAAGTCGCAGCTACTTCAAAGTAGTCCCTGCACTACTTTGGTCCCACTTTGATGTGACGTGAGGCCCATAGACCTCAAGAATACACAGGCATTGCTTCAAGTCACGGCAAAAAAAAAATAAAAAAATTTAAATTGCGCGACTTTCAGGTCGCAATAATGGAAACCTAGGCTTATAGTGTAGCCCTCAACATAAAGAATATGAATAACCAAAAAAACAAAACAAAAAAAACCCAACAAATTATGCATGCCCTTTAAGTTTAAATTTGATTTCTAGTTGCAAAATGTTTTCTTCCTGACTTTATCATTACCCATGCCCACATAGTTACTTGGCAATATTTGAAATAGGCAGTTTAGATAATATGTATATATAAAAACGAGGATCTTTACAGTTAAAATATAAATCCTTATCGGCTTCTGTACTTAACATAAAGGTCCCCTTCACATTGCCAATTACATGGTCCTTCCTTCCAGGGCCATGTTTTGCAGGCACAGAGATGCACAAGGTGTTGCATGCATCCCCATGCCAGCAGTCCCATGGAGTTCTATAGCACAGCCACTGTGTTCAAATATGACATTTGTGTGGGTGTGAGTGCGTGTCCCCGAATTACCTGCAGTTTGGGGCGGTGCACCTGCACAAATGTCATACTGAGGCACAATGGCTGTGTCCATGCAGCTGAGTATCCCCATAGACATCTATGAGACTGCCAGCAAGGGGGTGCTTGCAAAACCTGTGCTAGCAAAACACAACCCTGCACAGGGCACACAAGTAATCAGCCATGTGAATGAGGACAAACATTTGCACATGCCCTCCACTGACTATAAAACAAAAAATATATTGGCACTTAAATAGTGGAGGACAAGTTCAAACAGAACCTTTTAAGACATAAATCCAGTGTCATGGAAATGCAGCCATATAATAAAATAAATGTATACCTTCATCAAATTTTATCAGGATCAAAACAGTGTCCTGAGTACTGTACTATTATCATCAGTGATCTGATGGTATACTCATTCATTATCTTCAAGCTTTAAAACCCCAGTACGAGGTCAGGATGAATGTAAGGCACAAGGTTTCTGCATGTCACAGATTGCATAGGTAGATGCTGAACCATCTGCTTCATATTTGTCCTAGCCTTCAATTTCCACTTTTGAGAGGTGAGGTTTCCACATCTGTATCAGAGTTGTACAAATCACAGGCCTTATACATATCTGGAACATCCACATTCCCCTTAATTTCTCGCAGCTGCTGGTAGGAATAGGTCCAATCTGTACGTTTTTCTTTACATGTCCATACGTGCTTGATATTAAATACAGCACTGATCACAAGAAGCAAAGCAAGAGTACAGGTTACTATTGCCCATGTTTGTCTGCAAAGGAGAAGAGGGTGGGTTAAACAGTATACTACTATAGTATCAGGGTTAAAGCGGTTCTCCAGTCAAATCTTGGGTATCGGCTGACTTTTAATAAATCGGACACTTACCTGTCCACGGATCCAGTGCTGTCCTCACCTAGGCTAATTTTTCACTAGCCTTCGGGTTCACAGCATCTTAAAAGTGGGCAACTGGCTGTGACAGCTTGTGGCTTCAGAGCCGGCTGCCAACAGCGCTGTGCTTTGTGAATGGTCCCGCAGTCTTCGGAGACCTGTGATGTGTCCCAGAAGACTGCGGGAAGGGAGGAGAACTGCTCAAATTGCCTAGGCAATCCAAGTGGAAGTGAGAGTGGGTACCTGTCAAAACCAGGTAGCCATCCCCCCTCCCCCACAAAGATTCTGTGCCAAATTATGCAAAGGAGGGGGGGGGGGGGGGAGGACTTAAAGCGGAACTTCCCCTTTTGTGTGAAGCTCCACTTTTACAACTAATACTTTTATTTACTGAAATATACAGGATTATAATTATTGTGCGACTGGTTAAATACATGTAAAACACAGACTAAATCGAATCAAAAGCAAAAGTAGTGTGAATTATATGTCAGTAACAGGATAGTTTGCAAAATCTGGCTACTGATAAAATGGTCAAATGCAGAGAAGCAGTATGGGTGCCAGGATCTTAAGCTCACAACACACATTACAATCTGATTGTACAATTTCTGTTAGATCTACCAACAACTAGGTAGTTCAATAGCCTGCTTGACTGAATACAGCTTGATTGGCTAGTTTAGCTAGGTCCTCATATTACATTCATTTTTTTAAATCTAAAGTTGATTGTACAGTCTGATTGTAACATGTATTGTGACCCTTAGAGTTGTTTAAAGTAGAAGTCCACCCTAACACTAATATCGCTGCATCTACAGACATCCACGATCTAACACTAACCTATCTAGCCCTGTAAAGAAGAAACCAGTATACATATCTTTTCGGAAGCTGATCTCACACTGAGCTGTCAGCTGCAGCTTCGCTGTAGAGGCGGGTGTAGAGGAGGCATTCAACAATGGAAGCCCCATAGTAACTCTATGGGTGACGTCACTCCCTATTCATTTCACAGCCATTGTCAGCTGTGTCCTCTGCAAAGCTTCCCCCACTGGAGACCAGAGTGGCTTAAAAAAAAAGTATGTATACAGATTTCTTTTGTACAGGGCTAAATAGGTTAGTGTTAGAATGTGGATGTCTGTAGATGCAGGGATTTTAGTGTTAGGGTGGACTTCTACTTTAATTTTACTGCAGAGGATCTCCACACATTAGACAGGTTGCCATGCCATGCCATGCCATGCCATGGGTGTCTACACACTCTGCAGCGTTTGTGCTGGGAACAGAAATGACACAGGGCCAATTTCCCAGCACTAATTATTTAAAAGTACACTTCAGTAAAACAAGAACATTTTGTGCTCTTGCAGACATATGTCCACGATTTTACAGGCTATACAGGAGAAGGGTGTTTTTGCGGGGAAAAAAAAAAGGGACACACAAAACTTACTCAGTGAAATATATTATTTTGGCATCAGAAGGCACTTCTTTCCACCAAGAAGCATACAGTGATTCCGTACAATGACCAACTGAAATATAAGAATGTGAATTCAAATTAAACACACAGGAGTCCTTGCTGCAATCACACCAAATGTAAATCATCTTAATTTTCCTGTTTTTTTTTTTTTTTTTCAACAAGTAAAAGCATACCTTTCATAAGTAGTTCTTTCGGTACAGGCCCATCAGCAATATTGCAGCTTCCAGTAACATGGTCACAGTAACACTGCTTTTGGCAATGGCAAACTTCTTGGCACTGTAAACCATAAAAACCAAAAGGGCACACTGCAAATAATAAATAAAACAAAACATTACATTGTTAGGCAGTATAAATATACAAATAAAACATAAATCAACCATACATATATTTCAGCCTTCTCTACTTATTTATACAGTGTAGTTTTATTTTAAATTATTAGTGCAAAATGAAAGTTTACATATAAATATTTTCACCTAAGATTCAAACACTTTTGGATGGATTTATATGGGCTTTTAGTTGAAAAGATTATATATATATATATATTATATATATATATATATATATATATATATATATATATATATATATATATATATATATATATATATATATATATATATATATATATATATATATATATATATATATATATTTTTTAATTACACTTTTTCATTTAATTTTTTTTTTTCCTAAGTTATTAACTCAAGGGGACTGATAACCCCTTTATGTGATAGCATAGTGCAGTTGGCTGGATTTCTTTAATCTCAGAGTACATGTGGAAGTGATCCAGCAGCTTACAGCTGTCTAAATCACTTCTACAAGAAAGCTGACCCCTCACTGTGAGAAAGTAAACAAACAAAGTTTACATGCCACTACTGCTGCTGGCGTACATTGATCCATACATAGATGGATCGAAATTCAGCTGTTTCAGCAGGAACTGGCCAAATTTGTTTTTTCTATGGGCAGGCTGGTTGTACAGAAACAAAAGAACAAAAAAGCAGCGCAGGTTTCAATGTTCACAGTATATCTCAATGTACAACAACAAAATGTCCTTTTGAGCAATCAAAAGCTCTTTGTGAGATGCATGCAGTCTATGGGAAGGGCAGCCTTTTGAAGGGAGGTGAAGCCGCTCCAGATATGCAAAAGAAGAGAAAACAGCAAAGGCGCCTCTTAGTAAAACTGTATATTTAATGACATAATTCCATTAAAAGCACTCACATGTAAAACTCTGTTAGTCCGGCATGGGAAGTCTCAGTAAAGGCATAAAGGATTGCGTCCTCTAATGTCAAACAGCCATATTCCTCTCCTGCTGCCGGCTGGTGTGTACGACGTAAGCTTCCGGGATTCAACGGAAATCCAGAATGAGGCTTGGACATCCACCGAGCAATCGATTGGAGGGCTGGGACGCTGGAATGTAAATCCGAAGGTATGTGCTGTACTGTCGTTAAGCGACGCGTTTCAGAGCATGCGCATTGAAGCGTGCTCCTTTCTCAAGCTAGGGAGATTACATTTCATTGCAGCCTATTTAAGTGCTCTCCTGGCACCGCCGCCTAATGGATACAATTATAATTACTCTCATTTCCCCTGTAATTATAATTGTATCCATTAGGTGGCGGTGCCAGGAGAGCACTTAAATAGGCTGCAATGAAATGTAATCTCCCTAGCTTGAGAAAGGAGCGCGCTTCAATGCGCATGCTCTGAAACGCGTCGCTTAACGACAGTACAGCACATACCTTTGGATTTGCGTTCCAGTGTCCCAGCCCTCCAATCGATTGCTCGGCGGATGTCCAAGCCTCGTTCTGGATTTCCATTGAATCCCGGAAGCTTACGTCGTACACACCAGCCGGCAGCAGGAGAGGAATATGGCTGTTTGACATTAGAGGACGCAATCCTGTATGCCTTTACTGAGACTTCCCATGCCGGACTAACAAAGTTTTACATGTGAGTGCTTTTAATGGAATTATGTCATTAAATATACAGTTTTACTAAGAGGCGCCTTTGCTGTTTTCTCTTCTTTTGGTTGTACAGAAGTCAATTTCTCAATCAACTTCTGTACAAGCATCTGGTTGGAAAGTTTTTTGCTCAGTCAGTGCCGCCAGCTTTAGGAGAGAGAGATTCCCCATCCACCTCGAATGTGTGTATGGAGGAATCGTTTCAATTTAGTGAATAAAATGGCGATTGTTGCAATATTTTATGTCACACGGTATTTGTGCAGCGGTGCAACTGTTTGGGAAAAGGGACACTTTCATGGATTTTAAAATTAGCCCAATTTTTCAGTAAAGTTAGCCCAATTTTTCCGTATAATGTGAAAGATGATGTTACCCCGAGTAAATTGATACCAAACATGTCACGCTTTATAATTGCATGCACTCGTGGAATGGCGACAAACTATGGTACCTAAAAATCTCCATAGGCGACGCTTTAAATTTTTTTTACGGTTACCAGGTTACAGTTACGTATGCGTTTTTTTGCTGCGTTTTCTTTGCTGCGCGAGCTTGCGGGGACGGGGGCGCTTTAAAAATTTGATCACTTTTATTGCTGTCACAAAGAATGTAAACATCCCTTGTGACAGTAATAGGTGGTGACAGGTACTCTTTATGGAGGGATCAGGGGTCTAAAAGACCTCCAATCCCTCCTTTGCACTTCAAAGTATTTAGATCGCAGAAAACAGCGATTCTGAATTCTATATATATTTTTTAAATCCGGCACCATTGGCAGCCGAGTAAACCGGAAGTGACGTCGCTTCACGTTTAAATTCAGGAGACTGGAACGAAGCCGGTAAGAGCGGCAGGAGAGGGGGGATGTTCCGCATCGGCTGTTATCCCTGGAAAGAATGACCCACAATCACCCACTCTAAAAAAACGGTACCAGAATGAAGCCTGCAGCTGCAGGCATCATCCTGGTATAACCCCCAAAAGCCGAGGCCACAAATATGCGTACGCTCCGCACGAAGAGGAGAGAGATATATATATAGATATAGATATATATATATATACACACACACACACACACACACACACACACACACACACACACACACACACATATACACTTGTGTGAAAAAGTATTTGCCCCCTTCCTGATTTTTTATTTTTTTTAAATATTTCTCATAGAAGGGCACGTACAGGCAGAATCACATACCTGCAAGTTGCCCTTTAAGAGGTGGCTTGCGGGCGCTCGCGCCTGCGAGATCTCCGCGAGCATGGTCGCGGGTCCCGCGGACTCGGTGTCCGCGGGGATACCCGCAATTGTCTCACTAATGCTAATGTAAACAAGCATTTCCCCGTTCTGCCTAATGACACTGTCACTGATCACAGGTCCCTGTAATCGGGAGCAGTGATCAGTGTCGTGTCACACACAGCCCCTCCCCCCCACAGTTAGAATCACTCCCTAGGACACACTTAACCCCTACAGCGCCACCTAGTGGTTAACCCCTTCACTGACAATCACATTTACACAGTAATCAAAGCATTTTTAATTGCACTGATTGCTGTATAGATGTGAATGGTCCCAAAATTGCGCCAAAAGTGTTCGAACTGTCCGCCATAATGTCGCAGTCACGATAAAAAAAAAAAAATAATAGCTGATCGCCTCCATTACTAATAATTAAAAAAAATGTGCAAACACTATAACTTTTGCGCAACCAATCAATAAACGCTTATAGCGATTTTTTTTACCAAAAATATGTAGAAGAATACTTATCAGCCTAGACGGAGGAAAAAAATGTTTTTTTATATATTTTTGGGGGATATTTATTATAGCAAAAAGTAGAAAATAATGCGTTTTTCAAAATTGTTGCTATTTTTTTGTTTATAGCGCAAAAAATAAAAACCGCAGAAGTGATCAAATACCACCAAAAGAAAGCTCTATTTGTGGGGAAAAAAAAAGGTATCAATTCTGTTTGGGAGCCACGTTGCACGATCGCGCAATTGTCAGTTAAAGCGACACAGTGCCGAATCGTAAAAAGTGCTCTGGTCTTTGGCCAGCCCAATGGTCTGGGGCTTAAGTGGTTAAAATGATTATTTAATTTATTAAGGGGAAACAAGCTATTCAAATCTGCCTGGCCCTATGTGAAAAAGTAATTGTCCGCTCCCATGCTGAATCATGAATGAACTGTGATTAACCACAATTTTTAGGAAAACTGAGTTAAATTTCACTTGCCACACCCAGGCCTGATTACTGCCAGACCTGTTGAATCAAGAAATCACATAAATAGAAGCTGTCTGACAAAGTGAAGCACACTAACAGATCACAAAAAGCCACACATCATGCCACAATCTAAAAAAATTCAAGAACAGATTAGAAACAAAGTAATGTACATGTATCGGTCTAGGAAGGGTTTCAAAGCCATTTCTAAGGCTTAGGAACTACAGTAAACCATGGGGAGAGCCATTGTCCACAAATGGAGATAACTTGGATCAGTGTTGAACCTTACCAGGAGTGGCTGGCCTACAAAATTTACTCCAAGAGCATGACGTCCAGGAGGTCATAAAAGAACCCAGAACAACATCTAAAAAGAACTGCAGGCCTCACTTGCCTCAGGTAAGATCAGTGTTCATGATTCAACAATAAGAAAGAGACTGGACAAAAATGGCATCCGAGTTCCAAGGCCAAAGCCACTGCTGACCAAAAAAGAACACAAAAGCTCATCTCACATTTAACAAAAACATCTTGATTATCCCCAAGCCTTTTAGGCAAATATTCTGTGGACTGATGAGACAAAAATTTAACTTTTTGGAAGTTGTGCATCCTGTTACATCTGGCATAAAACTAAATACAGCATTTCATAACAAGAACATCATGCCAACAGTCAGACATGGTGGTAGTAGCGTGATGGTCTGGGGCTGCTTTGCAGCTTCAAGACCTGGATGACTTACCATAATTGATGGAACCATGAATTCTGAGCTCTAAAAGAAAATCCTAAAGGAGAACAGTTTGTGACCTCAAGCTCAAGTGCACTTGGGTTATGCAGCAGGACAATGATCCGAAACACAACAGCAAGTCCACCTCCAAATGGTTCAAACAAAGCAAAATTTAGGTTTTCGTGTGGCCTAGTCAAAGCCTGGACTTAAATCCAATTGAGATGCGGTATCATGACCTTACCCAGGCCGTTCATGCTGGAAAACCCTCCAATATGGCTGAATTAAAACAATTCTGCAAAGAAGAGTGGGCCAAAATTGCTCCAGAGCAATGTGAAAGACTCATTGCCAGTTATCGCAAACGCTTGATTGCAGCTGTTGCCGCCAAGAGTGGCACAACCAGTTATTAGGTTTAGGGGGCAATTACTTTTTCAGATAAAGCCAGGCAGGTAATAAAATTTGTTTGATGATCTGAGTCATTTAAGTGTGACAAATATGCAAAAAAAAAAATTTAAATCAGAAAGGAGGCAAATACTTTTTCACACAACTGTATATACATACATACATATTTACACAAGCAATGTGAATGATAAACTATAAATCTTGATCAATCAATACCTTCTTCACAGTAGGGCCCAAGAAATCCAGCTGGACACGTACAGTTCCCATAAATGTGGTCACATGTCCCATTGTTCTGACACAGACACTTGCTGGCACATCCATCTCCATAGTAACTCTGAATGCACGCTAGACAAAAGAACATGGAATATGAACATTCATTCCTTCCACTTGGCAAATTATACTGTTGCGTGTTTATCTGGATGTCCACTACACTTTAATAATGCTCTATGCCATTGGTTTTGCTCTCACAATTTACAACATTTGTAATGGAACAAGGTTGTAAACTGATCATTTTTAGCTGATAGAAAAATAGCTGCAAACTCAAGGGCCGAAAATATGGAAACCTGAATGTTTGATGTGCTGAGTTTTTCCCCATGATCAGACATTTTCTGAATTTCCTGTTGTCCTTAAGGGCCTGTGCACACAGGGGTCTGTTTTTGAGCTGGTTCAGAAAAAAAGGGTAAGCAATGTTTGAGTTTGATCTTACAAGCAGTGTTCACCCATTTATAACGCAGCATTTACTTTGCTTGCATACTTTTGGTACATGCAGGATGTCTCATTTTGATAAATCTGAACTGTTGTTTTTTTCTCAAAGATGTATGTGCAGATTGAGAAAGGTTAATGGTGCCTGCGCTCTTAGCAGTTTCTTTTTTGTCTTCGATAATTGTTTATAACCATACAGGTTCACTTTCTCCACCTAGAAGAGCTCTTGGGAAGACACTGTGACCCCAAGGGAGCCTACACATACCACTGGTGTAAACCCTAAATGTTTACCATGTAATTAGGTAAGCATGAAAATTACCATCACTGCAGTTACTGCCTGTCCAGCCAGTGTCACATTCACATCCAACTGAAATTAAATAAAATAGAACATTTTAGAAATTGAACATTATAGTATATCATCTAAACAACATGCATTATACTGCATTAATATGCATAATATTTTCCTTCAAATAATTCTAAAAGCATAAGGGGTTTTTTTTTTACCATTTTTTTGCATTAAAGTAAAAAACCTTTCATGATCAGCTAACCCAAGCAATCCCTTAAATACTTACCTGGCTTCTCTTTCGTTCCAGCAATGTGCCATCAGCTGCGGCACTACTCTCTCTTCCAGTATTCATAGGGCACAGAGACAATCAAACTTTGTGAGGAGAGAATGGTTGGCGAGACCAAGCCGCGCGGAGTGTGTCAATGGAAACACACAGCCCAGCTCATGAGCATGTCCACACGAATGCCCCCATTACAAGCGGCTTGCTATGGGGGCACTCGGAGAAGAAGAGGTCAGCACCAGCAGGGGACCCTGGAGAGGGAGGCAGGCAAGTAGAACATGTTTATTATTTTAAGATTACAATATATATATATATATACTAGAGGTCGACCGATATGGGTTTTTCTCTGGCCGATGCCGATGCCGTTATTTAGAAATCGCGGTGGCCGATGGCCGATATGTGATGCCGATTTTTTTGGGCCGATATATTTGGCCGATTTTTTTTTTCCTTTCTTTTTTCCCTTCATCTCATAAAATCTAACAGTTAGACCCCTTTCACACTGGGGCGTTTTTCAGGCGCTTTTGGGCTAAAAATAGCACCTGTAAACTGCCTGTAAAACGGCTCCCCTGCAGTCTCAGTGTGATATCCCGAGTGCTTTCACACTGAGGCGATGCGCTGGCAGGATGTAAAAAAAAGTCCTGCAAACAGCATCTTTGGAGCGGTGTATACTGCTGCTCCACCACTCCTGCCCATTGAAATGAATGCGCACCGCTGCCGAAGCGCCTGCAAAGCGTTTTGGCAGCGGCGCTTCAGGGGCGCATTTAACCTCTTCCTCGGCCGCTAGCTGGGTTATAAGCGCCCCGCTAGCAGCCGAATAGCGCCTCTAAAATGACGGTAAAGCGCCGCTAAAACTAGCAGCGTTTTACCATCAACGCCTGCCCGCTCCAGTGTGAAAGCAGCCTTAAGTAATACAGAAATTTTTTTTCATTTAAACATTAAACAAAACAAACCTTCAATCAGTTCACTTGTATGTATAATTTAGAAAAAAAACCTTAAAAAAAAAAAAAAACTATCTTAAATAATAAATACACAAAAACAGGTAATCAAAACTTTTGGACGAAAAAAAATGGGCTAACTTTACTGCTTATTTTTTTTTTTTTCAATTCATTACTGTATTTTTTTTTTTTAAATTGCGTTTGAAAGACCGCTGCGCAAATACCGTGTGACATAAAATATTGCAACAATCACCATTTTATTCCCTAGGGTCTCTGCTAAAAAAATATATATAATGTTTGGGGGTTCTAAGTGATTTTCTAGCAGAAAATACAGGATTTTTACTTGTAAGCAACAAGTGTCAGAAAAGATTTAGTCTTTAAATGGTTAAACTGAAAACTTCTACAGGCGGAGTTCAGTCTATTGATAAAAAGAACCTGAAAGAGATACAAATGTATCTTCTTATCAGACTTGGCAGGCTGCCCAGAGGAGGGGAGAATCCTCTCCACAGATAACTTAAGGAAACTTGCATTAACTTCTATTACAGAAGTCATTTGCAAGTCACGGCTGAAGTTATAATCGGCCTTTTTTATCAGCACAATCGGCCGATGCCGATTAAGTAAAAAACGCCAAATATCGGCCGATATATCGGCCGGCCGATATATCGGTCGACCTCTAATATATACACACACACACACACACACACACACACATATATATATACATACTGCCCACATCTGATTCCTATATATACACATATCTCTCCCTATAATAATAAATATATATATATATAAATAAGTAAGATGTGGGCAATAATATATATATATATATATATATATATATATATATATATATATATATATAAAAAAGAGCAAATAAAGCCCAGCGCTCGGGGTATTATAAAAATAAACTGCAACTGTCATAAATGAATAAAACTGAGTAGTTTAATACAACCAAAAATAGTTATAAAATATCAATAATAATTGGTGAATTGTAACCCAAGTTGTAAAAACAAGAACCAATATTACAATTGAACCCACAATAACACAATGTTGTAATGTTAAATTGCACTAAATATCAGCATCTGAACATGCACTTAAAATAAAAGACAGTCAGCCTTTAAACAACAGGGAACCAGCACGGGAGATCCATCCAAAGCATGCCCCAACAAAAGGCAATGGGTAAGCTGGTGGGAGCCGAACAAGGTGCTCAAAAAAAGGGTTAAGAAAACTCACACCTTCCTCGCTGGATGTGGGGTCTGGCGCCGTGCAGAGCGGCTCACCGGCTCCAACGAACAGTGTACTGGCCGTGGCGTGGACAGAGGCAATGCTCCGCCGTGAGGAGCGGAGCCTCACCGAGGATGGATGATGACTTCAGCACAGGGGAACCGCCGGAGTGTCAGCTGGTAGAAGCAGACCGCTGGCTCTCCAGACTGTGTCTCCTTGTGTCTCCTCACGGCAGAGCATCGGCTCTGTCCACGCCACAGCCAGTACACTGTTCGTTGGAGCCAGTGAGCCGCTCTGCACGGCGCCAGACCCCACATCCAGTGAGGAAGGTGTGAGTTTTCTTAACCCTTTTTTTGAGCACCTTGTTTGCTCTTTTATTATGATCTGTATCTACCAGCTACGGTTGGTCCAGCTGCATGGGTGTTCTTTTTACCTCCCTCCTCTCTTATTTATAAATCATGCTACAGATATATAAGATGTTACAATATATGGTGTAGTAAATACACATGTTGCACACCGCATTCCTTGTTGGAGCTCTCCAGGTAGTCTACTGTTGGCGCTGTAATAATATATATATATATATATATATATATATATATATATATATATATATATATATATATATATATATATATATATATATATATATATATATATATATATCCAACCTATGTGTGTGATTATATGTCAGTATTACATTGTATATCCCTGTATGTTGCGGTCGTTCGGGTGCCCCCTCCCCGCTGAGACCACCGCCTGTGGAAGGGAATTCCACATCCTTGCCACTCTTGCAGTAAAGAACCCTCTATGTAGTTTAAGGTTACACCTCCTTTCTTCTAATTTTAATAAGTGGCCACATGTCTTGTTAACCCCCCCCCCCCCGCAAAAATGTTTTATCCCTATTGTGGGGTCACCAGTAGAATTTCTAATATATAGCCAGCTTAAGCCTCCCTGTTGATCAATGAGACAACCAAACAAAAAAGACCAACAGAGAGGTTTAAAGGAGTTGTAAAGACAGAAGGTTTTTTATCTTAATGCGTTAAGATAAAAAAAAAAAACCTTCTATGTGTAGCTGCCTCCCCAGCACCCCCTAATTAGTTGCCTGAGCCCCATCTCTTTCCAGCGATGTCCACGATTGTCCAAGCCAACCCGGGACACTCCTCCTGATTGGCTAAGATACAAGAGCAGCCGTGGCGCCATTGACTCCCGTTGCTGTCAGTCAGCCAATCAGGTGAGAGAGGGGCGTGGCCAGGTCAGGGCTCCATGTCTAAATGGACACATGGAGCTCTGAGTGCCCCATAGGAAGCTTCTAGCTTTGGGGGCACTCAATAGGAGATAGGGGCCAGGAGCAGCAAAGAGGAACCCAAGAAGAGGAGGATCTGGGCTGCTCTGTGCAAAACCAACTGCACAGAGGAGCCAAGTATAACAAGTTATTTTATTTTTATTTTTTTTTAAAACAAGCCTTTAATTTAAGGAACAGGAAATGGCTAGGACGTGTGCAACTGTATGGGTAAAATGTAGATTTGCATATTAAGCGAGATATGTATCTCACTTAATATGTCCGATTCAGAAAAGCAAGGGGTCGGTAAATTACATATTTACTGGCCCCTTCCCCCAGTCTCCATCTTCCTATGTACCCGCAGCAGCTGGCGGTCACACAAGGGGGAATAATTTTTTATTTTTAAGAAATTTGCAAAGATTTCAAACAAAGCTCTTTGATGTTGTCATTATGGGGTAATGTTTGTAGAATTTTGAGGAAAATAATGAATTTAATCCATTTTGGAATAAGGCTGTAACATAACAAAATGTGGAAAAAGTGAAGCTCTGAATACCTACCGGATGCACTGTATTAGCCTTAAATTGGGCTTTAATTTACCTAGTAAGCATTCTACAGTTTAACTACACCCTCTTTCTCACAATGGTGTAAATGGATACACCATTGTAAAATAGATTTGAAATAAGACCCCTCCTACAACCACAAAAAAAAAATATATATATATATATATAAAATAATAATAATAATAATAATAATAATAGAATGACATACTCTGGGTGCATTTCCCATGACCACTACAGTTTGAAGAGCCACAGAGAAGGACATCACAGGAACTTCCAGTCCAGTAACCAGTACAATGACACGCTCCTGCAACACACTGTCCATGGCCTCCACAGTCAGGGGGATCACAGTACGGTTCATGGACACAGACAACAGTAGACACACTTCGTGGACATCGCCACATTGATTCATTCGGGCTATAAAGACAAGAATTAACACTGTGACAGGCTACAATTACTGTAAGTGATAAAAGGAACACATACACATATTCTTTAACTGCAATAGAAAAAAACATTAGGTTTCATGGAAACTAGCTTTTAAAAACGCTCCTAACAGCAGCTTTTGAGCATTTTTTTCCCCCCGCTTCTAGAAGAAAATAGTGTTATGTGTCCATGAACACTATTATTCTAAAAGCGTTTTTGAAGCTTCAGCTGCCAGGAGCAGAAAAAAAAAAAAAAAAAAAAGTTTTTTATTGCATTTTTTTGGAGCGATTTGCCTGCAGAAAAAAAAAACTGTGAACAATCCTAACGCTTGTTTCCAGTGGGTTCTTTTCTGTGTAGAGGAACTGCACAGGAAAAAAAAAAAAAAAAATGAGTCATTACAGGAAAAAAGGTAATAAACGCTAACGCTCCTAAACGTTTCTAAAAGAAGAACAAAAATGCTAATTATGGAGCGTTTTTTCATCCAGCATTTTTTTGGCATTTTTACTTAGCAGCCTACGTAGCTTTACAGCTACAGGATGGCTGCTCTGCGCAGAATCACACATATATACATGTTGAATCTGCATTTCTGGGTAAGGGGCACGCATGCCTGGCTGTGCTGTGATTCGTTACAGCACATGCCAATCACCAGGTCTCGGCCAGTGATCGACCACCCGGTGATTGGCTCAGAGTCTCACGGAACACAGCTCTGAGAGTATAAACCGCACAGAGCTGTGTTCAGTGACAGGGGATCTAGTTGGTTTTTCATTCCCTGCTAATCAGGGAACGAAAACAACTATATCCCCAGTAAAAGCAGCACACAGTACACTCAAACACTTGGTAGGCACACATTTAACCCCTTGATCACCCTAGATGTTAACCCCTTCCTGCCCAGTGTCATTAGTGCTGTGACAGTGCAAATTATTAGCACAAATCACTGTAATAAATGACAATGGTGTTGTCAGTGGCAGTTAGTTTCCACTCAGTGTCAGTGTTGGATTGGCCCCCGCATTACACATCGTTAGGCACACTTAACCCCTTGATTGGCCTAGATGTTAACCCTTACCCAGCCTGTGTCATTAGTACAGTGATAGTGTATAATATTATCACTGATAACTGTATTAGTGTCATTACTGATGTCAGTGGCAGTTAGTTTGTTCCCACTCAATGTTATATTGGCCGCCACACTATCACAGTCCCATTATAAGTCGCTGAGCACCGTCATTACTAGTTTTAACAAAAAATAAAAAATTCCAGTATATAGCACATAGTTTGTAGATGCTTTAAAGGGGTTGTAAAGCTTTGTGTTTTTTCGCCTTAATGGATCCTACGCATTAAGGTGAAAAAACACCTTGCACTCTCCGACCCCCCCAAGCCCCCGTTTTACTTATCTGAGCCCCGAATCTCCATGGGAGAGATTCCGCATTGCTTTCCCCCAGCTCCTGTGGGCTCTTCACTGGATGATTGATAGCAGCGCAGCCATTGGCTTCCGCTGCTGAAATCAATGACGCAGCGCGCCGGGGGCGGGGCCGACTGATACACTTGGCGGCTATGGCCACCGACTATCACACGGGAGCGCACCGGCAAGCTAACCCCCTTGGGAGAGCGCTTCTCAGAGGGGGGTTAGCTCTTGCGGGGAGGAGCCAAGACAGCCACCGAGGGACCCCAGAAGACGAGGATCGGGGCCACTCTGTGCAAAATGAACTGCACAGTGGAGATAAGTATGACATTTTTTTTTTTTTTTTTAAATAACAAACAACAAGCCTATACAACCCCTTTAACTTTCACACAAACCAATATACACTTTTTGGGATGATTTTATTTATTTATTTATTTATTTTACCAAAATCATGTAGCAGAAGACATTTTGGCGAAAATGTATTAGGAGATTTGATTTTTTTTTACTTTTTTTTATGGGATATGTTTTATAGCACAAAGTAAAAAAAAAATGTTTGTTTTTTTTCAAAATAGTTTTTCATTTTTCTTAAATAAAAAAAAATATAAAAACCCAGAGGTGATCAAATATCACCAAAAGAAAGATCTATTTGTGTGAGAAGAAAAAAAGATATAAATTTTGTTTGAGTACAGCATTGCATGACCGCGCAATTGTCAGTTAAAGTTGCGCAGTGCCGCACAAAAAGCGGCCTGGTCGTGAAGGAGTAAATCAAGTGGTTATAGTGTGCATGGAGCCTTTCAAACCCAGAGTTATGCAGCCAAAAAAATAAAAAATGAGAGAACAACGGTGTGTTGCAGCTTAGTGAAAATGTGCACAAAACACCTTTAAAACGATGCTATAAATTACACTAAAGCATATCCCTCTTAACTTGTGAAATTATTAAACAAAATACTTATAAATATACAGTGGCAATAAAAAGTCTACACACCCTTGTAAAAATGCCAGGTTTTTGAAAAAAAAAAAAAAAAAAATCAGACCAAGATAAATCACTTCTGATTTTTCTCACCTGTGATATGACCTATACTCTGAAATTCAGTTAAAAGCAAACTGAAATGGGGGGGTAAAAAATACAAAATTTACAATAATACATGGTTGCACAAACATGCAC
Source organism: Aquarana catesbeiana (assembly GCF_042186555.1). Lineage (NCBI taxonomy): Eukaryota > Metazoa > Chordata > Amphibia > Anura > Ranidae > Aquarana > Aquarana catesbeiana. The sequence continues at coordinate 668,271,817 of NC_133325.1, forward strand.
ACCCTTAAAGCGGAGGTCCGGCAGTTTAAAAAAAAAAAAAAAAAGAGTCAGCAACTACAAACACTCTAGCTGCTGACTTTTAATAAGGGCACTTACCTGTCTAGTGAGCCCGCGAGGCTGATCCGTCCATCGGATCGGGTGCCGGCGCCGCCATCCTAACTAAGGGAAACGGCCAGTGGCCTTGCGGCTTCACTGCCCATTTCCTACTGAGCATGCGCGAGGCGCTTTGTGAATGGCCCTGTTTTCTGGGACACACACACACGTCCCAGAATACAACGGGCCAGCTCAACGAAGAGGAGGAAGTGACAGAACAGCGCCGCAGAATAGGAAGAGGCAGATTAGGAATGCTGCCTAGCAACAGGGGTTTCTGGTAAGTAAAAAAAAAAAAAACTTTAAAAAAAAAAAAAAAAAAAATTTATATATTTTTTGTAGAATTTTAATGCCATTTTTTATTTTAGGGTGGACCTCTGCTTTAATTACTTCAATAATGGGCACCTTCACCCCTTTCCTGCCCAGGCCAATTTTCCGCTGTCACATTTTGAATGAAAATTGCATGGTCATGCAATGCTGTATCCAAATGAAAATTTTATCATTTTCTTCACACAAATAGAGCTCTTTTATTGGTAATTAATCATCACTGGGTTTTTTGTGTTGCTAAACAAGTGAAAAAAAGACCGAACATTTTTTGGAAAAAAAAAAAAAACCCACCACACACACACACACACACACACACCACAGTTTTTTCCGTGTTTCTGCTTTAAACTTTTTCAAATAAGTAATTTTTCTTCTTCAGATGTGCACTGATGAGCACCGTTACCTGCCACTGACGAGGCGGCACTGATAACCGGCAAATGTGTTTACATGTGACCAGCTGTCCGATGCATGACCCCCACCGGGCACACACGTGGGAGGATATCCATAGACATCCTCCCAGAACTGGAGGCCCACGCCATCTTTCAGCTATAGCGTAGGTGGCAAGTGGGTAAACCAATACTTGTTGCAGCACATTTTGACTTTATGACAGCATTCAGTCTTTTGGGGTAGGAGTACATCAGCATGGCACATCTTCCTTTGGGAGTCTTTTACCCACTTGTCTTAAAAAAAAAAAAAAAAAAAAACGCTCCAAATCTGTCAGATTGTGAGGGAATCTTTTGCGCACAGACCTCTTCCAGTCACCCCACATATTTTCAATTGGATTCAGATCTGGGCTCTGGCTTGCCATTTCAAAATGTTAATCTTCTTTCAATGAGGCCATTCTTTTGTTGATATGGAGGTATGCTTTGGATCGTTGTTGTGCCGAGAGGTGAAATTCCTCTTAATCTTTTTAGCAGAAGCCTAAAGGTTCAGTGCCAAAATTGACTGATATTTGGAACTGTTCATAAGTCCCTCCACCCTGACTAAAACCCCAGATCCAGCTGAAGAAAAACTGCTTTAAAAACATAATGCTGACACCACCATGCTTCACTGTGGGTATGGCTTTTTTTGGTGATGTTCAGTGATGGTTTTATGGCAAACATAATTTTTAGAATTATTGCCAAAACATTAAATCTTGGTCACATCAGACCTGAACACATTTCCCACATGCTTTTGGCAGACTTGATGTAGGTATGTACCAGGCTTGGATGTTTTCAGGCTTCAGTCTTGACACCTTACCCCACAGCCCAGATATATGAAGAATACAGGAGATTGTTGTCACATGTGGTACACAATCAGTACCTGCCAGAAATCCCTGCAGCTCCTATAGGCTAGGTTCACACATATGCGAATTGGATGCGTTTTGCACCGCATCCAATTTGCATGACATGTGAAAGAACATGGCTTTCTATTGTGTTTGTTCACATATGTCCGATGAAGCCGGAGTGCAAACTGAAAAATAGTCCTGTCAGTTTTCTAAGAGGCATGGTCCGGCTCAGGTGCGAATTCAGGCCCATTGACTTCTATGGGAATGCTTCTGAATTGCATATGTCGTCATTCAGTTGTAAACAGGATAAAATCCTGATGCAAACCTGACCGGATACTGATCAAAAACTGACCTGAAACGCTAAACAACTACTTTGTCAATTAGCTGTGAAAACAGAGCTTCAATTCGTACCGCACATGTTTGAACCCAGCCTCAATGTTGCTGTATGTCTCTTGGCAGCCTTCCAGACCAGTTTTTTTTTTTAATCATTTTTGGAGGAATATCTAGTTCTTAGTAGGGTCACTGTTGTGCCATATTTTCTCCACTTGGTAATGACTGTCTTCACTGTGTCCCATGGTATATTTAATGCCTTGGAATTTTCTGTACCTTCTCATGACTGATACCTTCTAACAGAGAGATCCCTTTGATGCTTTGTAAGCTCTTTATGGATCATGGCTTTTGTTGTAAGAGGCAACTGAGTAAGGGCTGGTTCAACACCACAATTTCTGGGTTTTGGATGCATTTACATGCGTTTTTGATGCATTGTGGTCATCTAAATTCAGGACATGTGCATTTTCCAGTGTTCTATATGTGTTCCATGCAGCATGTTCTACCTTTGTTGACTGCACTGGAACACACTACACTGGTGTGAACTAGGGCTTCAGAATACATGGAAAACACTTTGCATGCGGTTTTTTTTTTTTTTTTTGTAGATCGCAAATGCACTGGAGTGCATTTGGTATGTACCGGTCTTAAATGTCAGAAAAATTCTACTAAAACAGCTGAACTTTATATAGGCTTAACCAGTCACTTTCATAAAAAAAAAAAAAAAAAAAAAAAATATTTTGTCTGTTCAACACTTTTATTTTCATCATTTATATTTATTTTTACATTTATATTTATTGATTTATAATTTCATTTAATGTAATTTTTTATTTTTAGTTTTGAACAAATAACCTAACACACATATATATATATTTAATATTTATATATATATTTTCTAATATATCTTAAACACAAAGATGTTCAATTATATATTCATATTTTGGGATCATTATTTTTGTCATATGGAGTATAGACCTGTTTTCACAATTGTATATATACACTTTATTTATTCTTCATTTTTCATTCATTATATGTTGCATGTATGTGCATAGTAGTTGTGTGGCTAGTCTAAATGTTATAGAATGACACTATTTGTTTCATTGTGATATATAGCACAGTGATATATTTTTACCATCTTTATAGATTGGATCTGCAACGATTTCTTATGTGCCTGCCTGTGTATTGAAAACAATTTCCACTTGCTGGACATATCATTATTTGGGTTATGTATCAGTGTGTTCACAGTTTTTTTCTCATTTTTGTGTTAGATACCAAATGGTCAGTTGTTTAGCGGTTTCGGCATTTACTGACGTTTATGGTTAAAGATACATTTCTATATGGGGCACCATGGGTACAACATTCAATATATTTTACATCTATTGCCTCTTGAATGTGGCTTATTACTTCGATCTAGCCTTTTTTCCTGCCTTTCCGCAGTGCCCCACCTTTTATAGCCAGTTTACATTCCGCACATACAACGGTTATCCTCATAAGAAACAATGTATCGCACTACTACATTTCCTGATATATTCTCATTTAACTTTCGAGCCTCACCATTCATGTTCATTTTCTACTTGTTGAATGGTTTGTTTGCAGAGAGACTGTCGTCCACTGCATGTCGTTTCACACTACAGCGCAGGGCACTTTATTTTAACCATTGATTGCTCCGGCACATCCATACACATGCCGATTTTCATTCCTATTACTTGACAGCTTTCTGCACACTTGGTTTGCAGTCGGATCGCTATCCACTGCTCATGATCTTGTGCTATATACAAGGCATTTCAGTCTTAAAAGTGATCGTTCTGACATGTTTTAACACACCCACACACATGCCGATTTTTACTCACGATCTGGCAGGACTATAACATTGTTTCTGCTTAGTTATTTTTGTATTTTACTTCCACCTATTTCTTCCGTTCACATCTCACACATCACTTTGTAACCTATATCATACATTATATATATATATATATATATATATATATATATATATATATATATATATATATATATATATATATATATATATATATATATATATATATATATATATATATATATATATATATATATATATAAAAGTTTAACCAAATAATTTTGTAGTCTATTACATTATATATTCCATGTTTTGATACTTAAACGGCATACATATAATTCTGATTCCACTTTACTATTTCAATTTTAATTCATCTTATTTTATTTTACCTCTTTAAATGCACTTTATTATATTGCATTATTTATTCGTGCATCTATTTGATTTTATTAGTAATGCACATACATTATCATGATGATGCATTGCATATATAAATTCATATTTCTATATTTTTACACTTTTGTCACATATACACAATTTTTTCACTCATTTGTTTTTTTTGCACTTTACTCCAACACAACCAAATCTTATCACATCTCCTTGCACATATGCATCTTGTGTTTTTTCGTTTTACACACACATATATCTATCTATCTATCTATCTATCTATATCTCTATCTATATCTATATATTTTCTTGTTTAAGCTATTCGTTGTCGTTTAGATGTTATATTCATAAGAGTCTTTCTTATTGGGTAGCACACTTATTTGACAGCAGATGCCAAGACCTTATATAATTGGCTTTCAGCTGATATCCATTAGATGTGTAACTATGTGGTCATGTGGCATCCCTTATAAAGATATATAAGATAGTCATTCCCAATATCTGTCAGCTATGAGTAAGCACACAAATTAGAGTGCGAAACGCGTCAGCTGTGTCTGTACCATCTGCCTGATTGTCCTGTATTTTTGATGATCCAAGTTTTACAATAAAGAAGATTTTTCAACTTTATCCGATGTGCGGCATCCAGATTCTCCTGCCTCACACTTTCACTGATGGTAGGTGTGTACTGACTACTATCCGTTTGAATGTGATTGATTAATTCTGAACACAGCCACCTCCCTAATTATAAGAGGGCGTGTACACCTATGCAACCACTTTATTTTATTTTTAATTGTCACTAAACAACAATTTCCATTTATTTTTAACTGAATTGCACAGAGTATAGATCACATTAACAAGGTGGAAAAAATTCAGGTCTGATGTTTTTACATCTCAAAACCTGGCATTTTTACTGGGGTGTGTAGACTTTCTCTTTCCACTGTAGAATTTGTTTAAATATTTTCATTTGCATGATTTATAGTATTGGTATAAGACTATGCTTCTGTTAATTTTTCAGCCCAACCCTGGCAACATCGATTCATTTCATATAGCCTGCATAGCACTTTTCATACATAAATACATCCCTTATTTTGATTAGAGAAAACTGAAATTTCAGTACATACCAGTGATCAGATGGATAACTGGCGAGAGTTTCATTAAGTACCAGAGTGGCTGATCCTCCTCCATCAAGGTTAATGGCATTGTAAACGTCTTGATCCTTTAAGAAATTGGCCATCTCCCACAAGTTTAGGCTGAAGATTCAAAAGAAAATAGGAGTTTTTTCTTTTTCCAACAAAAATGTTAACGTATACACAGTAAGTTGGAGATATTTCATGACATAATTCATAATCAAGTCACCCTCTTCTCTATACTTTTTAAATTATGTATATACTGGTTATTTTGGAATGACGATGTTAAACTGTATACAGTATTGATTAAACCCTACTCATCCAATCTAGTCACGCCCTGCCAATGCATGCCAGCGAGTTGCTGTTCCTGGTTGGCAGTGGCACCTATATGCAGGCTCGCCCAGCCTCTGCATCTTACTATGATGACATCTCAGAACAACCCACAGCAACAGCAGCTCATCCAGACAAGCAAACATGACTGATCCACTGAGTTAGCACTGCCCAGAGCCCTGGACCCATAAAGTGTAAGAGCTAAATAGGAGTCATGTGACCGCCTGAAATAAATTATTAAAAAGGTACTTATTTCATTATATGTTGGCTGATTTTACCATGGATTGCTGATTTATTGTGGGCCTTGCTAAAAGAGTTAGAGCCGGTTCAAACTGAGGCAGCACAACTTGCAGCGCGACTGCCTCAGGTGACCTGCACACGACAGCAGCGGCGACTTGCAAAATGACTTCTATATAGAAGTCAACGCAAGTCGTCTCAAGTCGCCCCCAAAGTAGTACAGGAACCTTTTTCTAAGTCGTATTAGAATGGTTCCATTGTACAGAACGGGACGCGACTTGTCAGGCGGCTAAGTCGCCTGACAAGTCGTCCCATTGTGAACCGGCTCTCAGGGAAGTGAAAGTTTATATATTAACAAAAATGTTTTTGTCTTTTTTTGTTTAGAACACCGACATTATCAGTTAGGAGTAAAATATGCAGCAAATCTATTTCTACAAAAAAGACACGAGAAGAATTGAAGAGACCAGCTTGAGACCTGTAGCACTGTTACCAATTCTGCTAAATACCAAACAGAAGGGATCTGTCAGGGTCTCGCAGTATCTCTGCTAATAGTTAGACATACCACGTGTAGAATAAGCTCTGATCTCCATGTGAAGGCAAGACTCCGATGTTACAGACCTGCTGATCTCATTCTTTTTTTTTTTTTTTTTTTTTTATGCATCTGAATTTTTAGCATGGTCTCACTTGAAGGAACAGACATTTTTGCCAAGCTGAATATTGCACTAGCTGTATTCTGTTTTTCTTCAAAGGCAAGTCTAGGCTGATTTTTTATTTATTTTTTTAAATTTAAAATTGCTTCTTTAAAATTTAACTAAACTCTCCCATATGAGTCTAAACAAGTCGCAAATCCATTTAGTATGTGATGCACAAGCCTTGTAAGGTAAACAGAAAGCTTCTTTTACTGTCCCTGTCTCTCCAAGACACTGCTTGTAGCAAGTAGTAGCTAGTAGCAGTGGTCAGGACTGGGTGTGGCAAGGTACTGAATGACAAGGTACAGGCTTGTGAATCAGCAGGCACAATGCTGATAGCCATGCCACCTGCAGTTTTTTTTTTTATCCCACTGTAATGCAATTAGGCACAGTCTACATAAGAGTGACAATTCTATTCTAATTTCAGGAGTAATGCAGTATTGTTGCCACCCCATCACAGGAAGCTGCATTAGGTATACTTTACTGGCAGGATTATAAGGTATTTATGGAATTTTCCAGGGGGACTGAAAGAAAAACTGTAACTGCAGATGCACCTATAATTAAGTGCTGCTGTGCATTTTTGTTTTAATAGGAGGCCATAGAGAGACTTACCCTCTCCCATCAGTCTGTCCATCTGCATGAAACAGAATAAGACGCCCCTTTTTATCATGCCCCAGTGCTGTTCTAGCCGATATCTTATTAATAAACGCATCAAAATGTCCTGGTGAACAAAAGAGAGTTAAAGTTTACTTAGAAGAAGAAAAAAAATACACTTTGCTACTTTCTACATCTTAAAAACTGCTGACATGTACCGGTAAGCTTTTTATGACAGAAGGGATTATTTATATGTCTCTTCTGTCATAAATACTTCTCCCTGCCTGTCATCATTTTTTTTCCAAGTGTATATTCCTGGGGCAAAGAGTGCATGTGCAGAAGTTATATCATCCTGGCCTGGCCAACCAAGATGGCCAAAGACTCTAAACCAGGAAAAAGACCAGGAATACATGGAAGCACTGACCATGGAGGGGAATGCAGATATCGCAGCACTGGAGGAGATCACTTTGCTGGGTGTCATACTTGCACATTATGGCATAAAGCTCCTGGGAACCCAAAATGTTTTCGTTTTTTCTTGGTTGTTTACTTCCGCTTTTACATAATATCAGTGCATACTTTAATTCCATTTTGTGTAATATCCCTCAAACATTGAGGCATTGAGATACCATCTTTGTGAGTCACCCAGAACAAAGGCAGCATTTCACACTGGATTACTGCACGGTCCTAGAAGAAATATACAAAGCACACCAAAATTCAAGAAATAGTACATGGGCCTCTTGTATTTAGAGGATATGTGTTTATTCCACTCTTCAACTTTAGGGACTAACATGATATATATTGCAAAAAAAAAAAAAAAAAAAAAAAAAAACACACATTAGACTCAAATCACATAGAATTTGAAATGGACATTTTATAGAAAAAAATATATTTCTTGGAGTATTTGAAACTCATTCTGAGATTGTGCCACTTGGATGAGGAATATAGCAGGTAAAAGATTAAACTAACCTGTAGTTTGAGTCTCCTCGCATTCCACACTCTTGCTCTGGTCAATATACACCTCACCCTTCCGCAACAACCACACAACTCCACTCACAAGCTGTACAAAAGGATTTTCCTTATCCAAGACCTCCTCTTCAGATAGATAGCTAGAATACACATAAAGAGGACACAATCAAATAGCTTAAACCTTTATTTCCCATCAGATGACAAATATTCTAACAAAGTTCAATTTGTTATAGAGAAAAAACGTTTACCGTATTTGCCGGCGTATAAGGCGGCTGGGCGTATAAGACGACCCCCTAATCTTCCATCTAAAACATTGGTTTTGTGCTATACTCGCCATATAAGACAACGCCCTTCCGACCAATCTGTCAGCCTGCTGGATGTGCGGTAATGCCATACGTTTAGTAGCTTCGGTAACAGGTAACATACTGTCTCACAGTATACATACAGTATACCGCGCTGAGCCAATCACGGCGAGCAATGTATTCTATTAATGAATACAAAGCCTGCTCGGATTGGCAGAGGCTGTAACATCATCAGCCCGCGCCTCTGACTCTCAAAGCCAATCCTAGCAGGCTACTGTATGTAGCCTGCTCGGATTGGCAGAGGTTGTTACTCCAATCCGAGCAGGCTTTGTATTCATTAATAGAATACATCGCTTGCCGGGATTGGCTCAGCGGTATATACTGTATTATACAGTATTACCGCACATTCAGCGAGCATCCGGAGGGCTGTCATCCAGCGGGCGGCTTGCGTATAACACGACCCCCGCTTTATACCCAGCGTACAAGACGACCTCCGCTTTTTGGCCATTTTTTTTAGTGCAAAAGGTCGCCTTATATGCGGTATAATACGGTACTAAAACCAGACAAAGCTGATTTAATGATATTCATTAAAGGAAAACCCTGTATCCCTTAAAAGAAACCTGTATTGAGAGTAGTATGCATGCTGCCATTGTACATCTCTTCTTTTGACAATTCTGACATTCTGATTAAAGGATAAGTTTACCTTTTGCAGGTAAAAAAATGTGTATTTATTATTTTTTGTTTCGGGAGCCTCTAAAGCATTGCACCAGCGATCTGCCAGTGTATATGCGTGCCCGTGCAGGCAAGCAGATACAATATGACAGGAAGAGAGAATGAATTACCACAGCGCTTCACCAAGCCGTGGTAGTTCATTGAAAACTACAAGCAGACAGCCGCAAAGGCTGCCAGACCTTGTAGTTTTCCATTCTCAGAACACTGTGAATGAGTGATGAGGCTGACAAGGGAAAGGGGATTGGGCGGAGAAGATTTCCTCTAGCTGTCAGATCGGGGAATCAGGGGGTGCGGGGGCTGGTCCGTTTGTAACATGTTACACCCAGGGTGTAACATATTACAAAAGGTGGAATTATCCTTTAAACAGTCTCAGTACAGTACTTCTCCGACTGTTCAGTAGATATTAATGCAGTTCTCCAGCAGCTACAGATTCTGTAGCTTCTGACTTCTAATAACAGGACACTTACCTGTCCAGGGATCCAGCCCCAGCCTCACCCAGGGTAGTTCTTCACTAGCTTGTGGGTTCCCGGCGCAGACATCTTATCTGTGGGCAGCTAGTTGTGTTGCTTGGGGCTTCACAGCTGGCTGCCTACTGGGCTGTGCTTTGTGAATGGTCCCACGGTCTTCTGGGACACGTCACAGACTGTGGGGAGGGAGGGGGAAGAGGAGAACTTCACCTCGGATCACCTAGGCAACCCGAGCAAAAGTGGGAGCGGATACCTGTAAAAACTAGGTACTCGCACCCCACCCCCCCACCAAAAAAAAGGTAAAAAATTACCTGGCAAATTTGGCAAAAGGGGGAGACTGAGAATAGGATTTAAAGCGTAACTCCGCTTTAAAGCCAGTGACTGCTAGGCAGTTAGCATTTTCAGCAGGAAGTCAACAATGGTGACTGACATACTTTTTACAGTTTCCTTAATAGCTGAATTGCAGACATACAGCAAGAATGTGTTTTTTTTTTTCTACAGAGTCCTTTTCCACACTGAATAATCAGGACTACAACATTTCCTGGTTCAGCATTACAGCTTCATGTGTCACCTACCTGTTTATAGCACAAAAGAGATGCTGCCGATTTATTCTCCAATGAGCAGGCTGGAGGCAGAAATGTGTCAGAAAAGGCTGCAAAGCTGAACCAGGAAATTTAAGCAAGAACTCAATGTACCATAAATGGGCAAAATAAAAAATTGTCCAAACAGAATTACCAAACCTTTGGCAGGTAAACAGTGTACATATACAGCAAGTACTTCAAAGGTGTATTTTAAGTCCAAGTTCAGCTTTTTCTCAAAATTAGCCCGGACCCCCACACTAACCCTCTCTACACATTTAGCTGTGTCATCAGGTCTGTATTTACCTCCTCTGAAGGCTGCAGTCTCCTGCACTGTATGCAGCCTGGTTGGTAAAAATTCTACTGCTCCTGCTCACTAACATCCCATAGACTTGAATGGGACATTCGAGGCAACTGCCCATTTAAGAATATGAATGTTAGTGCACAGGAAGCCTGGCAGTAGAATTCTATATGAAAATGGTGCAGGAGACCAAAGCTGTCAGGGAAGGCAAGTATGAAGTGGGAAGGGCTAAAAAGTATTGAAGGACTAGGCTATATTAGTTAAAAAGAAAAAAAGGCTGAATTGCATTTTAACTGATTAGCAGGATTTTTTCTTTAAGCTGGATTCACACCTTTGCATTTTTTTGTTGATGTGTTTCCAATGAACGCAATAAAAACACACCAAAACACGTCACTGTGCATTTTAGGGCCCATTCACAATTTAGCACTGTGTTGTGGTTTGTTACCAAATGCATGGTTATGCTCCTTGTGTTGCTCGTTTAGCGTGCTGCATTAAAAGAGAATTATGTGCATTTCTTTTTTTCAGAATCATACTTACCTAGGTGGATGTAGCATCGATGCTGCATCTGTCCACCGCCAGCTCTAAGATTGAGAACCAAGTGATCAAACACTGCCGATTGCTCGGTTCTCAGGGCACCCTGAGCAGACAGCTGGTAACTGTCAGTCACTGCTCTCTACTCTGCCCCCCCTGCCCTCACTGGAGCGCTGAGCTATGGAGGGGGTTGGAGGCGCCGGATCAGGCTCTCAGTGGCTCGCTGAGAGGCTGAGCCATGCCAGTCCAGGCATGTGGGTGGATCCCGACTTCATTGTCACAATCGAGCCCGGACCGCCTCTATGACGTCAGCCGACAGCGAGCTTCAGCCCGCTGTTTGCTGTGAATGGGTCACAGGAGTGCAGAATGAACTGCACTCCTGTGATACACAGGAGAAATACAGCCAAACGAGCTGTAAAAAAGTAGATTACGGATAAGGGCCAATTTGCACGGGCACTGAGGTCTGTAAAGCATGAATGGGCTGTGTTTATGCGGCTGAAGCTATCAGGTGCTGTGTACAGTCCATGTAAGTATATGTGAATGCAGCAGCTGCATAGACACAGCTGCCCGTTCTAATTTGACAGAAGAGTGAGTAGGCAGCTCCAAATGCAGACAGTTTTTCAGTGATTGCTCACCTGCATGGCTATCATGGGCTGCCTGCATGTAGCACCCTATGCTCAAGCCACATAACCCAATGCCCATTCATGGTCTACAGCAGCCTCTCTCTGAACCTTTTCAACACAGAGGAACCCTTGAAATAACTTTTCAGTCTCAGGGAACCCCTGCTAAAAATGACTATTTGTACAACTCATGATACATTAGTGTGACCGTCAGTGGGAAAAATGTTCCTTACACTTGTGGTCCGTGGGAAGAATTCCCGTCTTACAGATAGCTAAAAAGATCAATTGTGTCATTGGGAACTTATCTGAGAGGCAGAAATTGCTGATTGATCAAGGAACCCTAGCAACCTCTGGAACATCCCTAGGATCCATGGAACCCTGGTCTACAAGCCTTAGAGGTCTTAGAGATTGGTTAGTCCTGTATTTGTCCAGTCAGCACCACCAGTGACCCAGCAAAGTCATAAAAATGAATACAAATAAAAGCATGGAAACACAATTACAAAATTTCTCACCCAATCACCATGGTACCATCAGCCCTAATGCCAAACTGGGCATTTTGTATTCCTTTTGAGTTCTGTACCAATCTGCCATTGCTAACAACGTTTCCAAGACATTGAAAAGTTGTAGTATTAAAATATCCTCCATTTTGGGCCACAAGGCACTTTCCATATTTTGCAGTTTCTTCCACAGTTGCCGTAAAATTACGGGCACATCCTCCAGGACTCCCAGGCTCCAGCACAGATACAGTCCTCAATGGGTTATTGATAAATGTAAAGTGCCCATAAACAGCCTTTTGAGGATTAACATGAAACATTGAGATATAAGTCCTAGTGGAGGCTGTCGGCGATGTTGTATCATTATTACTAGGCCATGTCTCGTGCGTTTTGTTTCCATGAGTGACACGCAAACAGTCTCTGGTCTCACGGTGACTGCGGCTCGGGCCATGCTTAGAAAGGGGGTGATAAGGGGACAGCAAGTCATCAACCAGTGAATTCCTGCAATAAGACAAACACAACAGAATTATATTTGTTCCTATTACAGCACAAAGAATGACAATATAAACTTCTATTATTTATAACATGTCAGTAACATTTAGGCTGTGCAGTTTCAGTAGAGATTTTTTTTTTTTGCAGGAGGTAGGAATTAGATGGATCAGAGCGATTCCGATTGGTCAAAGCAGTCACATGCCTTTGCTGTCCAATCAGAAGCACTCTGATCAAAGTTCTACAGAAGAAAGGGGAAGAAGAGTTGGGATTTCAAATACCTAGACCTCTACGCCAGCTGCATTGGCACTGACAGCTCATCACCCATGCAGGTAAGTACAGCCAGGAGAGGGCTGGGGGGTGGAAGACGCAAGTTTATCTTTTTTGAAAAAGTACATTTACACTTTCAGCTGAGCTCCGGCCTTACGGTATATTTTCCACACTTGAAGCAAGCCCTTTCCTGTGTTAAAATTGATTGCTCTGAATCCTCTGCAAACTTGCAGTTCCACAATATAACCCTTTTAAAGTGGATGTAAACCCACACCACATGAATAAATACTGTTGCCAGGATGATAAAGTATGTATCTGTATGGCAGAGCTGCACGATTTTGGCTAAAATGAGAATCACGATTTTTTTGCTTAGAATAAAGATCACGATTCTCGCGGTGTAACATCTTTCACATTATACAAAAAAATTGGGCTAACTTTACTATTTATAGTTTTTTTTTTAATACATTAAAGTGTATTTTTTCAAAAAAACTTGCGTTTGAAAGACCGCTGCGCAAATATGGTGTGACATAAAATATTGCAACAACCACAATTTTATTCTAGGATCTCTGCTAAAAAAAACAATTCTAATCTTTTTGGCTCTATACACCACCACAATGGATTTGAAATGAAACAAACATGTGCTTTAACTACAGACGTTCAGCTTTAATTTGAGGGTATTTACATCCAAATCAGGTAAACGGTGTAGGAATTACAACAGTTTGTATATCTGCGTTCCACTTTTTAAAGGGACCAAATGTAATGGGACAATTGGCTGCTAAGCTGTTCCATGGCCAGGTGTGTATTATTCCCTCATTATCCCATTTACAAGGCGCAGATAAAAGGTCCAGTGTTCATTTCAAGTGTGCTATTTGCATTTGGAATCTGTGGTGTGGCCAAATCAACTGTTTGGAACATCCTTAAAAAGAAAGAACGCACCAGTGAGCTCAGCAACAACAAAAGACCTGGAAGACCATGGAAAACAACTCTGATGGATGAACGAAAAATTATTTCCCTGGTGAAGAAAACACCCTTCACAACAGTTGGCCAGATCAAGAACACTCTCCAGGAGGTAGGTGTATGTGTGTCAAAGTCAACAATCAAGAGAAGACTTCACCAGAGTGAATACAGAGAGTTCACCACAAGATGTAAACCATTGGTGAGCCTCAAAAACAGGAAGGCCAGATTAGAGTTTGCAAACATCTAAAAAAGCCTTCACAGTTCTGGAACAACATCCTATGGACAGATGAGACCAAGATCAACTTGTACCAGAGTGATGAGAAGAGTATGGAGAAGGAAAGGAACTGCTCATGATCCAAAGCATACCACCTCATCAGTGAAGCATGGTGGTGGTAGTGTCATGGCGTGGGCATGTATGGCTGCCAATGGAACTGGTTCTCTAGTATTAATTGATGATGTGACTGCTGACAAAAGCAGCAGGATGAATTCTGAAGTGTTTCGGGCAATATTATCTGCTCATATTCAGCAAAATGCTTCAGAACTCATTGGACGGCACTTCACAGTGCAGATGGACAATGACCCGAAGCATACTGCGAAAGCAACCAAAGAGTTTTTTAAGGGAAAGAAATGGAATGTTATGCAATGGCCAAGTCAATCACCTGACCTGAATCCGATTGAGCATGCATTTCACTTGCTGAAGACAAAACTGAAGGGAAAATGCCCCAAGAACAAGCAGGAACTGAAGACAGTTGCAGTAGAGGCCTGGCAGAGCATCACCAGGGATGAAACCCAGCGTCTGGTGATGTCTATGCATTCCAGACTTCAGGCTGTAATTGACTGCAAAGGATTTGCAACCAAGTATTAAAAAGTGAAAGTTTGATGGATGATTGTTAATCTGTCCCATTACTTTTGGTCCCTTAAAAAGTGGGAGGCACATATACAAACAGTTGTAATTCCTACACCGTTCACCTGATTTGGATGTAAATACCCTCAAATTAAAGCTGAAAGTCTGCAATTAAAGCACATCTTGTTCGTTTCATTTCAAATCCATTGGTGTGGTGTATAGAGCCAAAAAGATTAGAATTGTGTCGATGTCCCAATATTTATGTTTGGGTGTTCCAAGTAATTTTCTTGCAGAAAATAATGATTTTTACTTGTATTCAACAAATGTCAGAAAAGGTTTGGTCTTTAAATGGTTAAACTTCCTTCATTTACACCAGGAGTTCTTTCCTTTGATAAAAGAACAAAAAAGATACTTTGTTTCTATGCTTGGCAGGCTGCCTGGATTTTATTTTTATTTTTTTTTCTCAGCTGTGAGAACTCTCTGCACTTGTTAGAATCGTGACATGCTGTTTTGAAGATCCGGAAGAGAAAAATAATGCGATTCTTAACGATTAATCGTGCAGCTCTAGTACATGGCTTCTAATTTTAATCCTACCTTCCACAACTCACCCTCTTTCCTACACCGAGCCCCACAAAACTCCAGAATCCATGGGCAGGTCTATGCTGCTGCGCTCAGTGGGCGGAGCTGTGATGTCACTAGGCTCCCACCCACCTCTACACTCCTTGTGCTGGCAGCGGCACGAGTACGAACCTCGTGCTTGTTATACTAGAAGTGCGCGCACAGGGTACACAGATCGCGTTCTGGGCAGAAGCAGCCCCCCGTGACTTCTGCGCATGTGCCACACAGGCTGTAGTGGGGAGGAGTTTTCAGTATAGCTAGCACAGCTCCAGACACAGAGAGGGGAGATGTGAAGCTCTGTATGCTGGTTGGTGAGATAAGGACTGGTATTTCTCTGTCTGTCCATTTTTATCTTAAAAATGATAAAGAGGATTGCTCAGAGCTGGATTAACTCTTTGTGGCAAGACTGGGCACAGATGACATGAATACCTCTACTCTACAAGTGTTAATTTAAAAAAAAATTGGGGTTTTCATCCACTTTAAGCTGCAGCAACTATCATGAGTTTGCCCTCATATCTTGTCTGAATGACAATCATTTATCAGTCCCCTTACTTCCTGACCAGTACTGTCATTTCCTGCCCTTCAGAACGATTAGCTTTCTCTGCCATCATTTTGCTCCTGATCGGTATATGAAAAAACACAATACGGCGTCCTTCTAAATGTGTGTGCTCCCCCTGGGGGTGCAGATTTTAGCTGTGTAATCTGCTGATCAGTTGCTTGATTACAAATCAAATCCTTCAAAACACAAATTTAAGGAGTAACAAATTATGCCACTGATCAGATTGCACCAAGTGGCCAGCAGGTTGGGGCATGCATGTCCAAAGGGATGTTGGGGATGTTGTCTTTCATATAACGCCCCACTTGTGAAAGAAAACCCAAGGCACGGTTCTGTGACATTTACAAGAACCTGTCAACCCCTCCTACAAAACCTGCAACAAAGACCAGCAGACAGACCTAGTGATAACATCACAAAGGCTCAAAAGATTTACTTCTTGAAAACAAACATTATTTAATTGACAAATTTTATTTCCATGTTTATCTGAGGTGGTGGGGGAGGAACCAAGGAAAGGTACAATACAATACAATACACTTCAATTACTTTTAAGGGTGCAAGAAGCTCCTTTAATAAACTACCCTGGACCCATTCTTGATTATTTGTTTCACAAAAAGAAAGGAAAATAAAAATACTAAATAAGGCAGAAACATTATTCAGACTGGACTTTGGCTCCCCAAGTAACTGAGTACCACAACTGTCGAGGGCATAGGCATGTGCATGGTCTGTATGTACCTAGGCACGCCCTAATCACCAGGGTTCAGGAGGGCTGCCTGCAGTTATCTAAGCCGGGTGTTTACGACACTCGTTCTCACACAGAACCAGCCTGTCTGTCCGCCTATACTCCAATCCACGGCATGCTGTGCCTCAGAAAAGGGCTGTGTGCGTGGGAAATTTGAAGACCAGCAGCCAGCAGATACATCGTAGATGAAAGGAGCTGATACCTGAGCCTCCATCCTTGGGTACGTGAGCTCACCATCCACTGTCTGTGACTGAAGTCTCCCCATTCCCTCCCTTCTCTCTCCTGCCTCTAAGCGAGTGAGTAAACTAAGGTATGGTGGACTCAGATGTAAGGGGTGCTCTGCAGACTCCAAAGTAAGAGGAGCTTTGGGAACTCTGATTTAAGGTGGAATTAGAGCTGCGCGATTAATCGTTAAAAAAAATCAAGATCGCGATTCAACCCCCCCTGCAATCTTAAAGAGGAAGTAAACCCTGATGGGTTTTACTTCCTCTTTTCTCCCCTGCAAAGTAAAAGCATAATGGGCTAGTATGCATTGCATACTAGCCCATTATGCGCCACTTACCTGCAATCAACGCCCGCGCTGTCCCCGCTGGTGGCTGCATCCATCTTCGCCCCTCTTCCTTCCAGGGCCGCAGACTCTGGATCTGTGACTGGCCGGAGTCACGTCAGTCACAGCACTTGCTAGTAAAGAAATGGCACGGAGGGCCGTTTCTACACATCGCATACGCCGATGACATCATCGGCGCACTACAAGGTAAATATCTCCTAAACGGCGCATGTTTAGGAGATATTTACAGTACCTATAGGTACAACTTCTGCATTGGGTGTATACAACCATTTTAACACAGCATTTCCTCAGTGCAGGAAGTTCTCAGCTCAAGCTGACAGCTGTCAAAAAAAAAAAAAAAAAAAAAAAAAAAACAGGCAGCCTGCCAAGTTTATCACAACAATGCTCAGGCAAGATAAAAAGAAACATTGTAAGATTTCTTCTTTTAGATCAAAGGAATGAACTTCTGTCTGTAGATAAGGGCAGTTTAACCACTTAAAGCGGACCTCCAGTCATTTTTCAACTTTCCATCTATTAAACCTTCTGCCCTTTGTTTTAATTTGATAGTAAAACATTTTTTTTCTGCCAGTAAATACCTTATACAGCCCACTTCCTGTTAAAGCCTAGGTTTATGACACCATGCACAGCTCTCTCACTCACACTCTCGTGAGAGTTTGCCAGAAAGGGAGGGGGGATGAGTCAAAAAAGGGCCAATGAGAGCTGCAGAGCTGGA
This sequence comes from Aquarana catesbeiana, assembly GCF_042186555.1. Taxonomy (NCBI): domain Eukaryota; kingdom Metazoa; phylum Chordata; class Amphibia; order Anura; family Ranidae; genus Aquarana; species Aquarana catesbeiana. Next base: position 668,289,743 of record NC_133325.1, read on the forward strand.
GGTGTGCCTCTGTGTAAATCCAGGAAGTGAACAGGCAGCAGCTTCAGCTGCCCACAGTTAAAATGGCTGCAGCTAGACTCAGTGGAGGGAGATTTCTTCAGCATATTTGGCAAGTACAGAATCACAGTATATATAAAATAATATGCAAAGTGGTTGGAGGGAAGCTTCAGAATGGCAAAGATGTTTTTATTACTAATTTTATGTGAGCAGACTGCAGTTCCTCTTTAACCACTCCAGCCCCAGAAGTTTTGGCTGCTCAATGACCAGGCCATTTTTGCGGCACTGCGTCCCTTTAACTGACAATTGCACAGTTGTGCGACGCTGTAACCAAATAAAATTGATGTGCTTTTTTCCCCCACAAATAGAGCTTTCTTTTAGTGGTATTTGATCATCTCTGCGGTCTTTATTTTTTTTGCACGATAAACAAAAAGAGCGACAATTTTGAAAAAAAACAAACAAACAATATTTTGTACTTTTTGCTATAATAAAATATCCCCAATTTTAAAAAAAAAATGTTTCCTCAGTTTAGGTCGATATGTATTCTTCTACATATTTTTGGTAATAAAAAAAAAAAAATATCACAATAAATCTATCCCCTATTTTGTAGACGCTATAACTTTTGCGCAAACCAATCAATATCAGTAAATATCTCCTAAACGCCGCACATTTAGGAGATATTTTCACTACCTATAGGTAAGCCTTATTCTAGGCTTACCTATAGGTACAACTTCCACAGAGAGGTTTACAACCTCTTTAACCACTTCAGCCCCGGAAGATTTTACCCCCTTCCTGACCAGAGCACTTTTTGCGATTCGGCACTGCGCTATAAACAAAAAAAGAGCGACAATTTTGAAAAAAAAACGCAATATTTTTTACTTTTTGCTATAATAAATATCCCCCCAAAATATATATTAAAAACATTTTTTTTCCTCAGTTTAGGCCGATATGTATTCTTCTACATATTTATGGTAAAAAAAAAAAAAAAAAAAAAAAAAAAAAAAAAAAAAAATCGCAATAAGCGTATATTGCGTATATTGATTGGTTTACGCAAAAGTTATATCGTCTACAAAATAGGGGATAGATTTATGGCATTTTTATTATTTTTTTTTTACTACTAATGGCGGTGATCTGATTTTTATTGGGACTGCGACATTATGGCGGACAGATTGGACACTTTTGACACATTTTTGGGACCATTGACAATTATACAGCGATCAGTGCTATAAAAATGCACTGATTACTGTGTAAATGTCACTGGCAGGGAAGCGGTTAACACTAGGGGGCGATCAAGGGGTTAACTGTGTTCCCTGTGTGTTTTTCTAATTGTGGGGAGGATGGGACTGACTATAGGAGATGACAGATCGTGGTTCCTAGCTAGTAGGAGCTCCCGATCGGTCTCTCCTCTCAGAATAGGGATATGTGCGTTTACACACACACGTCCCTGTTCTGCCTCTCGTGCCTGTGACTGCCAGCCACAAGCATTGGCACCCCCGCAGTGCAGTGGGCATGTGCGTGCCTGCTATCCCGCTTAACCTCTTGCTTACTGGGCACCTAAACCCCCCTCCTGCCCAGACCAATTTTCAGCTTTTAGAGCTGTCACTCTTTGAATGACAATTGCGCGGTCATACTACACTGTACCCAAATGAAATATTTATTATTATTTTTTTTCCCACAAATAGAGCTTTCTTTTAGTGGTATTTGATCTTCTCTGTGTTTTTTATTTTTTGTTTAGAAAAAGAGAGCTTTAAAAAAAATAAAAAAATACAAAACCTTTTTATATTTTGTTAATAAATTTTGCAAACAGGTAATTTTTCTCCTTCATTGATGTACGCTGATGAGGCTACACTGATGGGCACTGCTAGGTGACAATGATAGGCAGCACTGCTAGGTGGCACTGATTGGCAACACTGGTGAGCATTGATAGGTGGCACTGATTGCTGGCACTTACGTACTGTGGGCACTGATTCGTGGCACTGGCAGGCAGTATTGGTGGGCACATATGAGGCTCTTCCTCTTCGGGACCGATGTCCCTTCAAACAGAAGCCAGTGATCGGCTTTTTTTTCTCCTCAAGCTGTCAGCGTGAAAAGAAAAATCGATTACCGATCTTCTTTTTACATCACGTGATCAACTGTCATTGGCTGCCAGCTGATCACGTGGTAAGGGGCCGGGATTGGCTCCTTACTCGGATCTGTGATCCCCGAGTGTCATTGACTCAGGTTATCACAGCACGCTCCCTTCAGGGGGGGCGTGGCGAGCCTGCAAAGAGGAGGACATCAATAGATGTACTCCCGGCCAAGCAGATCCGCGCTGTAGCCATCATTCGGTTATATCGCGGATCTGAAGCAGTTAAAGGAGCCGACGTGCAGCTATGACAGCTCGCGGGATCGTGCCGCAGTATAATGACAGCGGCTGGTCGGCAAGCGGTTAAAGGCTAAACCTTTTTCTGACACTTGTTGCTTAAAAGTTAAAATCAGTATTTTTTTGCTAGAAAATTACTTAGAACCCCCAAACGTACATACATATATTTTAGCAAAGACCCTAGAGAATAAAATGGCAGTCATTGCAATATTTTATGTCACACTGTATTTGCGCATCGGTCTTTCAAACGCATTATTTTTAGAAAAAAATTCACTTTAATGAATTTAAAAAAACAAAAACTAAACAGTAAAGTTAGCCTAATTTTTTTGTATAAATGTGAAAGATGATGTTAAGCCGTGAGAATCGTGATCTTAAGTCTAAGCAAAAAAAAAAAAATTGTGATTCTCATTTTAGCCAGAATTGTGTAGCTCTAGGTGGAATGGTGGAAACTCTGATGTAATTTGGGGGCTTTGGTGAGCAGAAACACCCTTACATCAGAGTTCCCCTTTACACCAAAGTCCACTGCTTTCCCACTTAAAACAATAAATAAAAGAAATTTGTGTGCCGCTAAAGTGTTCGGTTTTGGCCCAAAAGAAAAGGTAACAACCCTATGTATACTCCAGCTGTAGGAGGAAACCCAGGCCTCTCCTGTTCATATAAACACAGGGCACAGCTTCCTAGTCACTAAGAATAGAGAAGTTAGGGTACGTCATCATAGAATTAGCTGGGTGTCCATGTACCTGGCGCTGACACACAGCCAGCAGTGCAGTATCAGTGCGATCCTCAGCGTGTCCTTCCAGCGGGCACTGGAGGTGTTATGTGCCCGGACACACCGCACCGATCTGATCATCCGGGAACTCTCCCCTCTCCTTCCACTGGGCGCCGACATGTTGGACACAGCGCGGTCACATGACTACTTCCGGGAACGCCCGGTACTGGTACCACGTGACACGTCATGAGTAACACCCTTCCTGACAGAGCTGTGTTTCCTCTCGTCACCTTGTCTGCTCTACTACCCCAATTACTGATCACATGAGCTCAGTCACAGAGCCTCCAATGTAGAGTGACCCCAGCCTGACATCATCCATGGCTTCACCTGCCTCCTGCTCCTTACTAAAGTGTCACATACAGCACTCTGAGTGGCATTTCCTCATTATATTTTGCATCATATGGGTGGCATTGGTCCCTTTGGTCAGTACCAGGAGCCACCACTCACCAGCTTGTCATACAATGTAAAGCTTGATGGCTGCATGGGAGTGCACCTTGTATTTTGGAGCACATTGAATAAACCCCTTCCCTTTTGGCTAAAGCTAGTCTGGAAGATGGTTATAGTTCAGTTGAGCTTCTAAAATGGATAGAAAGTCATTTTTAAAATTGGCAATCAAGTAAATGACCGGATGTAGTAGTTCACACTTGTGGTGGAATTTACCACCCCTCTGAAAAGTGATTCATGGTGGGTTGCCTTTCAGAAGTGGCTGAACGGAGATTTGCATGTGTTCAGGAGCGATACTGCTGCCTCCAAGGCCCCTTTCACACGGACGTTCCGATCGGGTCCGCCTGTCCGTTTTTCAGGTGGACCCAATCAGAAACTCCCACTTTTCTCTGGATAGGCAGGGGTAAATGGTAGGGCTGAAACAACTAATCGATTATTCGACAACTAATCGATTATGAAAATAATCAATTACTATTTTCATAATCAATTAATCGGCCAGTAACATAATGGGGTTAAAAAAATTAAATTGAGCCTTTTATAGTACAAAAAAGAGCAAATAATCGCTACTGTAAATGTTACTATCACCGTTCTACAGTAAAAAAAATGAACCCCTTACAATAGAGATTATTTGCTTTTTTTGTACTATAAAGGGCTAATTTTGGTTTTTTTTTTAACCCCATTATGTTACTAAACGTCTTAGACCTGGTTCACATCTATGTGTTTTTTGGTGCTTTTTGCAGAAACGGACTGCAGTTCATTTACATGGTTTCCTATGGGACACATTCACATCTATGCTTTTTTTCAGCCGCTGTGTATTTGGAAAGGGTCAGGGACTTTTTTTTATGCAAAACTGTGCTTTTTTGGTTCAATACACTTCAATGGAAAAGCTGCAGAAAAGCATGTAATGCATTTTTGTAGCAATTTGTGTTTTTTAATCTGCCCAACAACAAATTGGCCATAAAATGCAAAAAAATGCAAATTGCAGCAAAATCACGTGAGCAAAAATCAAAATGCACAGCAAAAAGCACTACAGAAACATATCAAAAGCAAACTGCATAGGTGTGTAGCGAGCCTTATGCTGGTCACACAGATCAATTTTCAGACAAGAATATTCAGACGAAAAATCTTTGTACATTTGCTGAATGAAAGAATGTTTGAAATTTTTACTTGTTTTTAACATTGTTTTTAAAATGAACGAAAACCACATACACCGTCTGAAAATTCCTTTGACCAAGAAGTTTTCTAACATTTCCAAATTGTCACTGTGGTTGAAAATGAACGTCAATTTGACCCCACTAACGATTAGAAAATCGAACAAACGTTCTTAAAATGCCATTTTTTTTTTTGAAGGAAGACATTGTTTTAAAAAAAAAAAAAAAAAAAATTGATCTCTGAGTCTGATGATATTTACCAGATTCACCCCTTTTTTAATAGTATATATCCTCTAATAGCATATACAGTATATCTCTCCTCTAATAGTATATACAGTATATCTCTTCTGTCTGTTATTCTCAGAGTGGATTAGATATGTTGCTCCCTAACCATATAGTTATTTATATTTACCACTGCAAAGAGATATTTAAGAATACATTGCCTTTTTTTTTAAAACTTTACAAATTAACTAAATTATGCACAACACTTTTTTTTTTAAGCTTATCAACCGATTAATCGATTAATCGAAACAATAATCGGCCAACTAATCGATTATGAAAATAATCGTTAGTTGCAGCCCTAGTAAATGGACATGCGTCCGTTAACACCCGCCTACATCCAATCCGATTCGTAAAAGAGAGACAGATGGGGATCTGTTCCCCTTCTGTCCAGCGGATCGAATGACAGTTGGGTGTAAACGGACAGGCGGTCCCTTTACATCCGACCGCCAATAGAGAACAACAACAGGCTGTGTCTGTGTCCACTCTGCATAAGCAAAACAGACATGGATCTGTCATCCGCCTGCTCAGCAAACAGATCACAGCCGCAATCCACCCCATGTGAAAGGGGCCTTAACCGCATGCCGACCAGCCGCCGCAGTTATACTGTGACAACATGGCACAGCTGCGTGAATCGCCCTCATGCGAGTGCCCGGCGGTTGCGATCGCTCGGGGCACACCGAGAACCGAGATCTGTGTGTGTAAACACACAGTTTACGGTTCTCTGAGGGGAGAACAGACAGATCGTCTGTTCATACAGAGTATGAACAGACGATACGTCATCTCCCCTGCTCAGTCCCCTCCCCCCTTCAGTTAGAACACGTACTAGGCCACACTTATCCCCTTCACTGCCCCCTAGTGGCTAACCCCTTCATTGCCAGTGACATTTTCACAGTAATCAATGCAATTTTATAGCATTGATCGCTGTAAAAATGCCAATGGTCCCAAAAATGTGTCAAACTTGTCCGACGTGTCCGCCATAATGTCGCAGCCACGATAAAAATCGCAGATCGCCGCCATTACTAGTAAAAAAAAAAGTTAATAATAAAAAAGCCATAAACTATCCCCTATTTTGTAGACGCTATAACTTTTGCGCAAACCAATCAATATACGCTTATTGCGATTTTTTACCAAAAATATGTAGAAGAATACATATTGGCCTAAACTGAGGGAAAAAAAAGTTTTTTTTATATATTTTTGGGGGATATTTATTATAGCAAAAAGTAAAAAATATTGCGTTTTTTTTTTCAAAATTGTCGCTCTTATTTTGTTTATAGCGCAGTGCCGAATTGCAAAAAGTGCTCTGGCCAGGGAGGGGGTAAAATCTTCCGGGGCTGAAGAGGTTGTAAACCTCTCTGTGGAAGTTGTACCTATAGGTAAGCCTAGAATAAGGCTTACCTATAGGTAGTGAAAATATCTCCTAAATGTGCGGCGTTTAGGAGATGTTTACTGTGTTTTGTGGTGATGATGTCATCGGTGCATGCGCAGTTAAGAAACGGCCCTCCGTGCCAGAGCCGTCCTAATGCTCCGTACACACGGTCGGATTTTCCGATGGAAAATGTCCGATCGGAGCGTGTTGTCGGAAATTCCGACCGTGTGTGGGCTCCATCGGACATTTTCCATCGGATTTTCCGACACACAAAGTTGGAGAGCAGGAGATAAAATTTTCCGACAACAAAATCCGTTGTCGGAAATTCCGATCGTGTGTACACAAATCCGACGGACAAAGTGCCAGGCATGCTCAGAATAAATAAAGAGATGAAAGCTATTGGCCACTGCCCCGTTTATAGTCCCGACGTACGTGTTTTACGTCACCGCGTTCAGAACGATCGGATTTTCCGACAACTTTGTGTGACCGTGTGTATGCAAGACAAGTTTGAGCCAACATCCGTCGGAAAAAATCCTAGGATTTTGTTGTCGGAATGTCCGAACAAAGTCCGACCGTGTGTACGGGGCATAATAGTATCATGGGCCCCTGGGTAAAGTAGTGCTCTGGGGCCCCTACAAGGGAGACAGCGCAGGTAAAAGACATCAAGTAGGTAGGAGGCAGACAAGAGGAGCTTCCTCTTTTGGGTGGAGCTCCACTTTAACTACATGAACAATCATTCTGTACAGGAAAGAAACAGTGGGAAAATACTACATACATAAAGTAACAAAGCTGTCCTGTGTATATAATACGTATATCTGCTAGAATGATGCTCAGGACAGTTGTAACAAGTACAGACACGGCCGCCAATAAAAATCATGAAGCACCATCCAGCCTGACCCCTATACACTCTAGATATCCCCCTAGCACTCAGACCCCTCTACACCCCAGATACCCCCCCCCCCCCCAGCACTCTGATCCCTCTCTGCACCCCACATATCCCCCAGCACTCTGATCCCTCTCTGCACCCCACATATCCCCCAGCACTCTGATCCCTCTCTGCACCCCACATATCCCCCCAGCACTCTGACTCCTCTACACCCCAGATACCCCCCCAGCACTCGGACCCCTCTCTGCACCCTAGATATTCCCTCAGCACTGTTACAATATACAATAAGATACCCCTTGTATTGTGACCCCACTACACCCCTGATACCCCCTACACTGTACCCTCTCTATATCTCTGATATCTCTAGCACTATAGCCACCTAAAATACCCCAAGTATTGCTACCCCCTATACACGCCGGGTCCCCCCTCAGCATTGTTTTCCCCCATACACCCTTGATATCCCCCAGCACCATTATTCTATCCATGTAGTACCCCCTTTTCCAGTGGAGATACAGTGCATGTGAACTTTTGGCTATGTGCCCACCTCCAGCACTGGGACAAGGACTCACCTATACCAATCAAGTCATGTAGGCAGAAGGAGGGGTGGAGGAGGGAGCATCCCTTTGGGCAATCCAAGCCCTGCGGTGCAAACAGTGCTGGACAGCTGGGCTCACCATGATACCATCCACAATGCCACTTCCACAGGCGGGCTCTCAGTGCTGCTGACTCGGACTCCGAGTCCTGAGCATTCAAGCTCCATGGGGCGGGGTCAGAGCATCACTGGCGCTCTGGCCACGGCCCTCCCCACTGCCTATGAAATAGGTATCGTTCTGCACAGCACGGCGCACCGCTGCCAGTCTATCTCCCCCGTGTATCCATCACTCTCAGTGCCATAACGGGGCCCACAATTTCCGGGCAGCGTGGGCTCAAGGAGCAGCTTCTTTAGGGAAAGTGCAGGGGCCTCCCATGCAGCTAGGGTCCCTGGGCTGTGCCCAGGTGTGCCCTCTCATTAAGAGGGCCCTACTCCATGCCGTTCCTTCACGAGTGAGTGCACGACTGGCGGATCTGGCGCGCATTCGTGGGAGTGACATCACATGGCTCTGGCCAGTCACAGAGCTGGAGTCCGCAGCCCCGGAAGGAAGAGGGGTGAACATGGATGGGGCCTGCAGCGGGAATGGCGCGGGCTTCGTTTGCAGGTAAGTGTCACATAATGTGCTAGTATGCAATGCATACTAGCACATTATGCTTTTACTTAGCAGGGGCACCAGGGTTTACTTCCTCTTTAAAGTGTTAGTTCACCTTTACCAAAAAACTGCCTATGCAGGTAAGAGGTGCCTGTAGATAAAAGCTAACTGTGTATCTTTGTCCAAAGTTGAATAATGTCCTTGCTCTAGGTGTAGGCCATTTGCAAAACTCCTGAAGCCTGACTGGAAAAGGCCTAGGACCTTGCTAAGGTAAGGTCCCACGATGGGAACTAGCACACCAGCTCTGGCCAGTGTCTCGTGTCCTGATTGGATAGATTGATAGCAGTGCAGCCATTGGCTCACGCTGCCGTCAATCAAATCCAATGAAACGGGCGCCAGGGGGCAGAGCCAAGTCCTGCTGTCTCTGTCTACGGACATGGGAGTGTGCCCACACGAGTGTCCCATCGGAGAGCGCTTCTCCGGCGGGACACTTGGGAAGAGAAGGAACCAGGAGCGCTGCGGTGGGACCCCAGAAGAGGAGGATCGGGCCACTCCGTGCATAACCAACTGCAAAGCGGCGGTAAGTATGACTTTTTTTTTTTTAACTGAACCCCTTTAATGTCTAAATCGCTGGCAAAAAAAGTGAGTACAACCCTAAGACCCCATTCACACAGGGGCAACACGACTTGCAGGTCGCCTCAGCGAGGCGACCTGCAAACGACTGCCCGGGCGACTTGCAAAATGACTTCTGTATAGAAGTCTATGCAAGTCGCCTCAAGTCGCCCCCGAAGTCGTACAGGAGCCTTTTTCTAAGTCGGAGCGACTTGCGTCGCTCCCCTTAGAACGGTTCCATAGCACAGAACGGGAGGCGACTTGTCAGGCGACTAGGTCGCCTGACAAGTCGTCCCTGTGTGAATGGGCTCTTAGTGAAAATGTCCAAATTGGGCCCAATTAGCCATTTTTCCTCCCCAATGTTATGTGACTTGTTAGTGTTACAAGGTCTCAGGTGTGAATGGGGAACAGGTGTGTTAAATTTGGTGTTATCGCTCTCACTCTCATACTGGTCACTGGAAGTTCAACATGGCACAAAAACTCTGAGGATTTAATTTTTGCTCTACATAAAGATGGCCTAGGCCAGTGATGGCGAACCTTGGCACCCCAGAAGTTTTGGAACTACATTTCCCATGATGCTCATACACTCTGCAGTGTAGTGGAGCATCATGGGAAATATAGTTCCAAAACATCTGGGGTGCCAAGGTTCGCCATCACTGGCCTAGGCTATAGGAAGATTGCTAAGACCCTGAAACTGAGCTGCAGCATGGTGGCCAAGACCATACAGCGGTTTAACAGGACAGGTTCCACTCAGAACAGGCCTCGCCATGGTTGACCAAAGAAGTTGAGTGCATGTGGCTCAGTGTCATATCCAGAGGTTGGCTTTGGTAAATAGACATACAAGTGGTGCTAGCATTGCTGCAGAGTTTGAAGGGGTGGGTCAGCCTGTCAGTGCTCAGCCTATACACCGCACACTGCATCAAATTGGTCTGCATGGCTGTCATCCCAGAAGGAAGCCTCTTCTAAATATGATGCACAAGAAAGCCTGCAAAAAGTATACTGAAGACAAGCAGACTAAGAACATGGATTACTGAAACCATGTCCTGTAGTCTGATGAGATCAAGATAAACGTATTTGGTTCAGATGGCATCAAGCGTGTGTGGCGACAACCAGGTGAGGAGTACAAAGACAAGTGTGTCTTGCCTACAATCAAGCATGGTGGTTGGAGTGTCATAGTCTGGGGCTGCATGAGTGCTTGCCAGCACAGGGGAGCTACAGTTCATTGAGGGAACCATGAAAGCCAACATATACTGTGACATACTGAAGCAGAGCATGATCTCCTCCCTTTGGAGACTGGGCTGCAGGGCAGGATTCCAACATGATAACGATCATGATAAGTTACCAACATGATAATGACCCCAAACACACCTCCAAGACGACCACTGCCTTGCTAAAGAAGCTGAGGGTAAAGGTGATGGACTGGCCAAGCATGTCTCCAGACCTAAACCCTATTGTGGGGCATCCTCAAAAGGAAGGTGGCAGGAGCGCAGGGTCTCTAACATCCACCAGCATGATGTCGTCATGGAGGAGTGGAAGAGGACTCCAGCAGGAACCTGTGAAGCTCTGGTGAACTCCATGCCCAAGAGGGTTAAGGCAGTGCTGGAAAATAATGGTGGCCATACAATATATTGACACTTTAGGCCCAATTTGGACATTTTCACTTAGGGGTGTACTCACTTTTGTTGCCAGCGGTTTAGACATTAATGGCTGTGTGTTGAGTTAGTTTGAGAGGACAGCAAATTTACAATGTTATACAAGCTGTACACTCACTACTTTGCTACAATGTAAAGTGTCATTTCTTCAGTGTTGTCACATGAAAACATAATAAAATATTTACAGAAATGTGAGGGGTGTACTTTTGTGAAATACTGTATATATCTTTTTCCTAATCCAACTTGCCTCTTCCATGTAAATTAATCAGCAGGTGACCGTGTGGGGCATTATCATTGTTGTCATCTCAATATTTATATTACGTCTTCCTCATATTATAAATTGTTTTTTAAAGGGTATTCTCATTTATCCTGAATGTATGGGATAGCTTTATGGCACAATGTTTCTGTAATCTAGCCATGTACGTCATATTCTGACCCGACCCCTCTCTGTTTCTGCTAAATTGTTTGTATATGTCCTAGGGTTGCTTACTTGTCATGGGGGAGTTAACTTACTAAAACTGGAGATTGCAAAATCTGGTGCAACTCTGCATAGAAACCAATCAGCTTTCAGGTTTTTTTTGCCGAAACTTAAATTGAACAAGCTGAAGTTAGAAACTGATTGCACCATTTTTAGTAAATCTACCCCATGGTTTTGCAAGAGGCTATTCTCTTTTTTATGCTTATCCAATTCTATATATGACTGTGTTACCTACTTAATATTCTTGTAATAAGAAAAAGAATTTTATAAAATAAGAAAGAAAAAAAAAAATTAGAGGACATGAGATAAGGAGGCTCAGTCTACACAGAGAACTGAGAAGGGATGTTAACACTGGAAGGGGAAGACTAATGGAGGTAAGGGAAATAAAAAAAGGGAAGGAGAGGACAGGGGATACAAGAATTAAAGTCGGTTGTTTGGGAACCCAGCGATGTGCACAAGAGTGGCTTCTCTCTCCTGGGTCTCTGCCTCCTTAATGGCAGAGAGACAGTATGGACACACAGAGCGAGGCTCGGGAGCGAACACGCACACTAGGGGCACGGAGCTCAGAGAACCGGCGGGGGACCTGAGAAGAGGAGGATCGAGTCTGCTCAGTGCAAGAGCCTTGCACAGAGCAGGCAAGTATAACATGTTTGTTTTTTTTAAATTAAGCCTGTAATATTACTTTAACCACTTGCCGACCTGCTCACGCAGATATACTGCAGCAGGTGGGCTCTCCTGCACAAATCGCCTTACCTGTACGGCACCTCGCGCAGTTGCAGGCGCGCAAGCCGCCTATTACAGAGGCAGAACAGGGAACTGCCTTTGTAAACAAGGCGATTCCCCGTTTTGACAGGGGACATGTCAAAGATCTACTGTCTCCAGTGATCAATCTCTGCCATGTCTCTGGTAGCCCATCCCCTCTACAGTTAGAACACGCTGCGAGAACACTGTTAACCCCTTGATCGCCCCCTGGTGTTAACAAAAAAAAAAAAAAAAAAAGAAGAAGGGGGAGGAGATCGCCGCCATTACCAGCAAAAACAATAAAAATTAAAAAAATAAATTCCCATTAAAATACTGACACAACCTAGGGATCAAAACTTCTTTAAATGTTCTGTAATAGGTTAGTGTAAATCCATCCGGGCCTGGACTTTTCCCCAGAGCCATTCCTGCTATTGCTTTTCTCACTTCTTCTTCAGAAATTGGTGTTTCCATGCATTCTCTTTCTACTTCTGTAATTTTGGGCAACATTGCCTTCCTTAAATACTTATTGTTTCTCTCTCTTCTATTGTTAAGCTGAGTACCCTGTTTTGGAATTGAATATAGTTCCTGATAATAGTTTTTGAATACCTCCGCTTTTGCACAATTTTTGCTAAGTGTTTACTTGGTTTATTAGCCCAACGATACCTATCTCCTGTGACCTTCCTATGTATCGCTCTAACTTCTTGTTCCATTAAATTTTTCAGCTCAGTCCTTTTGATTATTATATGTTTATATGTCGCTTGGAACAGTTGTCCTGATTGTATCTTATGTTTCTGTTCCAAGCTGGCTAGCTCTTCTGTTAATTTTTGAATTTTCTTACCTCTCTCTTTTTTCTGCCTTGACCCTAACTCAATTAGTACTCCTCTTATGTAAGCTTTATGGGCCTGCCATAAGGTGGACCCAGATACTTCTCCTGTGTCATTTTGCACTAAATAATTCTTCAGTTCCCTATTAATTCTATTGAACCCTTCCTCCCCCCTTATCAGTTCTTCATTTAGGCGCCATTGCCCGGAGTGTCTATTTTCTTCGCCTATTTTTATTTCCATGGTCATTGGTGCATGGTCTGAGTAAGTTATATTTCCAATCCAGGAATCTACCACCATCTCAATATCCCTATGGTCAATCAGACCATAATCGATCCGGGAGTATGTCCTGTGCACATGGGAATAAAACGTGTAATCTCTTTTCCTTAGATGTTGTACTCTCTATATGTCCACTAATTGAAGACTGGCAAGTTTTTGCCTGATCTTTCTTAATTGCCCGCTATTCTTCCCCTGTGCTCGGGCCGTACTGTCCAAACCCGGATCCAAACAAAAATTAAGGTCCCCCATTATTATCAAGTGCCCTTTCCTCTTTTTCATTTAGTCTACCTCTTAGGAATAAATATCTACCTTCTGTATCCACTAATCTTTCTTCCAACATGAACCTAATTCTTTTTGAGAATCCAATGGCAACTCCCCGTGTTCTACTTGAAATAGTATCTCCCTGGTACCAGGTCGGGTATTCCCCCGGAGGATAGTCTCAAACTTGATTGATGTGATATATGTGTTTCTTGAAGGAATACCACCTCTGGGTCAAGCAGTCTAAGCTCGTTAAATATGCTTCGTCTTTTGCTGACCGTGTTTAGACCTTTAACATTATACGTTATGCATTATATTGTGGTTAGTGTCATTTTTCTACCTCCCTTCCATCACACTCTGTCATTAGACCCTGAAAAAATTCAACACGCCTATCTATCTTAGACCCTGGAGAGGTATCCCTTATTTGAATTATTAAAATTAAAGTGCAGCCCCTTCCCCCCCCCCCCCTCCCTCCCACCCACCCCCCTCCCCAGCCCCCCGTACCCCCCCCGTTGGTCTCCTCAAGACCCTTAGACCAATGAGGGTCACCTCCTTTGTGACCCTCCATTGATCTCCTCCTCCTAAAGGGGGAGCTTTTAGGTGTATCATCCCTTCTATCTATACTGCCTTAATGAGTTGGTAATCTAGGCTTCTCCTGGCGGGACCTCCATCTCAAAACTGCTTTCTATTTAATATTTATCTTGAACCCCCCCCATTCCCGCAATGCCTCACACACGGCCCACACTCAGCCCGATCCAACATTCGTTTGGCCAGTCCAGCATCGGGGGCACCTGCATGCCCAATTTCTCGCAGAAGTCCTCTAATTCTCCCGGGAATCTTAATCTTGCAGATCTCCCGTCTTTGCTGCCTACCAGGCAGGCTGGAAATCCCCATGTGTATTTTATATTTTGATTTATCATTTGTTCCAGTAGGGGTTTCAAATGACGTCTTCTCGCCAGTGTGTCTTTGGCAAGGTCCGCAAAGACTTGGATCCTTGCCTCTTCAAACTGTAGAGGGGAATGTCCTTTCAAATTTAACCCATAACTTTTCCTTATCCTCATAGAACCTGAACCTCACAATTATGTCGCGGCTTTTTTCTGCCCGTCTGATGTCAAGTCTACCCACCCGATGCACCCGCTCAATTTTTGGGAAGTCTTCCCCTTCCAATCCCAAAAGTGGGCCAAAGATAAATCGCTACAGTCCTCCTCAAGTCCTCCTCCCTGTTTTCCGGGACCCCTCAGAGTCTCAAGTTTTGTCTTCGATCTCTATTTTCCTGGTCTTCCATTCTGTAGCATATTTTTATCTGGTTTTGTTGGGTTGTTTTAACTTGTTCTTTTAATTCGGAGATCTCCTGCTCTTGTTTGTCTAATTTGTCCTCGGCCCCTTCCACTCTGGTCAGGAGGTTGCCTAGATCTAACCTCAGCATGCCAATCTCAGCTTTGATAGAGGTCTCAAGTGCTTTAAACATATCTGCTAATTCATTTCTTGAGGGTAGTTGTGATTCCTGTCTGTGATCATCTATTCTAGATGCCTCCATTATATTATCGACTGATAATTCCTCACTTGAGTGTTCTGGGGTCTGATCTTCCCTCTCGTTTAATCCCTTCTTCTTTTTGTCTGCCATATTTGCTTTTTGGGTTTCTTGGTGGGCATTCCCCGGGCTCCCTCCCTTGGCTAGGTACTGCTTAATTGAGCTTCCAGCAGCGTTTCCTGGTAGATTATCTTTTGGGGTTTTCGGTGGTCCCCCCTTCCCCGTTTTGGATGCGTTCCGGCTCATATTGTTTTCCTGCTGAGCTATCTCAGTTTAAATCTGGTCCGTGTGTCCAACACTAAAAAAGAAAAAAATAGTCCTAGAGCCAGCTCTCCCCAGTTGGTTAAACAATGGAGCTGAGGTTCACAATGTGGATACGAGTGTGGCACTAGTATAGTATCAGTAGTATAGTGTTAGCAAATTGAGTAAAACTCTGTAGTATTAAAGTTTGAGACAGTGTCGCAATATCTGGCAAGCTTATTTCCAGGATTTTTTCTGGCGCTCCGGTATTGCGCTAAAAGCACCCGCAGCGATAATTTGTGGATGTGTTGAGCTAAAACGTAGTTTAGCTGGCCTGTATCTCCCTTCCTATGTTTTGAAAGTGATGTTAGCAGGAGGATTGCATAGCATATAATGAAGAGTTACCTTACTGCCCTTTAACTGGATGTGCAAAATCCAACTCTTCGGCCTTGCGGCTTTTAGGGGTTGCACTCAGTCCCTTACAGGTATGAAAACACTTCCACCGCCTCTATCATGTGCTTCAATAATTATTGCTGATACTATAACCACGTATATTTACACCGTCCGCTGATATCAGCAAATCACACTCTCCAGTACTTCAGATGTATCCCTCCGCTACCAGGTCAGTATACAGACATAGGGAATGCTTTGATGTATTAGACTTTGTAAATTATATCCCGACCTTCCCTCCAATGTGAATGCAGGTATCCAAATCTAGCAAATTAGTTGCGTTCTTGATCGTATCTATGGAATTTTTACCCTGCAACAAGATATAAAGTCCCAAGGTTCTTCCACAGTCTACTAATGTTCAAGGTAAAGAAAACTTAAGGAGCTTAAATAACATTCCCCTAATCCTGGTAAAGTTCATATTGCATAATATATACAGTGGAGAGACCCACCACCCCTCCACCATCACACCAGTTTTATTAAGGGCAGCATTAATTACCATGCACAAGCTGCTCTACAGAGCTTCTTATTTCACAATCCACAATCTTTCTCCTGGTGTGCTCCTAGTGTACCTTACACTCTTACCTTTGGAGATGTATATTTAGTGTGTCTCTTACCACCGTTACCTCTGCATTCTAGCTTCTTACAGATGGAGTCAGGTGGGGTCGGATGTCAGGCAGACTTGCTTACTTGCTGCTAGCAGGGATCCAAGCCCCCAAGATTTTTTAAACTTTCCCTGCAGCGTTCAGTCCCGGTCCTGTCTCGGACGCTGCCAGTGCTCAGTCGGGCGGGGGGGGGGTGTTGGGATGAGAGGCTCCGGCCGGCTGTTCGGGGTCGTCACCCCGTCCTTTTCTCTCCGTTCTCTTCTGCAATGCTCAGGCGCCTGTCACGCAAACCACCGCTCGGTTCTACCGGTGCGATGGCTATCCATACCCTCTCGATCCGCCTCGTCCGCTCGTCCTGACATGAGGGAGATTCTGCCAGCACGCCAGCGGGATGACACACCTCCCACTCCACCCTTCCCTAGAGACGTCTCACGTCATCTCTCTGCTAAAAGTGGTTCTAAAAGCAGAAGGTTTTTTTAATCTTAATGCGTTCTATGCATTAACATAAAAGAAAATTGTGTGCAGCAGCCCTCTCAGCGCCCCTAATACTTACCTGAGCCCCATTTCTATCCAGATGTCCACGAGTGCCTTGGCCGTCCAAGACACTCCTCCTGATTGGTTGAGACACTGCAGTGGGTGCCATTGGCTCCCGCTGCTGTCAATTAAAGTCAGTGTGCCAATGGAGGAGAGAGAGGGGGGCGGAGCTGAGCCATGGCTCCGTGTCTGGATGGACACACAGAGCAGTGGCTCAGCTCGGGTGCCCCCATAGCAAGCTGTTTGCTGTAGGAGCAGGAGGGAGGGGCCAGGAGCGCTTGCAATGGACCCGAGAAGAGGAGGATCTGGGCTGCTCTGTGAAAAACCAATGCACAGGAGTAGGTAAGTATAATATGTTATTTTTAAACAAAAACAAACAAAAAACAACAAGGACTATAATTTCACTTTAAGCAAGAAATAGAGAACATTTTTGTCATTGCGTGAAACTAATAAAAAGTTTAGAATAAAGATTAGAACAAGGATAATCATTCATAAGATAATAAAAAAAATGAATAAGCAAAATCTGAAAAATAGATTTTTATTTTCCATGTTATTAATCTCAGTAATATTTAAAAAGGATTTTAACATAATTTTGCTTTAGATCTTTACAGGAGGTGTGACATTTCACTTGACTGAGTTAAAACATTATTTACAGGCACAAAAACTATAAAATATAAAAAACATGATAAAAATACAGAATTCTTCTTTTCCAACCGTTAACATAATGAAAAATATTTAAAATGTAACAAATTTTTAAATATTACATACCAAATAAAACTTGTTAATATAAAATGTTTTCAGTATTTTTTTTTTTTTTTTTTACATAAAAAGAACTAAAAAAAAGGACTAAAAGCACCTGCAAAATTACAGTTTTTGTAATCCCAGAGAAGGGTCCATCTCTGTAGGTTTCCCAATTATAAGATTTTCCAGATACCAATAACATTTTTGTCAGTTAAGGCAACTAAATATTCCTTTGCTGGGTTTACAACCACAGTGTTGATCAGAGTCTTTTCCATTTTCCCTTTTGTTGAAACGGGAGCTGGCCAGTTAATAACCTGTTTAAATGAGGCAAAAAAATGTTATGAGATTTAGGATGGTCTAGTTGTAAAATAAGGACTGGATCAAAAAGGTGTGTAAGAATTTTTATTGGAACTGAAGATAACAGAAACATACAGTATCTCACAAAAGTGAGTACACCCCTCACATTTTCGTAAATATTTTATTATCTCTTTTCATGTGACAAAATTGAAAAAATTCCACTTTGCTATAATGTAAAGTAGTGAGTGTACAGCTTGTATAACAAACAGTGTAAATTTGCTGTCCCCTCAAAATAACACAACACACAGCCATTAATGTCTATAACCACTGGCAACAAAAAAAGTGAAAAATGTCCAAATTGGGCCCAAAGTGTCAATATTTTGTCTGGCCACCATTATTTTCCAGCACTGCCTTAACCCTCTTGGGCATGGAGTTCATCAGAGCTTCACAGGTTGCCAGTGGAGTCCTCTTCCACTCCTCCATGACAACATCAGGGAGCTGGTGGATGTTATAGACCTTGCGCTCCTCCACCCTCCATTTGAGGATGCCCCACAGATGCTCAATATGGTTTAGGTCTGGAGACATGATTGGCCCGTCCATCACCTTTACCCTCAGCTTCTTTAGTAAGGCAGTGGTCGTCTTGGAGGTGTGTTTGGGGTCGTTATGTTGGAATACTGTCCTGTGGCCCGGTCTCCGAAGGGAGGGGATCATGCTCTGCTTCAGTATGTCACAGTACATGTTGGCATTCATGGTTCCCTCAATGAACTGTAGCTCCCCAGTTCCGGCAGTGCAAACCCAGACCATGACACTCCCACGACCATGCTTGATTGAAGGCAAGACACGCTGTCTTTGTATTCCTCTCCTGGTTGCCGCCACACACGCCTGACACTATATTAACCAAATATGTTTATTTTGGTTTCATCAGACCACAAGACATGGTACCAGTAATCCATATCCTTAGTCTGCTTGTCTTCAGCAAACTGTGGGCTTTCTTGCGCATCATCTTTAAAAGAGGCTTCCTTCTGGGATGACAGCCATGCAGACCAATTTGATGCAGTGTGCAGTGTATGGTCTGAGAACTAACAGGCTGACCTCCCCCACCCCTCCAACCTCTGCAGCAATGCTGGCAGCACTCATACGTCTATTTCCCAAAGACAACCTCTGGATATGACGCTGAGCACGTGCACTCAACTTCTTTATTCGACCATGGCAAATCCTGTTCTGAGTGGAACCTGTCCTGTTAAACCGCTGTCAGGGTCTTGGGAATCTTCTTATAGCCTAGGCCATCTTTATGTAGAGCAACAATTCTTTTTTTCATATCCTCAGAGTTCTTTGCCATGAGGTGCCATGTTAAACTTCCAGTGACCAGTATGACAGAGTGAGAGCGATAACAACAAATTTAACACATCTGCTCCCCATTCACACCTGAGACCTTGTAACACTAACGAGCCATATGACACCGGGGGGGGGGGGAAATGGCTAATTGGGCCCAATTTGGACATTTTCACTTAGGGGTGTACTCACTTTTGTTGCCAGCGGTTTAGACATTAATGGCTGTGTGATGAGTTATTTTGGACAGCAAATTTACACTGTTATACAAACTGTACACTCACTACTTTACATTGTAGCAACGTGTAATTTCGTCAGTGGTATCACATGAAAAAAGATATAATAAAATAATATTTACAAAAATGTGAGGGGTGTACTCACTTTTGTGAGATACTGTATAGACATGTTTTAAAGCAGAACTTAAAGCGGGACTTCACTCTCTCAATCAATATTGACTATTTTTAATCCTTATGCTGCTAGCATTAGTAAATAGATAGGAAAGTATATCATATTTGCGTGTTAAAAGTTTTGTTTTTTTTTTTACATTTCTTTAGTTACCTCCTGGTTTCCATGTCTAGGCAAATGATGTCATACATCCAAAGAGTCTTTAGTGGGGGGGAGGGGCTTTCTCAGCTAAGCAGTTTCTCCTGCTTGCATTCCTGAGCTAAGGGCAGGTAGATTCCAGGAAGTAAATGCTACATAAAGTCATCTCCCCTTACTCAAGATGGCCACGGCCAGAAATGCGTGTTTCAAAGTGATTTCTCAACAAAATAAAATACAGGGACATGTATGGATGATGAAGTTTGCTTTGAATATTAATTAAATATAATTTTTGGTTTGTGCTGCTCAGATGAAGCGTAGTTCCAACTTTTTTTTGAAAATTGTTTTTATTGTTTTTCCTCGAACCAAAAGAAAACGGTACAGATACAGAGCCTCTGGGCAAACCCCGGCTCAATAAAAAAATAAAAAGGGCGTAACAAGGAAAACTAACAAGAACTTGCATAACAGCAACAATATAATATACCGTATATATTTTGGGTGCGGTCCTCAGCAGAAATATGAGTTCTAGTAAGCAGTTCAGCACTGTGCATGCATTTGAGACATTTGACGCTAGTTCCATCGACATATCACATCATATCCAAATCTATGCAACTATAAACAAAACTGTACCTTTGTGGGTTCTTTCAGTGCACCGCTTGAAACTCCCTTCTGTAACTCAGCTTGACAGGATTCAAGATCATAAATCCACACTTTCCCAGCCTCATCACCACAGAATAGACAGAGTCCTTCTGTAAAAACAAATACTGTATTCAATGGGAAAAGCAATATTTATGGTCTATAGAACACCCAGCAGATTTAGTCCTTTATTTAATGGAAATAAAGAAGCTGATGTGCCAGGGCTGTTTGACACCATGTTGCTCCAGTCCCAGCTTCCATAACAAACACCCAGTCTGATAGGTTGGGAAGCCTTCCTTCCTGAGCAGCAAGGATATATGTCAGGATATATGTCAGGAGAACCATGACTGACAATTTAGATGATAATGCTGCACAGAAGAACTGTAGGCATATAAATGAAAAACCTCTGCTTTGTGCTTGTGGAGGGAGGATTATGGTGTGGGGTTGGACTTGCCCTCTTAGTTCCAGTGATAGGAACTATTAAGGTGTCAGCATACCAAGACATTTTGGACAATTTCATTGTCCCAACTTTGTGGAAACATTTTGGGGATAGCCCCTTTCTGTTCCAACATGACTGCGCACTAGTGCACAAAGCAAGCTCCATAGAGACATGGATGAGTGAGTTTGGGGTGGAGGAACTTGACCGGTCTGTACAGAGTCCTGACCTCAACCCGACAGAACATCTTTGGCATGAATTAGAGCGGAGACTGCGAGCCAGGCCTTCTCATCTAACATCAGTCCCTAACCCACAAATGCTCTTCTGGAATAATGGTCTGTTATAGCTGCAAAGTAGAGCTGCACGATTCTGGCTAAAATGAGAATCACGATTTTTTTGCTTAGAGGATAGATCACGATTCTCTCACGATTCTCGCGGCGTAACATCATCTTTCACATTAAAACAAAAAAAATTGCGCTAACTTTACTGTTTCTTTTTTTTTTTATTGAAGTGTATTTTTTCCAAAAAAATTGCATTTGAAAGACTGCTGGGCAAATACAGTGCGACATAAAATATTGCAGCAATTGCCATTTTATTCCATATAAAATAAATATATATTTTATCTCTAATGTTTGGGGGTTCCAAGTAATTTTTTTTAGCAAAAAATATTGATTTTAACTTAAGAAAGAAGTGTCAGAAAAAGATTTAGACTTTAAGTGGTTAAACTTCCTGCATTTACAGGTTGTTTAAAGCTTGGCAGATTGCCCAGGTTATTTGTTTACACAGAGAAGTTCTATCCCTTTGATCTAAGAAGGAAGTTAGATACAATGTTTCAAGTTCTAAACTTGGCAGAATGCCTGGATGTTTTCTTTTGACAGCTGAGTGAGCAGATAATCTCTCCAATTGTTTATATGAAAGAATCGTCAAACTCAGCAGGAGAGATCGTCAGGGGAGGTGAATCGAGATCACGATTTTTTAACGATTAATTGTGTAGCTCTACTGCAAAGGGTGGGCCAACTCAATATTGAACCCTACGGATTAAGATGTCATTAAAGTTCATGCGCATGTAAATGCAGGCGTCCCAATACTGTGTGCGTGTATATAAAATTTTTTTTTTTTTTTTTAACCAACCCGAGTGCTTCCCGCTCTGTCAAATAACTTCTGTCCCAAACCAGCTAGGCTTTACTGTGCAGTCACATACAACCCTTCTCCCAAAAATGGCTTCATCGTACTGTGCATGCGTGCTCTTGGCCTATTCATTCCTATAGTACAGCCATAATCTGCTTGAGGCTGCCATTACAGCTTTCCAATAGTAATGACTGGGGCCGTGGCACACATGCATATTACAAAACAATCACTTTTAGAGGATAGGCTTTGCGGCTCCATGTGGACCCCATAGTGAAGGTCGCTGTATCAGGGCTGAAGGGTATTTGACACACTGGGCAGCACTTAGGAGGAAGGCGGGGCAGGGGGGCCTATTCTTTAAAGCGTATTTTTGGTCGATTTTATTGTAAATATATTAGTTTCTACATTGTACTTCAATTATTTATTTCTAGCCTACTCCTATTACTCTGGACAATTATGAAAATAGTAAATTTACTTTCTTGTGACCCCCACACATTTACTACATGAATTCTGTGACAAATACACACTATGCGCTGTAAGTAGGCACTACTGTGTAGTAGAATTCAAAGAGCCTTCCTTCTGAACTACAGGTGTTCAGAAGAGGGGTTTCAGGAAGCAAAGTCAGTACAGGAATCACTGCTTGCAGGCAGCAAGTTACCATGGGATATGTAGTCCTTAGAAATTAAAAGTAAACAGCAGAGGAGATGCTGTAAAGCATGCAGGGAATCCATCCAGGAAGTTGTGGAAAGGGATGGAGACAGGCAGAAATCACAACATGAAAGCATATTCTTAATTTAAGTAAGTTTATAATGGATTGGAATTGTTATTACAATGATGATGTTATAAAATGAAAAAAAGTGTATGCTCGGACCAAAGATCTCTGTTTAGAGAAACGTTGGTTATTACGAGGGTAGTAATCTGTCACACAAAACAGACCTTTTCATTATTTTTGATCAAAGATCATATTATTCTCTTAGTAGTATTAAAACTGCCCTGTCACTATAAAGGTCAGAACTAAAAGTAAGGGTAAAAGAAGATGTATATTTCCTTTCTCGTAGCTTGGGTCTGAATTCTCTGCCGCATTGCTGACTCTTGCTGCACATATCTGACACTTCCAAGAGTGTAGCATACCTGCTGTGGTTGATCCTGCCAACTCCTACATCACTACAGGCTGTACAAGTTGGCAGGAGGAACCACAGCACAGAATGGGGGAGCAGGTTTTTGACACACTCGGCAATAGTTTGTCTACACGAGGCATCAAATTTAAGTGTCTGTATTTTGGCAGTAGAGAGAAAACACAGAAAATAGAGGTTGTATATGCACAGACTGCAAACTTCAAAAGATATAAGAAAGTGAAAGGCAAAAGAAAGCGTGTACTTTACCTGAAGAGGTTGTGAGTGTGAGGTATGGTTGTTCAGTCTGTGACCACTTCAGCTCTGCTAGTACAGCTGCCTCCACTTTCTTGGAGCTCTTAGAGCGCTGTTTAAGGAAAGACTCCTTCCAGCTCCAAATGTATATGGATCCTTGCATGGAACTTTTAGAAGCTGTAATAAAATAAATATTTTAGTACCGTCATAGACAAACACCGGAAGATTAAAAAGATTGGTCCACCAAAGTTTTAGATTTTCAAGGGATGCAGGAGAGTAAACCTACCTAACACAGTTTCTTAAATCATTGGGACAGTCCAATGATGGGATGTCTATTTTGGAGTTTCTGGTCATCAGAATATTTACATTTTATGGAAGATAAGTCTCCAAAAAAAAAAAAAAAAAAACTTAGGAAGCCAGAGGGTGTCTTTCAGCAAGATCCAACTATGGCTGAAACATTACTTTTGGGTAGACTGACACTTTAACCACTTGACCTCCGGCCCAATTCTGGCTCTTCGCTCCTACATATAAAAATCTAAATTTTGTAAAAAACACATACATATAAATAAAAAAAAAAAAAAAAAAAATTTTCTAGAAAAAATTACTCACAACCCCCAAACACTATACATGTTTTTTTTTTTAGCAGAGACCTTAGGGAATAAAATGACAGTCAATTTAACTTTTTATGTCACATGGTATTTGCGCAGCGATTTTTCAACCGCATTTTTTTTTTGGAAATAAAAAAAAAAAAAAAAAAAAACTTTAAAAAGTTAAGCTCAATTTTTTTGTATAATGTGAAAGATGATGTTACGGCGAGTAAATAGATATCCAACATGTCACGCTTTAAAATTACGCACACTGGTGGAATGGCGCCAAACGTCGGTACTTAAAACGGAGTTCCAACTACAATTACTATTTTTTTTTTTTTTTTAAACTTTCAGAAGCTGTTAATATGGCATTGTAACACTCAAGTTTTTCGTAAAATTTGTCCCCCAATGTCCGGTTTTATCCCTGAAATGTACTTTGATAAACCTTTGCTGGCCGTTTTCATTTTGCTTGTGGGCATGTGAAGCCCACAAGCATTCAGTTCCGGGATATGGTGCTGCTGAGTGACCAGCATGCACCGCCTGTTCTCTCCCCAATCTCACGCATGCGCATTCATGTCTTTCTTCACGCCGTCAACTACTCAGTTTGCCATCATAACGGACGTCGTCGAAAGTGCCAACCCTGTTGTGATGGCAACGAAGCCTTCGGCCCACTGACTCCTGAGAAATTATGATACACATCTCCCAGGAGCAGAAGTGAGCGGAGGGAAGTGACGTCAGGAGCCGAGGTGATGAAGGAGGCAGATTTCGAGGGACCACTTAGCAACAGGCATAAAAAAGGTAAGTAAAAAAAAAAAAGTTTCTCCAAATGTTTTTTTAAAATTTATTTCATGCACATTAATAACATTTTTTTTTTTGGGTGGAACTCCACTGTAAAAATCTCCATAGGTGACGCTTTAAAATTTTTTACAGGTTACATGTTTAGAGTTAGAGTTACAGAGGAGGTCGTGGGCTAGAATTGTTGCTTTTCCTCTAACGCACGTGGCGATACTTCTCATGCGATTTGAATGCCGTTTACATATGTGGGCGCAACTTAAGTATGCGGTCACTTCTGTGCATGGGAACTTTACTTTTTCTTTTATTCTTTATTTTTACTTTTATTTATTTTTACACTGTCTTTTTGAACAAATGTTTTTTGATCACTTTTATTCCTATTACAAGGAATGTAAACATCCCTTGTAATAGGAATAGTGCGTGACAGGTCCCCCTCCCCCCACCTGTAAGAACGTTCAAGCGGCTGAACTGCCGCTATGATTGTTCTTACACTGCACAAAATAGCCGGCGGAAAAAAAATGATATCTGGACGATGCCTGTAGCTACAGCCATTATCCAGATATCCCCACTCAAAGTCCATGACGTCATATGACGTACCTTGGACGGGAAGTGGTTAACCACTTGACCTCTGGAAGCTTTACCCCATTTATGACCGGGCCATTTTTTGCCATACGGCACTATGATATTTTAACTGATAATTGCATGTGACACTGCACCCAAATAAGATGCATGTCATTTTCTTTCCCCCACAAATAGAGCTTTCTTGGCGAAATTTGCTAATCACTGCATTTTTTTTGGGGCTATAAAACAAAAAAAACAAAAAAAAAAAAAAAAAAAAAAAAAAAAAACACAGACAAATTTGATAAGAAAACAAAAACGATATATACACTTTCTGCTATAAAACATATCTAACACAAAAAAAAACATTTCTTCATAAATTAAGCCAATATGTATTCTGCTACATTTTTTTTTTTTAGTAAAAATAACACCCAAAAAGTGTATATTGATTAGTTTATGCGAACATTATAGCTGGTCTAAAGACTATAGGATATATTTGTAACTTTTATTTTTTTCAATAAAAGTAATGGCGACGATCGACGACTTATAGCGAGACTGAGATACTGCGGTGGATTATGACGGACTGACACTTTGCGGGAACCAGTGACACTAATACAGTGATCAGTGCTAAAAATATGCACTGTCACTGTACTGACTCTGGCTGGGAAGAAGTTAAACATCTAGGGCAATCAAAGGGTTAAATTTGTGCCTAGCCAGTGTTTGTGTGTATACAGTGTGGTGCTTTCACTAGGGGAAGAGATCAAATCTAGTCTAGAGACACACCATCATCCCTTCCCCCTGTAAGAACCGAGATAAGTCTTGTTTACATATCTCAGTTCTCTGTGTTTTACCAATGATAGGCGGGTGCTGGAGGACATACAGAATATATTATATATTATATATATATATATATATATATATATATATATATATATATATATATAAAAAATATATTAGGGGTGCACATCGTCACTACGGTTATCTGGTCAACAATTCCGATGCATCATGATTACTGACGTCTCCCTGCCATCTTCTGGGATAAATCACAAGTCCCAGAAGATTGCCCGGCTTTGCAGGACAGCGCAGTGAGACATGCGCACCCAGTTGTGAAGCTGCAAGCTGTCACAGTCAGATGTCCACAGTAGTATTGCCAGCGCCATGGACAGGCAGGGGAGAGAATGGAGGGTTCGGGTGGCCATGTCGCTGGGTTGTGGGACAGGCGAGTGTCTTTTTATTAAAAGTCAGAAGATACACTTCTTTTGTAGCTGCTGACTTTTAATAAACAAAAAATTTACTGGAACTCTGCTGTGAATTAAAAATAACCTCAATCCCTTAAAGTGGAGTCAATCCCCAAAAGTGGAACTTCTGCTTTAAGCACTCCTCGCCCTCTGACATGCCACATTTTTGTGTGTCCTCTTTTTAGTGTGACTTCCTGTCCCGGCTGCCTAGGTGACTCCTCCTCTCGCCCTAGGCGGCCCCTCCCTGCCAGCGATCTTCTGGGACAGAACACAGGTCTCAGAAGATTGCCTGGCCAATGGCAGAGTGCAGTGCTTGTCCGGCCATGAAGCCATAAGTTGTCATGGCTGGGTGCCAGTGCCCACAGTAGATATGATATGATATGATATGATGGCGCCGAGGAAAGGACAGGGGAGAGGAGCAGGGCTCCGTGCGGCCGCATTGATGGATTGTGGGACAGGTGATTGTTGGTTTAATAAAAGTCAGCAGCTAAACTTTTTGTAGCTGCTGACTTTTAATAAATAAAAAACAGGTGGAACTCCGCTTTACCAACTGCACTAATCCGGTGCACTACAGGGTACAGGAATGCACAATCACAGCCGCTTGGAGTTCAGGAGGGATTAGAATCCACAACTGACAAACGGCTCTGTGAAGTTCCCTGTACTGACATTTCTCTGGGCTCCCCAGTTTGCACCTTCCAGCACCTTCCCACATACTGCTGTTAAAATACCTGTGTGGTAATAAATGCAGAGTTATATCCATTAAATTCCAAGCTGCATGTGCTTTTTAAAATATATGCAGCGTCATACCTCATTTCTTAGTCTGTGTATAACTGTACATGCCGCTCATGTGACAGCCTGGTCCGGCCCGCCTCTCCTCTCTCACATCTCTCCTGACGTCAGTGGGAGTTCTCAGCCCCGCCCACCGACTGTAGCTATCAGATCAGAAGAGAAGAGAGGCGGGCAGGGCTGACAGGAGAGACATGAGAGGAGACGTGAGAGGAGAGAGGCAGGCCAGACCGGGCAGTCACATGTGCGGCATATACAGTTATACACAGACTAAGAAATGAGGTATGAAGTTGCATATATTTTAAAAAGCACATACAGTGGTGGCCTCTTAATGGATTATAACTACATTTATTGCAAAACAGTTAATTTGACAGACATGCTCGGAGTGCTCTCCCGGGAGGGGCGGGGCAAGTTGGGATGACGTCACCCGACACTGATTTTTCGGGTCGCATCGGGGACACCCGAATCGCGATGCATTGATTAAATTCTGCACCCCCAATATAAATATATATGTGAATACACACAGTATACAGGGCTCCAAATTTAAAGTCCTGAGCTACTAGCCAGGCCTTAAGAGTTACTCACCACCAGTTGCCCCACCCAACCCCTAGCCCTGATTCTCCCCCCCAGACACACCCTCATAAATTAACTCATGAAATTACACTTAATATTTATTTGTGTAACTGCATAAAACATTTAATAACTTTATCAGTTCCCATCAGAGCCGCCCCATCAATGCAACCTCACCACCAGTGCCCATCAGTGCAGCCTAATTATGCCCATCAATGCAGCCTCAACAGTGCACCATCAATGCAATGGAATTGGAGGCATAGGCATGATTTAGACCCAAGCCTCCAATTACCCCCCAATCCAGCACATCTATGCTCTCAAGTACCCCCCCCCCCACACACACACACACCTTGTTCAATCCCCCATTCAATGCCTCCATCTCCCTCAAGGACCTGTACGGCTTCCAATCACAGCACACGGTCATAGCTACCATTCTCCTGCAGCCAAGGGGGTCAGGTGTTGGTGCACACTGAGAGCGGACCAAGAGAGTTTGAGCCTGCCCACTTAGGAATGCCTTGAGACATGCACCACCCCTCTCCTTAGATGTGCAGTAGTAGGGAGGTGAAGAGGGGCGATCCCAGGCGACTGACGGCTCCTATTAAATTGCCCGCGCTGCGTGCCTATGTGGGGGGCAGGGATGTGCGTCAGGAGGGAGGTGGAAAGGGCAGTCCCAGGTGGCTGACAGCTGCTATTAAAAAGCCCGTGCTGGCAGCCTGTGCCAGGCAGCTGACGGCTCCTATTAAATTTCCCACGCTACAAGCCTGTGCAGGGGGCGGGGATGTGCGGCAGGAGGGAGGTGGAAAGGGACGATTCCAGGCGGCTGACGGCTCCTACTGAAGTGGCCACGCTGTGAACCTGTGTGTGGCGGGAACTGCCTATACAAACATTCCCGGGATAGCACAGCCCTGTCAACACTCGCAATCCTCATATTTCCACTCGCCAGAAGACGAGTGGAAATATATATTTTATACACACACACATAATATATATATATATATATATATATATATATATATATATATATCACACATATATACACACGCGATTTTGTCCACAGCTGCCGCCCTGTAGCAGTAAAAGTGCTATAGGGCGGTCAGCAAGTGGTTAAAGAACAAACCTAACTTTAGATTTATCATGTCATGCTGTAAAAATAATTTATTTGCATTGCTCTGCCCACTACCCTAAAATGAGGACTAGTCCCATAATGTCTGATGGAAAGAGACACGCGATTACCTTTATGTTCTAAGAAGACTCTACTTGTGCAATGCTTTCTCTAACAAAACAAGCTATGGCCTTTCTGGAACCAGTTAAAGCTAAATAATAAACATAATCGCAGATAAATACATTGATACGATTTACTAAAAATCTGCTACAAACTCACCAATTAGATCATCATTCAGAAACGCCAGTCCATCTATAGTATGATAATCATGGTCATCTGATTTTTTCTTGTATATCG
Organism: Aquarana catesbeiana; assembly: GCF_042186555.1. NCBI lineage: Eukaryota > Metazoa > Chordata > Amphibia > Anura > Ranidae > Aquarana > Aquarana catesbeiana. The sequence continues at coordinate 668,318,843 of NC_133325.1, forward strand.
GAAAACTGAATTCTGCATGGTAAGAACTGAATAAAGGCAATGAGAAATATTAAGTGAACAAGTTAAAAGGAATTGTAAAACAATTTTAGAACATTTTCCACTGTAAACCAGCCCCATGGCTACTGCTTAAAGTGGATGTAAACCCTCACATATACCCAGTGAAGTGAACAGCCTCAGGATGATACACAGAGCTGAAACAACAATTTTGCTTGTATATCTGCGGTCTGCATCTGTATATATCCTTTAGAAAGTGATCTTTGTGTTAAAGGTTTTCTCTTCCTGTTCAGCACTGGGAGTGGATTATTGGCATACAGCCAAGGCAGCTGATTGGAGGAAAGGCACACACCCCCATTCCACATTGGCAAAGGAAGAAAGGAATGTGCAGAGATCTGCTCTTAGATAGCAGTCAGTTTGCCAATCTATTTATAGCAACCTCCCCTGACACACACTTCTATCTCCTGTCTTGGAGAATGTGTGAGAAGTTATTAGGATGATAACAGAGCAAGAGACAGCTACAGGACATAGTGCTTTGGAGAGGGATAAGAAAACACTACAGATATAGATGTCCAATTCAAATTTCATGAATCGGATTTACATTTTTTTTTTTTTAAAAAAACAACATGTTTATTGTGAACAAGAAAGGTCAACATACATTGATAGTTACATGACATACAGGCGTAGGAAAGGATATTGTACATTGAACGCAGGTAAGTACAATGTAACCTGAGGAGTGTGGCAGTGCATGTATACCTATAAGGCTTTAAGTAATGGCAATTGGCATTTTCCACAAGTCATCACCATCAGAGATAGGAGTTATAACATTTGATAAAGGCTACAGTATATCACATTGCGGCGTTGTGTTAGACAATTACCATGTCTCATATATCGGGTATACAGATTAACATCGTAAGTTAGCTCACACATGTATTGGCATTGTTTAACCATTTATCCCATATTTTATGGTACTTGTTTGGACATCCCCTGTGTTTGTACATAACCTTTTTGTATGGTAATGACGCATTCACTTCTCTAAGCCAAGACTGTATGGTAGGAGGGTCTGTACTCAACCAATGTTTAGCAACTAATTTTCTGGCGCAAAATAATGACTCGCTGAGAAATATGACTAGGGATCTATCTGTGGTGGCATCTGGAAGTAGTCCGAGGAGACATACTTTGGGGTCAAGTTGGACCGGTGATCCCATGTGATCATGCAGGAATTTTATAATCTGTGTCCAGTAACTTTGTATCACCGGGCATAGCCATAGTAGGTGGAAGAACGAGCACGGGTTACTAGAGCATCTTGGGCAGTGCGGGTTTTGATGTGGGGAGAATTTGGCAATTCTAGAAGGCGTGAGATAGGATTTGTGTATTATATACAGTTGAGTCAGGCGTTCTGAAATCTTAGGTGACGTTTTTTTTACATTCTCGAGTATATCCTCCCAGTCCGAGATGTCTATTGGCCCTACGTCCTCTTCCCATCTAATCCTTGCTGTGTCGATGATCCTTGCTACCGACTTGTTTCGCAGCACAGTGTATAGGGTAGAAATAAGTTTATCTGGGTTTGTTCCTGTTATTACATCTACCAAAGACAGTGTTTGTGGGTTTGGGAGACCATTCGCAAACTGAGCCTGGAGCGCGTGTTTTAGTTGCATGTATCTAAATTGCATGTGGGGGGGGAGGTCAAATTCCTCACATAGTGTTTGGAAATGTCTCACACCAAATATAGTAATGACCTGGAATAGGAATACTATCCCCTTAGCGGCCCAACTGGTAGCCCCAGATAGGGATGTCAGCTCATTCAGTTGAGGGTTGCGCCATAGGGGTGTGTGCGAGTGAAAGAAGTCGGCTCCAATAAGTTTGGTCGCCCTTTCCAATACGCTTCTATGTTGGGACAGTAGCAAGTTTCGGTCTTCTCTCTTATGCCTTCTGTTCCCACCTCTAAATAGGACTTGTAATGGGGAATACAAATTACTATTAGCTTGTTTACATACTAAGAATTGGTATCTTTCTCCATCAGTCTTGTGAATGTAATAAAAGTGTGAGAGCTGAGCTGCTATATAGTATGTGTACAAATCCGGTAAGGCTGCACCTCCGGAGGAGGTCGGGTTCTTGAGCGTGTTCCAGGCCAATTTGTGTCTATGGGGGCCCCAAATAAAAGAATTAATAATTTTATCAATTGTTTTAAAGATTTTAAGGGGAATGAGTATTGGGGAGTTCCAGAGCACATAAAGGAACTTTGGCAATAGTATCATCTTAAACAAGTTGACTCTACCCATTATTCCCAGTGGGAGTCTTGCCCATGTTTGTGTACGGGATTTTAAATAAGAGAAAAGCGGTTCTATATTGTTAGCGATAAAGTCCAGTGGGTGCCTAGTAATCTCTATACCTAAGTATTTGATAGAGGCAACTCTCTGCAGGGGGAGGGAAGCTGCACTGTGTGTTGGAGATGTCATGTCAAGGGGGAGGATCTGGGATTTGGACCAATTCATACTGAGACCTGAGTGTTTACCAAATTCCTCGATGGTCGATAGGACTGCTTGTAGTGATGGGCCAGTATCCTCTAGATAGAGAAGCATGTCATCTGCGTACAAACTTAACGTCTGTCACAGGTCCCACCTGTAGCCCATGAATGTGTGGGTTCTGCCTAAGGGAAATGGCGAGGGGTTCCACCGCTAGGGCATACAATAAAGGGGACAGTGGGCATCCCTGGCGAGTTCCCCTGCCCAGGGGGAAGGGATCAGATGTCCATCCGTTCACTACCACACTAGCCATTGGTGAGTAATATAGTAATTGTACCCATTTTATAAAGTTAGGTCCGAATCCGTAGCCCCTGAGGCATTCCCAAAGATATCCCCATTCTACCGAATCGAACGCCTTTGCGGCATCAAGTGCTACTATCGCTCTATCTCCCGTGTTCTCATGGTCTGCTTGGATGTTCATGTGGAGGCGTCTGAGATTCATTGCTGTGTTTTTACCAGGCATGAATCCCGTCTGATCGGGATGAATGAGGGAGAGAATACTAGTATTGAGGCGCATAGCTAGTATTTTGGCTAGTATTTTAATGTCAGCCTGGAGGAGCGAGATTGGGCGGTATGATTCTGGTAGTTGGGGGTTTTTGCCTGGTTTGGGGATTACTATAATTACTGCCTGGCGAAGAGTTTTAGGAAGGGATTCTGTTTCAAAGATGTGATTATATAATTTCAGGAGCTCAGGAGCTAGTATCTCCGAGTATGCTGCGTAAAAGTCTAATGGTATGCCATCCCCACCCGGTGCCTTGGATGGTGCTAACGATGCTATAGCTAGGGCAATCTCATCCACCGTGAGAGGGGCCTCTAGGTCTTGCAGTTGGGTCTCAGATAGTTGTGGAAAGGGGACATCCCGGAGAAACGTACTAGTCTCCTGGGCAGTGACTCCCACCTTGGAAGAATATAAATCTAAAAATAGTATTTCCGAAATACTTCTGCAACTGCAGGGGGATCAGAGAGTATGTCATTATGAGGGCCTAGTAGGGTTACTACCACTGGGGGGGTTAACGTCTTGGTGAGCCAAGTATGCTAACAATTTACCGGCTCGCTCCCCTTGTTCAAATATGCGTTGTTTTAGAAAGAAGAGTTTCTTTTTAGCATTTTCGTATTGCAAGTGGTCTAAGAGACGGGTGTGTAGTCTGATTGCTGTTGCTCTGTCCTGAGTGGGGTCTTTATGAAATTCTTGTGCTAGTAAATCTGCTTTGTCTAAGGCTTGATTAATAATTAGGGCGGAAGAGGCTTTTATTCTATTTATGCGCGAGGAAAGGACTGTGCGAACGTGTAATTTATAGGCTTCCCAAACATGTCCCACTGAGGCAGTGTCCTTGTTGACATTAAAATAGAATTGCCATTCTTTGTGTATGTCTTCTTGGTCTTTCAACATGGAGAGCCAGAAGGGGTGTAGACGCCAGGTGTGAGGTCCTGCGTTTTGGGCCAGTTGGAGGGTTGCCCAACATGGGGCATGGTCAGACAGGGATCTAGTGTTGTATCCTGAGCCTGTTAGTCGGGGAATTAGTGTGTCAGAGATTAGAATGAGGTCTATTCGAGACATGGAGGAGTGGGTTGCCGAGAAACATGAATATGTCTGGTCATGGGGGTGTTTGTATCTCCATGCGTCAGTCAATGAAAATTCTTTTAGCGTGCGTCCTAGTCTAGTGGTGTCAGGGAGGTGGGCATTCTGGCTTGATTGTATTCTATCCATCTGGGGGTTCAAGACCATATTGAAATCTCCCAACCAAATTGCTGGTATGTTGGGGTGCTGTGTCATATAAAGTAAGCCTTCTGTAATTAGATTGGATTTGTATGGCGGGGGTATGTAGAATGCCATAATCAAATATTGCGAGCCGCATAGTGTGCAGTGTATGAAGATAAAGCTACCTTGGGGGTCTGTACGCACCGAGATAATTGCGAAAGGGGTAGTTTTAGCAATGAGAACCGAGACCCCCCGAGAGTATGGAGAGTGGGTGGCATGGAATGCCCATCCTATCCAGGGCCGCTTCAGCGCAAGCTGGAGTTGTCCTGTAACATGTGTCTCAACTAATACAGTTATATCTGCACGGTATGTTTTGAGGCAGGTAAAAATTGCCGTGCGTTTTAGTTTGTCTCTGATCCCTCGGACATTCCAAGTGAGGAATTTTAAGTTAACCATGCTTGTGGCATAGCAAATTTTGTAGAGAGGGTATGAACAAGGTGTTTACTTGGGACACATGCCAACCCCCTCCACACTAGTGCAAATGTACCTCCGCTTCTTCCTTCCCAAAATAGCATGTACATACGTTCATTTCAATGCATTGCAAATTATTATACATGTTCTTTACCTTAACGTTAACCGTAACATTTTCCCTTCCCACCCTCCCTGCCCTCAGCCTCCCAAACTTGACTGGGGCATATATATCAAAACTTGTGCTATGCTGCACATTGAACATGCCGACAATGGCGGTAGCCTATTGGGCAGCGCCAGTGGCGGAACAACAGTCTCCCAAGGGGGGGCGAACAACTACTGGGTAACAGTCCAGCGATAGAGCAACCGCAGTAAGGGTTGACAGTTAGAACAAGAAAATCTCCTGAATCTGAATCCGTACTCCGCTGCAGCTTCTAGCAGATAGGGATGGGCAGAGTCTATAGCAGATACCGCATATATATTGTGGTTATAGACTGATAACATTTCCCTGTGTTCCGGTTTAGAGCAGTTAGTAGCATGGTAAGGGTTCAGGAAAAATAAAATAAAAAGGGAAAAAGAGGGGGGCCAGGAGGGGGGGGGGGGGGGGGTAACTGGTCAAATGACACAGGAGGAGCGCCTGCTCAGATCAGAAATGGATGACATGAAGGCAGTTTTAGGAGGATTTATGGACTACGTGGGGTGGGTCACTTCTAGTTCACACAGCCTTGAAGGCACTTTGGTACCCTCAAGAGATTGCCAAGTAAGAAGTAGGATCGTTTGCAACCAAGTTCAGGATCATGCCTTGTAGCTATCAGTATCTCTTCAATGGCATATAACTTGGAATCACTGTAGGCACATCTATAGACGTGTGTTATGGCAGTCATGAAGGATGGTGCATATAGGGGGTTGTAAAGTGATTGTTGCTGGTCGAAGCATGGTTTAGGCAGGTCGGTTCTTCTGTGCGTCTTGTTGGTCCAGCCACGCTGAAGCCTGATTTGGATCCTCAAAAAAGTGTACCCGATCTTCACCGACAATACGAAGGCGGGCTGGGAACAGCATTGCATACTTAATGTGGTGTGCTCTCAGACGGCGTTTGACTTCAGTAAATCTTGCTCTTTGTCGCTGGACCTCCGCCGAGAAGTCTGGAAACGCTGAGATGAATCCGGATTGAAATGGAATGTTTCCTTTTAGTCTGGCCAGGCGCAGGACCGCGTCTCGGTCCCTGAAGTTTAATAATTTTGCAATAAAAGTTCGTGGGGGCGCCCCCTCAGGCGGGCGCCGAGCCGGCATGCGGTGAGCACGCTCCACTACAAATGTTGCCAAGAAGGCCTCTCTGCCATATGTAGCAATCAAAAGTTGCTCAAGAAAGGTGGCTGGGTCTGTGCCCTCAGAGCCCTCCGGTAGTCCAATAAACCGGAGGTTGGACCTACGGGTCCGGTTCTCCAAGTCGTCTTGCTTTTGTGCTAACTGTTGCAGCTGGCGCTGCAGGTCCTCTTGCGAATGCTGCATAGGGTATAATGTGTCCTCTGCCCGCCCAAGCCCAGTCTCAGCTTCAGTGACCCGTTCCCTGAGTTTGGTCATGTCATGCCTTATAAGTGAAATGTCCACTTTTACCTCCTCTATCTTGGATGTCAGAGTGGATTGGCATAGGGATATTGCTTCTAGTACCTTAGCAGTGCCGTCCGGCTCTTGATCTGCAGGGGGGGCCGCGTGTGTTGCTGGCACGGCGCCATCTTGTCCCTCAGAGTCCCGCTCCGTCCTCCGATACCGCTCCAGCGATGAAGAGGCAGCGGTATTCCGTTTCGGCGGAGACATAATGTACCCGGGTTAGTGTGCCAGATCCCAGGGGGTTTAGTGATCGATTGCAGTGTTTCTGAGGCAAAGGATGTGAGTAGAAGGATCTGCTGCGAGTGGAGCTTCAGTCACACACATCTGCTCACATCGCTGTCCAGGCCACGCCCCGGATTTACATCTACTTTAAAGAAGATCGATCATAATTTTTGTTAAATTCCATCCCCTATGCAAATCCAACAATGGCTTTAAAAGGGGGACAACTTTGATGCCTGCCTAGTGCCTCCCAACCGCTCTCCTAAAAACCTTCATGCTCTGCCCGTCTACATACATGCATGTCATAATCTCGAATCCCTTCAAAATAAACCCTGCCAACAACCTGTTGATGGGCTTTCCATTGAAGGGTATAGCGTTTACACATGCATGGATTGCAGAATAATACGAATTTTGAAGGTTTAGAGGCTGCGCAATGCTGGACAGTGTTCATATTGAAGATCTTGGAGGAGCAAGTTACAAGTAAGTATTTATTATAGGTACTTACAGTATATAGCATCGACAATTTATGCAGCGCTTCATAAATATTATAAAATTCACATAAGTTCTTGCCCTCAAGGAGCTTACCATTCAAGGTCCCCAACTCACATTCATACATACTGGGGCCAATTTAGATAGAAACCAGTTAACTTACCAGCATGTCTTTGGCATGTGGGAGGAAACCGGGAGTACCCACAGAAAACCCACACAGGCACAATGAGAACATGAAAACTCCAGGCAGGCAGTGCCATGGTTTGGTTTTGAACCAACAACCCTAATGCTGGCAGGGTACTGGCCAGCCCAAGTATTAACTATTACAAAAATCCTGGGGTCCAGAATACGAACGACTAAAATGATTGTGTACAGTGAAAAGGGGGGGGGCATATCTTTCTTTCAGGCATAAACAACCCCAACTTTTCAGGCAGAGTACATGTTCACTAAATCATTACCATCTTCCTTTTTGATTGTTCAGCGTTATGTCCCACACATAGCAACCATCATCACAACCTGCCAGCAAGTATTGATCCACGGAGGAAGGTACCAGACAGAGCCGCAGAGGAGTGGATGGAGTGTCCAGTGTCAGCAACTGGCTGGAAAACAATAGTGACAGTAGGAGAGAAACTTTAGGACTACCAGACATTAACCTGTATTACTAGAGCTTGACATATGGACCAATATAAAAAGGAACATATGTAATTTGCAGTTAAAACATGTGTATATGTGTATTTATTTTAGAAGATACTTTAAAAGATACTCAGGATAAAAGGATAAATACACCATTACCTATAGGGGAGCAATGTTACCTGCCAAGAGTTTTTACTTCTGTTCATCCATACCTAATATTTACACAGCCCTACCACAGAGCACACCAGCCTGGTGACCAGATTTTCTTTGCTCTAACAGCTCAGTCATTTCCCTATCCCTATCCTTTCCCTATCCCCAGCCTGTAATTAGAATGTGAAGCAGCAGCAATAGACTCACAAGATCATCTACTATCTACTCATTTCTCCTCAGCAGGTTCCTTGTCAGCACATGTAAATGGAAGACACCTGACTGGCCCCGAGTAATGAACCTCCCTCTACCGCTGTGCAGGTGAATACATGAGGATGAGGATCAAGTCATATTCAGATATTTATATTAAAAACGACATTTAAAATAGATTTAATGATTTTTTTAAATACATATTTTATCTGTGCATTTTAAGAACTGCCTGGAGTTCAGCTTTAAAATAAAAAAGAAGAAATTACTAAACACTAAACTTAAAGTAGATGTAAACCCTCACATATACCCAGTGAAGTGAACAGCCTCAGATGATACATGGAGATGAAACAAATCTGCCTACATAAGTTTTACTTGTATATCTGTGGTCCTTAGCATTATATACGGTTTAGAAAGTTCACATACTGTTAGAATTTTCCCTTCCTGATTCACCTGTGGGTGTAGATTCTTGCCACACACTGAGACAGCTGATTGGAGGAAAGGCACACACCCTCTCTCCACATAGGCAGATTTTTTCAGAGCTGTGCTGTGAATAGACCAGCTCTCTGCTAATTTATAGCACCCACCCAGTTATAAAATTCAGCCTGGTTTTATCACAATTGACAGAGAACTTGGAGAAAGCCACTAGTGCTTTGAAGGGAGATAAGAAAACAGTGCAGATATAGATTATTATTAGAATACAGGATTCATATAGCGCCAACAGTTTGCAAAGTGCTTTACAATGTAAGGAGACACTACACCAACAGTACAATTCAAAACAAGAGGGTCTGGACGATTTGGACAGTGATTGGATCTCGGGCTGAAAGGACAGGTCAGAGTCTAGGATTACACCTAGTACCTTGGCATGAGGGGAGGGACTGATGGTTGTATTATTGATCTTGATGGAGAAGTCAGGGGGAGGGGCACGGGCTGGAGGAAATATTATGAGCTCAGTTTTAGAACAACTGAGTTTGAGGAAGTGGTGTGACATCCATGTAGATATGTCAGTTAGTAATGCGAGAGGAGACTGAAGAAGAAGTGAGGTGAGGAGTAGAGAGATAGATTTGTGTGTTGTCAGCATAGAGGTGGTACTGGAAGCCATGGGAGTTTATTAACAGACCAAGGGAGGAGGTCTAAATGGAGCAGAGAAGGGGTCCAAGGACATAACCTTGAGGTACCCCTACAGAAAGAGGAAGTGGAGAGGAGGAAACAGAGTCATAGGTCACACTGAAGGAGCGCTGTGATAGGAGGAGAGCCAGGAGAGAGCAGAGTCTTGAAGGCCAAGAGAGTGGAGTTTTTTGAAGGAGGAGGGGATGGTCAACAGTATCAAAGGCTGCAGAGAGGTCGAGTAGTATGAATATGGAGTAGTGGCCATTGGTTTTAGCCGTTAGTCGGTCATTAATGAATTTCAGTAGGGCAGTTTCAGTGGAGTATAGCAAGCAGAAGCCATACTATAAGGGGTCAAGAAGGTTGTTGTCAGTGAGGTAGGAGCCAAGTCGGCTGTAGACTAAGCGCTCTAAAAGTTGACGCAAATGGGAGCAAGGAGATGGGTCTTAAGTTGAGGGATTTTTAAGCATGGGGATGTTTTAGAGGGGAGGGGAAGGTGCCAGTAGAGAGGGAGAGATTAAAGATGTGAATGAGGGAACATAAGATAGAAGAGGGTGACTGTAGTAGATGTGAGGGAACGGGATCCAGGGGACAGGTGGTAAAGCGGGTTTCTGAGAAAACTTTAGAGACCTCTTCAGTAGTAGCAAGGTCAAAAGAGGACAGTGTCGAGAGTGGATTAGTACAGGGTATGTTAAGTGGGTTAGAGGTCTGTACAGTGGAGCTGTCCCCACAAATTGCATCAATCTTGTTTTTGAAGTGATTGGCAATCTCGTGAGCGAGTTACTGGGTGGAGTTGGTGGTGGAGAAAGTAGAGAGGAGACGATGACGACTGGAGAACAGAGTATTATTGAGGGTGACAAAGTAGGTTTGTTTGGCAGCATGGAGGGAGGAATAGTATTTTAAGAAGGCAGATTTATATTGGGTGAATGCATGCTGGGAGTTGGTTTTATGCCACACTCGCTCCAGCGCTCCGCTATGTCTCTTAAGGTTTCTGGTGTTGTCTGTCTATATGTACCCAGCTCAAATTTATTAGAAATCGGGTTTACATCCACTTTAAGCCTACTTTTCCAACAGGAGATTAGCTAATTTACAGTTCTATACTTGACACCCTATAAAACGTTTGTATCTGTGCCCATCCCCTGTGCCCATATATTCTACGTACAAAACACTAAACTAATTCATTGCTTCATCTGATCTGTAACATTCTGGGATGGAGCAATGGTCACAAACATCTACACATTTCCCAAGAGGTAGAAGCTTAAACATAAGTGTCATTTCACCTTTTTCACAAAAAATGAAAAGGTGAACTAACACCATAGACCCTCCCCACCCCCCTGGTCCTGGCTGCACTTACCTCGTGGATGATTCGCTTTCACTGCTCATGCAGCAGTCCAAGGATTTGAAAGCCCAAATCTTCTTCCCCTTCAAGACATGGGGTCAGATCAGAGCGATTTTCATTGGTCAAAGTGGTCACATGCCAGCACGTGGCCAATCAGAATCACTCTGGCAGGAGACTGAAGCTTTCAAACCCCTGGACCTCAGGAAATTCACACTTTATTGCAAATTTCTTTCACAAAAAGAATTGTAATTTTATTCTAAAGTGTTATGTGGCTTTTTTAGATCACAGCAGTGCCTCATATGGCAACATTTCTTGATGCTGATAATAAACAGTTAAAAATAGGGATTACTTGTGTAGCTTACCTTGCTCTAAAGTTGTACTCATAGTCTGGAACCCCTATATCCCATAATATGATTCTCTTGTCATAGGATCCAGCTTTCATAAAAAAAAAAAAAAAAAAAAAAAAGGGAAGGATTATTTAATTCTAATTTTGCAGAATATTATGAGACCTAATCAGTTGGCCAAAAAAAAAAAAAAAAATGTAATATATATATATATATATATATATATATACACACACACACACACACACACACACACACACACACACACACACACACACACACATACATATATATCTCCAAAAAAAAAACAAACTAGTAACCCAATACATTAGAGTTTCCCCTTTAAAACTATGAAATACATAACCAGTATTCTTGCTGGGGAAGGTTATGATCAGATGAGCACAGATAACTAATGGTGCCTTTAAATCCATCCCTGTGGAGCTCAGACCTCTGTAATTTAGTTGTCATATGCTAAAACCTCAGTAGATAGAGCAGGGTTGCCAACCTCCCACAGCATTGTTTACTGAAAAAACAAACATATCATACTTACCTCCACTGTGCAGCTCATTTTGCACAGAGTGGCCCCGAACATCCTCTTCTGGGGTCTCCCAGCGGCTCTTCCCCACTTCAGATAACCCCCTAGGAGAAGCGCTCTCCTGAGGGGGTCACCTTGCGGGCGCGCTCCCGAGTCCAGCATTCGCCATCTATAATCGCCGAATGTATGACTTGGCCCCACCATTGGATTTGATTGACAGCAGTGGGAGCCAATGGCTGCGCTATCAATCTATCCAATCAAGAGCCGAGAACCCCGGGCAGAGAGACAGCGCGATAAAAATTAATGACAAAGGCTTCATTTCCATGCAGATATGATTTTACAGTTTAGAAGCACTTACTGAAGAGAAATGTGTCATGTGCTGGGCTGAAACACATGATTGAGATGGCTTTTTTATGAGCTTTTATTTCTCCATAGCACATGTTAACTTTGGGATGCATCAGTCTGACTACTCCATATCTTCCACCAGCTGCCAAGACATTGACTTTTCTCTTCTGTCCCTCATTGCTTATCATAGTTAGGGTCGTCCAGGCCAGTGCAAAGAATTCCTAAAATGGAAGATTTTTAATTCTGTTAGAAACAAACTGGAAGCATAATATCTGAACTGAATAATATAGTCAGTACTGAAAGTATTTCAACTCACACTTTAAAAATTATTTTACAATTTCAGCTATTCCACAACAATTCAATGATTAGTACATCTGCTGAAGACAAATACGTTAAAGCTGCTTTCTCACTGATCAGCTTTTCTTCCTTTTTTGCCTTACCAAAAGCGGAAGAAAAATGTATGACCATCAAATCCTATTAAACTCTAAACACTAGTCAGTTGCGGGTCAGTTGCATTTTTAAAAGTCTTGCATGCTGCATTTTTGGTTCACGCAAAACCTTTTTGGAGTCACGTGTTTGGAAATGCGACAGGAACACAGTAAAAATGCGAAAAAAACCCACATATGCATTTTTTACCACATTTTTGCAACGGAGCGGTGTGAAAGTAGCCTTAAAGAATCCTGTAAAGAGAGAATTATAAAATGCCATTGCTGACCACCATGTGACCATGCCAGTTGTCTGGGTTTAGAGCAGAATTTCAGCCTAAAACGAACTAAAAAAAAAAAAAAAAAGTTCCTTCTGCTACCTAGGTTGACCCCTGTGTTAAAAAAAAAAAAAAAAAAAGTAAGTTTATACTTTCCTGTTTTCAGCTCACTCTGATCCCGTGTCAGTCAGGGGTGGCTGCAGGGGAGAGCAACAACAGCTGGGACTTCTGGAAGTGGTGAAGTCACCCATAGGCTCCCATATCTCAGCTGTTGTTGGTCCCCCTCCTCTACCATTCAGCCGCCGCTTACTGGCACAGGGGAGCTGGATCAAGTGACTTGACTGTAGCGAGCTGAAATAGGTAAGAATAGGTAGAGGAGAGAGAGTGGACATTTTTAAGGTTAGTTAGTTATAGGCAGGAATTCTACTTTAATTGACCCAGAACAACACAGATCATCCAAGTGAGAACTTATAACCTGTATACAACTTTGCATCAGCGATTCAGAAAGTACTGAAGTACCTGGATCAGCATGACAGCCAGGGATCTTGATCTTGTACTTCTCAAAAAGGTAATGAAAGCAATATCAGCCTCCCTACTTCCTCAATAAATGTTGTGTTATTAAGTTTTTAATTTGAGGATGAAAGGAACTATGCTGTGATTTTTTTAAATATCTCTATGTTTTAACAAATCATACATTGAAAGGAAGCAGCTCTCCATAGACACTTAGGGGAATAGATAACGCAATTTAACTTTTTGCTGGCCTTAAAAATCGAAGTATGGGATTTAAAACAAAAAAGAAAACCTGCATACACACCTATGTGGCTGAAGCTTTGGTCCAATGCTGCAGCTGTCCCCTGGTGGATCTAAGACCGAGAACTGAGCGATCAAATAGCCGCTAATCGCTCAGTTCTCATTGAGCAGAGAGTGACGATTGTCACTTACAGATTCTCTGCTCTGCCCCTCCAGCACTCACTGGAGCACTGGGTTATGGAGGGGCAGGAGCAGTTGACTCAGGCTTCCAGTGGTGCACTGAGAGGCTGAGCCAGCTGCTGATCAGGCATCTGGGCAGATCCTGACCCGGCTCTGTGACATCAGCCACTGTTGGCTGAATCCAGAACTTCTGCACCCAGAGTGCACTCCTGTGACCCAGGAGAAAAAGTACAGCCAAAACAGTTTGGTCATACTTCTCCTTTGATGCACACAAGAAAAGAAAGAAAGAAAGAAAGAAAGAAAGAAAGAAAGAAAGAAAGAAAGAAAGAAAGAAAGAAAGAAAGAAAGAAAGAAAGAAAGAAAGAAAGAAAGAAAGAAAGAAAGAAAGAAAGAAAGAAAGAAAGAAAGAAAGAAAGAAAGAAAGAAAGAAAGAAAGAAAGAAAGAAAGAAAGAAAATTCTATTTCACAGAGAAGATAAGTATTACATGCTTATTATTTTGATTAATTTTTTTATTTACTTTAATGTTGTATCTAAAGTTTAGTTACCTGTGGCAAGAAATCCAGGCTCACACTTACCTCTCCTGGAACTTTGTACTTCTTTAGAACCTTTCCAGTCTCACAGTCGCTAACACAAACTGACTCTCCACCACATGTTGCAATAACTGAAAGGGTAGAGAATTCATCACAGATCAGCTTTGTAAGGTGAAAACACCAGTTACAAAAAGGAGTACTACCATGAAAAATATTGTATTCTACTATATGAGATTACTACGAGTAGTGATAGTATTTAGTATATGAATTGCTTTGATTTTTCTAAACATTTCCATGAAGGCAAAGCTCACCAACAAAAGTGACAAAAACAAGTATTGGAACACTTTAGAACACTGCCAATGGTGTTTATAACAGTTACCTTTTATTCTTATTATGCCAATTGTTTAAATATTTTTTTGGTTTCCCAAAAGAAAGATATATTGCTGCAACTCACTAATGAACTATCACCTCTGGTAGATAGAGACCAAATTTACAGATGTAAACTGAACTGAAGTGCAAACTGATGTAAAGTGAATGTGTAATACATTTTTCCTAGCAAAAAAAACGTGGCTGAACGGATGACAGCCATGTGAAAAGGTCCCTTATGGTTACTGCAATCCCTGTAGCTTGGTCTGCATGTGAAGAAAAATACACAATTTTGACAAAACAGAAAAAAAAAAAAGACACAAAAATTAAGAAGCAATGCTCTTTTGGTTTTTTGTTTAGGGTTCACCCTGCTAAGAGCATGGCTTATACCCTGAGATCTGTGTCCCCCATCATGTATTCAAACAAAAAAAAATAAGTACAATTGAAAAAAGGAATCAGCTGAATACTATTATTGTATGCATTACTTGCACGCATTTTTTTATAATATAATATTTTGATTGACTACGCTTTAAACCTCATGCAGAAGTATCATTGGGGCGGTTTGATATAGCTACCCACAGAAAACAATTACAGGCTGCAGCTGTACGTGGGGTGGGTATATGCTGGTACTTGCATACTCGCATGTACAGATGTAGCCCCATCGACGCAGACTGTCTGTGCGTGTACTCGTGTATGGCCGCATTCTGCTATTGATTTCTATAGGCAGCTGTATGCATTCTACAACCCCAGGCACCTATGTGCCATGAGGCCTCAAAACTTTACAGCTACATTTCTTCCTTACCTTTACTTGACAGAGAATCCAGAGCAGGCTCAAAAGCACAGGACCACAGCTGGGTGCGGAAATCATCGCTGTTGTTATTTTTACTGTGACACTGAAGAAAATGAAGTGGCTCCACATCAAATCCTTTCTGAGAAAAGGGATATGCAAAAGTCAATGAACTGATGTTACACAATGTTTTTATACATTCCAGCACAAAGTGGACACGTGCTTAAAAGACTCCTTTAGAAAGATGTACCAATAACTACGGCAAGTAGAGGTGAACATTGCACAGCAATGAATTCCGAACATACTACAAAGACTTGATCAATACACAGGAGTTTTTTTTTTTCCTTTTAGTACCAGTTCCTTCAATTGGGGAAATGTGATACTGTACACCAGAGTAGTTAGACAGGACATTTATTGCTCAGTCTATGCTTGTACAAGTTCCATGACTTAAAACGAAAAATATATATTTTGCCTATTGTCGTCTGCAGCCTCACAGATGATCGGTGCAGCGCTGGGGGCAGTTACAAGCACCGATCTCCCTGTATAGCTTTTCTGACAGCCGCTTCTCCCCCTCTCCCTCCCGCGGCTGTCAGGGAGATCAGTGCTTGTAATTGCTCCCACCGCTGCACCGATCATCCCCAATGTCCTCCCCGGGTCCTCCTCCGGAACCCCCTCGTCCTGGATCTGGCAGGATGGACAGTAGAGGAAGGAGTTGGTAAATCTGTCATTTACCGGCTCCTTCCTTTTCCGAATGCACAAAGTTAGTGATCACTGACTCTGTCCATTCATAACCGAGCATCATAAACAAATGTTTATGATGCTTCAGTTAATGAATGAACAGGAGCCGCTGTCTCCTGTCCATTCATCTTCAGTGCAGCTGAGGCTGCTGAGAAAAGGGACTGGGGAATCTGTGTCCTCAGTCCCTTTCCCTGTCTCAAAGGGGAGAGGTCAGGGGTATCTCACCTAAAACCGCTCCCCACTCCCAACCAGATTAAATCTAGCTGCTTAAAATACACGTGAACGTTCTGTAGCGTTCTTAGTTGTATGACATCCATATGTAGAACATACAATACAAGCAAAACAAACTATGCAGTATTCTAAATTTGATTTCTTGCATGAAATGGAAGAGGAGAGATCCCCCGCATTACATGTCCCCAGTCAAGTAAGCCCAGTGAACCATACATCAAAGTATAAAGTAAAAGCAAGTACCATCTTCTCTCCCTCTACCTAAGGGTCAACTGCCGGACATGTGACCCGATCCACTATGCATAACTTAATTGGTGTCCAGGGTCTCTTCTGAATCCACCCACCAAAACCATTTTTTGTAAAAATTTTGGGGACAACCACAAGCCTCATAGGTCTTTCTATTTAAAGGCAGGTCTGAATCAGTTTTTTACAAGCCTCAATACCAACCCGGTCAGAGCGGATCTACTTGGTGGCTATCACCTTTCTCTCTGGGTTGCATATATTGGGCAGGTTGAAACTGTCTGCAATAAAGGTTGACTGTAACTTTAAATAGGCTGTTAACATAACAGGCTTCACTACTACCTACAGTAAAACTTGTTAAAAGATCTATGTTTAACATCTGCATACTGGAACTGAAGTTTCCTTGAAAGACCTCAACAAAGCTGCCTAAAGCTTGCTGAAAACTTGACAAAAGCTTGTACGCTGTTTTATATGAAAATGAGACCTAAATGAGACCTGGCTTCTCTGAAATAGCATTATTGACTTAAGTCCTCTATACACTCTATATAGGACATTATCCATTTGTAGCTGTAAATTTGTTCAAAAACCAAATTACAATGTTTTATTGAGTCCAGAGTCTAGCTAACATGGAACTCATAGTGGATGAGGGCTGCAAATGAAGCCCACAAACCCATACAGGTGCCTTTCAAAACAAGGAACCGATATGCAGAATCAGCCATCATAATAGCTTCATCCCAGTCTGGAAGTGACAGGTACTGTGTCTTACAGAGACACAATGACAAAAAATCCAACACTTACTTTTTTTAGTTCCCTCTTCTGTCTCCCACTGTCTACTGATCTCTTCTCATCGGGTCCTTTTTGTGATGGTGTGCTCCTTAGATTGACTTTTTGAGGTGTTGACAAGCCACGCTTAGCAGGTTCCTTAACAGGTGTAACATTTGGTTTATTCTTAAATGGAGAAAGTGTAATATTTGGTTTATTTCTGGATGGTGAAGATCTGTGTGGGCTTTCCTGATTTTTAGAAGACCTTCTAGGTGTTAAAGCAAGTGAGAGCACATCATTTGTCCGGAGGCGCTTTGTAGGAGTTCCTAATGCAACGTCTAATTCACCAGTACGCTTTTTCTTACCAGGCGTTATCAGGATCTTTAGAAAAGAAAACACAAAATTTCAATCATAATTAAAAGGGAATGTATGGTATTTTAAAACTTCAAGAAAAAAAAATAGCTGGCTTGTGCATACCTCTGTATCATCATTTGCAGATACTGGTTCAGGTTGTGGCTCAGCATCCTTTTTCTTATTACATAACAATGAAGAAATTAATTCTTCTGCAATTATATTCACCTGTTTGACAAGTAAAAAAGAATACTGGATGAAACAAACGGAAAAATATCAAAAGTCCAGCAGAGTGCACAGTGCTTTTATGTCAGCTGTATGTTCTTCACTAGATAGGCAGGCAAAGAGCTAACATATAAAACAGCTTGATGGACAAAATAAAAAAAGAAAAAAGAAAAAAAGAAAAAAAAAAAAAGAAAAAATTCTTAATGATTGAAGCCAAAAACAACAGATTGTAACTTTTCTCTTTATAAAATGTATTTTAGGATGAACATTAGCAATCAACACTCTATTAAGTCTTACTTTCCACTTGGTAAAGTCTTTAAGAGAGTTGGGACCATACTTCACATGATTTACCACTGTCTTCAGAAACTCCTTACTGACAGATTTAATCATGGCTGTGGTGGGCTTATCAGGCAACTTCTCCTTGTAGCTCTTCTCCCAGTAGGCTTCGACCTAAGAGACAACATGAAGAAACATAGCCTTACAAATAAAATAATCAGCTGCTGCATCTCTGTAGCATGACAGCGTTTTATATGAATTATAAAAAAAAAAAAAAAAAAAAGGAAGGTTACAGTCGAATTCCAGGCTTCCTTTTCAGTCTTGTGCAGAGTACTGAAACTGCTCACTCTCCAGTGAGTCAGAAAGAGCCTGCATTATTTTCTGACAGGAAGATGTCCAGCATCATCTACATCTTTCCTCACAGCATTACTATTCCCAGCCCACCTCATTCCCTGCCCTTACCCCCTTTTAGCCTGCTAGCATAGCATTGAGAAGCACAGAGACCTAATGATGGCCTCACTAGGGCTAACATAATGTATTAGGAGGAGAAAAGAGGAATTGGGAAAGGCAGATTAAAATTCAGCATGAATATTTAAAGAAGAACTTCAGTTTTTCCTCCCCAAAATAACGCATGCATTGTGCATGTAAATGAATCACAACCTTGCTGTAAGTTTATAGCAGGTTTCTGTGTCTGATGTCACTCCTCCTGGTTGAATGCCTAAGTTCCTGTTTTCTTTCCTTTTCCAGTCCTGATACATATCCCATGATCCTTTGAGCCTTAGTAGCTTTGGGGCAGGCTATACTGTAGGAGTCACTTGTAGCAGTACTGAGAGTTGATGTGGGCGAATAATAGGGTTACTGTGGATGTTTTTTGGGCCTTCAATGTGGAGGGTGAAAGGTGTAAATGTGTCATACGTCCTTCTGTGTCATTCCGGTCTTGCAGCGTGCCAAAGACTGCAAGACTACAGAGGAAGGGCTATGGGAGGCTACTATAAAAGGTGTTTCCTTCATATGTAAATGAATCACTTCATATAGAGCAGGGCTCTGGGAGGGTGGGATCTGAGGGGTGGGACTCTCCTTGTTCATACTGGTCAGGACTGAATTTTGATTGTGATTCAGTCAATCCTGTCCAGCAGCAGCACAGCTAGCTTTCAGAACAGACTGTGTATGAAGGAGTTTCCTTCCTGAATAATGTTGTGATCTGTGAGGCGGGACACTTCCTGTAAGGGGTTACAGGGCGGGATCGAATGCCAATTAGAAGCAACCTGATGTTTTCAATCCCACCCACCAGAGAAGTAAGGAAGGAAGTTACATTATAAAAGGGGAGTGTTATAGACTCTAGCTGCTGCAGGAATTGGCTGTGGAAGCAAGACAGTCTATCAGCAGGATATAGAGTGTCACATGATGCAAAGCCACAACTAGAACCAGAATACCAGGGGATCTGCAGACAACAGAGTAACATGGTACAGAGCTTTGATCCATGCTGGGATTGATCATTCCATTCAGTTCTCGTGAAAAGAAAGTTGGAATTCAGCTTCAAACATAGGTGTATATTCTGATGCTACGTACACACGGTCGGAATTTCCGACAACAAATGTTCGATGTGAGCTTGTTGTCGGAAATTCCAACCGTGTGTAGGCTCCATCAGACATTTGTTGTCGGAATTACCGACAACAAAAATTTGAGAGCTGGTTCTCAAATTTTCCGACAACAAAATTCGTTGTCGGAAATTCTGAGTACACAGCTCCAACACACAAAATTCCATGCATGCTCGGAGTCAAGCAGAAGAGCCGCACCGGCTATTTAACTTCATTTTTCTCGGCTCGTCATACGTGTTGTACGTCACCGCGTTCTTGACGTTCGGAATTTCCGACAACATTTGTGCGACCGCGTGTATGCAAGACAAGTCTGAGCCAACATCCGTCGGAAATAAATCCAGGATTTTGTTGTCGGAATGTCCGATCGTGTGTACGCGGCATAAGTCTAAAGTGAATGATCTTTTCTATGCTCATCTGTCTATTGCTAGCTGATGTTTTCTAGGAGCAGTACACTTACCCTGGAGCTTAATTCTCTGTGGTTGACAAACCGGACATGATTAGCCAGAGATGTTATATCTTTATTATTCAATCGTCGCAGCTTAGGTAGAAGACAGAACACCTTGTAATTATCGCTGACCTAAAATTAGGTAAGAAGCATTAAAACCATAAATCATAAAAGTGCTGAATATACTGAAAGCTGTAAAACGTGTTAAATTAATCCAGTACTTAGCTAGGAAATGTAGCCTGTTGGAGCATATGTAAGCAAGAGCGCAAGAATATAAACCTTTTAGGCTTCATACACACGGACAGCACAGACCTCCTGAGACCCGCTGCCGCATAAGCCACAATTAGAGAAGAAATGGCTGTACGCGATTATGCACTGAGGGTTGCGCAAAGCACCCGCATTGACACATGCCTCAAACACACAGGGAGGAGGTCGATTTGCTAAAGCCAAATATACTGTGCACTTCAAGGTGTATTTGCTCTAGAGAGAAAGCTCTGAAATGAGAGAAAGCTCTGAAATGAGGGGAAGCTCTGCTGGTTTCTATCATCCAAATCACGTACAAGCAAAAATGCTGTGATTGAGTATTCTTTGCAAAGTGAAGCTTTACCTCATTTACGAAGCTCTGGAGCAAGTGTGCTTGCAGAGCACAGTATATTTTCCTTTAGTAAATCAACCCCTTTACCTGTGTTAGGAGCATACGCTCGTGTGTGTTCTTTACACAACCCTGATGCATAACTGGGACAGCCGCATCTTCTAATTCATCTCAATGGGCTAAAGTACATGGTGGCTGCGGGTCCCAGGAGAGTGATTATGCAGGCTCTGCATCCTGTACGGCCTTATAAAAATAAACATTGCTACTGCTAACCTCCTTCTGAAAATATGAATGGACCTATATGTTGATCTTCTAGCTTCAATTGAAGTGATTGTAAAGCCTATATTTTTTTTTAAGATTAAAACAAAAAAAAAAAAAAAAAAAAAACACCACAACAACTTACTTGCTTTGTGCTATGGTTTTGCATAGAGCAGCCCCAAACCTACTCTTCTGGGGCCCCTGGTCAACACTCCTCTTTTTCTCCATAACAAGCCACTTGCTATGGTGGCACACCTACATGCTGGCTTCCAAGCCACGCTGAAAAAAAACACCCAGCTTTTTGAACCACTTTAATCAGCGTTACAGATCCAAAATAAATATGCTCTAACGAGCAGGGCCCTCTGTTTCCTACTGTATTAAAGTGTATTGTATTTGTACTGTCTACCTTCAAGTTGTAAAGCGCTGCGTAAACTGTCAGCGCTATATAAATCCTGAATAATAATAATGCAAATCAGGTAAGTAAGAGTAATATCAGAAGTCCTTATCTGTATTCGGATTCCGGGAAAAGCCGCCCTCGCAGGAAGAACACAGCGATTATTGCTAGTGGCTGTAACAGCCACTAGCAATAATCGTACATAAAATTTGGCAGGTTGATTGTACCCAAGTTGATCAATCGATCAACTTGGGTACATTCAGCCTGCCCATACATGGTTCAGGCCAAGATTCGAACCGTCTATGGCTGGCTTTAGGTGAACATGTAAATTCAAACAGACTTTAAGTAATTAACAAACTGTAACTCAACTCCAGCCAACGTTTTGTTTGCTTTTGAATAGAAGCTGACAATTGCAGTCACCCCTGGCACTGTTTTATCGGGTTGATAGGCCTAGGCTTTACTGGAAAGGCAGCAGTTCACTTACAGTAAGATATAGGTTTTCTTCATACATGACCTCCTCCAGATTAGGAAACTGTTGCAGACTGGTTACATCCTCAACCTGATTGTCAATAAAATTTAGCACCCTTAGTTTAGGAAGGCTGATCTTTTCTGGGATTTCAGTTAGACTGTTCTTGGAGATGTCCAGTTCTTCGAGATTTATCATTCGTGAAAAAAGATGTGGATCAACATCTTTTGTTTCCAGATGCATTTTAGACAAGCTGAAATAAAATCAAACGCCAAATAATATACATTAGAAATTAAAGGAGGAGTCTACATGCATCTACATAGTTAAAGCTATATCTGAAAATTTATCAACAAAAGCACAATTTATGAAATGCTCTTTAAATTGTTATTTTAAAACCTATGCACAAGCACCAAAATGGACCTTCAGGTCATAGTTTATTGAGCATAGAGTGACCTCTATATTATCAGGGCTGTCAGGATATGCCAAGTCAAATTACAAAAACACTAATGGTATAATTCTCTCAAATTAGATACCTATCATAAAAATGTACTGGTGGTTGGCAATAACTCTGTTACCAGGACTTTTGCTAACACCACTGATCGCATAAATGACTGTTTAACAGTAAAGCTGATTGAATTGTTCATGGCAACCAATTATCTTGCCTTTATTTTCCTCAGTGCAGATTAGAATATTAAAAAAAAAAAAAAAAAAAGGGGGGGGTGGGGACTTGCGGTAATGAAACTTTAATAAAAGAGACCCATGCATATTCTTTGTATGCACTGCAGCACCAGAGGTGGAACATCAGCCAATGTTTCTATATGTACAGTACATGAACTTAAAGAGTGAGGGAACATCAGAGTCCCCACAAAAAGCTGAACTCCATACTCTCACTAATTGACCCATAGGTAAGCTCTGCATGGAGTAAAACGCATTGGGGCGTCTTCTTCCAGGTGGAACAGTCTGTATATCTTTGTCATTATTCTAGATGAATCCAGAAGGAGGAAACAGAAAATACTGGGAGCCAGCACTACAAGTTGGAGGATTTGTGAGAAAGTGTGGCTGTAGCAGAAAATTGCACTACCGTTGTATTATTGGGCTTTGGTTGTTAACATTCCTCAACAAAATTATGGATCCAATTAGAGCAAGACTATTTAGACCAACCATTACAAGACATCTTTTGCTCTTGCTTGAATCCGAGATGCAACACCATTTAATGAAAGGAGTTACCCTCCTGAACAAAAATGATGGGTTCAATTAGAGCAAAACCATTTAGACCAACTAGTGATCCTGGCCTCCCTTCTCTCCCTGCAACAATGCCATCCTCCCTACTGCCCCCATGGATAAAAAAAAAAAAAAAAGGGAGATGAGCATCGCAGTTTTTCGTGTCCACAGTAAAAAGCGCCTACAATAGGCAGGTAAGCATCAGAACTGGACCACAGAACAATGGAAGAAGTGGCCTGCTCTGATGAAACACCTGTTCATTTACACCATGCTTCTAGCAATCCACATGTGTGTTACCTGTGGAAGACATGGCACCAGGATGCAGTATGAGAAGGAGGCAAGCCGACTGAGGCAGTGTGATGCTTTGGGCAAGTTTCTGATGGAAAACCTTGGGTCCTACCATTCATGCGGTTATTTTAACATGTACCACCTACCTAAACATTGCTGGTGACCAAGTACACCTCTTAATGGAAACAATATTCCCCGATGGAAATGGCCACTTCCAGCAGGATAATGCGCCTTTCTTGGTTCAAGAACGGTTTGAGGAACACAACAAATTTGTGGTATTGACTTGACTTACAAATTCCCCAGATCGCAATTCAATTGAGCATCTGTGCAAAAAAAAAAAAAAAAAAAAAGAAGAAGGCCAATCCATGG
This sequence comes from Aquarana catesbeiana, assembly GCF_042186555.1. Classification (NCBI taxonomy): domain Eukaryota; kingdom Metazoa; phylum Chordata; class Amphibia; order Anura; family Ranidae; genus Aquarana; species Aquarana catesbeiana. The sequence continues at coordinate 668,342,270 of NC_133325.1, forward strand.
AGGACCCACCTCGTAAAGGATCTGCTACTGATGGCTGGGTGCCAGATACCATTGCATACCTTCAAAGGTCTAGTGGCATCCATGCCTTGTAGGTCAGGGATGTTTTGGCAGAAAAAAGGCGACTTACTCAATATTGCAACCCCTGGCAAAAATGATGGAATCACCAGTCCCTGAGGATGTTCCTTCAGTTGTTTATTGTTGTAGAAAAAAAGCAGATCACAGACATGGCCAAAAACTAAAGGCATTTCAAATGGCAACTTTCTGGCTTTAAGAAACACTAAAAGAAATCAAGAAAAATAATTGTGGTGGCCAGTAACAGTTAGATTTGTAGAACAAGCACAGGGAATAAATTATGGAATCACTCAATTCTGAGGAAATAATTATGGAATCACCCTGTAAATTTTAATTACAAACACTAACACCTGCATCAGATTAAATCTGCTTGTTAGTATGTAGGTAAAAAGGAGTGATCACACCTTGGAGAGCTGTTGCAACAAGTGGACTGACATGAAGCATGGCTCCAACACCAGAGATGTCAATTGAAAAAAGGAGAGGATTATCAAACTCCTTAAAGAGGGTAAATCATCACACAGTGTTGCACAAGATGTTGGTTGTTCACAGTCGGCTGTGTCTAAAACATGGACCAAATACAAACAACATGGGAAGGTGGTTAAAGGCAAGCATACTGGTAGACCAAGGAAGACATCAAAGCGTCAAGACAGAAAACTTAAAGCAATATGCCTTGAAAACAGAAAATGTACAACAAAACAAATGAGGAACAAATGGGAGGAAACTGGAGTCAACATCTGTGACCGAACTGTAAGAAACCGCCTAAAGGAAATGGGATTTACATACAGAAAAGCTAAAAGAAAGCCATCTCTAACACCTAAACACAAAAAACAAGGTTACAATGGGCTAAGGAAAGGCAATCGTGGACTGTGGATGATTGGATGAAAGTCATATTCAGTGATGAATCTCGAATCTGCATTGGGCAAGGTGACGATGCTGGAACTTTTGTTTGGTGCCGTTCCAATGAGATTTATGCAGACGACTGTCTGAAGAAAACATGCAAATTTCCAGTCAATTATGATATGGAGCTGCATGTCAGGTAAAGGCACTGGGGAGATGGCTGTCATTAAATCTTCAATAAATGCACAGGTTTACATTGAAATTTTGGACACTTTTCTTATCCCATCTATTGAAAGGATGTTTGGGGATGATGAAATCATTTATCAAGATGATAATTCATCTTGCCATAGAGCAAAAAACTGTGAAAAAATTCCTTGAGGAAAGACACATAAGGTCAATGTCATGGCCTGCAAACAGTCCGGATCTCAATCCAATTGAAAATCTGTAGTGGAAGTTAAAGAAAATGGTCCATGACAAGGCTCCAACCTGCAAAGATGATTTGGCAACAGCAATCAGAGAAGGCTGGAGCCAGACTGATGAAGAGTACTGTTTATCACTCATTAAGTCAATGCCTCAAAGACTGCAAGCAGTTATAAAAGCCAGAGGTGGTGCAACAAAGTACTAGTGATGTGTTGGAGTGTTATTTTGTTTGTTTTTCATGATTCCATAATTTTTTCCTCAGAGTTGAGTGATTCCATAATTTATTCCCTGTGCTTGTTCTATAAATCTAACTGTTACTGGCCACCACAATTATTTTTCTTGATTTCTTTTAGTGTTTCTTAAAGCCAGAAAGTTGCCATTTGAAATGCCTTTAGTTTTTGGCCATATCTGTGATCTGCTTTTTTTCTACAACAATAAACAACTGAAGGAACATCCTCAGGGACTGGTGATTCCATCATTTTTGCCAGGGGTTGTAGCTGGCTGGTCATAAAGTTATGGCTGATTGATGTATTCTCTCTATTGGAATGTCAAAGAAATCCTAGTTTGCTTATCTGTACCTATGCCAACTGTATTATGTATTGTGCACTGTTATACCAAACTGCTTTCTTAAAGTGGGGTTCCACACAAAAAAACCTGAAAAATTCTAAAAAACATTTGCATATTTTTTTTTTTTAACATAACTCTAAATGCCTGTTGCTAGGTGGTCCCTCGTAGTCTGCCTCTTCCTTTGCCTGGGCTGGTGACATCACTTCCCCCTCGGCACAGGAAGGGCTCCGCTCTGCTCCCTCCCTCCTGTCAATCATCTGGGACCCATTACAGGTCCCAGGTGATTGAGCGGCCAATCACGGCGCGCGGCGCCGCTCGCGCATGCACAGTGGGTGCCAGGCTGTGAAGCCACAGCCCGGCGCCCACAGTTGAAATGTCGGTGCTGACGAGCGGGGGGGGGGGGACGAGCGGGGCTTCGATCCCCCGCACCGCTGGACCCAGGGACAGGTAAGTGTCCAATTAAAAGTCAGCAGCTGCAGTATTTGTAGCTGCTGACTTTTATTTTATTTTTATTTTTTTAATGGTGCCCCTGGGTGGAACTCCTCTTTAATAACAAATTTATAGAAGGAAAAAAAAAACCCATCCTAGATATTTTCTGTACCTGCATTATCTTTAAAAAGGGAACACATGTGGAATGTTCCTCATGTGTTACAGAGAAGTATTAAGACAATTAGATTTTTTTTTGTTGTCCTGACAAACACATTAAGATCTCAACTTACTTGAGTGTCTTCAAATTCCTCAAATGGCTGGATTTTGGAAGACCCTTCTTTAATAGGGTGTCTGATGTTAATTTGGTCATTGTGCTTGCCTGCCAGGTTTTCCTATACAGAAAAGAGATCCCATTTATCAACCAACTCAGAAGACTGAAAATACAAGCTTTCAAAATGCTGGGTTTTTCATTCAGATGTGATGCGATACGAGGTCTTAAAAGTGGAATTAAACCTACCTTTTAAAAAACTGCAAGCAAGCAGCTTTTTATTGTATAAGAGACATGCTATATCTATTCTGCAATGTTACAAACTTACCTGCCTGCTCAGTTTTCTACCAAATGTACAGCGAGCTGCGCATGTGCAACTCTGCATGCATTTCTGGCACACTGCGACTGTGCCAGAATGACCGATTCCCGGGCGCATGCAGAGGAGGTCGTCTTCCAAGGAGCTGAAAACCAGCACCCAGGGAGAAGATAACGGTGCCCGGGGAGGGATGTAACCACCACATTGCGAGAAGGTGGAGGTGAATATATTGGGAGAGTTTAGGTCCCCATTAAGCATTGCTGTATCCATGCTAGCCAGCATGGAGGTCTATCTGCATGCATATTGTATTCAAGCAGCTGCAGCACACATGCTGTCAGAATATCCAAAATTGGCTGCAGTCACAGCTCATCCTACAACTTTCCACAGGGCTCTTTTAATTTTTCAGTTGAGTTTTGTCAAGTGGAAGGTGCCAACAGAGTCACCCACAACTCATCTTTAAGTCATGTATGGCCAGCTCTAAGTGGTTGTAAAGGTTTTTTACATTCATGCATTCTATGCACGAATGTAAAAAACCTTCAGTATGCCGCTCCCCCCCCCCCCCCCCCGCCTCATTGGCTGAGAGACAGCAGAAGAGCCATTGGCTTTCGCTGCTGTTGATCATATCCCACCCCTTCCCCTTAACCACATGCTGACCAGCTGCCGCATATACTGCGGCAGGTTGGCTCTTCTGCGTACGTTGGTCCGTGCAGGTGAAATTGCGGGCGCGATGCCCGCCGACCGCCCGCAATCGCTGTACACAGAGGCAGAACGGGGATCTGGCGTTGTAAACAAGGCGGATACCCGTTCTGACAGGGGACATCTCAGAGATCTGCTGTTCCCAGTGATTGGGAACAGCGATCTCTCGATCTCTATCATGTTCCAGTCAGCCCATCCACTCTACAGTTAGAACACGCTGAGAGAACGTCGGTGCCTCACCAATCGGAGCCCCGCCGCCAGCGCCTCACTAATCGGAGCCCCACCGCCAGCGCCTATCATCAGTATCCATATCAGAGCCACCCCTCCGTTTCACTTTCACAGCTTGGAGTTAGTAGGTGAAGCAGGCCGGACACACAGCACCATGCAGAGTTGTTCTGTCAGTTTCCTCGAATTTATGTGCAGAGCTGTGAGGAAAACATACTACATAATTGCAAATGACACCAGGAAACAATTTGATTTGATGTGCCTTGCAGACAAGTTCTAGGTACTGCGTAGCTGTTAGTTATAGGGCTGGGGAAAAAAAAAAAAAAAAAACGATTTGAATCTTGAATCGAGTCGAGAGGTCAAATCGATTCAAATTTTCAGCGATTTTTTTTCAGATTTTTTTTTCCCACCAGGACACCGCGCCGGTCCTGAAGAGCTGCGGGCAGGAGTTTTTAGGCGAGGCCGCGGCTTTAGCCTAGTCCACGGCATCCGACCTCGCGGACTAGGCCAAAGCTGCGGCCTCGCCTAAAAACTCCTGCCTGTAGCTCCTCAGGACCGGCGCGGTGTCCATCAAAAGGAAAAAAAAAACAGATTTTTTTTTTTTTTTGAGACAATCACTCAGCTCTAGTTAGGTATAATAAGCTTACAGATTTTGATTAAGGCCTTGTTCACACCATCTTTGGAGACCTGCTTTTTTCTGCACTAGAAAAACGCAAATCTCTGCGGGGGGTGTGAATGAGGCCTTAGTCAAAAATCGGTACGTTTTTTAGTCGGCTACCCAGTACCTAAAACTTGTCTAGGTTTACCCCATGAGGATGTAGAATTTCGTACTAAAATTCTTAGGAAATTGTACTTCATCGGTTTTTAACATTTTATTTTGTAATAAATGAACTTTACCAAATGAATATCACATATACTGTTGGAAATATGTTTGAGAAAAAAAAATTCCCTCTTGGTCTTTTGAATTTTCTCATTACTGCGGATGAAAATGAATGTCGATTTGACCCCCTCTAATAATTAGGAAAGGCAAATTACACTTTAGAACACTCTTTCCCAAAATATTTCATTCAAAATTCTACCCATCTATGGCCAGTTTTAACTTGCACTGTCCAGTAGCACACTTATCAAATGAAAAGGTATCTTTGGAAGTGTTTGATTTTCTATGGTGGAACAAATCTATGGGCTAAAAACCACTCCTGCCTTGAAGGGGTTAACAGAAAATGCACTTGATTTCAAAACATATTTAGCATACAGTTACATTAATTTACATGATTGTGACTCCATAGGGATTCCTGAGACTGTAGGTGTAAACAAACAACACAGGCCCTAGCATTGTCTGCACCTGCAGGGTGTGGAGACACCATTATACAATCATGCTCCATAGGGGGGCGCTAGATGCAAGGTGTTAAATGTGAACAAAGAGCTTGTTTGAAATACTGATATTTTTTGCCTCTGTTGATCCTGGTAATACTCTAATGCCCTGTACACACGGTCGGACATTGATCGGACATTCCGACAACAAAATCCATGGATTTTTTCCAACGGATGTTGGCTCAAACTTGTCTTGCATACTCACAGTCACACAAAGTTGTCGGAAAATCCGATCGTTCTGAACGCGGTGACGTAAAACACGTACGTCGGGACTATAAACGGGGCAGTAGCCAATAGCTTTCGTCTCTTAATTTATTCTGAGCATGCGTGGCACTTTGTGCGTCGGATTTGTGCACACACGATCGGAATTTCCGACAACGGATTTTGTTGTCGGAAAATTTTATAGCAAGCTCTCAATCTTTGTGTGTCGGAAATTCAGATGGAAAATGTGTGATGGAGCCTACACACGGTCGGAATTTCCGACAACAAGGTCCTATCACACATTTTCCGTCAGAAAATCCGACCGTGTGTACGGGGCATAAGAATTACTATGGGATACAGTCCTGTATTTTTCCCAGTGTGCCCGTGCCTTGAGCAATCGTGTCAAAAGTATATTTTGATAGCTTTATGTGACATTTGTATACTACACACTGTACTCTGATCATCATCATGCAGTTTGTATTCCTATGTATATCATTTCACTAAGCAGCTGCTTTCCTATGCACTAAGGCCCCTTTCACACTGGGGCGGTTTGCAGGCGTTATTGCGCTAAAAATACCACCTGCAAACCGCCCCTAAACAGCCTCCGCTGTTTGTTCAGTGTGAAAGCCCGAGGGCTTTCACACTGAAGCGGTGCGCTGGCAGGACGGTAAAAAAGTCCTGCGAGCCGCATCTTTGGAGCGGTGTGTTCACCGCTCCTAAACCGCTCCTGCCCATTGAAATCAATGGGACAGCGCGGCACTGTACGAGCGGTTTTAACCCTTTTTCGGCCACCAGCGGGGGTTAAAACCGCACCGCTAGAGGCCGAATACAGCCGCAAAAACCGAGGGTAAAACAGCACTAAAAATAGCGCTGTTTTACCGCCGACGCCCCTACCGCCCCAGTGTGAAAGGGGCCTTAGAAGAACTGCAGTCTGCTCACATCATTTGTAGTAAAAACCATCTTTGCCATTCTGAAGCTTCCCTCCAACCACTTTGCATATTATTTTATATATACTGGGATTCTGTACTTGCCAAATATGCTGCAGAAATATTCCTCCACTGACTCAGGCTGCAATAATTTTAACTGTGGGCAGCTGAAGCTGCTGCCTGTTCACTTTCTGGATTTACAAAGACACACACCTCCAGCTCTGCAGCTCTCATTGGCCCTCTTATGACTCACCCCCTCCCCCCTTCCTGGCAAACTCTCACAAGAGTGAGTGAGAGAGCTGTGCATGATGTCATAAGCCTAGGCTAATGGCCAGACAAGAAACAGGAAGTGGACTGTATAGGGTATTTATTTACTGGCATCAACAAAAATTTTACTATCAAAAGTTAAAACAAGGGCAGAAGATTTAATAAATGGAAAGATGCAAAAAATGACTAACGTTCCACTTTAATAAGATGGTTTTGTATTCATTTTTTGAAGTCTGTATCTTTGAGTTTTCTGTTGTTAAAATTAATAATTCTTTATTAAAATCAGAATTAAGAAAAAAAGCGTACTCAATGGCAGCTTTGAAAGTATGACTAAAGGCAACATTTTTTTGGATAGAGTGCAACAAAAACTAGAACTCTTGTCAGTTTTTATTGCTGTCTGTGCCCCCGTTAGGGAGATTCACCCTCTATTTGTCCTGTTTACCACTATCATTGAAAGTAAAGAAAATCCCAAATTTTGTATTGTCCCCAGAAAAGTTATATAGAGGGGAAATCTTCCAATGGGGATACTAGTTCTGGTGACCTGGGGGCCCCCAAGAAACTCGCCTAATTTGCAGGGATTTCTCCTCACTTCCTGTTTGGCTATGGCACAGGAAGTGAAGGGGAATCTCCGCAATGGGACACAGATGACGGAAAAAAAAAAAAAAAAAAAATCTGACGGGGGTTATAACTCTCCCGTACTCTATCCAAAATGAAAAGAAAAAAAAGGGGAAGAAGAAAAAGGAAGGCGGTTTTGCCTATAGTTCAACTTTAACCTTGTTTGCAACTGCAGGAGCTGTGGCGGTGTTTCGTCAGAATTTGTAACGGAAGTGACGTTCCGTCACCGCCATCTTGCTACACCCTGCACTCCTCCACAGTAAGGATACAATGAGAAGGGGGAAAGCGGATATCATGTTACACCCACCGGAGTTTTGCATTTTACACTTATTTTTAACAGCAAAGTGAGTTTATATAGTGAAATACAGTACTTAGAACTCCATCTGACTGGTTAGATGTTGAATTTTAAAAGCAGTGAACTTCTGTCAGATTAGCAAACCTGTGAGATGAGCAGGCTTGCCACTGCTTTTAAAATTCAACATCTAAACTAGGGATGAGCTCAGGCGTGTTCGCAAACAGCATGTGCAGAGCCCACCAGGAAGTCAGCACTGCAGAGCGCTAATTGCAAGCAGTGAGACATTTCCCGACTCGCGGCTGCAGGGATCGGGAAATGTCTCACTGCTTGTGATTAGCGCAGCGCCAACTTCCTGGCGGGCTCTGCACGTGCTGTCTGTGAACACGCCTGAGCTCATCCTTAATCTAAACAGTCAGACGGAGTTCTAAGTACTGTATTTCACTATATAAACTCACTTTACTGTTAAAAAGTGTAAAATGCAAAACTTCGGTGGGTGTAACAAGATGTCCGCTTGCCCCCTTCTTGCTGTATCCTTACTGTGGACGAGTGTGGGGTGTAGCAAGATGGCGGCGAGACGGAACGTCACTTCCGTTACACATTCAGACTGGTCGCCTAATCTGATGAAACAAGGGCACCATCATACAGCTATACTCAAATAGGTCTATTAGATAGGGAGAAAAGTCCTGGACAGCCGCACTCAAAATGATAATCGCCTTTATTGATAAAAACAACAAAAATGCATGCCACAGCAAGAAGTACAGGGAAGCTGACGCGTTTCACACTATAGTTAGTGCTTAATCATGATTAATAAAGGCGATTATCATTTTGAGTGTGGCTGTCCAGGACTTTTCTCACTATCTATTGTTATAAGCATTGCCGACACCTGAGGCTTCTAGTTTGGAGGAGAGGTTCCTGATTGACCTCCTTAGAGCGGTGATTTTTCTTTCTCAAATAGGTCCCATAATAATACGTACCCTCTTGATATGTGTACAATAAATAGCAGGACCCCCTAAACTATATATTGTATATGATCATTTAATCCCCATGCAGAAAAATAATTACTGTTATTGTACAGCTGCATGTATATAAATCAGCATGTGAACAGTTAAACATTAGTAACTGCTTCCTGCAACATAGTATCAAACACTGCAGTCATTACTATAGATGTGTGTAAAAAGTACACTGCCACCTAGTGAGAGTTCTGAGCATTGCAACCAATAATCCAATCATCCCAATAATATGCCGTTTAGTACATCCCCATTTTATTCCATTCCATCTGATCATTAGGACATCCACTACTTCAAACTAATATCCGATTTAGTCACAATAATGTATTTTCTTCTACTGAAAAAAGCGATTGTGAACTTGCTATAACCCCCCAAATCCAGAAGAAGTACCCCTGGGGTACACCTAGCAGCCATCAGTATCCCAGACATCATCAGTGGTGATACATCCACACATTGATCATCTCTTGTGTAGTACTTTGGATACATGTAAAGCTTAATTATATGAAAAATATTATAAAATGTGTGTGTGTTGTAAATATTATAAACATATAAGAATCTCTGATCACTACAGGACACAAAGATGGGGATTACACATAAAAACACAAAGACATGTCGGTAAATCTATCAAACCATTTTTTTTTTAGTTCCATATCATCATGCAGATATACAATCCTGCATCCTTCCATGTCCCCGATTAGCATAGATCAGTCTATGTGATGACACACGTGTTTTACCAGAATGGTAGAATGAATGTTCTATGGGGGTGATCATACTTACCGGATCCTTCACTGTGCAACCTGCGATCGGTGTCCGCCGTGCAAAGATCAGCCTCCTCCTCGATGTCCTCCGTACTGCGATCTCTGTACTACATGCACAACTTCACTTACAGTACACTATCAACATCACAGCTCCCGCCAGCATGTCGTCACTTCCTGATGCCCCTTTCTCCCGGAAGTGTCGCCGTCCTGTGTTAGCTGCACATGGCTGGCGGTGGTGGTGTGTCTGGCTGTGGGTGTAAAGGGATCCGATCCTGCCTGCTGTGTGAGGCCGCAGGCCGGGAGCTGCTCAAGGAGTTACCCCAGGTACTTACCTGATGTCATTACATTGCTCAGTATGTGGCTCCTCTGGCTTCTAGTAGGACCTGTCTGCTCTGTGTATAGGGATGGGAGGGGACACAGTTGTCAGCACTGTACCTGGTCTACGGGGCTGGGAAACTTGTGCTAGGCTTAAAGTGCTGTAGGATTACAATGTCTACACTAGAGGGCGCTCTCTGTGTCTCTGTCATGACTGCAATCAGACTTCTCACCCCCCAATCCCTTACATATTCACTGTCTGTATTGATCCCCCCCCCCCCCCCCCCCCCATCCTCCGCGTTTCACACTGTCCATGTATTTTGTTTGTGGTTGTCTCAATGTGTTACTTTGTGTTCCCTTTTGCCTAGTCCAACTGTTCCCATCTAGGGTTCACTTCAACCACAGAACTCTAGGGATACTCCTAGAGTTTGCTAGGGGTTCCTTGTGTAATGAGCAATTACTACCTACCAGATAAGTTACCACTAACACCAATGATATTTTATGTCCCCAGTGAGTGGCATTCTTCCCATTGACCATCAGTACAATAGTCCCACCTTTCCACTGACAACCAGTGTAAGGGGGTCTTACCACACTAGAGTGTGCAAGGTGACCAACAATTCAATACAAAGATGGGCCTTCTACTGACCACCAATGTAAAATTGAGCTTTTCCCAATGTGAGGTGGTCCGCCTACTACTTACCACCAATGTAATGTGGTCCGCCTACTACTTACCACCAATGTAATGTGGTCCGCCTACTACTTACCACCAATGTAATGTGGTCCGCCTACTACTTACCACCAATGTAATGTGGTCCGCCTACTACTTACCACCAATGTAATGTGGTCCGCCTACTACTTACCACCAATGTAATGTGGTCCGCCTACTACTTACAATTCTGGCCAAAATTAGAATCACAATTTTTTTTTGCTTAGAATAAAAAGATCACGATTCCCGCGGCATAAAATCTTTCACATTATACAAAATATATATATTAAAAAAAAAAAAAATATATATATATATATGCGTGTGCTTAAGGGTTCTAAGTAATTTTCTATAAAAAAAAAAATGATTTTAACTTGAAATCAACAAATGTCAGAAAAAAGGTTTAGTGTTTAAGTGGTTAAACTTCCCTCATTTACACACCAAAGTATATTCCTTTGATCTAAAGAACAAATTGTTACAATGTTTATACTTAAGTTCTTGGCAGACTGCCTTTTTTTTTCCCTTTCTTTTGACTGCTTTCCACCCCTCCCGCTTTATCTACAAAGTGGGAGGGGGGGAAAACTTTTTTTTTTTTTTCCCCTCATGTACGGCTCCAGAACTTTGCTATATCTGACTTGTTACATGTTTAAATGAACATTGTGAGAAGCTCATAGTGTGTAGTGATTTTAGAGCAAAGTAATTTTAGTACAGGAGAGGAGCATGTACATTTGTGTAAGGGTGAAGTTCAATTTTAATGACATTTAATCCTGCCTATAGCTGCCGTAAAACGTTTATTTTTTTATATTATTTTGCAGACAAAGTCCTTTACCTACATCCCAAAAAAAGGCATAGCTCTTGGAGTAGAAAACACTGACTCGGCTGGCTGGTGGTTCTCGTTCCCAGGAGTGTGTTTAATAGAAGATTTTGTAACAGAAGATGAGGAAAGAGAGATGGTACACACCATGGACCTGGATGATTGGAGACTTTCACAGTCTGGTCGCAGAAAACAAGTACGTATATACCAAAAAAATAGAAGTGGTTTGATTCATAGTTAACCATTTATAAGGAACTATTCTTACAAACCAGCTCTATACATAAATGGTCAGACAAATGGCAAACCTACAATCTGAAAATATTCTGTAAAAAAATGAGCAAAACTGCAAGTATTATAATCTACCAGCATATAAGCTTAAAGTAGTTGTAAAGTCAGAAGGTTTTTTACCTTAATGCATTCTATACATTAAGATAAAAAGCCTTCAGCCTAATACTTTCCTAAGGTCCATCTCGATCCAGCGATGTCCACAAGTGCTTTGGCTGCCTGACTCTCCCTCCTGATTGGCTGAGACACAGCAGTGACGCCATTGGTTCCCACTGCTGTCAATCAAAGTCAGTTAGCTAATAAGAGTGAGGGGGCGGCTCCGTGTCTGAATGGACACATAGAGCTGCAGCTCGGGTGCCCCCACAGCAAGCTGCTTGCTGTGGGGGCACTTGACAGGAGGGAGGGGCCAGGAGCTCCAGCCAGAGACTCCAGAAGAAGAGGATTGGAACTGCTCTGTGCAAAACCACTTCACAGACGAGGAGAAACCCCATCGCAGGCTGTAAAAAGTTAAAGGTAAACCCGCAGCCCCATGTAAAAGAAATGTTCTGTAGCAGGAGGGCGCTGCAGTAGGAACTACAGCACCCAGAGGCAGTGACGTCTCCAGCTTTCATATTTGGGGGGGGGGGGCACATGGGGGGACAGGGACAAATGTAGGGGGACTATAAAATGCAAATATATATATCCTGGGGCCCTTTACTACAATCCCACAATGGGCCCTTTCACATGTTCTGCAGTGAGCTCCCTTCCTACTGTATTGGGGCCCCCCTAGGGTGGCAGAAAACAAGAGAGATATGTCACCAGCATACCAAGAAAATATAAGGGTCCAAAGCAGTGGGAGAACTATCAGGGTTGCAAAGGTTGTCTTGCCACCGGGCCCTGGTGTTCTGCCACTGTGGGGTTCCCCAGCCTCCTCTTGCTGTCCTGCCCTTGCTATTGACAGCATTTACAGGCTGGTTCTCCTGTGCTAAGGATGGGAAAAAATCAGTCTGTTTTTCAGTAACTGAGAGTCCTGGTGGAGTCCTTCATGCACTTCGCTCTTCTCCCTGCCAATGAGGATGCAGGGGAAGGAGCAGATCGGGCGTCCATGGTTGTGTGAGCGCTCACATTATGCAGTGTCAGCGAGCAGAGGGAGGGGAGAGGAATCACCCGCAGGAGCTGACTGGGGACGCTCTCCCTCTCAATAGAGACTGTGTTACTCCAGCGGCGGCCCAAGTAAGATGCGGCGGGGGGGCACAGCATAATGTTGGGGGGTCAGGGCCCCCTCTGGCCCCCCCCAGGGACTGCCCAGAGGAGGACATTGCTGTTGGATACACCCTGAAGTGTCAGCAGCTTTTAATTTTCAGACAGTGTCCTGCTTGTTTATTAATCGCCTCTGTACTGCCATATTTTAAAAAGCAGCGGGGAGATGAATGTGTATTTCTACAGCACCGTTTATAAACGTCAGTGCAGAAAAGACAAATAGGTGACTGGTGTACCCATTAGGCTCGATTACAAAGCCAATGAGAGTGGTTCTTTATCTACTGATCAATTTTATGGCAAATCACAGCAGTCACAAATGTTAATACTGTAATGTTTACATTTGACAGCATTTTTCTTCCTCATAAAAGAGGAAGGAGGATTGTAGGTTGAGTTCACCTCTACCAAAAACTGCCTAATGTATGTAGGTAAGGGGCACCAGTAGATAAAAACAAACTGTACAGCTTTGAATAAAATGTAATAATGCCCTAGGTGTAGACTATTTGTGTACGTTCTGAAGCCATGGCGAAAAACACCTAGAGATGGTGCTCCCCTGTCCTGCATTGTTGCTAAGATGCTCCCAGCTGTTGATGTGCACCCCAACCATCACAGGAGCAAGCTGTCCCTGATTCAAAACCCTGTTCCTGGACTCATCTCCCCTGTTGCAGTAGCTCTGATTTAAGTGCTGCTGCAATGGGGTGGATGGTGAACCGCACATACAGTACATGGGATTTTGATTCATGGTGGGGATGAGAATCAACAGTTGTCAGTGTCTTAGCAATAAGGCAGAACAGGGGAATGCCATCTCTGGAAGTTTTTCAGCATGGCTTCAGGAGGTACACAAATGGCCTACATCAATAATAAGGGCATCCTTCACCTTTACAGAGGGTTCATACATCAGTGGTGCAATTTAACCTGCAGTTTCCAAAGCTCCCTCTCTTTCTCTGTCTCCCCCTCTGCACAAGTCAAGGGAGCAAAAACGCAGGCAAAATCAGATCAAAGTCGCACAGGACCCTTTCTCCTAATCGCACTGTGATTAAACAGCATCTATCTAAACACCCTCAATGGGAACACATTTTATTTTACTTGTCATGTGAATTAGCTCTCTGAAATCGCATCAGATATGCACATGTGTGAACCAAGGATTAGTCAAAGCTATCCAGTTTGTTTTGATCTACAGATGGCCCTTAATTGCATAGGCAGTTTTTTGGTATAGTTGAACTGACCTTTTAAATGAATGATCAATCAATAGAAGCAAATCACAGGCAGGAGCAGATTCAGGGTGGGGGATTTAGATAGTGGCATCATTTTTTACCCTATTGACAGTGGCGTAAATAGAACCTTCAGGGCCCTTTCCTCAGAGGCCTGTGAAAGAACACCAGGGCCAGGTCGCAAGTGGGTGGCTGCTTATAAAAAAAGGAACCGACTTCTCCATTTTCCCCCTGCTTCTCCTCCTCTCCCTCCCGCAGGCATTCAGCGTCTGCAGGAGGAAAATGGAGGGATCGGTTCCTCTATGCCATTGTTTATCAATCTTTCTTTCTCGAACATCACGGGACACAGAGCCACAGTAATTACTGATGGGTTATATAGGTATCACTGGTGATTGGACACTGGCACACCCTATCAGGAAGTTCAACCCCCTATATAATCCCTCCCCCTTGCAGGGATCCCTCAGTTTTTACGCCAGTGTCTTAGGTGATGGACGTGTAAAGATGTCCTGTGCTGAGCTCCAAAGGGAATATCCTAAGATCCTATACTGGGGCAAGCCAGGCGAACCGGATCCATTCAAAGTGTCTTTTCATGGCCGAATTGAATGGTACCCGGGCCTCGTGTCCGAAGAAACGAGGTTTTACCCGTAATGCTTCTCTTTTTAGAGAGCTGGACCCCGCAGATCAGAAAATGGCTTCAAACTTCCTAATTTCTGGCGAGGTGCTTTACGGTCCCAGAACTGTTGGATCCCCCTATTCGTAGGGGGCCCCAGTCTCTGACGTTTTTTTCAAACGGAGCCCACCGTGAGAGGTGAAGATTGGGTCTGTGTAAACAGCACCCTGCGGCTGGATAAGGTAAGAGGAGATTCCACAGAATTTTTGAGTTCTAGTGGCTTTTCTCCTTTAAGGTAAATGCATGCTATGCCTATTGTGACCACCGGGGGCTGCCAAGAGCACAAACCTGCACATGCTGACTGTCTGTCTCAGGTGTTTTCATCGCTGATTATGTCCCAGCGTCTCAAGCAGGCTGCAAACAGGTAAGATGGAAAGGGGGATTTCTCATGTTTGAATGTTCCCCCCCAGGCTAGAGAGGGGCCACAGGGGTCTAGAAAGTGGTTATACCACCCGGTCTCTGCGGCCTAATGGCCACCATCTCTGAAGATAGCCGTTCAGGCAGATCTTGTTACCAGCCTCCCCCCCCCAGCCTTTCTCCAGAAGCATGACAGGAGAGTCGGCAGCGCGGGAAGCGCTAGTTTTTTTCAAAACTCGAGGGGGGGGGGGCGGTAGAGGAGGGGGCGGGACGTCAGCACAGGTGCTTAGACTCCCACGCAGGCCAGCTGCAGGCTATTAAAGGCACTCTGTACAGGTGCACTCAGCCTTCTGAGAGACACAGAGCTGACGGTCGCATGTAAGGTGGGACACAGGCATTCTCCTAGGCAGCATTTACTGAAGTAACACCAGACTGAGCATTGGGTAGCAAGGCTTTTAGCCAGACTACATCGCTCAGCGGGCAGTGTTCATTTGTATACCTCACACCTTGTTGCTTTGCACTATGGGTAGAAAAGGTTCAAGCACCCCAGGAACCAGAGACACTAGGGGATCTCGTTCAGGTTCTGAGGGCCCCCTGTCGGCAGCATCCTCCCCCCCCTAAAGATGGGCCAGGAACGGCTAGCCAGGGAGAGCCATCGGGGTCAGGGGCTACACCTGCTTCTGGCACTTCAGCCCCTGTATATATTACACAAGAGGTTTTTTCCTCAACCATTAATGGTCTAGAGGAAAGATTAATGGCCGTGATTACGTCTTCACTCAGTGGAAGAAAACGCACTAGGCTTTCCTCTGTTCCCCAAGACCCTCAGACAGAGGAGCTCTGGGATAAAGGAGATGAATCCCTTTCAGAGGTTCAGGATGGGACGGATGATTCCTCTTCGGAGGAATCAGGTGGAGAGGGACCCTCTTCTGCTTTGGGGTCACTGAAACCTTTCCAAGCAGCACATGCTTTTCCTGTTCATACTTTACTTGAAAAGCTCATTTATTCTGAGTGGGATCACCCAGACAAACGTTTTTTTCCGCCGAGAAAGTTTTCAACACTTTATCCGATGGAAGAAAAGTTTATTAAAATGTGGGGAATACCGGCTATTGATACCGCCATTTCCTCCGTAAATAATAGCCTGACTTGTCCTGTAGACAATGCTCAGATGCTCAGGGATCCTGTAGATAAAAGGACGGAATCCCTATTGAAGGATGTTTTCTCCTTAGCAGGATCAGTGGCCCAACCTGCAGTAGAAGCGATTGGAGTCTGTCAATACTTAAGAGACCATGTTAAGCAGGTCATCAAAGTATTACCTGAACAGCAGGCCCAGGGGTTTGCTAACCTTCCAGCGGCCTTATGCTTTGTGGTTGACGCCATTAGAGATTCTATCGTGCAAACATCCCGTCTTTCACTGGGGTTGGTGCATATACGTAGAATCCTATGGTTGAAAAATTGGTCAGCCGAAGCACCATGTAAGAAGCTACTGGCTGGGTTTCCATTTCGTGGTGCAAGGTTGTTTGGAGAGGACTTGGATAACTATATCAAGAGAATCTCTTGTGGGAAAAGCACTCTCTTACCTGTCAAGAAGAAGAGTAAGCGTCCCTCTTTCAAACGGACTCCTTCCCCAGCGCCGGGGGCTTCAGCGGGGTCCAGAGACAAGAGTCAACCCCAGGGACAAAAGAAGTCCTGGGGAAAGAAGCCTACTAGGCAAAACACTAAGACCTTTGCATGAGGGGGCGCCCCCGCTCACTCGAGTGGGGGGAAGACTGCAACAGTTCTCAGAGCTCTGGCAGGAGGACTTCCAGGACAGATGGGTAATCTCCACGGTAACCTTAGGGTACAAGCTGGAGTTTCAGGAATTCCCCTCTCCTCGGTTCCTCAGATCAAATGTTCCCAGAGACCCAGAGAAGAAGCAGTCGCTCCTTCTAGCGTTAGAGCGACTTTTGTCGCAGGAGGTCATTATGATAGTTCCCGCAAAGGACCAGGGATTGGGCTTCTATTCCAACCTTTTTACGGTCCAAAAGCCAAATGGGGATGTCAGGCCCATTCTGGACTTAAGGGATCTGAACCGATTCCTAAGGATTCAATCCTTCCGCATGTAATCAATTCGAACAGTAGTTCCCACCCTGCAGGGAGGAGAATTTCTGGCATCAATAGACATCAGAGATGCATATCTGCATGTGCCCATTTTTCCTGCTCATCAGAAGTTTCTGCGCTTCGAGGTAGGAGGGCGCCATTTCCAGTTTGTGGCTCTGCCTTTCGGGATAGCCACTGCACCTCGAGTGTTCACAAAGATCTTGGCTCCTCCTCTGGCCAGATTAAGGGCTCAGGGTATAGCTGTCATAGCATACCTAGACGACCTGCTCTTGATAGACCGGTCGGTAGCCTCTTTGAATGGAAACTTGAGGACCATGGTCAGGTATCTAGAACACCTGGGTTGGATCCTCAACTTAGAAAAGTCTTTCCTAAAACCAGTAAGAAGACTGGAGTATTTAGGTCTGATTATAGATACAAGCCAGGAGAAAATATTTCTACCCCAGGCAAAGATCACTACTTTGAGAGTGCTGATTCTGACAGTAAGGACCAAGAAGGGTCCCTCAGTCTGCCTTTGTATGAGGCTACTAGGGAAGATGGTGTCTTCATTCGAAGCAGTTCCCTATGCTCAGTTTCACTCAAGAATGCTGCAACACAGTATTCTGTCGACCTGGAACAAGAAGGTTCAGGCGTTAGACTTTCCGATGCACCTGTCACATGCGGTGCGTCAGAGCCTCAATTGGTGGCTCATACCCGAAAACCTGCAGAAGGGGAAATCCTTTCTACCGGTTACCTGGACGGTGGTAACAACAGATGCCAGTCTGTCAGGTTGGGGAGCAGTTCTGAAACAGGCTGCGGTCCAAGGGGTATGGTCCAAGACAGAGAGGACCTTACCCATCAACATTCTGGAGATCCGGGCGATACATCTAGCTCTAAAGGCCTGGACTATCAGGCTACAGGGTTGTCCGGTCAGGATCCAGTCCGACAATGCCACAGCAGTGGCTTATGTCAATCATCAGGGAGGCACCCGGAGCCGAGCTGCTCAAAAAGAGGTGAACCAGATCTTAGTCTGGGCAGAGATGCATGTGCCATGCATATCGGCAGTTTTCCTCCCGGGAATAGAGAATTGGCAGGCGGACTATCTAAGTCGCCAGCAGTTACTTCCAGGGGAATGGTCTCTGCATCCCGACGTCTTTTGGGCCATATGCCAAAGATGGGGGGTTCCAGATGTAGATCTCTTTGCATCCTGATTCAGCAAAAAGATAGACAGATTTGTGGCAAGGACAAAAGATCCTCTTGCATGCGGGACGGATGCGTTGGTGATTCCGTGACATCGGTTCTCACTGATTTACACATTTCCGCCTATTCTGCTACTACCACGACTCCTTCGCAGGATCAGGCAGGAAAGGAAGTCGGTACTTCTAGTGGCCCCCGCTTGGCCCAGAAGGACTTGGTATGCAGAAATAGTAAGGATGACGGTAGGTTCCCCGTGGACACTACCGGAACGCCCAGACCTGTTATCTCAAGGTCCAGTGTTCCATCCTGCCTTACAAACGCTAAATTTGACGGTTTGGCTATTGAGACCCACGTTCTGAAGAGTCGTGGGCTCTCAGGTCCTGTCATATCTACCTTGATTAATGCAAGGAAGCCAGCTTCCAGGATGATTTATCATAGAGTCTGGAAGGCTTATATAACCTGGTGTGAATCCAGAGGTTGGCATCCCAGGAAAGATGTCATAGGTAGAATCCTTGATTTTCTACAGATGGGATTAGAGATGAAGCTGGCCTTGAGTACCATCAAGGGCCAGGTCTCTGCTTTATCAGTATTATTTCAGCGGCCACTTGCTTCGCATTCTTTGGTCCGAAACTTTATGCAGGGGGTGATGCGTCTTAATTCTCCGGTTAAAGCGCCCCTAAACCCCTGGGACTTGAATTTGGTCCTGGCTGTGTTACAGAAACAGCCTTTTGAACCAATAAGTCAGATTCCTTTGGTCTTGTTGACAAGGAAGTTAATTTTTCTGGTGGCCATCTCTTCTGCTAGAAGAGTATCAGAATTAGCAGCTCTTTCCTGTAAGGAGCCTTATTTGATTATACACAAGGATAGAGTGGTACTACGCCCTCATCCTAGTTTTTTACCGAAGGTGGTTTCTGATTTTCATTTAAACCAAGACATTGTTCTACCTTCCTTTTTTCCAGATCCCTGTTCTCCGAAAGAGAGATCTCTACATTCGTTGGATGTAGTAAGAGCAGTTAAGGCCTATCTAGGGGCAACTGCTCAGATCCGCAAGACGGATGTTTTTGTTTGTGCTGCCAGAGGGTCCCAATAGAGGACAGGCAGCGTCAAAAGCTACCATTTCTAAATGGATTCGACAGTTGATCATTCAAGCTTACGGTTTGAAACAGAAGATTCCTCCGTTTCAGATCAGGGCACATTCCACAAGGGCTATTGGTGCTTCTTGGGCAGTGCATCACCAGGCCTCTATGGCTCAAATCTGCAAGGCCGCAACCTGGTCTTCAGTTCATACATTCACCAGATTCTATCAGGTGGATGTGAGAAGGCATGAGGATATCGCCTTTGGGCGTAGTGTGCTGCAGGCAGCGGTACAGGGTCCTCAGGTCTGATTGCACCCTACTTGGTCGTGGTTCCCCCCCCTCAGGTAGCATTGCTCTGGGACATCCCATCAGTAATTACTGTGGCTCTGTGTCCCGTGATGTTCGAGAAAGAAAATAGGATTTTTTAAAACAGCTTACCTGTAAAATCCTTTTCTTTCGAAGGACATCACGGGACACAGAGGTCCCGCCCCTCTTCTAATACACTATATTGCTTGGCTACAAAACTGAGGTATCCCTGCAAGGGGGAGGGATTATATAGGGGGTTGAACTTCCTGATAGGGTGTGCCAGTGTCCAATCACCAGTGATACCTATATAACCCATCAGTAATTACTGTGGCTCTGTGTCCTGTGATGTCCTTCGAAAGAAAAGGATTTTACAGGTAAGCTGTTTTAAAAAATCCTATTTTTTCCAGTCAGGGCACCCTTGAAGTATACCCCTAGGTGAATGGGGCTGCACTGCAACCATTCCGCAACTGTGTGCATTGCACACAGTTGCAGCAGTGATGATGCATTTAGGGGGTTAAAACGGGCAGTGAGGAGGCAATATATTGCTTCTTTACCTGCTGTAAAATGCCTCTGAAACGCGATCTGAGCATGGAGCGCTTTTCAGAGGAACAGCATTTTTTTGCTGGTACTATGAACAAGCGAGAAAAATTGTTCTGATTGTATACATATAGGGGGTCAGGATTAAAGGCGTATATATATATATACACACACACACACACACACACACACACACACACACACACACACACACACACACACACACACACACACACACATATATATATATATATATATATATATATATATACATACATACATACATACATACATACATACACATACCCACATACATAGATATAAATGCACGCACACACACACTTTACCTTCTCTCTTCCTGCCAGGTATTGCACTTTGGGGGAGGCAGGGAGCATTGCACACACTGTGCTTTCACTTTAGGTGTAAACAGTGTGACCGAGCTCCCGCAGTGCCAATTTACAGAGCCAAAACTGAAAAATAGCCTGGTAATAAAGGGTTATATACAGACTGGTACTCAAGTGGGGTAAAGAACAGTTCTCATTTCAAGTGCTTGGCACTGAGACAAGCGCACTTTATCAAGCAGTTGTCTCCTTGCTAGCTATGTTGTTGGACAACCGCAGGCACATTAGACAAAGTACTACATGTACTTTGTCCCCTGGGAACAGAATGCTGAAAAAAAATTTAAGTGCGAGTTCTTTAACCACTTCCCGCCCGAAGTACATCATATGACGTCATGGAATTTGAGTGGGGATATCTGAATGATGACTGCAACTGCAGGCATCATCCAGATATCATCTTTCTCAGCCGGAGATTCTGCGCACTGTAAGAACAATCATAGCAGCAGTTTGGCTTCTACCGGCTCACCCGTGTGATCGGCGAGCCGGAGAACAAATCGGTCACCACCGGAAGTTGAGCATAGAGATTTCTGGAGACAGTCCCTAGTCATCTCTATGACCCTCGGAGGCCCGGGCGCGACGTTATGACATCACGTCCGGGCCAGCTGAAGTAAACCGTGCCGGGGACGCGGCTGTCAAGGCCGAGACAGTGTATTTTTTTTTTTTTGTTTGTTTTTTTTTTTTATCTCAGCCTTTCCAGCCTAAAGGAGAGATGTGGGGTCTTATAGACCCCACATCTCTCCATAAAGAGGACCTGTCACGCACTATTCCTATTACAAGGGATGTTTACATTCCTTGTAATAGGAATAAAAGTGACTTATTTTTACATTCTCTTAAAAAAAAAAGTAAAATAAATAGACAAAAAAAAATTTAAAGCGTCCTCGTGCTCGCGCACAGAAGCGAACATATAGAGCGAGAGCAAGAACAACCATTCTAGCCCATGAACTCCTCTGTTACTCTAAACAGGTAACCTGTAAAAAAAATTTTTTAAAGCATCGTCTATGGAGATTTTTAAGTACCAAAATTTGGCGACATTCCACGAGTGTGGTCAATTTTAAAGCATGACATGTTGGGTATCTATTTACTCGGCGTAACATCATCTTTCAGATTATACAAAACAATTGGGCTAACTCTACTGTTTGTTTTTTATTCATGAAATTGTGTTTTTTTTTTTTTTTTTTGGTAAACGCATTTGAAAAATCGCTGTGCAAATACTGTGTGACATAAAATGTTGCAACGACTGCCATTTTTTTTTCCCTAGGGTCTCTGCTAAAAAAAACATATATAATGTTTGGGGGTTCTGAGTAAATTTCTACAAAAAAAAAAAAAAAATTTTTACATCTAGGAGCGAAGTGCCAGAATTGGCCCAGATGGGAAGTGGTTAAACTGGAGATTTTTGAGAAATATTAATTGTATTTGAGTTCTTTTATTTACCTTTTATCGTTATGCAGGATTTTGGTCCAAAGGTGAACTTTAAGAAACAGAAGATAAAGGTTGGAAGTTTCACTGGTCTTCCTAACTTCAGCAAAGTCCTATGGGAACGCATGAAGACACACCTTGTGCTAGAAGGGTTTCTGCCCGTAGAACAGTGCAATCTAGATTATAACTCTGACAGAGGATCTGCTATTGACTCTCACTATGATGACTCTTGGCTGTGGGGTGAAAGACTGGTTAGCCTGAATCTTCTTTCAGATACAGTGCTTACTATGACAAACTCTTCCACAGATATACTACAGCTCTTCTCTTCTGTAAAACTAAGTGGCGAGCCAACTGAAAGCCTTCATTTAAATGGTAAATACAGCAGTCATCTGAATAATGCACAGTGTGCTCTTCAGGACTCTGCACCATATAGTGGAACACAGACTGCTCTAGTTCCTTGCTCTGAAGTGGAAGTAGCCATATGTTTACCAAGAAGATCCCTGGTGGTTTTATACGGAAAGGCACGGTATAGTTGGAAACATGCTATTCACAGACAACATATCAAGCAGCGGAGAGTTTGCAGCACTTTTAGAGAATTATCAGCAGAGTTCATGCCTGGTGGTACTCAGGAGAAGCTGGGACAGATGCTTCTGGAGATAGCCCTTGGTTTCCAGGGAAAATCTGTTTAAATAAGAGTGTCATTGGTAGTCTACTTTTTCATTACCTGGTCTAAGTTATTTTTATATATATATATATATATATATATATATATATATATATATAATTTTAATTCATTCAATTCAGAAGATAGTTTTATATCATATTGTTTTAGAATGATTGATACACTATTAATAAAAACAGATGTAATTTTCTATCTATTGAGGAAATTTCTGTCTTATTGAGGAAAAACTCTTTATTTTTATGTGCAGGGCTTTAAAAAAAAATGTATGAAACCAATATATATTCACTTTATGGTAAGACCATAAAATACATTCTCAATCAAAAGTAGGGCGCTACAAAACCACAGTATGATCAACTAATGTCGCCAAACCATTTTTTTTTTAAACAAAAAGAAGTAAACGTGAATAAATGTCCATATTGTGAGATTTTTTTTTTTTTTTAAATAATCTTCTTAAAGTCCTGCAATCACTGTGCTCAAAGATGTGTGGTATTCCAAAGAGCTCAAAAAAGTGCTCCACCACAGTGTGTAAGAAATGCACACTTGCCAACCATAAGGATTTAGCAAGCCTCAAAGAAATGGAATAGTAATGGATATTTTCCTTAGATCCTTAGGACCCAAGTTCTGCTGAGAAACCTTGGGTCCTGCTATTCATGTGGATATTACTTGACAGTTAACCACCTACCTAAACATAGTTGCTGACCACATACACTCCTTCATGGAAACGGTATTACCTGATTGCAGTGGCCTCTTTCAGCGGGCTTATGCACCCTGCCACACTGCAAAAAATGGTTCAAGAATAGTTTGAAGATGACCACAACGCAGTCAAGGTGTTGACTTGCCATCCAAGTTGTCCAGATGCCAATCTAATCAAGCATGTATGGGATGTGCTGGAAAAACAAGTCCGATCCATGGAGATCCCACCTCGCAACTTACAGGATCTGCTACTGACAGTTGGTGCCAAATACCACAGCATACCTTCAGAGGTCTACTGAAGTCCATTCCTTAATGGGTTGTGGTGGGTTGTCATAATGTTATGGCTAATCAATGTATAGTGGGGTTTACGCAAATGTGACGGTGGAAGTGAAAATATCCTTTATAGCAGAACTCCAGGAATTGCAGCAATTATAAAAATGTGCTAGTGTATAAGGGGTTTAGTCCAAAAGTTTATACTATCCTGTGGACTTCTCTATTATTTACTAATTTTTTTTTTTTTTTTTTTTATTTACTTAGTGCTGGGAGTACAGCTAGGGCTATACTCCCAGCACTCTGACAGGAGAGCTAAGCTCTGCTACACAGCAGCTGCTCTGCCAGTCCCTCCCCTGTCTATTTAAAGAACACTTTGTATGTTTCCAATGGATTCACATAATACAAAGCCTTCCATGATTGCAAGGGGAGAGGAGGGTGGGGCAGCTACTGTATCAGGGATCCAAAAGTCCTTTGTCAGAACACTGAATGTATAGTGATAGCTATACTGGCACTCAGTAAAAATTTAAACAGTAAATAAAAGATATAATTGCATGAGGTGGCACACCCCTAAATGAGCCAGCAGAATTTTTTAAAGTATTACAATTCTTCTTTAAATGTATCTAAAGCCAAACATTCTCTTGGTATTAAAGGAGAAGACCAGCCTGAGCTCGTTTGGCTGGGCTTCTATGGATCACAGGAGTGCAATTAAGTTTGCACTCCTGTGACCCGTTTTCAGCAGAGAGCGGTCTGAAGTCCGCTCTCTGCTGATCTCACACAGAACGGTCCAGGCACCGCTTCATCCCGACTCTAGAAGTCTGGATTAGCTGGGTGCCTGGACTGATGGCCGTCTCAGCGAGCCGCTGAGACGGCCACTCCCTGCCCCTCCACAGCTCAGCACTCCAGTGAGTGTGGAGGAGCAGAGCAGGACAGGAGAGCTGCTGATTGACAGGCAGCAGCTCTCCTCTCGGGGAGCTGTGTTCTCAATGCAGAGACACCGGGGGAAATATAATGGGGGAAAAACCCCAAACCCATACTTCTTTAAAATGTGGAGAAGAGTTGTAGTAGTCAGTGTGCCCGCTGTGGAGATTTGGCTCCTTATATTTATTCCTGCGACAGTTGTCAGCAATAGAAAGTGTTGAGAAATTCAGACTTTGGAGCTGGTACTAGAAAATTAATAAATGGGAAATGTTCAGCGGGGACACCTATTCCATTGACTTTGGCAAGAGTTCATAAAAGTTCTTGGGTCTCCAGGCCTAGAAGTGAAACTTTCCTAATAGAACACAGACAGCAAAGAAAAAAAAAGGGGGGGGGGGGGGGGGGGTTTTGACCATTCCCCTACATTTTGCCTTCAGATATATTTTACATGATTAGAACTGCTTAGGCTTCTTTAATAAATAATCTAATTTGCATTATTATCAAGCATCACTTGTTTGTCAAAAAAAATTGGCTTCAGCTTGATTTGTTTTCTAAAGTTTACAGTAGCTGCTCTGTCATCTACCAACTCTCACACACTAGGGTTGATTTACTAAAACGGGAGAGTACAAAATACAGTGCAGCTGTGCATGGTAGCCAATCAGCTTCTAACTTCCACTTGTTCAGCCAAGCTTTGACAATAAAACCTGGAAGCTGATTGGTTTCTATGCAGAGCTGCACCAGATTTTACAGTCTCAGTAAATCAACTTCACCGTATCTTAGATCTTAAGAGTACATAGCCGTGTCCAATAACCGGGCCAAGCAGTTGAGTTTAATTGAATGTACAGGGTCAGAGTATTGATACTGTTATACACTAAAGAATGGTGAAACAGTTATAGAAGCAACTATCAGACTTGACATGATCATGTAAAACCAGGGTGAAAATATACATATTCCATAATTACACCTGCACAGTTGTAATTTAAGGCTGGATTTTCAAATTTTTAAATAAGGCCAACTGGGACAGGCTCGCTTAACTAGTGTTTCCGAAATAACCCTTAAATATAGGGAACCCTCATAATATATATACAGAAGAACAATGTTAATATGACTTACATCAATGCATGGTCAAAATCTACAATATCTGCCTTGTGTGTAATCAATAAACCCCATAATAATATATGGATTTGTTCATGGTCAATGGCTTCTATAATACCATTATGACTTGTAACTAATACAAAATAAAGTATACATATTGGGTCTGTCACAATCTTGCTGTTATTGTATGACTGGCTGTGTTTTAGCATCCAGTTTTAAAATCAGGGCAGTGATCCAAGTCCAATAATGTTCAAATCCTTATTTTTGGAAGATCTTCAGCCCAAGATAAAAAAAAAGTCCATAAATGGCTCCTAACACAATACGTCTAGTCATCAGACTCATCCTCTTCAGAACTCATCTCTTTATCTTCCCCTTTTTGAGGATCCTTCTGTGTTCCTAAAATAAAAGGCACATGCCATAGTTAAGATTCAGGGGTCAAGATTAGTAAAAGTAATTAGTTTGCATTGTGATTTTAAATGATGAATACAAAAATATGCCTATTTCTCACCACCTCCAATCAGTCATCTCCAGTTTTATTTTGTAGAATAAGGGCAAAAGGACAGAAACCATTTTTACCCACCAAAAAGATCAATCAGTGTTGTACAGTGAGAGTATTGGATAGTGCTGAAATGATGCTTCCAGCTACAGGAAATGTGCCCCTGTATTATGCACGAGTGTTTAATTACCTCACATGGATAACAGACATGCAAAAGTAATTAATTGGATGGACAATCCCATTAAAAAAAAAAAAAAAGATTTAGAGCCAGTTCACACCACATGCAGTCCAGTGCGTTTTTTTTTTTCTGCATAGAAAGTAGGTTATATGGTTTTCAGTGGCATAGTTCACACCAGTGCTTGCAGTTCCAGTGAAAAAAGTAAAAGATGCTGCATTTTTTCTGCACTGAAACGCTCCTAAATGCACCAAAAACACACACTGGAACACACATTTTCTTATTTAAAGTTAAGAAAAAAAAAAAAACCGGGGGGAAGCACTGTACTGCATCAAAAAATGTGTATGCAGAAAAGCATCTGGACTGCATTTCTATGGTGTGAACTGGCCCTTAGGGTCTATTCTACAGATCATATTCATGTAATATTCAATAGAAAGATGTCCACACATTTCAATATCACGGTACTATAATCTGATTGTGGTTTCAAATACATCTATGGAAATGAACACATTTGGGCATTTTCAGCTCAGTACCAACTGTAGAAAAACGACCAGGAAGGTTGAAAAAGTTTTTATTTATTTATGGTTGCAGAATATGGGGTAGAATGATAAAACAGGTTAAAATGTTTATCAATTTCATCTTTTTATCAGAAAATCGAAAAATTATGGGATAACCAGCTATCTGAAAATGAATGTAATGTAGGCAAATCCCGATTTCTGCAAAAGATATGTAAACAATCGCCCCCCTTAGTTATCTTGCAGTATCACAGTGATGATAAAGGCCTACCATGATAATGTGAGGTATCTCCTGGTGTGTTTGAGGAAGAAAAGGCAGGGATCATATCATATTATACAAGAGTTTAAGCACTCTAAGGTAAGGGACATAGTCCAGACAGGTATACTCATGTGCACTGATTGACATACGCAATGGAATTCATAAAGACTGGGGCAAACAGATTTTATGAAAGTGTCCCTCATGCATTGTGAATTTGATGTTTAATGCCCCAAATTCATGTACCTGTCTAGAACTTGTACTTGAATTTGGCTCATGCTGCACCACTTTTAGAATGCACTCGAGACACTTTCACAAAATCTCTCTGTAAGCCCAAAGAGTTGGTCTTAATTAGCTCCACTTTTACATTTGACGCATTCAATGCGACACAATGTAAAAGTGGCACATTCTAGAACTACCTGAATTTGGAGCACGAGTCACCGTCAGAACTAATAGTGGCACAATACAATCTCCTGCGCTCGGGAGCCTGGTCAACCCCCTTAAAAAAAAAATAAATTGAATATTGCACGTCTTGCCGCCCTCCTCAGAACAATGAGTATCCTTAGAACTGAAACATACAAAAAGAAAAAGGAGGGCGCACCGACCTTGTGCATTACCAAAGATAAAATTTATTTATAAAATATAACAAAATTATACTCACAAACAAGCTTTAAAACAAGGCTCATCGATACTCCCTCCAGCAATTGGGAGCAATATCTCTAGACACCTGCAACCTGGACCAGATATTTGGAGGAACCAGATGCCATCGCAAATGGCCGTTTGCGATTCCATCTGGTTCCTCCAAATATCTGGTCCAGGTTGCAGGCGTCTAGAGATATTGCTCCCAATTGCTGGAGTATCAATAAGCCTTGTTTTAAAGCTTGTTTGTGTGAGTATAATTCTTGTTATATTTTATAAATAAATGTTATCTTTGGTAATGCACAAGGTCGGTGAACCCTCCTTTTCTTTTTGTAAGAACCAAAAGTGGCACAATACATTAGCAAGATTAATGTTAATTTTCTGGGATTAACACCAGAAAAGTGGTGCAGCAACTTTACTGAATTCCCCATACTGGGTCATAACAGTGTGCTGGGGCGATGACTGGCTGCATTGTGTGCTGGAAGTCACAGAACTGGGAAAAGGCTGGCTTATGTTACCTACCTGGTCATTAAAGTGTATGTTATCCCTAACAATTACCTTCTCTAATTTGTGCTCTTTTTTCTGTTATATCAGAACACTGTTTTTGTGTGGTTTATCTGTTCATTAAGGGCCAATTCACACTATGTGTGGTGACAGACAGATTTTACTGCATGGTAAAACATCTGTTACTGCAGAGACACACAGGAAACAATTGTTTCCTATGTGTCCAATTCACACTGCAACTCAGTCTAGCACAGCACTGCAATAAATGCAGACATGCTGCATTTTATCGCAGCTCACCAGCCCGAATCACACTGCAATGTGAAGAATGAGCTGATAACATTGCTTGACATAACAGGAAATTATCAGCCCTGCCCAGATCACCTCAGCTGGATGATTACAGAACACCTCCCCCATATGCTATGGAGGTGAGGGGAAGGGTTTTGTAGTCCTAACACACATCCTATTCTAAGGAGACAACAGAACTCCTCTATAGATACAATACAGTGAGTGAGTGTGGCCAACCTAAGACAGGAAGAGTATTACTGGTAGGATCATCAGGAACAAGTAAAGAAGAAAAAGGTCTAACAGAAAACTAATGCAGCCACCACATCTAAAAGACTGGCAAGCTAAAATATATAACTTTTTGTTGCTGGGCTTACATACACTTAAAGAGGAGGTCCACCTGAAAAAAAAAAAAAAAAAAAAAAAAAAAAAGTTAAAGGCCAGCAGCTACAAATACTGCAGCTGCTGACTTAATAAATGGACACTTACCTGTCCAGGGTGCCCGCGATGTTGGCAGCCGATCGAACGATCGGCTCTCGGCTGCTACCGCCACCATCGTCGGTGAGGGAATTAGGAAGTGAAGCGTTGCGGCTTCACTTCCCGGTTCCCTACCGCTCATGCGCGAGTCGCGCTGCGCATGATAACTGGTCCCCGCTATCTCCTGGGGCCTGTGTGTTTCCCAGGAGACAGCGGGGGGGGGGGGGGGTCATTGAGGGGCGTGACTATTCCCGGAAGTGGGTCAAATACCTGTATTATACAGGTATCTGCACCCCCCTTCCCCCTGAAAGGTGCCAAATGTGAAACTGGAGGGAGGGAGGGTTCCGAAAAGCGGAGGTTCCATTTTTGTGTGAACCTCCGCTTTAAAGTTGGTATAGTATAAATGGGTATACATTTGGAATAAATCTGCTGGTGGTTATTTTGGCACAAGAGCAGATAATAATCATTATTTATAGTAAGTGAGTTTTTTTCTCCTGATGCCATTTGACGTTTGAACACCTAGGACAGTACTACTCCCTCTAGCTTCACTCAGGTGTAGTACCATATGGGAGTGTTACTTATACTTTTATTGGTCGTATATTCATACACTTGTTAGCATTTGGATACATTTTATTGCAAATACTATTGCGGTGATAATATAAACATTTTTTCATGCCCTGATATCATTTAACTGCACATTGGAGGGATTATATATAGATTTCTAGGTTGTATGGCATATTTTGTGCTTGTGACCAGGATCACATACAGTCATGGCCGAAATTGTTGGCACCCCAGAAATGTTTCCAGAAAATCAAGAAAATCACGTAAAATCAAGAAAAGTATTGCAGTAACACATGTTTTGCTATACAGATGTTTATTCCCTTTGTGTGTATTGGAACAAAACAAGAAAAAGGGAGGAAAAAAAGCAAATTGGACATAATGTCACACAAAACTCCAAAAATGGGCTGGTCAAAATTCTTGGCACCCTTAACTTAATATTTGGTTGCACACCCTTTGGAAAAAATAACTGAAATCAGTCGCTTCCTATAACCATCAATAAGCTTCTTACACCTCTCACCAGGAATTTTGGACCACTCTTCCTTTGCAAACTGCTCCAGGTCTCTCTTATTGGAAGGGCGCCTTTTCCAAACAGCAATTTTAAGATCTCTCCACAGGTGTTCAATGGGATTTAGATCTGGACTCATTGCTGGCCACTTTAGAACTCTCCAGCGCTTTGTTGCCATCCATTTCTGGGTGCTTTTTGATGTATGTTTGGGGTCATTGTCCTGCTGGAAGACCCAAGATCTCGGACTCAAACCCAGCTTTCTGACAGTGGGCTCTACAGTGCGACCCAAAATCCTTTGGTAATCCTCAGATTTCATGATGCCTTGCACACATTCAAGGGACCCAGTGCCAGAGGCAGCAGAACAACGCCAAAACATCATTGAACCTCCACCATATTTCACTGTAGGTACTGTGTTCTTTTCTTTGTAGACCTCATTTCGTTTTCGGTAAACAGTAGAATGATGTGCTTTACCAAAAAGATCTATCTTGGTCTCATCTGTCCACAAGACATTTTCCCAGAAGGATTTTGGCTTACTCAAGTATATTTTGGTAAACTGTAGTCTTGCATTTTTATGTCTCTGTGTCAGCAGTGGGGTCCTCCTGGGTCTCCTGCCATAGCGTTTCATTTCATTTAAATGTCGACGGATAGTTTGCGCTGACACTGATGTTCCCTGAGCCTGCAGGACAGCTTGAATTTTTTTGGAACTTGTTTGGGGCTGCTTATCCACCATCCGGACTATCCTGCGCTGCAACCTTTCATCAATTTTTCTCTTCCGTCCAAGCCCAGAGAGATTAGCTACAGTGCCATGGATTGCAAACTTCTTGATATTGTTGTGCACTGTGGACTAAGGCAAATCTAGATCTCTGGAAACGGACTTGTAACCTTGAGATTGTTGATATTTTTCCACAATTTTGGTTCTCAAGTCCTCAGACAGTTCTCTTCTCCTCTTTCTGTTGTCCATGCTTAGTGTGGCACACACAGACACACAATGCAAAGACTAAGTGAACTTCTCTGATTTTAATCTGCTTTCAGGTGTGATTTTTATATTGACCATACCTGTTACTTGCCCCAGGTGAGTTTAAAGGAGCATCACATGCTTGAAACAATCTTATTTATCCACAATTTTGAAAGGGTACCAAGAATTTTGACCAGTCCATTTTTGGAATTTTGTGTGACATTATGTCCAATTTGCTTTTTATCCTTTTATCCTCCTTTTTTTGTTTCCAATACACACAAAAGGGAATGTTGGAAAACCAAACGTGTATAGCAAAACATGTGTTACTGCAATACTTTTCTGTGAGAAATACTTGATTTTCTGGAAAAATTTCTGGGGTGCCAACAATTTCGGCCATGACTGTAAGAATTCTCTTGAAAATTTGTTCACTTTTTTTTTTTTTTTTTTTTTAATTAGAAGTTATTATGAGGCTGTCTTCTGTTGATAGGGGGATCATGATCTTATTGGTATATTGGGACATGTATTCTACTACAGGAATGTTTGGTGATACCTTGTACACTTTTTTGTAGGAGTCATACTTTTTGATATATCGATTACAAAATAATAAAATTATTTGTACTTATGCTGTATATCAAAATTAGTGCAGATATTTTTATTAGGATTTCAGTTGGTGTGTGATAAATGTGATTTATCAATTATGGTAAATCATGAATATATATATTACACAAAAAAAAAAATATATACAAACCATTGTTTTCTTGTTTTGCTTTTTTAGCCTTTTTCTTCTCTTTAAGCTTTTGTCTGTAAATAACATTGAAGGTCAATTTAGTCTATATAGCACCACACATTTATGTTACGATTTTCACATACAATATAAAAATTAAATGCTAAAAAAAAAAAAAAAAAAACATGAAAAAATATATGATGAAATATTTTCTGCTAACAGGAATAGTACATAGCCATAGTACATCGGCAATTTTTCTCAGTATTCAACCTCATACAAGCAGGGTTTAATACAAGACACATGCTTTAAAGGATAAGTTCACCATCCACAGCCTCTCCCCCACTCCCTGTGACAGCGGGTGGGGGGATCTTCTCCTAGCACCCGTTGTCACAATTTGAAAACAAGATGGCCGTTTGGTCTTGAAAGGGTAGACAGGAGAGACTTTCAAACACAAATGAAATAATACACTATTATCCTATTTCTCCTCCCCTTTTCCACCTAACAATGGATGCTAAACTGTTCCCAGACTATGGACATTAAATAATTTACATATTCATAACAAGCAGTAAAACAGCTTTTAACAAGCCATCTCTGACCTCTCTTGTGACTTGTACTATGAAGTAATTAATTCTCAGAGATCACAACAAAGACTCTAGGGCAGGTCAAATTTCTGATTTCTAGCAGCTAAACACCCACTGGCAGACTGACAAGATTCTTTAGCAGTATAAAGTAATAGAAAAAAAAAAAAAAGCCGAGATGTCAATGCCTGTTTTTAAACTTTGAAGACACATTTCTCCACAATGCCTGAGGCTACAGGAGGTGCATGACAGCTTGTTTTAGTGTGCTTTTACTGTTAGTTCAGAATATTTACAGTGCCTTGAAAAAGTACTCATACACCTTGAAATTTTCCACATTTTGTCATGTTACAACCAAAAACGTAAAAATGTATTTTATGTGATAGACCAACACAAAGTGGCACATAATTGTGAAGTGTAAGGAAAAAATATATATATATATTTTTCAAATTTTTTTACAAACAAAATTATCTGAAAAGTGTGGCGTGCATTTGTATTCAGCCCCCCTGAGTCAATATTTTGTAGAACCTCCTTTCACTGCAAATACAGCCGCAAGTCTTTTTGCACAACTAGAGTGAAATTTTCGCCCATTCTTCTTTGCAAAATAGTCTAAGCTCTGTCAGATTGGATGGAGAGTGTTTGGACAGCAATTTTAAAGTCTTGCCACATATTCTCAATTGGATTTAGGTCTGGACTTTGCCTGGGCCAGTCTAACACATGAATATGCTTTGATCTAAACCGTTCCATTGTAGCTCTGGCTATTTGTTTAGTGTAGTTGTCCCGCTTGAAGGTGAACCTCCGCCATAGTCTCAAGTCTTTTGCAGACTCTAATGGGGCGTACACACTGTCGGACTTTCCGGCTACAAAAGTCCGACAGCCCATCCGACAAACTTTCAACTGACTTTTTAACGAATGGACTTGCCTACACACGATCACACAAAAGTCTGACGGATTCGTACGTGATGACGTACACCGGACTAAAATAAGAAAGTTGATAGCCAGTAGCCAATAGCTGCCCTAGCGTGGGTTTTTGTCCGTCGGACTAGCATACAGACGAGCGGATATCTGGGTCCGGCGGAGTTACGACAAAGATTTGAAGCATGTTCCAAATCTAAAGTCCGTCAGATTTGTGACTGGAAAAGTCCGCTGAAAGTCCGGAGAAGCCCACACAAGATCGGATTGTCCGCCGGACTTGGTCCGTCGGACTTTTGTAGCCGAAAAGTCTGACCGTGTGTACGCCTCATTACAGGTTTTCTTCTAAGATTGCCCTGCATTTGGCTCCATCCATCTGACCAGCTTCCCTGTCCCTGCTGAAGAAAGGCATCCCCACAACATGATGCTGCCACCACCATGTTTCACAGTGGGGATGGTGTGTTCAGGGTGATGTGCAGTGTTAGTTTTCCACCACACAGTTTTGCTTATAGGCCCATTAGGGCTGGGTTCAGCCCTTTCTTCTCAGAGCTCTGTGCGCTGCTGTCGG
The DNA here is from genome assembly GCF_042186555.1 of Aquarana catesbeiana. Lineage (NCBI taxonomy): Eukaryota > Metazoa > Chordata > Amphibia > Anura > Ranidae > Aquarana > Aquarana catesbeiana. The sequence goes on from NC_133325.1 coordinate 668,375,936, forward strand.
TTAATTGCCAGCACTCTTCATTCCACAGTGACTCACCTGGTCTTCATTTCCTGCTCATCAGCTAGCTCTGCTAGCTATTTAAACTGCATGGGTCAGATCTTCTGTGCCTTCGCCTTGGTCAACATATTCAGACTCTCTCTGCTGTGTTTTCCTGTAAGACACTTCTGCTTGGCTGACATCCCTTCTGGTTCCTGATCCTGTTTGCTGCACCCGACTTGGCTGATCTCTGGACTGCCGTTTCTCTGGCTTGTTCTGAATACCCGTCCTGGTTACCGAAATCTGGCTATGTTTTGACTACGTTTGCTGTGTTTATACCATTTTATTAAATAGTGTGATTTTTACTGCACTTCTGTCTTAGTCTGATTCATGGTTCCTGACAGTAGGCGAAGGCCATGAATTCAGAAGATGCAAGCAATCCACTTATTGGTAATATTTTTTCCAGATTGGATGAGCAGGACCACATCCACTGCATGGATCAGTGTGCCATAGCGTTACAGACGCTCCAGAGTCACCTGGATCCTCCCACTGAGGCTGTTCTGGTACAATCTGTGTTGCAGGCCATCCCTGCTGATGTTCGTGTCTCTGTGCAGGCACCCACCTCGAATATTACCTCTATAAAGGAAGCATGTCTGGTTCTGCTCCGCTTCCCAAGCAATTTGGGGGTGATCCAGTTCAATGCAGAGGGTTTCTCAACCAGGTTGGGATATACTTTGAGATGCTGACCCAGGCGTGTCTCACAGATAGAAGCAAAGTAGGCTTCCTGATTGAGCCTTGGCCTGGGCAGACCCTCTATGGGAGACACAAAACCCTGTCGTCCTGAGTTACCCTGAGTTTGTGGCTTCCTTTAAAATGGTATTTGACGTTCCTGCACGCTTCACTTCTGCTGCCCAAGAGCCTCATGTCCATCAGAGTACGAGAACTGTTGCAGATTACGCCATTCCGTACTCTGGCAGCAGAGGTTGCTTAGAACAAGGAGGCCCTTGTGGCTGTTTTTTCTCATGGTCTCTCGAATACCAAAGATGAGATAGCAGCCCGAGACATACCCACTGAGCTGGAGAGGTTGATCACGTTTGCCGTTCTCATTGGACTTCAGACTCTGAGAGACCTTCCTTTAACCACTTCCCGCCCGCCCTATAGCGGATTGACGTCCGGGAAGTGGTTGTGTTATCCTGACTGGACGTCATATGACGTCCAGCAGGATAACATGCCGCAGCGCGCCCCCGGGGGCGCGCATCGCGGCGATCGGTGGAGCGGTGTGTCAGTCTGACACACCGCTACACTGATCTTGGTAAAAAGCCTCCGGCGGAGGCTCTTTACCACGTGATCAGCCGTGTCCAATCACGGCTGATCACGCTGTCAATAGGAAGAGCCGTTGATCGGCTCTTCCTCACTCGCGTCTGACAGACGCAAGTAGAGGAGAGCCGATCGGCGGCTCTCCTGGCAGGGGGGGTCTGCGCTGATTGTTTATCAGCGCAGCCCCCCCTCAGATCACCCCACTGGACTACCAGGGATGCCACTAGGACCACCAGGGAAGGGGCAACGTGGATGGCCAGGTATGTACCCCATGGCCATCCACATGTGCCCAATCTGTGCCAATCAGTGCCCACAAATGGGCACTGATTGGCACTATGTCCATGATATGCCCAGATCTGCCCAGCAATGCTCTATCAGTGCCACCTGTCATTGCCCATCTGTGCCACCTGTCATTGCCCATCTGTGCCACCTGTCATTGCCCATCAGTGCCACCTGTCATTGCCCATCAGTGCCACCTGTCAGTGCCCACCTATCAGTGCCCATCAGTGCCACACATACGTACCCATCCGTACCACCCATATATACCAATCAATGCCACCTACGAGTGCCCATCAGTGCCGCCTATGTGTGCCCATCGGTGCCACCTATGTGTGCCCATCGGTGCCACCTATGAGTGCCCATCAGTGCCGCCTATCAGTGCCCATCATCAGTGCCCGTTAGTGCCACCTCATCAGTACCACCTCATCGGTGCCCATCAGTGCCGCCGTATCAGTGCCCATTATTGAAGGAGAAAGCGTACTTATTTACAATAAAATTTAACAGAAACAAAGAAAAACTTGTTTTTTTTCGAAATTTTCGGTCTTTTTTTATTTGTTGCGCAAAAAAATAAAAACCGCAGAGGTGATCAAATACCACCAAAAGAAAGCTCTATTTGTGGGAACAAAATGATAAAAAATTTGTTTGGGTACAGTGTAGCATGACCGCGCAATTGTCATTCAAATTGCAACATCGCTGAAAGGTGAAAATTGGGCTGGGCGGGAAGGTGTCTAAGTGCCTGGTATTGAAGTGGTTAAGGAGTGCTTGCGGACGCCTCCTGTGTGTTTTGCTCCGAGCTTTGCAGTTTCCCCCGTGCCTCCCTCACCTCCCATAGCTCCTTGTTGCAGCTATGTGTGGTGGTTAGGGATGAGCCGAACACCCCCCTGTTCGGTTCGCATCAGAACATGCGAACAGGAAAAAAGTTTGTTCGAACACGCGAACACCGTTAAAGTCTATGGGACACGAACATGAATAATCAAAAGTGCTAATTTTAAAGGCTAATATGCAAGTTATTGTCATAAAAGGTGTTTGGGGACCCGGGTCCTGCCCCAGGGGACATGGATCAATGCAAAAAAAAGTTTTAAAAACGGACGTTTTTTCAGGAGCAGTGATTTTAATAATGCTTAAAGTCAAACAATAAAAGTGTAATATCCCTTTAAATTTCGTACTTGGGGGGTGTCTATAGTATGCCTGTAAAGGGGCGCATGTTTCCTGTGTTTAGAACAGTCTGACAGCAAAATTACATTTTGAAGGAAAAAACTCATTTAAAACTACCCGCGGCTATTGCATTGCCGACAATACACATAGAAGTTCATTGATAAAAACGGCATAGGAATTCCCCAAAGGGGAACCCCGAACCAAAATTAAAAAAAAAAAAAAAAAAAGATGTGGGAGTCCCCCTAAATTCCATACCAGGCCCTTCAGGTCTGGTATGGATTTTAAGGGGAACCCCGCGCCAAAAAAAAAAAAAAAAAAGGCGTGGGGTCCCCCCAAAAATCCATACCAGACCCTTATCCGAGCAGCAACCTGGCAGGCCGCAGGAAAAGAGGGGGGGACGAGAGTGCGGCCCCCCCCCCTCCTGAACCGTACCAGGCCACATGCCCTCAACATTGGGAGGGTGCTTTGGGGTAGCCCCCCAAAACACCTTGTCCCCATGTTGATGAGGACAAGGGCCTCATCCCCACAACCCTGGCCGGTGGTTGTGGGGTCTGCGGGCGGGGGGCTTATCGGAATCTGGAAGCCCCCTTTAACAAGGGGACCCCCAGATCCCGGCCCCCCCCCTGTGTGAAATGGTAAGGGGGTACTTACCCCTACCATTTCACTAAAAAACTGTCAAAAATGTTAAAAATGACAAGAGACAGTTTTTGACAATTCCTTTATTTAAATGCTTCTTCTTTCTTCTATCTTCCTTCATCTTCTGGTTCTTCTGGTTCTTCCTCCGGCGTTCTCGTCCAGCATCTCCTCCGCGGCGTCTTCTATCTTCTTCTCCTCGGGCCGCTCCGCACCCATGGCATGGGGGGGGAGGCTCCCGCTCTTCTCTTCTCTTCTTCATTTTCTTCTCCGGGCCGCTCCGCAATCCATGCTGGCATGGAGGGAGGCTCCCGCTGTGTGACGGCGCTCCTCGTCTGACAGTTCTTAAATAACGGGTGACTTGACGGTTTTCCCTGTGACGTCACGGGGAATGCCACAGGGAAGTCCCGTCATGTCCCGTGCGTCAGAGGGGGGCGGGGTCACCGGGTGGCCCCGCCCCCCGTTATTTAAGAACTGTCAGACGAGGAGCGCCGTCACACAGCGGGAGCCTCCCTCCATGCCAGCATGGATTGCGGAGCGGCCCGGAGAAGAAAATGAAGGAGAAGAAGAGAAGAAGGAAGAAGAGAAGAGGATGAAGAAGAAGATGAAGAGAAGAGCGGGAGCCTCCCCCCATGCCAGCATGGGTTGCGGAGCGGCCCGGAGAAGAAAATGAAGAGAAGAAGAGAAGAAGAGAAGAAAAGAAGAAGAGAAGAGCGGGAGCCTCCCCCCCATGCCATGGGTGCGGAGCGGCCCGAGGAGAAGAAGATAGAAGACGCCGTGGAGGAGATACTGGACGAGAACGCCGGAGGAAGAGCCAGAAGAACCAGAAGATGAAGGAAGAAAGAAGAAGCATTTAAATAAAGGAATTGTCAAAAACTGTCTCTTGTCATTTTTAACATTTTTGACAGTTTTTTAGTGAAATGGTAGGGGTAAGTACCCCCTTACCATTTCACACAGGGGGGGGGGCCGGGATCTGGGGGTCCCCTTGTTAAAGGGGGCTTCCAGATTCCGATAAGCCCCCCGCCCGCAGACCCCCACAACCACCGGCCAGGGTTGTGGGGATGAGGCCCTTGTCCTCATCAACATGGGGACAAGGTGTTTTGGGGGGCTACCCCAAAGCACCCTCCCGATGTTGAGGGCATGTGGCCTGGTACGGTTCAGGAGGGGGGGGGCCGCACTCTTGTCCCCCCCTCTTTTCCTGCGGCCTGCCAGGTTGCGTGCTCGGATAAGGGTCTGGTATGGATTTTTGGGGGGACCCCACGCCGTTTTTTTTTTTTTTTTTTTTGGCGCGGGGTTCCCCTTAAAATCCATACCAGACCTGAAGGGTCTGGTATAGAATTTAGGGGGAACCCCACGTCTTTTTTTTTTAATTTTGGCCAGGGTTCCCCTTAATATCCATATCAGACCTGAAGGGCCTGGTATGGAATTTAGGGGGGCTCCCACGTCATTTTTTTTTTTTAATTTTGGTTCGGGGTTCCCCTTTGGGGAATTCCTATGCCGTTTTTATCAATGAACTTCTATGTGTATTGTCGGCAATGCAATAGCCGCGGGTAGTTTTAAATGAGTTTTTTCCTTCAAAATGTCATTTTGCTGTCAGACTGTTCTAAACACAGGAAACATGCGCCCCTTTACAGGCATACTATAGACACCCCCCAGGTACGAAATTTAAAGGGATATTACACTTTTATTGTTTGACTTTAAGCATTATTAAAATCACTGCTCCTGAAAAAACGTCCGTTTTTAAAACTTTTTTTTGCATTGATCCATGTCCCCTGGGGCAGGACCCAGGTCCCCAAACACTTTTTATGACAATAACTTGCATATTAGCCTTTAAAATTAGCACTTTTGATTTCTCCCATAGACTTTTAAAGGGTGTTCTGCGGCATTCGAATTTGCCGCGAACACCCCAAATTGTTCGCTGTTCGGTGAACTTGCGAACAGCCAATGTTCGAGTCGAACAGGAGTTCGACTCGAACTCGAAGCTCATCCCTAGTGGTGGTTTATCTCAACAATATCCTCATATTTTCCAATTCCCTAGAGAGCCACCACACAGATGTCTGCTGTGTGCTGCAGAGGCTGAGAGATAATAACCTGTATTATTGGAGAAGTGGAGTTTCATCGTTAACAGGTTAAATTCCTGGGTTATGTCATTTCCACTGCTGGTTTTTCAATGGACCCAGAGAAACTTTTGGCAGTTCTACAGTGGCCCCGACCCATGGGTTTACATCCTTTGCAAAGTTTTCTTGGCTTTGCCAATTATTAATCAGAAGTTTATTCGTAACTTTTCGTCTTTGGTCAAACCCCTGACTGATATGACCTGAAAGGACGGTAATCCATAGAATTGGTTTTCAGACTCCCTTAATGCCTTTGTTTCTGCTCCTGTGTTGGTACATCCTGATCCTATGGTACCTTTCAGCCTTGAGGTTGATGCATATGAGACTGGGAGTTGGTGCCCTGTTGTCTCAACGTCCTACCTCAGAGCGCTATGCATCCTTGTGGCTACTTTTGCAAGAAATTGTCTCCTGCGGAATGCAATTATGAGATTGGGGACAGAGTTGTTAGCGATCAATTTAGCCCTTAAAGAATGGGAGGCATCTCCTCGAAGGTACCACTGTGCCAGTTCTTATTCTGACTGACCATAAGAATCTCACATTCTTGTCTGAGGCTAAACGCCTCTCTCCCAGGAGGGCGCGATGGGCTCTTTTCTTGTCAAGATTCAATTATATAGTTTCATTCTTACCCGATACTAAGAATGTAAGGGCTGATACATTGTCGCAACAGTTTTCCTCTGCTTCCAAGATGGAGTCGGTTCCTGTGGTTCGTACCAGTCTCACTTCACCTTTAGGCGATAGAATTCTTGCCGCTCAGATCCATTTTCCTCCTGAGAAACCTTGTGACCGCTGCTTTGTCCCTGAGAGTCTCCACACTGCCGTGCTCCAAACTTACCATTCTCCCAAGGCTGCTGGCCACCCAGGGAAGAATCAACTCATTTGGGCTATTTCCCAACAATTCTGGTGGCCTAGTCTACGCGTTGATGTAGCCGCCTTCATAGCTGCTTGTTCCGTGTGTGCTCAGAGTAAGACACCACAACACCTTCCAGTGGGCCTCCTACAACCTATACCCAATGGAGAGAGGCCTTGGACCCGTCTATGGATTTCATTGTGCAGTTACCCAACTCTCAGCGCAACACAGTTATCCTTATGGTGGTTGACCGGTTCTCAAAAATGTCTCATTATATTCCACTTAAGAAGTTGCCCACATCCAAAGAACTGGCTTCCATTTTTGCTTGGGAGATCTTTCGCTTACATGGGCTACCCAAGGTTATCATCTCGGACAGGGGTAGCCAGTTTGTGTCCAGATTTTGGCAAGGCTTCTGTGCACAGTTGGGAATTCAGCTTTCTTTCTCCTCTGTGTATCACCCGCAGTCCAATGGGGCCGCAGAACGAGCCAACCAGTCCTTGGAGCAGTTTCTACTTTGCTACATTTCTGACCACAACAACTGGCAGACCTCTTACCTTGGGCAGAATTTGCTCACAATAGTGCAGTCAATACCACTTTCAGATTGTCTCCATTCATGGCGAATTATGGTTTCCAACCATCCATGTTGCCTGACTCATTTGTTCCTCAGAGCATTCCTCCAGTGGCTTATGCTTTAGACCTTCCTTCTAATGCGTATTTCAAATGTATTTCATGTCTCCTTATTAAAACCTGTGGTATGCAACCACTTCACCAACTTGTTACTAGGTCCTCACCCAGTTCAGGTTGAGAACCATGGGGAGTATGAGATACAATCCATTATTGATTTCCGAAGGTTCCATGGGCACATACAGTACCTGGTTCATTGGAAAGGGTACGGTCCGGAGGAACGATCTTGGATCTCATCCTCAGACGTACATGCTCCCGTCCTCCTTCATGCTTTCCATAGATGTTTTCCCCTCAAACCTGGTGGTCCTCCGAGGGTAAGGGGTCGTTGAGGAGGGGGTACTGTCAGGGCTGGGCTCAGCCCTTCGTTCTCAGAGCTCTGTTCTTAGCTGTCTGTTAATTGCCAGCACTCTTCATTCCACAGTGACTCACCTGGGTCTTCATTTCCTGCTCATCAGCTAGCTCTGCTAGCTATTTAAACTGCATGGATCAGACCTTTTGTGCCTTCGCCCTTGCTCAACATATCCGGACTCTCTCTGCTGTGTTTTCCTGTGAAAGACTTTTGCTTGGCTGACTTCCCTTCTGGTTCCTGATCCTGTTTGCTGCACCTGACTTCGCAGGTCTCTGGACTCCCGTTTCTCTGGCTTGTGCTGACTACCCGTCCTGGTTACCGAACTCTGGCTATGTTTTGACTATGTTTGCTCCGTTCATACCATTTTAGCATTTTATTAAATAGTGTGATTTTTACTGCACTTCTGTCTTAGTCTGATTCATGGTTCCTGACAAGGCCAAAAAGTTAAATTTCGGTCTCATCTGATCAGAGCACCTTCTTCCACATGTTTGCTGTGTCCCCAATATGGCTTCTCGCAAACTGCAAAACAGGACTTCTTATGGCTTTCATTCAACAATGGCTTTCTTCTTGCCACTCTTCCATAAGGGCCAGATTTGTGGAGTGCACGACTAATAGTTGTCCTGTGGAGATGCTCCCATCTGAACTGTGGATCTCTGCAGCTCCTCCAGAGTTACCGAGGGCCTCTTGGCTGCTTCTCTGATTAATTCTTGCTTTGCCTGACCTGTCAGTTTAGGTGGACAGCCATGTCTTCGTAGGTTTGCAGTTGTGCCATACTCTTTCCATTTTCGGATGATGGATTGAACAGTGCTCCGTAAGATGTTCAAAGCTTGGGATATTTTTTTTTATAACCAAACCCCGCTTCAAACTTCTCCACAACTTTATCCCTGACCTGTCTGGTGTCTTCCTTGGCCTTCATGATGCGGTTTGTTCACTAAGGATCTCTAACAAACCGCTGAGGGCTTCACAGAACAGAGGAATTTATACTGAGATTAAATTACACACAGGTGGACTCCATTTACTAATCAGGCGACTTCTGAAGGCAATTGGTTCCACTAGATTTTAGTTAAGGGTATCAGAGTAAAGGGGGCTGAATACAAATGCACGCCACACTTTTCAGATATTTGTAAAAAAAAAAAGTTATCACTTTCTTTCCACTTCACAATTATGTGCCACTTTGCATTAGTCTATCACATAAAATCCCAATAAAACACATTTACGTTTGTGGTTGTAAACAGTTGTATGTAGGTTCACTTTAACTAATTTGCTGACAACAGGGGACATCATATCCAGCTCATATTTTTCTTTAACATTTACACCAGGGGTCTGCAAACTTTTTACTTTGAGGGCCACATCATATAATTTCGTAGATATTTGCGGGCCGAAAAAAAAAAAAAGTTGTTTAGAAATGAATCCTTAGCCATGAAATAGAAAAGAATTTTAAAGGCTGCCATCAGAGCCCGGAGCCTTGTGCACCAGGGCTAAACACTTAGAATTTCCCCATACAGTACATCTGTGTCCTTATCAGACTCCCTGCCCATTTCTGTCCCCAGTAGTGTCTCTCCATACATCTGTGTCCCCATCAGAGTCTCTTTACACAATTGTGTCCTCATCAGACTCTGCCAGCACATTTGTGTCCCCCTTTACAGCCACCCCCACTCATCAGAGACCCTGCCACACACTATCATCAAAGCCACCTCCCCACACCCATTAAATTCCCTCCTGCCCATTTGTGTCCCCATCAGAGCCCCCCCATCCTTGTGTCCCCTATCACATTTGTGTCCCCACCAGAGACTCCCTGAACAACTATGTCCCAATCATAATCCCCCCCTGAATATGTGTCCCCATCAGAGCCCCCCCACACTTGTGCCCCCATCAGAGTACCCCCACCACAGAGTCCCCCCACCATTGTGCCCCCATCAGAGACCCCCTGAACAATTGTGTCCCCATCATAATCCCCCCTGAATATGTGCCCCCATCAGAGCCCCCCCCCATCCTTGTGTCCCCTACCAGAGTCCCCATCCCACATTTGTGTCCCCGCCAGAGACTCCCTGAACAACTGTGTCTCCATCATAATCCCCTCTGAATATGTGTCCCCATCAGAGCCCCCCCAAACACTTGTATTTCCATTAGAGCCCCCCCCTCCACACTTGTGCTCCCATCAGAGACCTCCTGAACAATTGTGTCCCTATCATCCCCCCTGAATATGTGTCCCCATCAGAGCCCCACCCTGCACAATTGTGTTCCCTCTCAGAACCCCCCTTCACATTTGTGTCCTCCATTACAGCCCCCTCCTTCCACACTTTTGTCCCCCCTTCTCTTGCGTCCCCACCAGAGCACATTTCTTTCTCCCTGCACCGTCATAAATTTCCCCTGTAGATCTGTGTACATTACCGCTGTGGTACTCCTCTGAAGGGATGGCTGTAGTGCAGATCTACTGCACTTCCCCACCCGGCTGTTACACGGGCACACTGTATGTGACATGACAGCGTTAAGGTCACTGAATTTAACTGCGGGCGGGAGCGGAGGTGCAGCCGGTCTGCACTGAATGAATCTGAACTTCATCGGGTTTCTCGATTTGCGGGACTTGCTCTGCACAGCCTCACTGCCTGTCAGTATGCAGAGCAAGCCCTGCAACCCGAGCAGAGACCATCCCTGCAGTGAGTCTAATGACTCTAGCTGCTGGCCGGATGTGGCCCGAGGGCCGTACTTTGGAGACCCCTGTTTTACACTATCAAACATACACAGAAACAGTGACTGCTGAATCTGACTGTTTAAATGTTGTCAGTCTTTTTTCCTCCCCCCGGAAGACGTTGTTTATTGCTTTTTAATACAATTTTAAATAAACACTGAAAAAAATCCTTAAATTAAATAAGGAAAACAATACATTCTCATGTCCTTTCATATATGTCAGCGAAACGTGTGACAGTACATTAAGTTCAAGATATTCACATATAAGAAATTAATAGAGAGAAACTTGTAGTCTTCTGAGAACCATATTGAGGTTAGGCTGTAAGAGGGGAACATGACAAGAGTCCCCTGATCTTACTAAAACTCATTGGGGGATTTACTAGTAGTGTAGGCGAGTTGGTAAAGAGGGGGGGGGGGGGGGGGGGGGGGGGACAGAGTTGATTAACTCTTTCCACCCAAAGTTGGAGAAAAGGGTAATTTCCAGGGGAATAAAAAAAATTTGGGGGCAGAAAAGTACAGTGCCTTTAAAGCGTCGTTCCAGCCGAAATATATGACTTTCAAGATAAAAAATACCCCTATAATACTCATGCCTCGTGCAATGTAACAAAGGTATGCTGTAAACTATGCCCAGTTTTCTATTTGTGCAGCATCGTTTTCTTACTTTGTGAAGTTCCTGCACAGCGCGGCCATCTCCAGTGTTGGCATCTGAAGCCACAGTGTCCCCCTTGCTGAATTTTGTGAATGCTGGCAACCCAGCATGCACATGCCGATCTCACGCATGTGCAGTGCGGTGCAATCCTGGTCAGCTTACCATGCCAAGCTGACCAAGATTTTCCATTGACGCCAATGTTAAATGTTACTGGGTCCGTGCCATGCCAAGCTGACCAAGATCTCCCAGGAGCCAATGCAAAACCAAAAATGATGTCCACGGCCGCGGCTGCTAAAGGAGGAAGTGAAATTAGATATAGGCTTAAATCAGTTAAGTGAACGGAAAAAAAATAAAATAAATTGCCAATTCATTTTAAAGGATGCACATTAGTGCTGCATGGTGAGGAGTGAAAAAATGTGGGTGGAACTCCGCTTTAAGCATTTTTTGGTGTGAGGGCTAATGGGAAAATACTCCACTAGCCCTAGGAAGTACAGTATCTCACAAAAGTAAGAACACCACTCAGATTTTTTAAAATAATTTATTATATTTTTTCATGGGACAACACTGAAGAAATTACACTTTGCTACAATGTAAAGTAGTGAGTGTACAGATTGTATAACAATGTAAATTTGCTGTCCCCTCAAAATAACTCACACAGCCACTAAGGTCTAAACCACTGGCAACAAAAATGAGTACACACCTAAGTAAAAATTTCCAAATTGGGCCCAATTAGCCATTTTCCCTCCCCAGTGTCATGTGACTTGTTAGTGTTACAAGGTCTCAGGTGTGAATGGAGAGCAGGTGTGTTAAATTTGTTGTTATCGCTCTCACTCTCTCATACTGGTCACTGGAAGTTCAACATGGCACCTCATGGCAAAGAACTCTGAGGATCTGAAAAAAAGAATTGTTGCTCTACATAAAGATCGCCTAGGCTATAAGAAGCTTGCCAAGTCCCTGAAACGGAGCTGCAGAACGGTGGCCAAAACAATACATCGGTTTAACAGGATACGTTACACTCAGAACAGGCCTCTCCATGGTCGACCAAAGAAGTTGCGTGCACGTGCTCAGCGTCATATCCAGAGGTTGTCTTTGGGAAATAGATGTATGAGTGCTGCCAGCATTGCTGCAGAGGTTGAAGGGGTGGGGGGGGGGGGTCAGCCTGTCAGTGCTTAGACCATACACCGCACACTGCATTAAATTGGTCTGCATGGCTGTCCTCCCAGAAGGAAGCATCTTCTAAGGATGATGCACAAAAAAAGCCCACAAACAGTTTGCCGAAGACAAGCAGACTAAGGACATGGATTACTGGAACCACGTCCTGCGGTCTGATGAGACCAAGATAAACTTATTTGGTTCAGATGGAGTCAAGCCTGTGTGGCGGCAACCAGGTGAGGAGTACAAAGACAAGTGTGTCTTTCCTACAGTCAAGTATGGTGGTGGGAGTGTCATAGTCTGGGGCGGCATGAGTGCTGCTGGCACTGGGGGGCTACAGTTTACTGAGGGAACCATGAATGCCAACATGTACTGTGACATACTAGAGCAGAGCATGATCCCCTCCCTTCAGAGACTGGGCCGCAGGGCAGTATTCCAACATAACAACCCCAAACACACCTCCAAGAGACCACACTGCCTTGCTAAAGAAGCTGAGGGTAAAGGTGATGGACTGGTCAAGCATGTCTCCAGACCTAAACCCTATTGAGCATCTGTGGGGCACTCAAATGGAAGGACATTTTCACTTAGGGGTGTACTCACTTTTGTGGCCAGCTGTTTAGATATTAATGGCTGCGTTTTGAGGGGACAGCAAATTTACACTGTTATACTAGCTGTACACTCACTACTTTACATTGTAGCAAAGTGTCATTTATTCAGTGTTGTCACATGAAAAGATATAATAAAATATTTACAAAAATGTGAGGGGTGTACTCACTTTGTGAGATACTGTAGGTCTTGGGACATTTTAAATTAGGCAGGCTGAGACCGTGTAAATAAATCACACACCAGGATGCAGAATAATTGCATCTTGGGGCAGGAGCATATAGTCTAAAAGAAAACCTGCTTCATGACTGCAGAGGCAAAAGCAGAGTGGAGAAATGTCTTTTTTAGATTAGACAACCACATGGGGTATAGTATGATAAAGTTTGAATTGAATTAATTTTTTTTGGAGGAAATAACTGAGGACATATATGTTTCCTCAATATTTTTCCAAGTCCTCTGAACAATTGTAATATAATATCATGCCATTTGGATTGAAATAGGGGAATATGTGACGTTTAAACAGTGTGCAGCTTGATAAAGTACTTGGAAATCAATTTCTTATTATCTCAACATAATAAAGGTTTTTCCAAAATGTTGGTGCCAGTTGGAGATCAGCATACCAGTAAATGTGAATGCATGTAAATAAGCCTATGTACAGGAACCCTGATACAGACAATACACAAAGTCTCTCTATTGGATAACCCAATAGATGAATGTGCTATATTCTGTATCTATCAATGTGAGTCGCACTTTCAACATCTGTGATAAATACAGGGCCAAAAATAAAGCTGAAGCTCTATCGAACAAAGCAGGGCAGCGATAAGTGCAAAAAAGAGAACTGTCACATGTATACAGACTACCAAACACTAGAAGATTATCCGAATAATGGAGTAGGGGTACAGCCAGGAGCCCTTTGTTTTATAATACAGTATGGGGTCCTTCTCATACACCCAGAGGAATTAGCTGGACTCCCGCTTTAACAATGCAGAACTCAATTACCTTTTCAATCTGCGTTTTGCTGTTCTCTCCTCTGCCTTCACTTGGTTATCCTTTATTTTTAATTGAAATTCTTCATCCAGCTTTTGCTGTAATAAGGTAATAGTCAGTTGGTTTGATCCACACAGCATACATTATATAAACTATACATTTCTTTTTCCAAATACACTATTTCAACAATAATCTGAAAGAAGTATAATGAACATCAGATAGGAAAGCAGGGCGAGGTTACAAATGCATCAGAAATAACGCTGCATGTCATGGGAAAAAAAATAAATAAAAAAGATGCTGACCCAGATCATCTTACTTTTATCTCTTGACTTAAGAATAAATAAAGTGTCCTATTGATGGGGATACAGGATGGCTGATTAGGATTCCCTGGCCAATAGTTGCTTCTATAGTAGTAGGAGAACTGATCCAGTAGTGCCAAGTATGCCAATAGGCTTTGGATTAGTTTTGTTGTTTTTCTTTAAGATAAAGTTAAAGCTGAACTCAGATCACAAAAACTTTCATGTAATATATTGTTCAATAGCCACAAAAGGATATACATGAAATTTGTCTGCACCAAAGGCTTTTGCAAACCCAGATAAGATAATAGTGACATTACCACTGTGCTGTACATAGCCTGTGCAGAGAGCAAAACTGGGGGAGGGACCCAGCAAGCCCCACCCACTACAGGCTGCCTGCAGAAAACTACAGGAGGGGGCGGAGGCAAGGAAAAAAAAAAAAAAAAAAAAACAGAATCACTGAATTGGGAAAAGGATCATCCCCCTTATGTCAGTATTTTCTTGCACCACATTTTGCTTTAATTACAGACTTTAGTCTGTTGGAATATGCCTCTACTAACTTTGCACATCTAGACTTTGCAATATTTGCCCACTCTTTGCAGAACTGCTCAAGTTCAGTTAAATTTGAGGGTGACCATTTGTGGACTGCAGTCTTCAAGTCATTTCACAGATTTTCAATGGGGTTTAAGTCTGGGCTCTGACTAGGCCATGCAAGGACATTCACCTTTTTCGCCTTCACCCTCTCTGTGGTAATTTTTGCTGTGTGCTTTCAGTCATTGTCATGTTGGAAGGTAAAACCTCTTCCCATTGACAACTTTCTGAGGGCAGGAGATTTTCCTCAAGAATTTGTCGGTATTTTTCCCCATTGATTTTTCCTTCTATCCTGACAAGTGCTCCAGTCCCTGCTGCAGAGAAACTCCCCCATAATAGGATATTAACACCTCCATGCTTTACTGTAGGAATGGTGTTATTTGGATGCTGAGCTGTATTGGATTTCCGACAGACAAATCATTTGGTGTTGAGGTCAAATAATTCATTTTATTCTCATCTGACCATAACCCCTTTTTCCATGTGGCCTCAGAATCTTCAAGGTGAGTTTTGGCAAAGCTTAGTCGTGACTGCATGTGGCCTTTCTTGGGGAGTGGCCTTTTTCTTGCAACCCTCCTATACAAGCCACATTTGTTGAGAATTTGTCATATTGTTGTCACATGCACACAAAGACCACTCCATCATAAATTACTGCAACTGCTCTCGAGTTGCTGTAAGCCTTAGTAGCCTCTCTGACCAGTTTCCTCCTGGCTCTTTCAATCCAGTTTGGAGCAACGGTCTGATCCAGGGAGGGTCTGTGTTGTACCAAATACCTTCCATTTCTTAATAGACTTCACTGTGCTTCTAGGCATTAATAAAGCTTTTAGAATTTTTATGGTACCCATCTCCTGACTTGTGCCTGTCCACAACTTTATTCCGGAGACCTTTTGACAGTGCCTTGCCACCCAAAGACATGCTGGTAGGTTACTTAGATCCTGTCAAAAAAAATTGGCCAAATATGTGTATGTTGTATGTGTATGTGTTTGTAAGCGCGTCGTGACCCCATGGGGCAAAGGACCGCGCTATACCACAGATAGACACCGGTGGCAAAAGTGCCCTGAGGCGATTCACTTGCATAGGTAGCGCTATACAAGTCACTCATTCATTCATAGTTGATAGTTTGCTTCAGTTGCACTATTAGGATGGGTTCACACTGGTACGACAAACGCTTAGGCATTGGGAGCTCATGTCGCATGACGTGTGAAAGTCAATGTTTCCCTATGAGAGCAGTCTTAACTGGTCGACTTTGAAAATGCTCACTGCACTACTTTAGTCCGACTTTGATCCTACTTCAGCCCATTGAATATCACTAAAGCCGAATCGTGGTCTTAACTGATCTGACTTTGGCATGCGACTTGTGCTCTGATGATCTTGAAGGGGAACTCCATGCCAAAATAAAAAAATAAAATAAAAAACGGCATGGGTTCCCCCTCCAAGACCATAGCAGGTTCTTGGGTCTGGCATGGATTTTAAGGGGAACCCACCCACTCAGAAAAACCGGCCCAAAGCACGTTGTCCCCATGTTGATGGGGATAAGGGCCTCTTCCGACAACCCTGGCCGTTGGTTGTTGGGGTCTGCGGGCGGGGGTTTGTCGGAATATGGAAGCCCCCCTTTAACAAGGGGGCCCCCAGATCCCGGCCCCCCACCCTATGTGAATGAGCATGGGGTACATTGTACCCCTACCCATTCACCAAAAAAAAAAAAAAAAAAAAAGTGTGTCAAAAATAAAACGCAGTACACAGAGGTTTTTAAAGTAATTTATTAAGACAGCTCCGGTGTCTCTTCCAATTTCTTCTCCCCTCTCCGCTGAAGTCTTCTAGCCCTCTCTGGTTCTTCACCCTCTGTCTGCTGTCTTCTGCCTCTGCCGGGTCTTCTTCGTTGTCTTCTCGCTCTTTTGCCAGGTGTTCTCCCTCTGTTCTTCTGATGATGTTGACTCAATGCTCTCTCCTGCTCTGTTAAGTGCGCGGCGTGCCACTTCTTATATTGGCATGAGGCAGGGGGTCACCGGGTGAAGTCATCCGGAGGCCCCGCCCCTTATGTCGTCACCACCTCATCATGCCCCGGGCGGTGACATAAGGGGTGGGGCGTCCGGATCACTACACCCGGTGATCCCCGCCCCATATCAATACAAGTAGTGGCAGACCCGCACACCTAACATTAAAGCGGGAGAGAGCATTGAGCCAACATCGGGAGAAGAACAGAGGGAGAAGACAGCGGAGAAGACCCAGCAGAGGCAGAAGACAGCGGACAGAGGGAGAAGAACCAGAGAGGGCTAGAAGACATCAGCGGAGAAGAACCGGCAGAGGCAGAAGACGTCAGCAGAGGAGGGAGAAGAGTCGGAGAGGGAAGAAGAAAAACCGGAAGAGACGCCGGAGCGGTCTTAATAAATTATTTTAAAAACCTGTGTGCTGCGTTTTATTTTTGACTGCAAAGCAACAAAATGTGATTAATTTAAAAAGGGGGGGTGGTTCTTTTCTATACCCACTGTATAAATACAAATTTATATATACACACACACACAGATACAGTGGATATAAAAACACAGCCCTGTTAAAATGTCAGGTTTCTGTGATGTAAAAAAAAAAAAATGAGACAAAGATAAAATAATTTCATCATTTTTTTCCACCTTTAATGTGACCTATAAACTGTACAACTCAGTTGAACAACAAACTGAAATATTTTAGATGGAGCAAAGTAAAAATAAAATAATATGGTTGCATAAGTGTGCACACCCTTAAAACTAATTACTTTGTTGAAGCACCTTTTGATTTTATTACATCACTTAGTCTTTTTGGGTATGAGTCTGTCAGCATGGCACATCTTGACTTGGCAATATCTGCCTACTCTTTGCAAAAACACTCCGAATCTGTCAGATTGCGAGGGCATCTCCTGTGTGAATCACCCCACAGATTTTCAATAGGATTCAGGTCTGGGCTCTGGTTGGGCCAGTCCAAAACTTTAATCTTCTTCTGAAGTCATTCCTTTGTCGATTTGGATGTATGCTTTGGTTCGTTGTCATGCTGAAAGATGAAGTTCCTCTTTTTGTTCAGCTTTCTAGCAGAATCCTGAAGGTTTTGTGCCAATATTGACTGGTATTTGGAACTGTCCATAATTCCCTCTACCTTGACTAAGACTCCTATTCCAGCTGAAGAAAAACTGGAGTTAGACTTACCGGTAACTCTTTTTCTAGGAGTCTTCCAGGACAGCCTCAGACATAGGGCTCTTCCCTCCGGATCAGGAAACACATTCACCTAAATAGTTAAAAGGAGGTCCTCCAGGCCTTCCCCTTCAGTTCTAAAAGACTCTAAAAAAGGCTATAAAAGACGTAACACACTGGTATAACATTAGTATATCCCTTTTGCACCAGCTATAAAGTCTGGGTGGTAAACCAGGCTGTCCTGGAAGACTCCTAGAAAAAGAGTTACCTGTAAGTTTAACTCCGGTTTTCTCTTATAGTCTTCCAGGAGAGCCTCTGAGATAAGCAAGAAACTCTGTTAGGGCAGGACCACTGCCTGGAGGACCTTTCACCCAAATGCCTGTTCTTTATCAGCAACCAGGTCCAAGCAATAATGCTTTGCGAACGTGGAGTAGCTGGACCACGTCGCTGCTCTGCAGATCTCCTCCAGAGTGGCACCCCCTTTCTCTGCCCAGGAAGTTGAAACCGCCCTAGTTGAATGTGCCTTAACTAGAGGTGCTTGTCTCCCTGCCAACCTGTATGCCTCTAAAACAGTCATCCTTATCCATCTGGCGATGGTGGATTTTGATGCTTTAAATACTTTGCGTGATCCCGCAAAATTCACAAAACAAAGATTCTGTCTTCCTGAAGTCTTTGTTGATATCTAAATAAACTAAAAGGCTATGCCTGACGTCAACTGAATTCTCCTTCCTCATCGACCTCTGAGGAGGAGTAAAATGTTGGCAGGATAATGTCCTGAGTTCTATGAAAAGTAGAAGAAACTTTGGGGAGGAAACTAGGATCTGTTTTAAGCACAACCCTATCCTCCAAAATCAACAAAAATGGCTCTCTAATCGAGAGCGCCTGCAACTCACTCACTCTTCTGGCTGAGGTGATTGCAATCAAAAAAGCTGTCTTTAGAACCACCCACTTAACATCAGATTTTTCCAGAGGTTCGAAAGGACTCTTTGTAAGTGCGCTGAGGACCAAGGATAGATCCCAGGAGGGACAGGTTCTGACCTTCACTGATCTGGACCTGGAAAGAGCCTTAAAGAATTTCTTTACAAAACGATCCTGCTGCAGGGAGATCTGAAGGAAAACGCTCAAGGTGGCAGCCTGTACCTTCAGGGTACTAAAAGAAAGACCCAATTCCAGTCCTGCCTGGAAAAAGTCCAACACTGCTGGAATTCCTGGTTCCACCTGTCCCTGCTCCGCTAACCAGGAACTGAACCTCTTCAAGACCTTGGTGTAGATAGCCCTGGTTACTGATTTACGGCATTCTAAGAGAGTCTTGATGACTCTTTCTGAAAACCCTTGAGCCCTTAACAGCTGTTCCTCAGATACCACGCTGTAAGTCTGAGGGTCTCTATCTGAGGATGTCGGATAGGACCGTGTGTAACCCGATGAGGGAGGATCTGAAGAGGAATCGGAGGATATATGACCAACCTCTTTAGGACTGCAAACTAGGCCCTCCTTGGCCAAAACGAGGCTATCAAAATGAGATCCCTTTGCTGGGTCAGAAATTTTTGGAGGACTGCCACAACTAACCTTACTGGGGGGGCTGGCATAGCAAAGGTTGAAGTGCCATGCATTGGCAAAGGCATCCAACCCTCTGGCTCGATCCAGCGATTGCAGGGAGAAGAACTGAGCAACTTTCTTGTTGCTTTCTGAGGCGAACAGATCCACCTCTGGTATGCCCCAGGTCTTCACAACCTGCTCGAACACTTCCTGGTTGAGCGACCATTCGTCCCGTTTTACTCGCTGACGACTGAGAAAGTCTGCCAGAGAGTTCTGAGTCCCCTTTAAATGTACTGCTGTCAGAAAAGCCAGGTTTGATTCAGCCCAAGCGAAAATTTCGCCTGCTATCATCTGCAGTGTAGGGCTCCTGGTCCCATTTGTTTATGCATTTATGCCAGTAGCTCCCACTGATTCGAGGTCCATCTGGCTTCCACCTGAGACCAAGATCCTTGAGCCAGATCCTTTTCCAGGTGTGCACCCCAGCCGAAAGAGCTGGCGTCTGGTTGTTACCACCAGAGCTGTTAGTCTGAACCACAACAGACCCCTGTCCAGCTTGTGATTGGCTCGCCACCACCATAGTGTCCTTTTGACTTTGGTGGATATAGGCATAAGTTAATCCAAACCCTGCTGGCTGCCATCCCAGCACTGCAGAAGGAGAGCCTGTAACGGGCGCTGATGAAACCTTGACCAAGGGACTGCTGGAAAACAGGATGTCATTAACCTTATCACTCTCATGACATCTGACATGGGCTTCCTGATTGGTCTGGAGCTGCGCTACTGCTAGACCCAGTTTCTCTATCTTATCTGATGAAAGAAAGACCTTCCTCTCTATTAAAGAAATCCTGTGTCCCAGGTACCGTACTTCCTGGGTTGGGATCAGCTGGGACTTGTCCCAATTGATCAACCAACCAAGAGAACGCAGGAAAAGTTGTGCCTCCTGTAGGTTCTCTTCTAGCTGCCGATAAGACTGGACGACAAACAGAAGATCGTCCAGATAGGGGATCACTGTAATGGCCCTGACGCGCAGCAGAGCTAAGGCCTCTGCCAGGACCTTCGTGAAAATCCTCGGAGAAGATGCTAGTCCAAACGGTAGTGCCCTGAATTGGAAGTGGAGAACTTCCGAATCCACCCTGACTGCTAGTCTGAGGAATTTCTGGAAATCCCAATGTATCAGCACATGCAAATATGCGTCCCTGAGGTGGATTGTCGCCATATAACAAATCGGGAAACAAGAGATTTGTTACCATAAAGATAGACTCCATCCTGAAACGCTTGTATCTGATAAACTTGTTCAGGGAGCGGAGATTGAGAATCAACCTGAACTTGCCTGACGGCTTTCGGACTACGAACACATGGGAGTATACCCCCTGGCCGTGTTCCGCATGTGGTACCTGGCTGATAACCTGTTGATCCAACAGCTCTCCCAACAGCAAACTCAGAGCTCCTGCTTTCTCCCAGTCTCCGGGTAACGGGTTAACTAAAAAGGTGGGTGGAGGAACGGCATTGAACTCCAACTTGTAGCCGTTTTCTATTATCTTTAATATAAACGGGCTTGAAGTTGCATTGGTCCATTGTGGAAGGAAGTCCCCCAACCTTCCTCCCACCGGAACACAGGAGTCACTGGGACTTTGGGGTGGTCTGAGGAGGATTGAATAATATTCCTCCTCTACCACGTCCTTTGTGACCTGTCCAGTGTTTAGGACGACCCTCTCTCTCCTGTTGGGTCTGCTGCCTGAAACCTTGAAAAAGACGTCTACCCTCAGGTTTCTTTTTCTCTGGGAAAGCCTTCTTGTCCTGGGTACGTTTCAATGCCTCCTGAAGCCCAGGTCCAAAGAGGTGATCGCCTGAGAAAGGCAATCCACAAAACTTGAGTTTGATGCTGCATCTCCTGACCAAGCTTTCAACCATACGGCCCTTCACGCGGCATTTACCAAAGCTGCAGACCAGGCTGCTAGCTGTACAGATTCCGCAGAAGCGTCAGCAAGAACCCAACTGCTTTAAATAATAAAAAGGAAAAAGATTTTAGATTTTAGTTGTCGGGACATGCCTGCAGAAATGTGGGACTGCAACTGTGTTAACCAGCATTCTAGATTTTTGGCAACACAGGTGGCTGCAAGGGCTGGTTTAAGCCCAATAGAAGAGGCATCCCAAGCCCTCTTTAACAGTACGTCACCCCTTTTATCCATGGGGTCCTTAAGGCTAAATAAGTCTTTTTGGAAACCTTCGCCAAGGGCGCATCCAACTTAGGGACCTTGTTCCAAGGATGTGCCATGTCCTTTTCGAAAGGGAAAACTACGTTTAAGACTGCCCGAAAAGAACGGTCTTCTTTCAGGGTGCTCCCACTCCAGCAAGATCGCTTCTACTAGAGATGTGTGCACGGGAAAAACTCTGGATTTCTGTGCAGAGACCCCCTGATACATAAAGTCAAGCTTAGAAAGCCGTACCAACTCCTCTCTGATCTCTAAGGTGTCATAAATCGCCTTTAGTAAGTCCCCCACATCGTCCAGCGTCAATCTGTACCTGGACCCTCTGGAGAAATCTTCCTCATCCTCAGAATCAGACCCCGAGTCTGCTTGAGAAGAGACAAGCAATCTGGGTTCCCACTCTCTAGCTTCTGTATTCTCCTGACTAGGCTCAGATAGAATAGGCATACTTGCGGTTCTAAAAATAGGCACAGAGAGACCCTGCATCCTATCCATCATTCCTTTAAATGATTTGAATGTGGATGCAATTTCGTCTTTCAACAGACGTAAGGATTTTATGACACTCGGTCATAGAATCATCTTTAGTTAAACTGCTGACACATTCAGGGCAAAGTGGTTTCTTCCAATTGGAGCCTAGCTTTGACCCACAAACGGCACATTTTCTCCTGGGAGGCTGCATCAGGGACTTGTCCTGTGCTTTACCCTGAAAACAAAAAGAAAGACAGAAAACACCCATGAGAGCCTACCCCTGCCCCTCACCACCACTGTGCTTGGATCAGAGGGAAGGAGAGAAGTGCCCAGCCCTTCACCTGTGGTTCCCCACCCAGGGAAGGACTTTGGTCACAAGAACCCTACCCCCCTCCCAGAGTAAGCCATGGTCTGCCCTCACCACGCTTACCTGAGAGGTGCCGGTGCCAGAAGAACCGGAGTCAACCGACTGGGATGCTACAGTACCCTCCATGGCTCCTCGGTGTTTGTCACAGCCTCTGCTGGATCTACACTGGCTCCGGACGCCCAAAAAAAAAAAAAATATTAAAAAAAACAAAAAACACGCCGTGCCTGAAGACCGGAACCTTGTCTCAATGTGCCCCCTGATGCTGCGGCTCCGCCGGAAGCTGTGTCACTTCCGTTAGTTGGAGCGCAGAAGCCCCTCCTCCGATGCACGCAAGTCCTCTCCTACACCCGGAAGAGCCAGGTAGCATGCACCCCGTGATGGACGCTGTCCGCCCACCGACCGAGCCACAGGAGGACAGAGGGTAGGTGCGTGTGGCGAAATTTGAGGCAGGGTCCCACCGCAATCTTCAGGGGTCCAACTCTCCCCGAGTTTTTAGGAAGCAATGTGCTAGCAGCCCTCTCTTCCCTGCTTAGACAGAGGGACGCTTGGGCAGAGGAGAAGGTTTGCCAGAGGCTCATCCAGGACACTTCTGGGACATAAAAGCTCCCCAGGTTCCTTACATGGTTCCTTCCCCTCTGGCAGGAAACACAAAAAAACTGAATGGGAATGCCTGGAGGACCTCCTTTTAACTATTTGGGTGAATGCGTTTCCTGTCCCGGAAGGAGGAGCCCTATGTCTCAGAGGCTGTCCTGTTTCTGCAAAATTTAGCAGGGCTTGGATGTTTTTCTTCATAAGAAAAGGCTTCCATCTTGCCACTCTACCCCATAGCCCAGACATATGAAGCATACAGGAGATTGTTGTCACATGTACCACACAGCCAGTACTTGCCAGATATTCCTGCAGCTCCTTTAAACTTACTGTAGGTCTTGTGGCAGCCTCCCTGACCAGTTTTCTTTTCATCAATTTTGGAGGGATGTCCAGTTCTTGGTAATGTCACTGTTGTGCCATATTTTCTCGACTTGATAAAGACTGTCTTCACTGTGTTCCATGGTATATCTAATGCCTTGGAAATTCTTTTGTACCCTTCTCCTGACTGATACCTTTTAACAATGAGATCCCTCTGATGCTTTGGAAGCTCTCTGTAGACCATGGTTTTTGCTGTAGAATGCGACTAAGAAAATGTCAGGAAAGACCTAGAACAGCTGAACTTTAATCAGCAGTACTTTAAATGATGGAAGGTGTGTACTGACTCCTATTTAACATGAGTTTAAATGTGAGTGCCCAATTCTGAACACAGCTACTTCCCCAGTTATAAGAGGGTGTGCACACTTATGCAACCACATTATTTTAGTTTTACCCCCCCCCCCCCCAAAAAAGATTTCAGTTTGTTTATCAATTAAATTCCAGTTTATAGGTCACATTAAAAAGGTAGAAAAAGTTCTGAAATTATTTATCTTTGTCTAATTTTTTTACATCACAGAAACCTGACATTTTAACAGGGGTGTGTAGACTTTTTATAACTGTATAGAAAATATCTCTCAAATATGGTCTTTACAGTAAATATTGCCGTCCTTATCTTTTCAAGGTGTTCTTCACATTTTTAATGGGTCTTAAAGGTACTACCACTCTTTTCCTGCCAAGGTAAAGAAAAGGTGAGAATGCAGTTTGGAGGCTGGGTTCACACTATGTGCAGCCGCGGGGCACAGCAGGGGGTCTGGTGCATCCCCGTTCACCGTTTCAAGTCCAAATTCCTGAGCCAAAGGACCCTTCTGGGGAGAGGAAGAAGGAAGGAGGAGGTCCTGGTCCCTTAAAGCATATTAAACAGCACAGTGCTTGTGCTGTGTAATCTGTCCCCCTCTAAACTGTAAAGAAAAACCTGGCTGAACCTGCCACTTCCTGTATCCCCCCCCCTCTGCGCTGACCACGAAAATCAAGGCTGCTGATCTCCCCGGCTGATGTCAGAGGGTGATCTTAGCCCCTCCTGCAGAAGCCATCCATTGGAGCTGCACAGCGACCACGAGTCATGTGAACGACCTGAACATCGCCTTAAAATTGGCATTTACAAGCCTTGTTTTTTTTAAAAGACTTATACAGTGTGCTATGCCATCCTATAATAGAAGGGATGGCACAGCTTTATACTTTAGGGTTCACAAACACTTTAACAATAACTAGGTCACTTATTTAAGAAGGAAAGATAAAAAGGACCTCCTCAGACATGACATCCATGAATTCTTGTCTCTGATACTCTCTGCGACGGAGATGGCGATACACATGAAACTCCCCACTGCCAGCACCAGCACTGGAACCTAGAAAAAGTAAATGTGCAAGAAAGAGGATTTCAATTTATTTTACAGATGCAACACTTGAAGCTTTAAGCGTTTGTTACCCCAAAACTTCATATTCCTGATATGTGGCTGCTGTTCCATGTACTTGTATGAGAAAGTTTGCCGTTCTCTTTGTATTGCTTCCTTAGAAGCGTAACTTCACTTTTGTTTAGAAAAAAACATTCCCTCTGGGTGATCTATGTACATTGCAGGGTTTAAACCAAACGTTGTTGCAGATTCCTATCTTTTGTTATTCGGAAGAAATCACTGCTTATTCCTGTGTGCCGAGTGGGTCTAATAGGAGCGGTTTCATAATTATCAGTCAGCTGTGCACCTGCAGAAAACTAATGAGGAAATCTGCTGGGCCTGCACCCCTTTAGACGTGTACCTATTGGGAGTGTCTCACCCAAAAAAAAAGACATTTGGGTTGCAGGGGATGTCTGAAACTGACTTGTATCTTAGGCAGACTTCTGGGAAAATTGGTGAGCCAATCACACAAGCAGGAAATTATGTTTCTGGTGGTGGTCAGTACAACTCAAGGTAGCCATATTGCATTGCATTTTTAGAAAATTAAAGCAGCTGCAGATTGAAAACGAAAGGTAACTTTTAGTAACATTCAATCCCAATATAAATTGTGTCGCAATTGTATACGCTATATTATTTTTTCGTTATTTGATATTTTTGTTTCCCCATGAAAGTGGAGTTACCCTTTAAGCGAAATCCCTGGGGTTCCTGCCAGTCACTCTGCTGTCCTACTAAAAACTGACATGCTAAGTAGGAGAACACAACATGGTCAGTTCTCTAGCTATGCTGGGTACTCAGTATGCTCTCCTCCAATGATTAGACTTGTCCTGACACGCCCCCACTGCACAGCCATTCACTAGAAAGCTCAGTGTGCTGCTGCTTCTCCTCCTCCCCCACCTCTTATGCAGCTGAGAACAGAGGGAATGCGATCACTTAAACGGGTCCCGACCGGCACACGCCAATGTACATCGGCAGAAAGGCATGGCTGGGCAAATGGGCGTACCCATACGTCCCTTTAAATTTGCCGCCGTGCCATTGTGTGCGCCTCGCCGCCGGCGCGCGCCGACTGGGAGCTCCGTAAGTCAGGTCGCGGGTCACACGGACTCGATCGCTGCGGGGATACCTGCGATCGCCTCACGGAAAGGAAGAACAGGGAGATGCTAATGTATACAAGCATCTGCCTAGTGACAGTGTCACTGATCTCTGCTCCCTGTTATCGGGAGCAGAGACCAGTGACGTGTCACACATAGCCACGCCCCCCACAGTTAGAAACTCTCCAGGACATACTTAACTCCTTCACTGCCAGTGTCCTTTACACAGGAATCAGTGCATTTGTATAGCACTGATTGCTGTATAACCACTTAACAACCGGCCCATAGCCGAATGATGGCTACAGGGTGGTTTCTTAACCCTGGGAGGGCGTACAGTGACGTCCTCCCATAATTCTGCTCTCGCGCGCCCCGAAGAACATCCAGAGGACCCAACGCATCACGGATCCCGGTAAATGGCCGCTAATCGCATCCATTTACCATGTGATCTCTCCGTCAAATGATGGAGCGATCACATGTAAACAAATCGGTGTCATGACGCCGGTTCCTCTCCTCCCCTCTCTGTACCGATCGGTACACTGTGAGCGGAGGGGGGGGGGGGGAAATCGGATGGCAGCAGCGCTGTGGGCTGGATCTGTAGTGCCCACAGGGCTGCTCTGTGACAACTGCCATCCTTCCATCCATGCTCAGCCATCCCTCAATGTTCTGCCATACCCCGCCATAAGAACGATCATATTGGTCCACTGACCCAATTCACCATATGCCCGTGTTCTCTGCCTCCATGACCAGGACACGATACGAGCAGATCTTGCGGTTCATGCATTTCAATGACAATGAACTCTGTCATCCTCAAGATTACCCTGGATACGATCGGCTCCACAAAATTCGGCCCCTCGTAAACCACTTCAACCAACAGTTTGCAGCCTTATTTACTCCCGATCAAGTTGTCTGCGTAGAGGAGTCCCTGATTAAGTTTTCTGGCTGCTTGTCTATCAAACAGTATCTTCTCCGCAAGCGTTCCAGATATGGGGTCAAGATGTATAAACTCTGTGACAGGGCAACAGGCTATACAATAGGATTTTTATAACAGCTTACCTGTAAAATCCTTTTCTTTGAAGTACATCAAGGGACACAGAGCCATAGTAATCACTATGTGGGTTTTGGGCCACCTTCAGGTGATGGACACTGGCACAACCTAAGACAGGAAGTCCACTCCTTATATAACCCCTCCCACTACTGGGAGTACCTCAGTTTTTGTAGTAAAGCAATACACGTGTATAACAGAAAGAAGGGAGGGACCTCTGTGTCCCGTGATGTACTTCAAAGAAAAGGATTTTTACAGGTAAGCCGTTATAAAAATTCTATTTTCTTAAGCGTACATCACGGACACAGAGCCATAGTAATTACTATGTGGGATGTCCCAGAGCAATGCCAACTGAAGGGAGAGAGACAACAAAATTAGGGCACCATGAGATTAGGGGATTTATACTGCAGCTTGCATCACACTGCGCCCAAAGGCAATATCCTCATTATTTTTTAAATCTACCTGATAGAATGTGGTAAATGTATGGACTGAAGACTAAGTTGCGGCCTTGCAGATTTGAGCCATGGAGGCTTGGTGATGCACTGCCCACTTTGACTGCTCTCACCACATCAATAGAATGTAGTGACTTTTCTTCCGTAGAACCAGGTTCTGTAAAAAATTAAGGTAGAAACGTAGAACAATATCCTGGTTTAAATGAAAACCTGACACTACCTTTGGTAGAAAGTTAGGATGAGGACGCAATACTACCTTAACCTTATGAATAATTAAATATGGCTCTTTACAAGAAAGAGCAGCCAACTCTAGTACCCTACTTGCAGAAGATATGGCTACCAGAAAAACTAGTTTCCTTGTCAAAAGGACCAAGGAAATATGTCGTATCAGCTCAAAAATAGGATTTTTTTAACAGCTTACCTGTAAAATCCTTTTCTTTGAAGTACATCACAGGACACAGAGCCATAGTAGTTACTATGTGGGTTATAGGCCACCTTCAGGTGATGGACACTGGCATGCCCTAAACTAAAAAGTGGACTCCCTATATAACCCCTCCCACTGGAGGGAGTACCCCAGTTTTGCAACAAAGCAATACACGTGTATACCAAAGAAGGGAGGGACCTCTGTGTCCTGCGATGTACTTCAAAGAAAAGGATTTTACAGGTAAGCTGCTATAAAAATCCTATTTTCTTATCGTACATCACAGGACACAGAGCCATAGTAGTTACTATGTGGGATGTCCCATAGCAATGCCAACTGAAGGGAGGGAGACAACAAAAGTAGGGCACCAAGAGACTAGAGGACTCAAACTGCAGCCTGCAGTACACTGCGCCCAAAGGCGATATCCTTATGATCTTTTACATCTACTTGATAGAATCTGGTAAATGTATGGACTGAAGACCAAGTTGCGGCCTTGTAGATCTGAGCCATGGAGGCTTGGTGATGCACTGCCCAAGAAGACTAACAGCCCTGGTGGAGTGCGCTTTAATATGACAAAGGAGGAATTTTCCTCTTTAAATCACAAGCTTGAACAATCACTTGACAAATCCATTTAGAAATAGTAGATTTTGACGCTGCCTGTCCTCTTTTAGGACCGTCTGGCAACACAAACAAAACATCTGTTTTACGAATCTGAGTGGTCACTTTCAAATAGACCTTGACCTCTCTCACCACATCAAGAGAATGTAGTGACCTCTCTTCCACAGAACGAGGTTCTGGAAAAAATGAAGGCAGAAAAATATCCTGGTTTACATGAAAACCTGACGCTACCTTCGGTAGGAATTTAGGATGAGGCCGCAATACAACCTTATCCTTATCAAATATGGCTCTTTACAAGAAAGAGCAGCCAAAGTCAAACTCCTCCTGCAGAAGATATGGCAACCAAGAAAATTATTTTTCCTCGTCAAGAGGACCAAGGGAATATTTGGTATTGGCCCAAAAGGCTGCTTCTGTAAAGCCGACAGGACTAAATTTAAGTCCCAAGGGTTCAGGGGTGACCTGACTGGAGGATTAATCCGCGTTACCCCCTGAATAAAGTTATGAACCAGAGTGTATGAAGCAAGTGGTTGGGGGGGGGGGGGGGGAGGGGACCCACCAATAAAGCCGACATCTGGCCTTGACAGTACTCAAGGCCAGCTTAATTTCTAATCCTATCTGTAGGAATTCAAGGATCCTACCTATGACATATTTCCTGGGGTGCCAACCCCTGGACCCCTGGGTTTACACCAGGAGACATATGCCTTCCAGACTATAGTATATGACTTTGGAGGCCGGCTTCCTAGCATTAACCAAGTAGAAACTACTGAAGCCAACAGCCCACAATCTTTTAAAATGTGGGTCTCAATAGCCAAACCTCTACATTTAGCGAGAGTAGGTCTGGCCATAGCGGTAGGGTCCAAGGGTTCCCTACCGCCATTTTTACGATCTCGGCAAACCAAAATCTCCTGGGCCAAAAGAATCACCTCCTTTCCTTCTTGCTTGATCCTGCGAGAAGGCGAGGAATAGGCAGAACAGGAGGGAACGCATAGATCAGTGAAAAACTGATCCTACGGAAAAAAACAATGTATCTGTTCCGTATGCCATCGGATCCCTTGTCCTTGACACAAAGGTGTCGATCTTGTTGTTGAACCTAAACGCAAACAGATCCACGTCCGGAACTCCCCATTTTTGGCATACTGACAGTAAGATGTCGAGGTGAAGGGACCATTCTCCCGGGAACGATTGTTGGCGACTCAAGTAGTCCGCCTGTCAATTCTCTCTTCCTGGAATGAAAATTGCTGATAGGCAAGGAATGTTGTTTTGCCAAGATAGAATATGATTCACCTCTCTCTGGGCTCTGGACTTCTCGTGCCCCCTTGGTGATCGATATGGGCCACAGTTGTGGCATTGTTGGATTGGATCCTGACAGGACAATTCCGTAGTCTGAGCGTCCAGGCCTCCAGGGCCAGGCGTACTGCCCGAATCTCTAGAATATTGATGAACAAGGTCATCTCTGATTTGGACCACTTCTCTTGGACAGACGCTTCTTCCAGGACTGCTCCTCAGCCCAGAAGGCTGGCATCTGTTATCACTTTCCCCCAGTTGTGACACAATGGCATGACAACATTTACTAATTAAAGGAGACATTCATAAGAAAATTTTGAAAATTTATTAGAAAAACTCTACTTACCTTTCCCGCAGCAGGGTTTTCTGTGGTAAAACAACAGACCCAATCTTCACCCTTCATGGTGGGTTCTGTTAAACCTTCAGGAGCTGGGGATCCTCGAGGAAACCCAGAATCCTGGACCTGTAAAAGCACCTCCGCCAGTAAAAACTTTATGGTCTTAATACCAAAAAGTATTGGATCCCGGGGTCCAGCTCTCTAGAGAGAAGCGTTACAGGCAAGACCCCGTTTCTTCAGATACAAGGCCCGGGTACCAATCAATTCGGCCAAAAAAACACTTTGAATGGATCCGGCTGCATAGCTAGTCCCAGCAAGGATTGTTCCAGTGGAGCTCAACACAGCACATCTTTACTCGTGACCAACACCTTAGACACTGGCGAAAAAACAGAGGTACTCCCACCAGTGGGAGGCGTTATATAGGGAGTGCACTTTTTAATTTAGGCTTGCCAGTGTCCACCACCTGAAGGTGGGCTATAACCCAACATAGTAACTACTATGGCTCTGTGCCCCGTGATGTACGATAAAAAAGGCTGTTTCTGTAATGCTGACAGAACTAAATTCAAGTCCCAAGGGTTCAGGGGTGACCTAACCGGAGGATTAAGCCGCGTTACCCCCTAAATAAAGCTACGGACCAAAGAATGCAAAGCAAGTGGTCGCTGAAATAATACCGATAAGGCCAGCTTCATTTTTAACCCCATTTGCAGAAAGTCAAGAATTCTACCTATGATATACTTCCTGGGGTGCCAACCCCTGGATTCACACCAGGAGACATATGCCGTCCAGACTAATAAATATTGATTCTGGAGGCCGGCTTCCCTGCATTAACCAATGTAGATACCACTGAACCGGACAGCCCACGCTTCTTCATAATGTGGGTCTCAACAGCCAAACCGTTAAATTTAGTGTTTGTAAGGTAGGATGGAATGCCGGACTTTGCGAGAGAAGGTCTGGACGTGGTGGTAGGGTCCATGGGTCCCCTACCGCCATCTTTATGGATCTCTGCAAACCAAGATCTCCTGGGCCACAAGAATCACCGACTTCCCTTCATGCTTGATCCTGTGAAGAAGTTGTGGAAGCAGCAGAATAGGAGGGAATGCATAAATCAGTGAGAACTGATTCCACGGGAATACCAAGGCATCTGTTCCACAAGCTAGCGGATCTTTTGTTCTTGACAAAGGTGTCGATCTTTTTGTTGAACCTGGAAGCAAAACAGATCGACATCTGGAATCCCCTTTGACATATTGTCAGGAAGATATCGGGGTGAAGAGACCATTCTCCCGGGAACAACTGCTGGTGACTCAAGTAGTCCGCCTGCCAATTCTCTATTCCTGGAATGAAGACTGCTGACAGGCAAGCTACATTGTTTTCTGGCCAAGTTAGGATATGATTCACCTCTCTCTGGGCCGCACGATTTCTTGTGCCCCCTTGGTGATTGATATAGGCCACTGCTGTGGCATTGTCGGATTGGATCCAGACAGGACAATTCCGTAATCTGAATGTCGAGGCCCTCAGGGCCAAGCGCGCTGCTCAAATCTCTATAATTTTGATGGGCAAGGTCATTTATGACCTGGACCATTTCCCTTGGACAGTCGCCTCTTCCAGGACGGCTCCCCAACCCAAAAGGCTGGCATCTGTTACCACCTTCCAGGTAAATGGTAGGAAGGATTTTCCTTTCTGCAGAATCTTGGTTATCAACCACCAACTGAGGCTCTGGCGCACCTTTGGAGACAAGCACATTGGGAAATCTAGAGCTTGGACCTTCTTGTGCCAAGCCGATAGGATCCTGTTTTGCGGCAGTTTCGAATGAAAATGAGCATAAGGAACGGCCTCGAATGAAGCCACCATCTTTCCCAACAACCTCATGCAAAGTCGAATAGAAGGATTCTTCTTTGCCTGGACTACCTGAATCAACTCCCTTATGGCACTGATCTTCGCCTGGGGTAAGAATACCCTCTTCTGGGCTGTATCTATGATCAGACCCAAGTATTCCAATCTCCTTGATGGTTTTAAGGAAGATTTCTCTAAGTTGAGAATCCAACCTAGTTATTCCAGGTAGTTGACTGTGGTGACCATACTTTGGTCTAAGCAGGCTACCGACTGGTCTATCAAGAGCAGATTCTCTAGCTAAAATCGTTATACCTTGAGCCCTTAATCTGGCTAGAGGAGGGGCCAAAACCTTTACAAATACTCGAGGAGCAGTAGCTAGTCCGAAAAGCAGAGCTACAAACTGAAAATTAAGATTTTCTATCTTGAACCATAGATATTTCAGGTGAACGGGGAAAATCAGCACATGGAGGTATGCATCCTTGATGTCGATTGATGCCAGAAATACTCCACCTTGTAGGATGGAGACTACTGATCGGATATTCAAAAACCGGTTTAGATCTTTGACATCTAGAATGGGTCTGACCTCACCATTTGGTTTGGGTACCGTGAAAAGGTTTGAATAAAACCCCAATCCCTGCTCTTCCATGGGGACCACCGATATCAGCTTTTGAGACAAAAGATGGGCCAATGCTTGAAAGAGAGACTTCTTTTTCTCTGGATCCCTGGGAACGTTTGATCTGAGAAAAGGAGGAGACAGGGACTCTCGGAATTCTAGTTTGTACTCTAGAGTAATTGAGGAAGTCACCCATTTGTCTTGACACTCTTCCTAACAGACCCTTGAGAACTGCAGAAGTCTTCCCCCCACTCGAGCGAGCGGGGGCATCCCTTCAAAAGGAGGCTTTTGCATTTCGTTTTGTAGGTTTCCTTCCCCAGGACTTCATTTGTCCCTGGGGTTGACCCTGAGGTTTACCTCTTGAATTTGACGGTGGAGGCATTTGAGACTGCCTGGAGGCCGATGCTCTGGGCACTGGAGAAGAGGCTCGTTTAAATGAAATACACTTACTCCTTTTCCCAACTGGCAAAAGGGCACTTTTCCCATTAGAAATTCTTTGGATGTACTTATCCAGATCATCCCCAAACAGCCGTTCACCACGAAAAGGAAAACTAGCCGGGAGCTTTTTGCAGGGCGCTTTGGCTGACTCATTTTTCAACCATAGTATTCTACGCATATGCACCAGCCCCGGCGTGAGGCCTGGAGAATAGAATCTCTCATAGCGTCTATTGCAAAACATAACGCCCTTGGTAGCTCGGCCAAATCTTGGGCCTGCTGATCAGGAATAATCTTCAGCATTTGTTTAAACTGGTCTCTCAAGGATTGACATACCTCAATTGCTGCCAGCGGAGACTGAGTTATTGAACCTGCCAGAGAAAAGGTGTTTTTTTAATAGGAATTCCAACTTTTTATCCATTGGATCCCTAAGCATTTGAGCATTGTCTACCGGACAAGTCAAACTTTTATTCACAGGAGATAGCGGCGTCAATTGCTGGTATCTCCCATTTTTTATTAAACTTTTCCTCCATACGATAAAGTGTTGAAAACCTTTTAGGAGGATAAAAATGCTTATCTGGGTGATCCCACTCAGAATACATAAGCTTTTCCAGCAATGAATGGATAGGAAAGGCATGCGCAGCTTGGGGAGGCTTTAGCGAACCCAAACAAAAAGTAGGCTTGTCAGCCGACTCCGTTATGGGTAGCATAAATGTGGAGCGGACCAATTCAATAAGAGCTTGTACCATCAATCTTTCAGATTGTGAACCATCAGCCTCTTCCCGGTCCCCTGAGAAAATTCATCATCTCCCACCCCAGTTCTTCAGTTTGAGGGTCCTGTTTGAGGGTAACGGAAGGGGACTTATCGTGCTTAGTCCCACTCTGGGATGCGATTAAAGCGCTAACCTTTGCTCCAATACTAATATGGTTGAGGAAAAAAATTTCTTCAGTAACATAGACAGGGGCTGCAGTGTTGGAAACAGTTGCAGTCCCTCTTAAGCCCTTTTTTGGGGTGTTTTTATCCCCCTTCTGACCATAGCTAGATGCACAAATGCAGAGGTACTACCAGAAGAAATCGCATTCACTGCTTGAGCAATAGTCCAGCAACTGCCACTGCTATTAACGCTCATATATAGGCAGTGGACTTCCTGTCTTAGGGTGTGCCAGTGTCCATCACCTGAAGGTGGCCTATAACCCACATAGTAATTACTATGGCTCTGTGTCCCGTGATGTACGATTAAGAAACATAGTTTTATGGTTTACGAGGGAAGAGATAGTCACGTAGAACCCGAGAACTGCCCAGACTACATAGGGAGCGCTAGTAAGATCATGTGGGACTCGGTGTCACCCTTATTCGGAAAGGGGTACCACTTGTACGTGGACAATTATTACACAAGCATGCCACTTTTTAGTCACCTTTTTGATTGTGGAATTGGCGCATGTAGCACCGTGCAATCTAATCGCCGGGGGGGGCTTCCTCCAAGGGCTTGTAGAATCCCGACTTAGACGGGGGGAGAGAGCCTGCTTGAAATGTAATAATTTGTTAGCAGTGAAGTGGAGGGATACACGGAATGTTTTTGTTCTGTCCTCCCTTAATGCAGATACGACAGTCCAAATTCCTACGGCGACTGGCGTTGTGGAGAAACCCCTCTCTGTCCATAAATACAACCTTAACATGGGAGGGGTGGACCTCAACGACCAGTTGTTGGCGTCGTACCCAATTGCCCATAAGGCCAGACGCTGGTACAAAAAAAGTGTCTGCATATTTATTCCAATTGGCTCTGCTGAATGCTTATGTGCTATACAAAGCTTCAGGACGAACTGGATCCTTCCTTAAATTCTAGGAAGAGATCGTCACAGCCCATCTGTTTCCAGACGGTGCTGTGGCCCACCTTCCCAACGCAAATGCAGTGAGCCGGCTGCATGAGAGGAATTTTCAGTATGTCCTCCCTGGTACCCCTACCCAAAGAAATCCCCAAAGAAGAGGTTGTGTCTGCAGAAAAACATGGATTTAGGCATGACACCCGCTTTTATTGTCCCTCCTGTCCTGACCAACCTGGTCTCTGCATCGGTGACTGTTTCAAACGCTACCACACACTAGTGGAGTATTAGCATAGGGTACAGCATTGCACAGTCCTAGGGCACACTTACACAGGGTCTCTAAAGATGAGATGGCCATCACATTTTGAGAGACCCTAATCTGGAACGTTTACAGTTTATATAAAAGTGCAAAACAAAAAAACCAAAAAAAACACACAAAAACAACTTTAAAAAAGCCAAAAATAGTTTGGTTTTATTTTTCTTCTCTCTCTATTGTTCTCTTTCTTATGTTCGCTCTCTATTGTTCCTGTATTTTAGAACGGTAATGTTTTATCGAACATATTTGCTTTGCAGGTATAAAATGTCTTATTGGGGAATTGGCGCTGTCCAGCTATATGTGCATAGGTAGTGATACCAAATATTAATATTGTGCGTGTAACAAATATATTTGCAAGGGTTGAGGTATCTCAAGTGTAAACAGTACACCTAATAGGTATGATGTGATAAAGTGCAACGTGCTCCTAAAATATATGTAAAAATGCCATTATACCAAATGATTATATATAAGTCCATATCCAATATGGTGAAAAAAGTGTTTAAAACAATCTATAAAACAATGGAGCTGACAGTGCTCCGATAACCGGCTCGCAGCTCGTGATACTCACACGTCAGCATCTCTCTGTTCGAGCTTGTGTATGTTCTGGTTTCCAGCTGTCGGGCGGTGGAACGCACGCCACACCACGCTGCCCAGCAGCTGCGAGCCGGTTATCAGAGCACTGTCAGCTCCATTGTTTTATAGATTGTTTTAAACACTTTTTTCACCATATTGGATATGGACTTTTAACAATAAACTTCAGTTTTTTTCGGATTCACGCTATGAAGTATTTTCTTTCCTCACTTCATATGAATGCTTTTTACTGGGGATACTACTACGCCAGAGCTGGATAAAATACCCCTGGACGGAGGATCACTTCCCGGTTTCGCCATCGCAGGATTGTCTACATATGCCTTTTACCCCTGCAGGGGTTAGGCAGTCCGGTGAGTGCAAGCACGAGTGGGGGTGCAGTGAAGGACGGGACACGATCAGTTAATCCTGAGACTACGTTTTTCTTCACCAGAAGGACACACTTTTAGGACTCTTGATTTTGGACACTCACTTTTCATAAGTTCTTGTTTTCTATACACAAAAATTTCCTTTAAATTTTGGACTTTTTATGCACATATGCTGGGGATTTCTATTTTTATTTTTATTTTCTAATTAAATAATTGTTTGCTTGGATTGTCAAATATTGGTTTGATTGCCACAATTGTTTATTTACTGGATTCTGTTTTTTCTGCCATTTTTCAACTTATAGGCATATTCCTCTATACACATATAATCATTTGGTATAATGGCATTTTTGCATATATTTTAGGAGCACGTTGCACTTTATCACATCATACCTATTAGGTGTACTGTTTACACTTGAGATACCTCAGCCCTTGCAAATATATTTGTTACACGCACAATATTAATATTTTGTACACGTATCTACAAACCTTTTTAGCACTTGTACGAATCACTACCTATGCACATATAGCTGGAGAGCGCCAATTCCCCTGTTTAAAACTTTTTTACTTTTTGATTTCACCTTGGTGATTTTCATTTATAGGGGGGCAGCAGTCTTTCCTTGTCTCTATATTCCTAAGCGCGGAATTATTATCATAAAATAAAATGTCTTACTGTTATACTGTAAAGTTTTACTTTGTTTTATTGTTAACCATCATTTGCTTAGCAGGTATGCCATTCAGCTGGCTGCAGCACGGGTGTATTTATTTATACGTAAAAGCCATGACTCCAGCGCTGTATGAGGTGATTTCCACCGCAGTATTTAAAAAAAAAAAAAAGGGGAAGCATGGGCAGCAGGGGTGGAGGAGCGATTTGCTCCTACCATTAGGGGCGGATTGCCCCCATGCTTCGGCATATATTTTTTAGGTACAGATTGTGCTAAAAAAAAAAAAAAAAAAAAGTTGTTTTATTGAGTCATTAGAAGTGGGTGGATGAAGGGCGGTATTCTAATGGTGGGCATACCCACCGATCAATCTTTTTTTTTTTTCGTTCAGCCCACAGGCTGCAAAAAAAAAAAAAAAAAAAAAAAAAAAAAAGGAACATACAATATATGCCCAACAAGGACCAGCAACGTACTGGTATGTTGCTGGACTTTGAGTGGCTATACCAGAATGATGCCTGCAGGTTTAGGTATCATCTTGGTATCATTCTTTTCAGCCAGCGGTCAGCTTTCATGTAAAAGCAATCCTAGCGGCTAATTAGCTCCCTCCCACTGCTTGTAAAAGCAGTGGGAGGGAGCGCCCCCCCCCCACCATCTCCCATTGTTTTCTCTGGCTCTTGTGTCTCAGCAGGGAACCCAAGAATGCAGCCGGTGGTTCCGCCAGCTGACCATAGAGCTTATCAGAGAGCAAAAGGGCTCCAATCATCTCTATGACCTAAGAAACCGGAAGCTACAGCCATTTCGTGACTTTGACTTTTGCCGGATATAAACGGCGCCATTGGGAAATTGGGAAAGCATTTTATCACACCGATCTTGGTGTGGTCAGATGCTTTGATGGCAGAGGAGAGATCTAGGATCCAATAAACCCCAATTTAAAAAAAAAAAAAAAAAAAAAAAAAAAAAAAAAAAAAGGTAGTACCTGTCACTACCTATATTTTTTTTAAAATAAAATCAAAAGCAAAATAAATAATTAAAAAAAAAAAAAAAAAAAACACCCTGATCTCTTCCCCCCCCCCCGTGCTCATGCGCAAAGACGAACGCAAGCGTCAGTCTGGTGTCATATGTAAACCGCAATTGCACCATGCATGTAAGGCAGTAATTTTAGCAGTAGACCTCCTCTGTAAATCTAAAGTGGTAACCTGTAAAGGATTTTAAAAATATAAGATCATCTTGTTTTTTTCATCAAACATTTTTGGCAATATAGTGTGTGTTTTAGTACATTAAAATTAAAAAAAGTGTTTTTTTTTTTTTTTTTCAAAAAAATTGCGTTTGAAAAAAATTGCGTTTGAAAAAAATTGCTGCGCAAATATTGTGTGAGAAAAACTAAACATTTTAATCTGTAGGGCCTTTGCTTTAAAAAAAATAAATAAATATTAAAGTATATATAATATTTGGGGGTTCAAAGTAATTTTCTAGCAAAAAAAATGTTAATGTAAACAAAAAGGGTC
Organism: Aquarana catesbeiana; assembly: GCF_042186555.1. Lineage (NCBI taxonomy): Eukaryota > Metazoa > Chordata > Amphibia > Anura > Ranidae > Aquarana > Aquarana catesbeiana. The sequence continues at coordinate 668,413,714 of NC_133325.1, forward strand.
AGAAAAGGCTTTACCTTTAAGTGGTTACAAGAGTGGGTGATGTGTGACATAAGCTTCTAATGTGCATAAAATGCCAGGACAGTTCAAAACCAACCCCCCCCCCCCCTTCCCCCTAAATCACATTTTTTTGGAAAGTAGACACCCCAAGCTATTTGCTGATAGGCATGTTGAGTCCATGGAATATTTTATATTTTGCCACAAGTTTTGGGAAAATGACAAACTTTTTTTTTTTCTTTTTTGCACAAAGTTGTTACTAAATGATATATTGCTCAAACATTCCATGGGCATATGTGGAATTTCACCCCAAAATACATTCTGCTGCTTCTCCTGAGAACGGGGATACCACATGTGTGAGACTTTTTGGGAGCCTAGCCGTGTACGGGGTAGAAATGTGAAGGCCTGGAAAAAAAAAAAACGGAAAAATTTGGAAAAAAAAAACGCTTTTTTTTTTTCATTTTTTTTCCTGAAGGCTTGTTTGTTTTTTTCCCAAAAATTGGAAAAATTGAAAAAAGAAAAAAGAAAAAAGAAAAAAGAAAAAAAAAAAAATGTGGAATATTTTATTTTAACATGATGAATAAGATATTTTAAGACAGGGTGTTCAAATATTTTCCAAATCATTTATAAAATAAAATTTATGATATCAGATTATTCTAATTTCTGTGCACTGAGTGAGGACAAGCAAGTCCTAGGTAACAAACTGAACCCTCCAATACAACAACCGTATGCATTTCTTCCTTTAGGAGGTGCTGTGCTGCTATTTTAACAAGAAAAAGGTTTCAGTTTTGCTTTTGCATGTTAGTGGGTGTGTTTGGTTTGTTCTGTCCTCTTCACTAGGCCTCAAAAGCATTGGAAGAAAATACAGAGGAACAAAAAGGACCTGAAAGTATATACTTAATTAAAAAAGGTAGAATCACATTTATGCGAATCTGAATCCAGAAAACTGAATCATTTAGCTACATTAGTTTATCTTTATAAACTTTTGTGTAAATAATAATTTAATTACCAGTAATCTGGTTCTTCCCCCACCCCACACACAACCATAGATTAGTGTCTTCTTGCAAAGTAGTAATTTTTTTCTTGTTTTTATTTGCTACTCCCCTCAGAAAAATGGTGAGACCAACATCTAGCATATGAAGGCATTTTCACATTACAAGTTCTTCTGAAAAGAAAAATGTGATTTGCAAATATTGTCAGATGAAATATGCATTTCCAAATGCTACCAGGATGACAAAACACATTCTTGTATATAACAAATGTCCTGTAGATATTAATCCTTCATGGATCGTAGTGAAGAGGACAACAATGATGACAATGCACATAGTTTTTCTCAACGTTCTTGTAACAGAATTACTTTCAATCTTAAAAAGACAAAATAGTGCTAATGTAGCATTTTTTAAAATTTTTCCGTAAATTTCCATTTTTTTCCCCCCCAAAAAAGTTTTTTTTTCCAAGCTTCAAAATTTCTGGAAATTTTACATCTCTGGTACGGGGTACCGAAAACCAAAGCACCACCTTCAGGCTAAGGGCGTAAAATGGCGATTTCACTCCTCACTACCTATCACAGTTTCGGAGGCCGTGAAATGTCAAGATAGCACAAAACCCCCCAAATGACCCCATTTTGGAAAGTAGACACCCCAAGCTATTTGCTGAGAGGCATGGTGAGTATTTTGCAGCTCTCATTTGTTTTTTGAAAATGAAGAAAGACAAGAAGAATGTATTTTTTTTTTCTTTTTTCAAATTTTCAAAACTTTGTGACAAAAAGCGAGATCTGCAAAATACTCACCATACCTCTCAGCAAATAGCTTGGGGTGTCTACTTTCCAAAATGGGGTCATTTGGGGGGTTTTGTGCTATCTTGGCATTTTATGGCCTCCAAAACTGTGATGGGTAGTGAGGAGTGAAATCTAAAATTTACCCCCTTAGAAATCCTGAAGGCGGTGATTGGTTTTCGGGGGTCCTGTACGCGGCTAGGCTCTAACACATGTGGTATCCCTGTACTCAGGTGAAGCAGCAGAATGTATTTTGGGGTGTAATTCCACATATAACCATGGCATGCGTGAGCAATATATCATTTAGTGACAACCTTGTGTAATTTTTCATTTACTTGTGACAAAAAAAATAAAAATATTCAATGGGCTCAACATGCCTCTCAGCAATTTCCTTGGGGTGTCTACTTTCCAAAATTGGCTCATTTGGGGGGGGGGGTTGTACTGGCTTGCCATTTTAGCACCTCAAGTAATGAGATATAGCATCTACAAACTAGGGTACAACCTTTTGCGCAAACCAATAAATATATGCTTATTGACATTTTTTTTTTTTTTTTTTTTTTACCAACGACATGTGTCTGAATACATTTTGGCCTAAATGTATGACTAAAATTTAGTTTGTTGGATTTTTTTCTATAACAAAAAGTAGAAAATATTTTTTTTTTTTTTTTTCAAAATTTTTGCTTATATCGGAAAAAAATAAAAATCACAGAGGCAATCAAATACCATCAAAAGAAAGCTCAATTTGTGGGGGGGGGGGGGGGGGGGACGCAAATTTAGTTTGAGCACAGCATTTCATGACCACACAATTACCAGTTAAAGCAGCGCAGTGCCAAATTGTAAAAAGTACTCTGGTCATTGAGCAGCCAAATCTTCCGGGGCTGAAGTGGTTAAAGGAACAGAATTTTTTTTTTTTTTTTTTTTTTTTTTTTTTAGGGTAACAAACACTTTAACATTGTACTTTAACTCAGTAATATAAGAATGTTCAGCTAGAAATAATACTTACCCATAACATCTCTGACAAATTCTGGTGGAGCTCTTGGGTTCCATTCTTTTAGCCTTTCAGGTATTGGGGCAGGTTTGTCCTGTAACACAGAGGATACTAATTCTAATTAGGTGGGTTTTTATACACAACTCCACTGTTACGCTATAGCTGTAATTGGCTATTTTTACATTTGTCTCTGGTTTTTCAGGCACGCTTCAAGGCTTTGTAAAAAAAAAAAATACTTGTCATAGAAACGTGAATTGGGAAGCTTCAAAAAAAAAAATAAATAAAAAATATATATAATACTTGGTGATATATGCAGGCCTTATCCTGATATATTATAGCGGCAAAATTATTTTTGGGTAACATTTTTTTAAGCTGGCACACTGGCAAAAAAAAATCCTTAATAGTCACAAATGGTATAAATCCACTTGAGCTAGGTTTACACTTCTACCTTCTGTGAAAAGCAATCTGTGGTGGATTGCTGCTCAGAGTGTGGCTAAGCACTCCTGAATGCCTGTTTTTTCTGTACAGCAATTTTCAATGGGACTAATGTGTTTGCAACCGCAAGGCCAAGTGTCTCATGGTTGCAGTGTGACCCCATTTCCTTGAATGTGCATTGCCATGCTAAAATTTGCAGCGGTATGTGAACATTCCACTCTGACTGTATTAGTAGGCTTTAGGAGGGTGGTCAAACCATGGCTCCACTTGCCTGTTTTTCCAATCAAAACCCCATTCCCATCTGCCCCTTCCCATGTGAAAGAGGCCCCAGTGTGAACCAAATTCCTTTGCAAACCCAGAAATTATATTGTAAAAGTAGTGCTGATGTCACCACCATGCTGACCCCTCCCTCCCTTCATCCCCATGCTATACACACACACATGGATACTCACATCTCCAGTGCTCCCTCATCCATCACTGTCAGCACAAAATACCTAGTGCTTCCAAGTACAGGAAAGAATGGGACCTACTTCCATGGTGAAGTGTGCAGCTCAGCAGCCAATCACTATGCCCGATTTAAAATGTTTTTTAGTGAAAATTGTTGAAACAGTTTAAACATTATTTTTGGGCTAACTGGTAAGTGTGCTGAAGAATTTTTTTGTATAACTTGATCCGTTTGCCTACTTTACCCTAGAACAACATGACCCATCAGATGTATAGCAGACACCCTCTTGTGCAGATTCTGTGCAAATAAAGATTTTATTGGAATGTGGCATTTGCACATTTACAGTGGGGAAAATAACTTTTTGATCCCCTGCAGATTTTGTAAGTTTGCCCACTTACAAAGAAATGAAGGATCTATAATTTTTATCATAGGTGTATTTTAAATGATAGAGACAGAAGATCAACCAAAAATTCAGAAAAAAAAAAAAAAAAAACACATGATAGAAATGTTATACATTGAGTTGCAGTTCACTGAATAAGATAAGTATTTGATCCCCAAGCAAAACATGACTAAATACTTGGCGGAGAAATCCTTGTTGGCGAGCACAGAGGTAAGATGTTTCTCGTAGTTTGTGTCCAGGTTTGCACACATCTCAGGAGGGATTTTGGTCCACTCTTCTTTACAGACCTTCTCTAAATCCTTAAGGTTTCTTGGCTACTCAAAGTTTCAGCTCCCTCCATAAATTTTAGGATTAAGGTCTGGAGACTGACTAGGCCACTCCATGACCTTAATGTGCTTCTTCTTGAGCCACTCCTTTGTTGCCTTGGCGGTATGTTTTGGGTCATTGTCATGCTGGAAGACCCATCCATGACACATCTTCAGTGTTCTGGCTGAGGGAAGAAGGTTCTCATCCAAGATTTTAAAATACAAGGCCCCCTATAGAGCTCAATATTGGTCTCATCTGACCACAGCGCTTTCTCCCAATCCTTCTTGGAATCATTTAGATGTTCATTAGCAGACTTCAGATGGACCTATACAAGTGCCTTCTTGAGGAAGGGGACCTTGCAGGCGCTGCAGGATTTCAATCCATGTCGGTGTATTGTGTTACTAATGGTTTGTTTGTTGACTGTGGTCCCAACTGCCTTGAGATCATTCACAAGCTCCTCCTGTGTAGTTCTGGGCTGATCCCTCACTTTTCTCATGATCATCCTTACCCCATGAGGCGAAATCTTGCATGGAGCTCCAGACCGAGGGCGATTGATGGTTATTTTGTATTTCTTCCATTTGCAAATATCGCTCCAACAGTTGTCTCCTTCCCACCAAGCTTCTTGCTGATGGTCTTGTAGCCCATTTCAGCCTTGTGCATCTTGTCCCGATGTCCTTTGACAGCTCTTTGGTCTTGACCATGATGGTGAGGTTTGAACAAAAGTAAAAGATTCTGTGGACAGGTGTCTTTTATACACATAACAAGTTATCGTTAGGAGCACCTTCTTAAATTGACAGGACTAATCTGTGTACAACATGAGCACATACTGTAGCCAGTCTGTGAGAGACAGAATTATTGTTGGTTGGTAGGGGATCAAATACTTATATTATTCACTGAACTGCAACTCAGTTTATAAAATTTGTTTTTTCTGGATGTTTGGTTGAACTTCTGTCTCTATTATTTAAAATACACATGACAACAATTATAGACCCTTAATTTCTTTGTAAGTGAGCAAAACATACATCTGCAGGGGATCACATACTCATTTTCCCCACTGATAAGCTTTCATTAATTTATGTAAAACCTTTATCCTAAAAGGAAAAAAAAACTGGAGTTTGCTTTAAATTTGTTAGTCTAATCTAAATCTGCTAGTACAGCCCCGCCCCCCAGGCTGATAATACTGCTGTCCAAATTTGCCCCCTATGTTTTTTCATCCAAAGAGAAAAAAAAAAAAAGGAAAAAAAAAAAAAAAAAAAGGAAAAACTAATGCAGCCACCACATCTAATGATTGCAATATATTACATTTTTCATGTTAAGTTTAATACCGCTTTAAGCACCTTGGTAAACATACCCCAAAAATACACTATATTGTCAAAACTATTGGGACACCTGCCTTTACATGCACATGAATTTTAATGGCATCCCAGTCTTAATCTGTAGGGTTCAATATTGAGGTGGCCCACCCTCTGCAGCTATAACAGCTTCAACTCTTCTGGGAAGGCTGCCCACAAGGTTTAGGAGTGTGTCTATGGGAATGTTTGACCATCGGGTTGAGGTCAGGACTCTGTGCAGGCCAGTCAAGTTCCTCCACCCTAAACTCGCTCATCCATGTCTTTATGGACCTTGCTTTGTGCACTGGTGGGCAGTCATGTTGGAACAGGAAGGGGCCATCCCCAAATTGTTTCAACAAAGTTGGGAGCATGGAATTGTCCAAAATGTCTTGGTATACTGATGCCTTAAGAGTTCCCTTCACTGGAACTAAGGTGCCAAGCCCAACTCCTGAAAAACAACCCATTGCACAAAGCAAGGTCCATAAAGACATGGATGAGCGAGATTGGGGTGGTAGAACTTGACTACCCTGCACAGAGTCCTGACCTTAATCTGATAGTACACCTTTGGAATGAATTAGAGCGGAGACGGCGAGCCAGGCCTTCTCATCCAACATCAGTGCCTGACCTCACAATTGCTCTTCTGGAAGAATGGTCAAACATTCCCATAGACACACTCCCAAACCTTGTGGACAGCCTTCCCAGAAGAGTTGAAGCTGTTATAGCTGCAAAGGGTGGGGCAACTCAATATTGAACCCTATGGCCTAAGACTGGGACGCCATTTAAGTCCATGTAAAAAGGCAGGCGTCCCAATACTTTTGACAATATAGTGTATATATTTTTTGTATAAAAGGTGCAAAAACATACTTTATTTACTGCACACTGCCGCAGACCTCAGGTCCCTCAGCACAACTTTCCCAACATCAGGGTGCGAGCGCACCGAGTATGGGTATCAAAGTGACAGCTCAGGCACCAGCACCTGTCCCTCAATTAGCCTGGAGAGAGGAGGAGAGCGCAATGCGGCGGTGTACCGCGGGGCAGTGACGCACACAGAAAACTAGTACACACGTAAGGATGGCTCCATAGGACTCTATGAGAGAAAGGAGCCACCCTGAGATCAGAGAGGGGGCAGCGATTAGAGGGCAGAAAAGGGAGGCATTGAGATCACTTGAAGGCTAAGCCATTCCTACTTTTCACTGCACTACTTGTGACCAAGGTCCTCTTCTCCCTAAACTGCCCCCCCCCCTTCTCATGCTCTATAGTTGGGAGTCATGCATGGGGAATATAAGGAAGATTTCATTGATTCCGATCTGATCTTGTTAGGAATATAATGTGCATTATAATTTACCATGCAGGATTATAGAAAGGCACTGTATGGGGTGTCGGGTTCGTTCCTCATCATCAGAGATCAGATCTATTTTATTACAGTGACCAATCACAGCCGTACACCTACCGGGTTCCTCATCAGCCGCTCCAGCTTCAGCCTCTGCTCGTCGGTAGCATTTTTCGGTATGACCAGAGGCTGGGGCTCTTTTTTGGGCCGAGCTGGTTTCGAAACTTCAGATTCTGCCGCCATACTCACTACTTACTGCTCACTTCTTGTTTACATCGGCGCGGACCGATGACATCATCTCTTTTAGAACGCTTCCCATTCGCAGGGGACTCTTCATTTACGGGCACAGAGACGCCATTTTTTTGGAGACTACAGCGTGAATTTGGCGTGGGCTGTCCACAACAAAATGTCTGTCTCGGAGGTCCCAGTACCTCTGGTGAATAAAATAGAGAATACTTGCAGATCCCTCTGGGGGGCTTACAACAGTTTATCAGTGTTTCTAGCTTTCAGCCAAACTTGCCTACTTTAAAGTGGCCCTTCACCCTCCATCTTTTACAAAAGAACATTTGTTTTAAACACAGTGTTATGTATTCATGCTGCATGGCAGCACTTCCACTTTTATCACCTAGGCAAAACATTTTTCCTGCACCCAGCTGGAGCACATAATAATACACTCACCGGCCACTTTATTAGGTACACATGTTCAATTACTTGGTAACACAAATTTCTAATCAGCCAATCACATGGCAGCAACTCAATCCATTTAGGCATCTAGACGTGGTGAAGATGACTTGCTGAAGTTCAAACCAAGCATCAGATTAGGGAAAAAAAGGGAATTTGGATAACTTTGAACATGGCATTAATGTTGGTGCAGGGCGGGCTGCTCTAAATATTTCAAACGCTGCTGATCTACTGGGATTTTCACACACAACCATCTCTAGGGTTTACAGAGGATGGTCCGAAAAAGCAAAAATATTCAGTGAGTGGCAGTTGCGTGGACCAAAATGCCTTGTTGATATCGGAGGTCAGAGGAGACTGGGCAGACTGGTTCAAGATGATAGAAAGGCAACCATAAGGCTACTTTCACGTTGAAGGCGTTTTAGCGCTAAAAAAAATAGCACCTGTAAAGTGCCTGGAAACGGCCTCCCATGCCGCCCGAGTGTTTTCACAATTGGGCGGTGCGCTTGCGGGACGTTACAAAAAGTCCTACAAGCAGCATCTTTGGGGCGGTTTGAGAGAGCTGTATACAGCGTTGTTAAACTGCCCCTGTCCATTGGAATGCATGGACAGCGCTTCCGAAGCACCTGAAAAGCGCTTCCAAAGCGCCGCAATAAGGGCAGTTTTAACCCTTTCTTCATCACCTAACGGGGGGTTAAAAGCACCTTTTTTCCATTTGTCAATTGTTCATCCATCCAGCAGGTGGCCCTGTCCTCCTTTTTTCCAATTGGGAGTTTTTTCTAGTACATTATAGTACAATTTGGTGTTATTAATCTTGTGTTGTTCTAACTCAATTTGTCGGACAATTTTATTTTCATTAATTTTTTACATACATGTTACATATGAATTTTATCCTCGGTTCAGACATTTATATGTCCGTGTTATATAAAACATTGTATGCATTTGAATAGTGAGGCTAATGCTGCGTACACACGAGCGGACTTTACGGCAGACTTTGTCCAGCGTACTTTTCGATGGACTTTACGACGGACTTTCCGAATGAACGGACTTGCCTACACACAATGAACCAAAGTCCGACGGATTCGTACGTGATGCCATACGACCGGACTAAAACAAGGAAGTTCATAGCCAGTAGCCAATAGCTGCCCAAGCGTCGGTTTTTGTCCGTCGGACTAGCATACAGACGAGCGGACCTTTCGACCAGACTTGAGTCCGTCGGACAGATTTGAAACATGTTTCAAATCTAAGTCCGTCAAACTTTTGAGAAAACAAAGTCCGCTGGAGCCCACACACGATCGAATTGTCCAACGAAATCCGGTACGCCGGACCAAGTATGCCGTAAAGTCCGATTGTTTGTACGCGGCATTAGAGTGCAATGATGGTTATTGTCTCTGAGGCTTGGTCAACAACAGGTAGGATGTGATGCGATATAAACATTCTCACATCGAGGCTGGGTTAACAGCCAGTGTTCTATCAGAAAGCAGCTACCCATCAGAAAGTGCATCCGAAGTGACGTTCCATCTCGACCATCTTGGTACATCCGCACTAAGCCTACATTCAGAAGACGGCAAGCGGACATCTTTTTACACCCACCGAAGTCTTGCATTTCACACTTATTTTTACCAGTAAACTGATCTTATATCGTGAAATACAGTATTTTTAAATCTGTCAAACTGTTTTGATGTTGAAAGCATCGGTCTTCTCTCAGATTAGCAAACCTGTGAGATCAGCAGGCATGCCGCTGCTTTTATAATTCAACATCAAAACAGTGTCACGGATTTCAAAATACTGTACTTCATGATATAACATTAGTTTACTGGTAAAAATAAGTGTGAAATGCAAGACTTCAATGGGTGTAAAAAGATGCCCACTTGCCGCCTTCTGACTGTAGGTTTACTACAGGCGAGTGTAGGTGTACCAAGATGGCCATGCTGGAACGTCACTTCCGTTACATATTCTTATGGGTAGCGGCTTTCTGACCAGACACCGGCAGGATATAAACATTCTCACATCGAGGCTTGGTTAACAGCCGACATAATGTGACGTGTCATAGAAGAATCACTCCTCTGTCTAATCTCACATCGAGGCTTGGAGTTGATTCATCTCTCATATTGAAGCTTGACTCCCGCAAGCGGCCATTCTTTTTTAGAACCTGTTTTGCATAATTGACTATATAAATGGAGTCCACCCCTGCTGTTTGGATATAAATACAGCGAAGCGTTAGCGGCACATACATGCCCCCAATGATATCAGTTGTGACGAAACATGTAGGGCGGAGCCTATGTATGTGCCGTCGCCATGCTGTTTAAACTGTATACACAAACCTGTTTGTTTCCATGCATGGACCATTTTCCTTGGATTGATTTTATACGCTTGTTACCTTTTATTGAATGTGAGTACCCTTCATCCCTCTTATGACATTAAAGAGTGTTTTTCGTGTAGCACCCTGTTTAGGCAGGGTTGCTCCTAAATTTACCTGCCAGGTGTAGTTACCTTGGCTCATCGTTAGGGATCAAATGATTTCACCCTAAGTCTAGAATTGCTGCCCTTCTCTCTACTGCCGCTAGGTGGCCGGGTATCTGGAGGCATTAGATAAGACAAAGGCAAAGCAAGGACAGATTAGGAGTATATGGGGTATCTCAGCCAATGGGCAGGGGTTTTATTAAATCTCTTGACCTGCTGGGAGAACCTATATATTTGGGTGGAGTCAGGTGATCGGTGTTCTGTGCCACCTGGATGGCTGTCTGGGTGGACGTGTGTTGTATTGCCCGGGCTGCTAGGCCAGAGCTTGGGCCTATCCCAGGCACATCTGGCTGCTAGGCTGTCTGAGGTCCTATCCAGAAGCAAGAGAGCAGCGTAGGATTGGGACCATCCACCTTGTTACCAGGGACCACTGTGAGTAGCTAAAGCAAGTACCAGAGCAGTATTCTCACCAACCGGGGACGGTGAAGAATGGGGAAACTTCAGCAGGTGTCAAGCCAGGGACCCAGCCAGCAGAGGTGACGCTTTTCAGAGCAGCCTTGTGTGTCAAGCCAGGGACCGAGCAGGCCAGTGGGGTGAATCTTGAGAAGTATCCGGAGTTTCAAGCTAGGGACCCAGCAGAGAAGCAGGGATGACGCTTGAGAAAGATACTAAAGTGAAGACTGGAAGAGCTCAAGGGATTCTGTAGCAGTGAATCAGCAAGTCTAGTGAGAGAGACAGGGCGCTCAGTGGGTTGAGGAACTACAAGAAGTGGTTGTAAAGAAAGTGAAGGAGTTTGTTACAACTTAGGAACTGTTCTAAGACTGTTGCCATAGGAGACAGCATGCATTTTTTTGCTAGAAAATTATTCAGAACCCCAAACATTTTATTATTTCTGACATCAGAGGCCCTGAAGAATAAAATAGTGGTTGCAATTTTTATGTCAAATGATATTTGTGCAGTCATTAATCTAACACAAATTTTCAGGAACACAAACACTTGACAAATACAAATGAATTTTAGTGCACAAAAACACAATATATTTTTCCAATTTTTTGTAAAATATAAAAAAAATGATGTTGCACTGAGTAAATAGATACCAAACTTGCCAAGATTCAAAATTGCGCACAATTGAGAAATGGCAACAATCTATAAAACCCAAAATTGTTCATAGGTGATGCTTTAAAAGCTTTTATAGGTTATCATTGTAGAGTTAAACATAAGCTTTGACACTAAAATTATTGTTCTCACTCACTTTAATTTTTTTTTTTTTTACACTTTTTTTTTTCATTGCACTTTATTATTATCACAAGGGGTGAACACCACTCTTTGTGATAGCTTGGGCGGTGACAGGTACTCTTTATTGAGATATCAGGGTTTGATTGGCTGCTAAACGTGGCAAAAAAAGTGATCAGGTGGCTGTATAGCTGCTTGGATCACTTTTACTAGAAAGCCGGTCTCTGGCTAAAAAAGATGATACGAGGATCATGGCTGGAGCTGCTCCAGCCATAGTCCTTGTATAACTGCTTCCTTTCCGAGGCCATATATATATATACATGCACTAGGCTGGAAGAAGTTAAAGCAGGGTGCTGGCAACTTGACAATTGGGATCTACTTATCAATGATACCCCTGCTGAGCCACCAGTTCCTGACCCAGGCCAAGCAGTAACCCAGGATCTGATCCCATCAGCCTACCGATTCCCTGGATGCCGAATTCTAGCTTCATCTTGGCTGCACAGTTTCTTGCCCCACCAGCGTGCCTCATTGGCTGGTGGCTCTTAGCCTGGAATCTTATTGGCTGACGGCTCTCAGCCCAGGAATCTTAATGGCTAGCGGCTCTCAGCCCAGGAATCTTATTGGCTAGCAGCTCTCAGCCTGGAGAACCTCATTGGCTGGTGGCTCTCAGTCTGGAGATCTCATCGGCTCAGTGTATGAGGGATGGACTTTCTGATACCTGTATTCCCTTACCCTCTGTTTTACTTACTACTGACCCCAGCACACTGCATTACATATTTTTGACCTCTGCACTCTGTTTTATATGCTCTTGAACTCTAAACTCTGTGTTACTTGCTCTTGACCCCTGCACTCTGTTACCTACTCCTCACCTCTGAGCTCTCACTGACCTCTGAACTCCGTGTTACCCTGACCCCTTTACTCTGCATTACTGCTGACTCTTCGTACTTTGTGTTACATACAACTGATCTCTGAAATCAGTGTTATTTACTCATGACCTCTGAACTTTTTGTTGCTTTTCCCTGACTTCTGCACACTACATTACTTACTACTGACCTCTGAACTCTGTGGTACTCTGGACTCCTGCACTCAGCATTAAAGCTGAACTCCAGCTTTTGATACATAGTTCATTTGGGCCAAAAAAAACAAAAAGTAGGGCGAGCAGCAGAGAGGACGTGTGGAGGCTGAGCTCCGTCTAGAGCACAGGAATCCACAGCCATCCTCGCTCATCTCAAGCTTTTAAAGCTTCATCTTGACATCAAAAGAAACTAGCTTCCTTCTGCTGCTGCCCCAGTGAGATATTAATCGCACTTGCCACTATCTTTGATTCTCGGCCTACAGTCAGACCTGAGTCTTGTGCTGCCGCCGCCATCTTGGGGCCTGCTTTGGGACCGAAGCCTGCCGCTCTCCTCTCCCACAGACCGGAGGATAAAAGGGACTTCTTCTCCTGGTCAGGCTGCCATCGGATGACACGGAGGGTTCGTGAGACGGCACACTACTGCCTGGAGGACATCGTGAGTGAGGTATGTCAGGTCTGTGCGCTGCATAGCTGCTCGGGAGAGCTCCTGCCATACTGCGGTACAATCCTCGCCATCCGCCCTCCTGCACAACAACCCTGCTCCCCACAAAGCACCCATAGCCCACCAGACGGCCGGTGAGCCGATCGGAGCAGATATCACAGCGATTCACAGTGCCTGAGGCCGCTCGGGAGACAGGCCGCGGCTCCGGCCTAGCAGCGGCCATCTTGCTACACCCGGCCGCGGGACCAACGCTTAATCCTGGCCTCACAGACTGCCCTCCACACGGCCTTTCCTTAGGACATTAGCAAGAGCACATCCGCCACCTGTGGCACCTGTCAATACCCCTCCACAGTGGCCAGCAGGTGAAATAGCAGTGAATGGCGGCCATCTTGCTGCACCCAGCCGAGGTACCAGTGCTCAATCCTGACCTTCCAGACCACCCTCCACACGGCCTTTCTTCTATACAGCCACCGGAGCCCATCCGCTACCTGTGCCACGCATTTACACCCCCTCTAGGCGGCTTGTAAGCAGAGTATCAGTTCCAGGCCTGTGAACGGTGGCCATCTTGCTGCACCCGGCGGCCATCTTGCTACACCCGGCGCTCACCATACTGACTCCTCTGCGACTGTTAAGCCACCCCTAGAGACTGGAGCACCCTGACCAGCCAGACCGTGACCCCCCAAGGATGGACAGACTGTCTTTATCCGGTGACAAGTGTTGAAATTGCAACCCCGGGGGCGTAGCCTGGACATGGCTGACTAGAGACGTGTTTTGGCTGGGCTCCCGTCCGTCTCTCCCCTATCCCAGCTATTTCAGTCCATTATTCAGAATATGTACTCCTCTAGAAGGAAGGCAGCAAAGAAAGCCAACAAACCAACTAAATCTACTCCTCAACCTCAGACACCGGGCAAAATTGAAAGACTTTTTCGGCTCTCCTTGCTCGGTTCCCCGGAACTTAAAATGGCGTCAGTGCTTGGTGAGCATACTGGAAGACAGACTCCACAAAACTCCCCATCGACTGACATGGAGGCGCTGTTGACCGACACCTATACGGGCTTCCCTGCAGATCTCTGCTCTGACTATGGTGAGCCGTCACAACCCCCCCTCACGATCTCTCGGAATGGCGGCGGAGCTGCGCTCTCTCCTGCAGGCACTCCCCACTAAGGCAGACATAGCGGCCCTCATAGAGACAGTGGAAACCGCTCACCGTAAAGAAATGAGCGTGATGAAGGCGGAGGTCCCGGCACTCACCACCAGAGTTGAGACGGGGGAGTCCTCCCTAGCAGCCCTGGAGTGGAGAGTGGCAGCTGTAGAAGGGATCCAGGACACTCAGGCGGAACTCTGCAAGACCAACAGCTTCACATGGAAGAGATGGAGGACCGAAGCCGCAGAAATAACCTGCGGCTGCGGGGACTGCCGGAAGCTACTGGTCCCGAGGACCTGGCGGATACAGCGATCGCCATTTTCTGCAACATACCCGGTGTAGATCTTCCAGATCGAGTGGAAATCGATAGGATTCACCGAACATTGGGCCCTAAACCGACTGATCCTTTGAGACCGCGCAATGTAATCTGCAGATTGCACCACTATACACACAAGGAACAAATTTTACGCAAAGCCTGGGAAGCAGAAGACCCAGAATTAGATGGTGTAGCTGTTAAAATATTTCCTGACCTCTCCCGTGCTACTCTACAGAGACGGGCGATCATGAAACCTTTACTGAATCTAGCCCGGCACAGAGGAGCCACGTATCGCTGGGGATATCCCCTTTCGGTCACATTCAGGAAGGAACAGAGATTCTTCACATTACATAAACCAGATGCTTTGCCAGCCCTGTTTTCCTTCCTTGACACGGATCCGATTGATGTGCCTAACTGGCTCGCCCCCCTGCAGCGACCACCAGGACACATGAATACACCGAGACTGGGGGGGAACCTGCCACCCAGACAACAGAGGAATCGTCGTCGACCCAGAGAGCCATCACAAGAAGATGCATGTGAGTCTTGAAGTATGCATCCCTTAAGACGAATTTGATTCAGGCTGAATAATGCCCAAAGTTTTTGCTTAGATTACTAATGCCGTCCACCCGACATCACTTGCCCCTCTGTATTGCCAGAGGGAATAGGGATTTTCTGAACCCTACTACCTAGAGAAAGAGGTCATCCTTTACACCGATTAGCAAGACTTCCGTCCTTATCAGTGCAGTGACCACTCATGATTAACCTGCATGATTCAATTAAAGCGGTCATTATACTTACAGCTGTAAGCTGGAGAAAGAGATGGGGTATACCCAGGAGGTCTCTTTCAACCACAGATACTCTCTGAAATGGAGACCTCAGGGGTTTAAATCCATCCACTTTAACAGAAGTCTCATGGCTACCCCAGATACTACCCTGGAAACATTTCTCGGAGGACATACTACAGAAACAGGAGAGGGGGTAGTGTCCTACTCCTCTCCCAATTAGGTCAGCATATCCTCTTGGAGGGCGCTACTCTGCCTTCTGGGAGTCTTATGCAAAAGACAATACCAGAAACATAAAAGGGAGTCGAGTTGAGCGAGACATTAGGCCTTGTCTCTACCTCGTATCCCTCTACTAAATATCTTCTTCCTTTACTTACTTCTCTTTCTCTACTTCTACCCCCCCCTTCTTTTTTTTTTTTTTCTCCTTCTTCCCCCATACCCGAACCCACCCTCCCCCCCCGCCCCGTAACAACATGGCATTTAATACAATCAAAGTGATGTCTCTCAATGCAAAGGGGCTTAATATGCCTGAGAAGGGACGCATACTAATAGATGACCTGAAGCGGACTCGCAGAGACATAGCCTTTATTCAAGAGACGCACTTTAAAACTAACAAATTACCGTAAATTATTCCCGTCAACTTATCACTCTACAAACCCAACCGCCAAATCCAAAGGAGTTTCCATACTAATATCCAGTAAGACTCCATGGCACCTTCTGAGCTGTATGATAGACCCATCAGGAAGATATGTTTTCCTTAAAGGCCTCATAGGTACTGTAAAAGTAACACTAGCAGCACTATATGCCCCTAATGAGCAGCAGGCCAAATTTATCCGAGAAACTTTGGAGAAACTAGACGACTTTAATGAAGGACAGCTAATTCTGGGAGGAGACTTTAACACCCCATTGATCCCATCTGTAGACACCTCGACTGGTAAATCTTCGATCAAACCAAATCAACTCAAACGATTAGCAAAAACGTTACACAAATCACAATTAATCGATATCTGGCGCTTACAGCACTCGGGAGAACGCGACTACACATTTTATTCACATTTGCACCAGGTATATACCAGAATAGATTATTTCCTGATCCCACACAGTCAGCTACATGCATTGGAACAGACCTCCATAGGCAATAGAACGTGGTCTGACCATGCGCCTATCTTCCTGACTTACACTTTGTCGGACATTTCTTCTCCCAGACACCGTTTCTGGCGTCTTAATGAAAGTCTCTTGCAAGACCCAGAAGTGTTGACAGACGTGACCAGAGCGCTGAATTTATACTTTCAGGAAAATGACCAACCAGACTGTGACCCTGGGATTCTGTGGAAAGCCCACAAAGTAGTTATCAGAGGAATCCTCATCACACATGGTGCAAGAATTAAGCGAGAAAGAAATAAACTCTCCCAACTTCTAAAGGATCTCGCTATTTCTGAAGCCAGACACAAACATGCCCCCACGCAGTCCTCGGAGACTACACTGACAGTTCTTAGAGGACAAATCACTGATCTCTTGCTCTATAGAGCTAAGGCGGCCTTACAGTTCTTTCGCAAACAGACATATGAGTCAGGGGATAAATGTGGGAAACTTTTAGCAAAGATGGTTAGAGACCACAAATCATCTACATACATCCCACATATCGTCACGACGAGAGGGAAAAAAAAGTCCTGCCAGCACTAATCACAAAAGAGTTTAACCATTTTTACTCCAACCTATACAATTTGCCACAAGTAGTTTCCCCCATGCCTGAGATAGAGGACTACATCACATCTTCTCAAATGCCATCCCTTACCCAGGAAATTAAGGAAGATTTAGACTCCCCTATAACTCTGATAGAAATTCAAAAAGCTATAGGGACAATGAAGCCAGGTAAAGCCCCAGGCCCTGACGGTTATACACTGCAATATTATAAAACTCTTCTCCCGATATTAGGACCTCATTTAGTTACACTATTCAACAGGGTCGGTGTTGATGGAGCATTTGCTAGAGAAACACTAGGTGCTCATATTTCAGTGATTCATAAGGAAGGAAAAGACCCGGCAGCATGTAGCAGTAACAGACCCATATCGTTATTAAATCTTGATTTAAAGATATTCACTAAAATTCTGGCTGTTCGGCTGGCGCAGCACCTTCAGCAAATCATACACCTAGACCAGGTAGGCTTCATCCCGTCTCGGGAGGCCAGAGATAGTACTACAAAGGTGCTAAATCTACTTTATGTCGCTAAGTCTCAGAAAATCCCATGTATTTTTCTCAATACGGACGCTGAAAAAGCGTTTGACCGGGTAAGCTGGCCATTTATGTTTGCGGTGCTCAGACACATAGGCCTGGGGGAGGTGATGCTTAACCGAATAGCCAGAATATATTCGAACCCAACAGCCCGAGTAAAGGCCAATGGAGTCCTATCGGACCCCTTCCCAATAACAAGTGGAACGAGACAGGGATGCCCACTATCCCCTCTCCTATTTGCTCTTTCCCTGGAACCCTTTCTATCCAAAATTAGATTGAACCCCGACATTCAAGGGATATCAATTGGTCCTTTGCAACACAAGATCTCGGCCTATGCAGACGACCTGCTCTTTTCGCTAACCAACCCAGGAGTGTCCCTACCGAATCTACTCGCAGAATTTGAGATATACGGGAAAATATCAAACCTTAAAATAAATTTTTCCAAATCGGAAGCAATGGGGATATCACTACAGGCCCATACTCTTCTGAATTTACAGTCGAATTTCAAATTTAAATGGACATCCTCCGCCCTGACTTATTTAGGCACGAAAATACCACCAGATCTATCTCACATCTATGAGAGCAACTTCCCCCCCTCCTAGCTAAGACCAGGATATTGCTAGAAAATTGGAATAAAGGGTTACACTCCTGGTTGGGAGGTGCAATTTACTCAAAATGAGTATACTCCCAAAATTTTTATACCTCTTCCAGGCCCTACCGATCAAGATACCTCCTATATATTTCAAACAAGTACAAGCCCTTTTCACCCGTTTTGTTTGGGCTCATAAAAAGCCTCGCATCCCAAGATCTCAACTATCCACACCAAAACATTATGGCGGTCTAGCACTACCAGACGTAAGGAAGTACTATCAAGCTACACACCTAGGTAGGGTTCTTGATTGGTGCCGTCACAGGGACTCTAAGTTATGGGCACAAATAGAACAACACCAAACCATTATACCTCTCTGATCTGCGATATGGTGCAGTGACTCTCTCCCTGCAGAATTGAAATCCCATCCTATCATCGGAAACACTATAAGACAGTGCATTCAAGCTACCTTCTACACCTCTCTAACTACCAAAACATTACCTTTAACCCCAATTCTAGGTAACCCCAAGTTCTTTCCTGGACTCTCCTCTTTGCAATTTCAGACCTTGAGAAGATCCAATTGTGTTTTAGCCTCACAATTTGTGCAACAAAATAAATGGCCCTCCATTTCAGAATGAATGGACCCAGTAGGTCTGTTTAAACTTCTGTTTTGGGATGCAGCATGAATTCACCATTTTCTCCAGACCTTCCCAAACCCTCAAAGTTACACCAGGCCTTTGACCACGTTTGAAGAATTTTGTAAAGACACAGAGCCATTGCCGCAGACCCTATCCAAGATGTACAGCCTATTGAACACCCCACCCCAGCCACCCAGATTACCATGCATTATGAAGTGGGAAACAGACCTCCAACGCACATTTACAACAGTCCAGAAACAAAACATGATTAGCCTCTCCCTTAAGTCCTCAATATGCACTAAAGTCCAAGAGACTATATAAGATCCTGACAAGGTGGTACCTAACACCAAATCGATTACATATCATTTTCCCTGATACTTCAAAGTATTGCTGGCGTTGTCACCAGGAAGAGGGAACGCTTCTACACATGTTTTGGTCATGTCCTATGTTGACAACTTTCTGGACTGCAGTTCGTACCATTTCCCAAAAATTCACTGACTTTCAAATCCCGAATGACCCGGCCTTTTTTCTACTTCACATTTCTTCCATACCAATCAAAACCTATAAGAAATCTCTACTGAGACATTTAACAAATGCAGCCAAATCCTGTATTCCCATGTTGTGGAAACAGCAATCCCCACCAACCACAGCAATGTGGTTGAGAAAAGTAGAAGACATAAATAAAATGGAAGACTTGATTATGACAGCTCAAGATAGACAGGAAACCTATCGGAAAACATGGACCCATTGGAATATATTCAAGTATTCAGAAGAGGGTAAATCCCTCCTTAAGAACTAAAACCCTACCATTTCATACTGATCAACAACCTACAATAATCATTGTACACAGGGATTCGCGTATCTGAACGCCTAATACCCCCCCCTTTTTTTTTTTCTCCCCCCCCCCATCTATTACTTTCTCTCCTATCTCTTTTTTCTCTTCTCTGGTAGCTGCCTCCTGACTAGGGTATTTATACTCTCATATCATACTGGGACTCTAATTCAGAGAAACTAAAATACCCATATAGATATTTAAAGATATGATAATGCTACATGTCTTGATGTATTACATGTACTATTATAATGCAATGTCGGGAGGCTGCAACCCCCTTTTGTTATATACCACTGTGGTATGTTGTGGGCTCTGCCCCTCTCTTTTCTATTGAAAACTAATAAAATATATATTTGAAAAAAAAACAAAACAAAAAGTAAAATAAATGAGGCGGACTTGTTGTACCACTTGATCTTCTTTTTCTTCTGTGCACGTTTTGTTTCTTTAAGCGTTTATATGAACCAGTAACAATAATTGTGTAGTGTGAGTAAAGTTTTTGTATATACAAACCTCAAAGCCAAGATAACGAATCATTAACAGATAGTGGAATGGAGGAGGAAGTGAAATATTGATAAGAAAGGTATGAATTCCAGTTTATATTGTTATGGAATTCCTAGAGAATGTATAGTGGATGGGGGTAGCTACGCTGGGTTGCCACACCTAGTATATGCATTTCCTTCTCCTTTTTGATTCTTAATTTTTGCTTTTTCAAAGCTATGAACTTTCACATGTCACAGAAGTTAACCATTATCTGTATTTTTTGGTCTTGGATTATTCCCTTATTACCTTGTCCACATTAAAGCAGTATTAAACCCTAAAGCAAACATTTATTATATTGCAGATTACCAACTCTTATGCCCTGTACACACGACCGGTTTTCCAGAATAAACTCTGAAGGTTTTTCCGACGGAATTCCGCTCAAGCTGTCTTGCATACACACAGTCACCCCAAATTCCAACCGTCAAGAACGCGGTGACGTACAACACATACAACGGCACTATAAAAAGGAAGTTCAATAACCACTGCACCACCCTTTGGGCTCCTTCTGCTAATCTCGTGCTTATTTCGTGTTAGTAGAAGTTTGGTGAGAGACGATTCACGCTTTTCAGACTTGTGACTATAAAAAATAATTCTAAACATTATTATGGAGATCTGGCTTTAAAAAAATAAAAGATTATTCATGAGACCACGAGAAATAATAAAGAAATCAGTTTGTCATAACTCTGTGTGAATATCAGCAGCAAAACAACTTCATTATTCTAGCATTATAAATCACAAAAGAATGCGCTGCACTAAAAGATCACAGAATTTGCAGCGTGACGAATGTGCTATCTCCATTACGAATGCTAGTTTTACCAGACCGAGCGCTTCCGTCTTGTACTTGCTTCAGAGCATGCGTGATTTTTGGTACGTCGGAACAGCATACAGACGAGCGTTTTTTCCGATAGGAATTTGTTCCGTCGGAAAAATATAGAACATGTTCTCTATCTAAGTCCGTCTGAATGGGGCATGCACACGGTTGGAATATATGATGAAAAGCTCCGTCTGACTTTTTCTGTCGGAAATTCCGACCATGTGTACGCGGCTTTAGATGTGATGGCTGCATTTGTTTCCTTTTTAGGCTTTCTTTCTTCTATTTTCATCTGGTGATCTAGCCAGCAAAGTCTGTTGATTTTCACAGTATAAACTCTCATCAGTGCATCAGTTTACTTGGATACTTGGATGAGGGGTGAATAAAATGCTCAGCTTTTATTTATTTGTGCAAAACCTTTATCTCAAAAGGGAAAAAAAAAACCTTTGCTGTAACCGATTATAAAGTGTGAGCTGAAGTTTGGCTGTTGCTTCTGTCCAAAGGTGCCCCCTGAGCTCCTCCATCCACAGTGGGGGCGCTCTAATACAGCAGGTGTGTTACTGGCCAGATCACCAAGTGAAAACAGAGGGGAAAAAAAGCCAAAGAAAAGAAAAGAAATGCAGTCCACTGACATCTAATGATTGATAAGCTGAAATAGAACACATTTTTGGGTTTAACACCGCTTTAAGTAGCAAGTACCTCCTATTTTGTCAGTGTTTTAGTTGCTCTTGGGGAACTACTACACCCAGAGGATTTGAACTGATTTCATTTAATCCTGTTTTCTGCTTCCCCCCTCTCAGCTCTTTTCCATGTTCAAACATTCAGCTGCATACACAGGATGATTAGCATATTTAAGAAAAGAAAAACAGGTAATTTCACTAGGCATAATGTAAACAAAATACATTAAGCAATTTTCAAATGAATGTATAATGTGGACTAAATTAATTAGATTGGTAATATTTATGTAGTGTGACTTTATACAATTTATAATTTTTGTAATATTTCCAGGCAAATGACTTAATACACAGGTAAAATACATACTGTATATGAAAGCTGTTTCACCCGCCAAAGAATTTGAACTTTTGTCCATCCAGTTTTGAGATTTACACAGTCCCACCACACAGCACATCGCCATTTAGCAGGGAAAGGGGGTCTTATCTTTCTCTGCTGCAGTTTTGCTTTCACTTGCAGGTCTCCTCCCCACCCCCACATGGGACTGAGCAGTAAAAGAAGTAGCAGCAGATTGAAGAGCTTATCTCTACTTAAATCAGTATGCTCTTTGCACTGCAGCACACCTTACTAGCTCCTTGTGCTGCTTCTCCCTCCCCCTCCCTGAGCTTGTAAGTGAAGGTACTGCAATAGGCTGATACCAAGTGAAATTTAGGTAGTTACCAAAAAAATACATGCACCAATAAAAGAAGTGCCAGATAAAGGAGTCCAGCTGATTTAATGGTTTGCACTAAAAACATACAATGCATTTCGAGGACCAGAAGACACTCCCCCCTCCATCAGGTCGTCAGTTAAAATAGGAAACTTATGCAATAAGTATGAAGGGCGCCAACCCAAAATTCAATACAACACCTAATAACTCAGGCTGCTGCTCCTTTAAAGAGATTGTATACCTTCCTTTATGATTTGTTCCTATAGGTAAGCCTAGAATGAAAAGTGGGAAGTGGGGCAAAACTGTCACCCACAACCACCTATGGGACCGAGTCAGGCATAAAAGAAAGTATTTTATAGGTTAAAAATTAAAGATGTTTGATTGGTCATAATTCAAGTATTGATTTAAATAAAAAACGGTACTCAGCTTGTGCTGGAGGGTATATAAACAAGTGGATTACATCAAGATTTTGACAGACGACGATGAAAGACAGAAGAAGATCGTTTGTTTCTGGATGAGATGAAATCCATGCTGCGTCAAATGATGGAGCGAGCCAGTTCCGAGGGCGGCGAAGAATGGATGCGGCAATGCTTATTATTGTCTACTGGACTACAAACTTCTGTCCCTTCCATCGAATCTGCTGCAGCTGTTCCTGTGTCAGACTTTGAGTTTGTTCCGCCTCCCGGGGCTTCTTCCTCCTCCGGGTCAAGCTTCCGTGCCTCATCGAGTTTCGCACCCGCCTCCTTTATCTGTCAATCAAGAGGCTTCGGGTAAGAGTCGGAGATTATCGCCGAGGCTAGATTCGGGCACTAGCGCAGTAGTGAAATCTGATCTCAGGCGTTCTACAAAGAGACCTCGCAGGTTCGAATCCCGGTCTCCGCCTAGAGAATTGAAGAAACAAAATGACAAGGTGAGACTTCCTAGGAGTTCTGCTCCTGTGAGACGAATTTTAACAAATAAAAAGCCTAATTATACAGTGAGTGTTGCTCCAAGGGGGGATGTTGATATTACACCTGTGAAGCCTCCTGTATTGTCCGAACATTTACTTGACAAAACTGTAAATATGGTTGATGTTGTTCCTGCTGTTGCCATGGATACTCAAGCTCTGCCTATTCGTGCAGTGGCGTTAACTGACAATGCGATGCAGGCGTTCCCTTCTACCAGTGCTGGTGCATCAGGTGAGTCTGATGACATTGCTATGTTATGTAATTTAGCAAAAAAGTTTTCTACTATTGTTCATAAATTAAAATCTCCTGTTATTGATGTTAATAATGTTGCGTCAGCGTGGAGAGTTGATTCATCTATGCTGACTCAGTCTATTGAATCTAGTACTTTGAGTAATGATTGTTTACGTCCTGCTATGTCATCTGTACATGTTCCTTCCACGCAAATTCCAGAAGGTTGTTTGAAAGAAGCGTTGTCATGCAAGCTTTCACCTTTGGGATTTCATCTTAGTATCGCTTGTAAAGAAAAAATCTGGAGTGGTGACTATATCAACATTTTTTCTTTGTTGCCTTTGTCTCCTGAACATCATTTAAAAGGGATGAAAAATTTGATGTTGGGAGGAATGCCTCTGTTCCTAGATCGTTTAACAATTGGTTACAATCATTTTGTATTTTTGCTAGTGTTTTAGGTGAAAAATATCCTGAACGTTGTAGTGGGCTTTTCCAACATGTTGAGATTATTTTGGAGGCCTATAAAAATTTTAATGGACAAGCTTGGTATTACTATGATGAATCCTTTCGTCAGAAATTGGCTGTGCATCATTCTCTTAAATGGGTGATGAAAGATGTTGGTCTCTGGTTAAACCTGCTGTTACCGCAAAAACATCAGTTTTCTAAACCAATTGTTACGAACGCTGTTGGAATTCGTAAAGGCTTGTGCTTTAATTTTAATGATGGTCAGTGTAAGTGGCCAGCCACTTGTAAATAAAAACACGAATGTGCGTATTGTTCGGGTGCACATCCTGCTGCTAGATGTTTTTAAAAAGTGGCTATTAGTGATAGTACTCCTTCGAAGGAGTCCCTTCTTAAAAGCAGTGACTCCCATGATATTAGAAAACATGCTGCCGTGGCTTAATCGTTATCCAAACCGAATGTCAGCGGAGTTTCTACTTGAAGGTTTTTCGGAAGGTTTTCCGTTGCTACATTTTCGGGTTCTGGTTGCTTGGTTTATGATAATTTCCTAAAGTTTCTAAAGAAATTTGTGCAGGACGTATGGAGGGCCCCTTTTCTGAGCCTCCGTTTATTAATTTTCGTATTTCACCATTGGGTATTATTCCTAAAAAGGAGGTGAATTCTTTTCGGTTAATTCATCACTTATCATACCCTGTTGGTTTTTCATTAAATGAAGAGATTGATCCTGATTTCTGTTCGGTGTCCTATTCTTCGTTTGATGATGCCTTGGAAATTATTAGGAGAGTGGGCAGTTCACCTCTTTTGGCTGAAGCTGATGTAAAATCCGCCTTTAGGTTATTGCCGATTCATCCATTGGCCTTTAACTCCTTGGGTATTTATTTTAAAGGGGAGTACTATTTTGACAAGTGCCTGCCCATGGGCTGTTCCCTGTCCTGCAGATATTTTGAATAGTTTTCTAACTTTTTTGGAATGGGTTGTCAGTTCGCAATCTGGTTCAGTTCAATTATTACATTATCTAGATGATTTTTTGTTTGTTGGTTAAGATGATACGGATGACTGTTTATATTTATTTACTGAGTTTAAGATTATTTGCGAAAAGTTTGGTGTTCCACTGGCACCGGAAAAATTGGTGCCTCCTACTCATTGTTTAGAATTTTTGGGTGTTACGATAGACATTGTAAAAATGGAATTTCGTCTCCCTATGGCTAAGGTGAGGAAGCTTTGTTTTTTGTTGGATTTTGTCCTTTCCAAAAAGAAAATTCGTTTGAAAATGATTCAATCTTTACAGGGCCTTTTGGCATTTACGTCTAAAGTTATACCGATGGGTAGGGTTTTTTCTAAAAGATTATATCAGGCCATTGCTGGAGTTACTTCTCAGTGGCATTTTATTCGATTAACTGTCTCTATTAAGGAGGATTTATTTATTTGGAAACGTTTTTTGGATTTATTTAATGGTCGTTCGCTGTGGCAGGCCCCCTTTTGTTTAGCTGAAGCTTTAAATTTGTTTACCGATGCTTCAGGGGCAATTGGTTATGGCGCTTATTGGCAAGGTCACTGGTCGGCGGACACTTGGCCTGAAGTTTGGCGTGTTAAAGGTTTTACGAAGATCATAGTTTTATTGGAGTTGTTCCCTGTTGTGGTGGCATTGGAATTGTGGGGTGAGGCTTTTCGGAATAGTCGCATTTTGCTTCATTCAGACAACAAAGGCGTTGTCTACGCCATTAACTGTTTGTCTTCAAAGTCTTTACCTGTGATCGCTTTGTTACGCCAATTAGTTTTTCAATGTTTAAAGCTGAATATATGGTTAAAAGCTAAGTATGTTCCTGGTAATTTCAACACTGTGGCTGACGCTTTATCACGTTTGCAGTTGGATCGGTTTCGTGCTTTGGTGCCGGAAGCAGATGAGGTTGGTGCCCCATGCCCGGATTTCTTATGGAACTTGATCTGAGGTTCATAAGTTCGTAATTCTATAGCTAAAAGTACGTGGGCGAGTTATGAAGCCACGTGGTTTCTTTGGTGTTATTTTTTGGAACATTCTAATAGTTTATCTGCAGGATTTTCGGAAAGTTTGGTTTTGGCCTTTTTGAATTTTTTATTGTCTTGTAATTATTCTTGTTCCCATGTTCAAAAAACGTTATGTGGCGTTTCTTTTTTTTTTTTAAATTAAGGGGTTTTCCTTCTTGTCAGAGTTTTTTTTTCGGTTCAACAGGCATTGAAAGGTTATCGCAAGGGTAAATTTGTATCTGATCATAGACTGCCTATTTCCTCTGCTCTTTTAGGCCGTCTGTGTTTGGCTACTGAATCCATTTGTTATTCTCCTTACGAATCGCTGTTATTCAAACGGCGTTTAGCCTTTGCTTTTTCGGGGCTTTCAAAGTGTCGGAATTAGTGCCTCGTTCTAATAAGGACGCGGCAGGGTTGTTATTTGAGAGTTTATTAATGGGTACTGATTGTTTAAGTATTTTACTTAGACGTAGCAAAACGCATCAATTGGGTTTAGGTCGTTGGATTACGGTGAATAAAATTTCTAATTCACGTATATGTGCTGTTTCACTGCTTAGGCAATTTTTGGCGGTTCGGAATTGTTCTGCTGGGCATTTATTTGTACACCAATCCTCTTTTCCTTTAACTACTTTTCAGTTTAACTCTGTTCTGAAGCAGTGTTTATATTTTTTTCAGCTCGGCCATCTCAGTATTTCATCGCATTCGTTTAGAATCGGTGCTGCTACGGAGGCGACCGAGTTGGGTTTATCTAGTGCTGAAATTAAGAATCTGAGTGGGTGGAAGTCTGATTGTTATTTGTGTTATGTACGCCCTAATGTTTAATTTTACATTTTGCAGGTGTCAAATTCAATGTTTGGGTTATTAGACATTCGTATATCTTTTGGTCTCACCATCGTGCATTCCGGAGGATTTACGGCTCAAATTTGGGTCTTCCTTTATCGGACTTTCAAATTTGGTGGTATGGTTAAAAGGGGATGAGATGGTCTAATTTGAGGGAAACTTCGTCGTTCTTATATTTTTTTTGGCCTTCTCCTGACATCATTGTTTTGCATTTGGCTGGCAATGATGTCGGGTGTTTCAAGACATTCGACCTTATTTCTCAGATTAAAGTTGACTTTTTTTGTATTCATTCTGTTTTTCCGAAAGCAATCTTAGTTTTTTCAGAGATTGTTCCACTAGTAACTTTGCTGGGTTCACAAGCGGTCAGGATTTTCGAAAAAATGAGGAAAAGGATTTATAGGACAATAACTAAATTTATGATTTCCTTGAATGGCATGTCTTTTAGACATGTTGATCTAGAAGGTGGCCTTTCGGGATTTTATCGACCAGATGGTACTCATTTGTCCGATATTGCTTTGGACATTTTTTATTTGGACTTACAGACTTGTATCAAATTAGCCGCGCTGAAGGTGGGGAGGTGCCAGGCTCCTGTGTGATCCTGGCGTATGGATGATATTATATGTTGTTTTTTAACCTGAGCTTGGATAGCTAGGTTATTGTTATATCATTATTATTACTTTTATTACTATAAATAGTAAAGTTGAATAAAATTAAGTCTATTATATATGACATATATTCAAACATATGTAAGTTGTAATTTAAGCCTATAATAAAACTGCGGCCTTATTTGATCCAAGTCTGGTATTATAGTGGTTTATTTTTATAAATTAAATTTTACAAAGTCCTGACTTCGGTACCATGAAAAGTGGGAAGTGGGGCAAAACTGTCCGCCACAACCACCTATGGGACCGAGTCAGGCATGAAAGAAAGTATTTTATAGGTTAAAAATTAAAGATGTTTGGTCATAATTCAAGTATTGATTTAAATAAAAACGGTACTCAGCTCGTGCTGGAGGGTATATAAACAAGTGGATTACATCAAGATTTTGACAGACGACGATGAAAGACAGAAGAAGATCGTGCCACCCTCCCACCCTGTCACAGTTCAGTTTATGAGGCGTTGTGTCTCTCTCTTCGAGAGGAGATGATATTATATGTTGTTTTTTTAACTTGAGCTTGGAGAGCTAGGTTATTGTTATATCATTATTATTACTTTTATTACTATGAATAGTAAAGTTGAATAAAATTGATTGCTGTTTCTTCAGGAGCGTGTGCTGCGACCGGCGGCTCCCGTGCGCATGCGTGGCCCCGGAAGGAAGACGGGCGAAGATGGATGCGGCCTGTAGCGGGGACGATGCATACTAGCACATTATGCCTTAACTTTGCCGGGAAGAAATAAAGGGGGAAAAAAAGGGGGAAAAAACCCCCGGCATTTACTTCCTCTTTAAAGTGGTTGTAAACCCTTTACAACCACTTTTTTGCTACAGGCAAGCCTATAATTAGGCTTACCTGTAGCTACACTGCATATCTCCTAAACCTGCATGGTTTAGGAGATAGCCCCTGTATTTGCATGTGCCGTTGTCATCGGCACATGCGCACTGAAGCAATGGCAGTACGTGCTGTTGCTTCAGTTAGACTGTGCCTTTGCCGGCGGCTCCCGCGCACATGCGTGGGAGTGATGTCATCGCGGCTCCGGCCAATCACAGCGACAGTGCCGCGATGCCCTGAAGTAACTCCGGGAGCGATGTTGGCCGCCGGAGCGGGGTACGAGGATGGCTGCGGGGGCTTCGATCTCAGGTAAGTAATTCATAATGAGCTGGTATGCTATGCATACTAGCTCATTATGCCTTTGTCTTGCAGGTTGTTTTTTTTTTTCTAGGGTTTACAACCACTTTAAGTGCAAAGAAAACCTCTATACACCAAAAATGCTGTGAATAATCCACAATTAAATTAAATAATGCAATTATAAGATACATAATATATGTACATATAGAAAATCCATATATGTGAAGACATTGCCAATTACCTTGCTGCTCATAAAATCAGCAAATGTGCCTAAATCTTTAATCAGTAGTGCTCTACCACGTGTTTAAAAAAATTCACGCTCACCAGAACCGTAAGGTCAACAAGGTGACCATCAAGCGGGTTTACAACAGAGTCCATCTCTTGGTGGGATTAAGCAAAGTCTTCTCCCAACACTCTCTCTTTTATTTTTTTTTTGTATCACTGAAATAAAGTGCTCCAAACAGGACCACAGAGTGACACAGAGAGAATAAGACTGTTGGGAGAAGACTTTGCTTAAGCCCCCAAGAGATAGACTCAGTTGCAAACCCGCTTGATGGTCACCTTGTTGGCCTTATGGTTCTGGCGAGTGTGAATTTTATAAACACGTGGTGGAGCACATTTGTTGATTTTATGAGCAGCATGGTGATTGGCAACATATCTTCACATATATGAACTTTCTATATGTACATACATTATGTATCTTATAATTTATTTATTTATTTAATTTAATCTAATTGTGGATTGTTCACAGCATTTTTGGTGAATAGAGCAGCGCCTACCTTTTTAATTTATTTAAAATAGGAAAGTTGAATAGATTTCAGAAGGGCTTTCCTGTGTGAATCTACGTAGGGAAGTTAATTGCTGATCTAGCAGTTACTAGACAGCAGCATCTGCGTGAACAATCAAGCAGCATCGAAGTCCCAACACCTCTTGGATGCTTTATTTCTTTATTGAATTGTTGGTAGTTACAATGCTTACTTTAAAAATAAACATTTAGTAAAGTTGTAATGATTACACAGCTTTCAGTGCTGTTGGCTCCTGCTCTCTCAGTGCTTCTTCCCTGCACTTCAGGTCTTCACAGGTAAGACTTGACAGTGGACAGTCGAGTTACTCTGTTAGCTTGGAGAACGGAGGTGGAGGAAGATGAGGGAAATGCCAGGAAATACCTTGCCATCCTAGGCTATACAGTGGGGAAAATAATTATTTGATCCCCTGTCCACTTACGAAGAAATTAAGGGTCTATAATTTTTATCATAGGTGTATTTTAAATGATAGAGACAGAATATCAACAAAAAATCCAGAAAAAAAACACCATACAAAGGGTTATTAATTGAGTTGCAGTTCAGTGAGTAAAATAAGTATTTGATCCCCAAGCAAAACATTCTTTAGTAATTGGTGGATGTTGGCAAACACAGAGGTAAGAAGTTTCTTGTAGTTGGTTACCGGGTTTAGTTCACTCTTCATTACAGATGTTCTCTAAATTCTTAAGGGTTCTTGGCTGTCCCTTGGCAACTCAAAGTTTCAGCTCCCTCCATAAATGTTCTATAGGATTAAGGTCTGGAGACTGGCTAGGTCACTCCATGAAGAAAGGAAGATGGTGTCATACCACAGTGAAGTCAAAATCATAGAAGCTCTTTATTGTCACCATGCCACACAAAAACACAGGGACATGGTTGATGCGTTTCACACAAATCACTTGTGCTTACTCATAACGATATGAGTAAGCACGAGTAATTCATGTGAAACGCGTCAACCATGTCCCTGTGTTTTTGTGTGGCATGGTGACAATAAAGAACTTCTATGATTTTGACTTCACTGTGGTGTGCCACCATCTTCCTTTCTTCATTTGCATGTTCGGTGGCGCGCCAGCGTGAGCACCTGCAATGGTCAATAACCTACTGATTGCCTGAGCACATTGCGGTTGGATAGGCCACTCCATGAACTTAATGTGCTTCTTCTTGAGCCACTCCTTTGTTGCCTTGGCGGTAGATATTGGGTCATTGTCATGCTGGAAGACCCATCCACGACCCATCTTCAGTGTTCTGGCTGAGGAAAGAAGGTTCTCATCCAATATTTTACAATACATGGCCCTGTCCATTGGCCCCTCAATGCGGCAAAGTCAGGTTGTACCTTTAGCAGAGAAACAGCCCCAAAGCATAATGTTTCCACCTCCATGCTTGACTGCAGGGATGGTGTTCTTAGGGTCATAGTCAGCAATTTTCTTCCCTCCACAGTAAGTCAAGTTAATGCCAAAGAGCTCAATTTTGGTCTCATCTGACCACAGCAATTTCTCCCAATCCTTCTCCAAATCATTTAGTTGTTCATTGGCAAACTTCAGATGGGCCTGTACACGTGCCTTCTGAAGTAGGGGGACCTTGCGGGTGCTGCAGCATTTCATTCAATGGGGGCGTATTGTGTTAGCAATGGTTTGTTTGGTGACTGTGGTCTCAACTGCCTTTAGATCATTCCTGGTGCTCCAGACCGAGGGCAATTGATGGTTATTTTGTATTTCTTCCATTTGCGAATTTATCGCTCCAACAGTTGTCTCCTTCTCACCAAGCTTCTTGTTGATGGTCTTGTAGATCATTCCAGCCTTATGCAGGTCTACAATCTTGTCCCTGACATCCATTGACAGCTTTTGTCTTGCCCATGATGATGGGTTTGAATGAAAGAAAGAGAGATTCTGTGGACAGGTGTCTTTTATACAGATAATAAGTTATTGTTATGAACACCTTCTTAAATTGTCAGGACTAATCTGTGTACCACAACAGCACATACTGTAGCCAGTCTGTGGGAGACAGAATTATTGTTGGTTCGTAGGGGATCAAATACTTATTTTACTCACTGAACTGCAACTCAATTTTTAACATTTGTGTAATGTGTTTTTTTCTGCATTTTTGGTTGATATTCTGCCTCTATCATTTAAATTACACCTATGATAAAAAAATATAGACCCTTAATTTCTTTGTAAGTGGGCAAACTTACAAAATCTGCAGGGAATCAAATAAGTATTTTCCCCACTGTAGATGTACAATGGATATAAAAAGTCTACACACTTATGTTAAAATGTCAGGTTTCTGTGATGTAAAACAATTAGACAAAGATAAATCATTTCATAATTTGTTCCGCCTTTAACCACTTCAATACACCTTCCTGCCCAGACCAATTTTCAGCTTTCAGCGCTGTCGCACTTTGAATGACAATCACGCGCTCATTCTACACTGTACCCAAACTAAATTTTTATCAACACAGACCACCCCGTCAGAGGAGCAGCCGATTGGCTCTCCTCTACTCGCATCTGACAGACGCGAGTGAGGAAAAGCCGATCACCGGCTCTTCCCGTTTACATCGTGATCAGCCGTGATTGGACATGGCTGATCACGTGGTAAAGAGTCTGCGTCATAAACTCTTTACCTAGATCGGTGTCGCGGTGTGGCAGACTGACACACCGCAACGATCGCTGCAATGAGCTCCCCCGGGGGCGCGCAGCGGCTTAACATCCTGAAGACGTCATATGACGTCCGGTCAGGATGTTGGAACCACTTTGCCGCCATCATTTTGCTATATGGCGGGCGGAAAGTGGTTAACCACTTAAGGACCAGCCTCGTTTTGGATTTTAGGTGTTTACATGTTTAAAACAGGTTTTTCTGCTAGAAAATTACTTAGAACCCCCAAACATTATATATGGTTTTTCTTCTAACACCCTAGAGAATAAAATGGCGGTCATTGCAATACTTTTTTTTGCACTGTATATGCGCAGCTGTCTTAAAAGCGCACTTTTTTTGGAAAAAATTCACTTTTTTGAATAAAAAAATAAGACAACAGTAAAGTTAGCCCAATTTTTTTTTATATTGTGAAATATAATGTTACGTAAATAACATGTCACGCTTGAAAATTGCGCCCGCTTGTGGAATGGCGTCAAACTTTTACTCTCAAAAATCTCCATAGGTAACATTAAAAAAATTCTACAGGTTGCATATTTTGCGGTACAGAGGAGGTCTAGGGCTAGAATTATTGCTCTCGCTCTACCGGTCGCTGCGATACCTCACATGTGTGGTTTGACTACCGTTTTCATATGCAGGCGCTACTCGCGTATGCGTTCGCTTCTGCGCGCGAGCTCGTCGGGACAGAGGGGTTTTAAAAAAAAATTTTTAAATTTTTATTATTTATTTTACAATATTTTATTTATTTTTACACTTTAAAAAAAAAAAAAAATGGTGTCACTTTTATTGCTATTACAAGGAATGTAAACATACCCTTGTAATAGAAAAAAGCATGGCATGGCCTCTTAAATATGAGATCTGGGGTCAAAAAGACCTCAGATCTCATATTTACACTAAAATGCAATAAAAAAAAAAAAAAAAAAAAGTAATTTAGAAAAATGACATTTGAAAAAATGTGCCTTTAAGAGGCGTGGACGGAAGTGACGTTTTGACATAGCTTCCGCCCAGCAGTGTCATGGAGACGAGTGAGCGCCATCTTGGCCTCACTCGTCTCCAGACAAACCACGGAGGAGGATGCGATCTCCTCCACCGCTACTGACGGCTCCGGTAAGCGGCGGAGGGCACCGGATAGCGGCGGGAGGGGGGGGCCCTCTCCCGCCACCGATAAAAGTGATCTCGCGGCGAATCCGCCACAGGGACCACTTTTATCTGACAGCCGGCCGCCGCGCGAAAACAGGGATACCGGGGTTATGGCAGCTAGCTGCTGCCATAACAACGATATCCCCGTTCAAAGTTTGGACGTACATCGTCGTGCGGCAATCTTGAAGTGGTTAATGTGACCTATAAACTGTACAACTCAGTTGCAAAATAAACTGAAATCTTTTGGGGGGGGGGGGAGTAAAAATAGAAAACGAAAATAATGTGGTTGCAAAAGTGTGCACACCCTCTTATAACTAGGGATGTAGCTGTGTTCAGAATTAAGCAATCACATTCAAACGCATGTTAAATAGGAGTCAGTACACACCCGCCATCATTTAAAGTGCTTTTGATTAACCCCAGATAGAGTTCAGCTGTTCTAGCAGGCCTTTCCTGACATTTTCTTAATCGCATCCTACAGCAAAAGCCATGGTCTGCAGACAGCTTCCAAAGCATCAGAGGGATCTCATTGTAAAAAGGTATCAGTCAGGAGAAGGGTACAAAAGAATTTCCAAGGCATTAGATATACCATGGAACACAGTGAAGACAGTCATCAAGTGGAGAAAATATGGCACAACAGTGACATTACCAAGAACGGGACATCCCTCCAAAATTGATGAAAAGACGAGAAGAAAACTGGTTAGGGAGGCTGCAAAGTGGCCTACAGCAACATTAAAGGAGATGCAGGAATATCTGGCAAGTACTGGCTGTGTAGTACATGTGACAACAATGTCACATTATCTTCATATGTCTGGGCTATGGGGTAGAGTAGCAAGGTGGAAGCCTTTTCGTACAAAGAAAAACATCCAAGCCTGGCTACATTTTGCAAAAACACATCTGAAGTCTACCAAAGGCATGTGGGAAAATGTGTTATGGTCAGATGAAACCAAGGTTGAACTTTTTGGCTACAATTCCAAAAGATATCTTAGGCGCAAAAAACAACACTGCACATCATCAAAAGAACACCATACCCACAGTGAAGCATGGTGGTTGTAGCATCATGCTTTTGGGGCTGTTTTTCTTCAGCTTGAACAGGGGCCTTAGTCAAGGTAGAGGGAATTATGACCAGTTCCAAATACCAGTCAATATTGGCACTAAACTTTCAGGCTTCTGCTAGAAAGCTGAACATGAAGAGAAACGTCATCTTTCAGCATGACAACGACCCAAAGCATACATCCAAAATCAACAAAGGAATGACTTCACCAGAAGAAGATTAAAGTTTTGGAATAGCCTAGCCAGAGCCCAGACCTGAATCTGATTGAAAATCTGTGTGGTGATCTGAAGAGGGCTGTGCACAGGCGATGCCCTCGCAATCTGGCAGATTTGGAGTGTTTTTGCAAATAAGACTGGGCAAATATTGCCAAGTCAAGATGTGCCATGCTGATAGACTCATACCAAAAAAAGACTGAGTGCTGTAATAAAATCAAAAGGTGCTTCAACAAAGTATTAGTTTAAGGGTGTGCACACTTATGCAACCATATACCTTATTTTTACTTCCCTCCACCTAAAAGATTTCAGTTTGTTGTTCAATTGAGTTGCAGAGTTTATAGGTCACATTAAAGGTGGAAAAAGTTCTGAAATAATTTATCTTTGTCTATTTTTTTTTACATCACAGAAACCTGACATTTTAACAGAAGTGTGTAGACTTTATATCCACTGTATGTTGCTATTGATGCACACAGTGTAGGGAGACACAACTCTAGTCTGCATGCAAGGGCAGCTCCATAAGATGTTGCATGTCACCAGCTTAAACCGGAACACAGGCAATGATTAAAGGCTAAAGAAGCTGAATACTTTATTAATTCAGCTGCTGAAATTTCTTAAAAGAGAAGTATGGCCAAAGTTTTTTTGGTCATACTTTGTCTTTTGGATCACAGGAGTGCACTTACTTTATCTCTCCTCTGACTGAGAATCAGCTAACAGCTATCTAATGCCGGGATCCACCCAGCTGTCCGATTAACAGCTAGCTCTGGCTCTCAGCGTGCAGTTGAGGACCAAAGCCAGCTACGCCCGCTCCCTCTCCTGCTCAGTGCGCCGGGGATCACTGGAGAGGCAGAGCAGAGAGCAATGACTGACAGTGCTCTCCACTCTGAGAAAACTGAGAACTGTGCGATCAGTAGTCATGTGACCGCTCAGTTCTCGGTATTAGACCTGACAGAGGATAGCTGCAAGGCGAGTATGTGTGTTTTTATTTTAAAATATCCCATACATCTCCTTTAATAAAACTGAGGGGTTAATATCACTTTAGGCTTTTACTAAGGTGTCCACAGTCCCATTAAAACAGTCCTATTGAACATAATATAAGTACATCTGTAATCCCCACATACACAAATGAATTTATCTTACACCATGCTTTTTTTTTTGTAAAATGAGACAGGCTTACTTAAGCATCTTTTATTAAGGGCTTTCACTAAAGGAAAGAAAACATACAAATATTCAGTACATTAACAAAACCTATAGACTTTATTTATTACTGGTGTGTATTTTGGCAGTTTTTAAATTATGTAACAATTATACTACAACACAAATAAAACACTTGTTCTACATGTTTACAAGATTATCCAAAAAGAAACAAAATGTCTAGGTACTCTTGAATACCTTGCGGCAATACATAGTTTGTACAGAAAATCAAAGGTGCGTTTGCTTGTCAGCAAGTAACAAAATGAATACATTTAAGAAAATGTAACACTGACTTAATGCCATGAAATTTATCCATTCTTCACCTCTTCAAAACCTTCTCAACCAAACTCCCTTTAAAAACTTTCACCTCTACAAGGTAAAGAACTCTACTGAGGATGAGGTTGGCAGTCGGTATAAATAACCCCACACAGTTCCAGTCTGTACATTTCTGAAACCTGTTATTCTGAGTCTGCCTTTCTACGGTGTAAGAGGTTGCCAGGAACGTTCATGGGTCCGACACCTATAAGATTCTTTATAAACACAAATCAATAAGTAGTGATTTAATGCCAATGTCACTTTGTTGTACCTTGAAGTAGACTGCTGGTGGATTGACTGTATTATAAGGCAGTGCTTCTTAAACTATGGGCCAAGACCCAAATTGGTTTGCAGACATGTTTGGGATGGGTCACCACTTGACTTTGTGTCCAAGTACAAAATCAGCAGACCATTGGTAGTGATGGCACACTGACTGTGACTGCCAGGATATAAACTAGAGCATGTGTAAAAGGGAAGGGGGCTATGGTGGTGGGGGCAATTACCCAAACAAGATTATGAGATGGAGAGAGCCCACGCTAATTGAAAAAGTCCACTAATAAAAGAACGTACAATGAAGATTTTATTTTTCTTGGCTTTGCTAAATCTTACAGAAATGAAGAGGAGTGTCCACTATTTTTGTTCAATATGGTGATGTTCTTACAAATAATGAAAGCCTTAAAGTGGTTGTAAACCCTTACATATACCAAGTGACTAGCCGCAGGTGATACACAGAGAAGAAACAAATCCTCCGACATAAGTTCTACCTGTTTATCTGCAGACTTCTCTTTTCTACATCTGTTCAAAGTCCAGAGATTAGAACTTTTCTGAGCCTTCCAAAAATAGTAGACAGAGAGCTTAGTAAGGAGAGTTCTGAGAGCTGATTGCAGGAAAGAGACACCCCCCTCCACACAGCAACAGAACTGAGACTGTCAATCAGCTGGAGGTCCCTCCCCTGTCACCATGTTTCTCTCCATGTCAGGAAAAGTAATTCATGTTGATAGCAGAGGAACGAAAAAGCAGAGAGAAATGGCACCCAGTTCTCCTAATTGAGACGAGTACCCACTATAGAGGGATAAAAACAAGGAGAAGAGGCGCATCTAAGTGTAAAAGTAAAAAACACACAACTTGTTTTTCTCAGCTTCGCTGGAATCTGGCTTCTGTTCCTATGTGGAGGCAGCCCTCAGTGTATGGACCCCAGTCTATGGACTATATATGGACATTTACTTATTTTATTGGGGTGTTATAGAGTTACTTGTTTTCACTATAGAGGGATATGCTTCTCTCATATTTCATATCTGAGGCTTACAACCACTTTAAACTTAACAAGCAAAAAGGGGATTTTTTAACAAAACATCAGCAGCAATAAAACAAGGAATGCTTCAACGGCAAGGAAGAACACTTCAATAAAAACAGTGTTTTGACTATAGCAGGCTACATAGTATACAATTTTCCTTTAGATTTACCAAAACCATATAATATGAGGTCAAACCCAAACACTTTCAGTTTGTATGCAATTAGGCAGGCCCTTGCACTACAAAGTTGAAGGTAAATCCAAAGGAAATTGAACAAGAAAATTGTATAATGTGTAGCCAGCTCATGAAAAGCTAATTCGTTTGAGGCCAAATCGGCTTGTAATGACAATAGCTATGAGTAGCCATTAACACCAATTTAGGCAACATTGTTCTGCAGTCGTCGTCATGTGTAATCCCTGCACCCCTGCCACCCATAATGTATTATGAAAATAGTGCTACATTAATGACAACTTTTGAATTTTTTTAATATAATTGTTTTTAATAGGTGACCATTGTTATTTGTCTTTTATGGCTTTAGTGACATGTTGGTAAAAATTATCTTCTTGAGTTCCAGTCTGGTAATAATTCTGTTTGAGTCCTCAGAATAAAAAGTTTAGAAACCCCTGTATAAGGGACAGACCAGGAGGCTCTGAAATTCCTGAAGTTTCAGTCTGAATGATGGGTACGATAACGTGTTACAAACTAGACTCTCATAACTCCTCTCCACTGATCACTGTTTAGCAGAGGCCCAGTTTCCTCTGCCAGCAGGAGTCTGGCAGTGTCATCTGGTCCTCTACATTTTTTTGGTGGAGAGCTACCAGCTACAGAAACCTGTTAAGGGGTCCCTTTTAGTACTACCAAAAAATATTTGGATTCGCACAGAAAACATAAGGTGGCACACTTGAGCTTTGCACGCATTTACACAGTTAATGTAATACACTTGTGTTCTGGCCTATAACCCAAGGACAGTAAGGTTGACCTGTTTGCTCAGCAGGGCAATACATAACCTGACCCCCCCCCCCCCTCCCTCCCCAACACGCACACACACAATAAAGTCTGTATTAAATTAACTGTGGCTTTTTCATTTTTTTTATGTAGCAGCACAAAATAGCAAACCATTTAACATGATCAAATCAGGAATCAAGGACAACGGCAGTAGTGCTGAAGTATTAATGAATCCGATATTCAACCAGTGATACACATCTGAGCATACAACATTTATCCCATATAACTTTGCTGGGAGCATTTCAGGAGTCATATTCCATAGAAGCTTTACATAGTCATTGTAGTGAGCATTCTTACACATGGGTGATTGTGTGCTATATTTATCTTTTACATATCCAAGTACTTATGCTGTTGTGTAAAAGTCAAGGTTATTGGGTAAATGATGATAATGTTATATAATTTAATAGGTTATGGAATATATTATCTAATAAATTAGTCTCTTGGGCAGTATTTTATGATGAAATCCTTCATAAAAGGAAAGCTTAGCTGGAGCTGTCAGAAAGCATGGGTATGGAAACTGAATGGGAAAAGACAAAGTAGAGGAAATATCCTGGTCCTGGTTTGCATTTCCTGTTTTACACCAATTTAGAGCAGACACCATTAGAACATATGGTCCTGTGTTTGTAAGTGATGGGGTAATCTAAAGTTAAAAGCTATATGTCATAGGCAAGGTTCATTTCCCTTGGCATACATATGTCTGCAACTCCTCACCATTCAGCATTAGGAAATGAACTAGTTACTGCAATATGCAGTTTTCTACCTGTAAAAACACTTTTTAGATTTTTAGTATAAAATAGCTTAATTAGCCATCAAAATGTCAGCACATGGGAAAGCCTAAAAAAAAAAAAAAAAAAAAAAAAAAGAATTCCACCTAAAACCAATGTTCAGTTCTGGAATCACCTATCAGAGTACTACAACCTCTCAGGGACTCCTGAGATTCCTCCTCTCTATAACCAAGTACCAGCTTTGCTCATCTGCTGCTGCTATCATGACGGGTTCATAATCTACCTTTTGCATTGTTTGATTGTCTGGAATGCAGAATGTGGCAGCAGCAGTAAGACTTTATTGCTTAAGTGAGGGTCTCTATGCGTTAAGCCTCAATTGTCATTATTAAGAACTGTCATTATATTCACACAGCACTGGGTATGTTCTAGAAAACAGCAGGTAGAATTTGAAAGCCAATGCTGAAGCTTTGATAGATTAATACATTATACTTCTAGTTATTTTGGTGTTGCTGATTGTGTTGGTGGATAGGTACAGGAGATTCAATTCTTCCATTTTGACTGATAAGAGAAGCTAAGTGGTGGTTCAACTAACCAGAAATATATTCTTACACTTATGATAACTGCCTCTTTAAAGGAGTTGTAAAGGCAGAAGGTTTTTTATCTTAATGTATTTTCTTTGCATTAACATAAAAAGCCTTCTGTGTGTAGCAGCTGCCCCAGCACCCTAATACTTATCTGAGCCCCATCTCTGACCACGAGTCCCTCGGCCGTCAAGGACTCTCCTCCTGATTGGTTGAGACACAGCAGTGGCACCATTGGCTCCTGTGGTTGTCAAAGTCAGTTAGCCAATCAGGAGAGAGAGGGGCAAGGCCGAATGGCAGCTAAATATCTGAATGGCCACAGGGAGCTGTGACTCGGCTCGGGTGCCCCCATAGCATGCTGCTTGCTGTGGGGGCACTCAACAGGAGGGAGGGGCCAGGAGCAGTGAAGAAGGACCCAAGAAGAGGAGGATCCAGGCTGCCCTGTGCAAATCCACTGCAACAGAGCAGGTAAGTATAACATGTTTGTTATTTAAAAAAAAAAAAAAAGCGAGACTTTAAAATCACTTTAAAACAAATCTGATGTGGTTTTAAAGCTGAACTTCAGAAAACTAAAAAAAAAGATCCCTTCCAGTGGGGCTACACCTGTGCTGCAAGGGTTACCCACTTTTTTATGCCTAGGGGACCATGAAAAGCAGTTTTACATACCCGATCCTCTGCTCCCACAGGCTCTTCCATGCTGCTAGACTGGTCCCTGCATCCTCTTTCTCTCCTGCACTCCAGCAGGGGTCTCCAAGTTTTCTGAACAAAGGGCCAGTTTACTGTCCCTCTGACTTTGAGGGGACCGAACTGTGGCCAGTGTGGGTAGAAAATGCCCTTGGTCAATGGGAGTAAAGAACGCCCCATTATTGGTATTAGTGGGAGGATTAATGCCCCATGGTTGGTATTAGGGGAAGAAATAATGCCCCATCCATAGGTGTTATAGGCTGCACACCTATGCGCAGCCTATCACATTAGGGTGCGCACCCCAAAGCTCAAACACACTTGCCTTTCTCTGCAGCCTCAGCTGCACGGGACAGGGAATAACTGGGAAGTGCTCTGTGCTGAGCAGCTTCCTGTTCATTCACAGACTGATGCATAGTAAGCACAGTTTACTATGTTTCAGTTACGATTGAACACAATGAGTGTGATTACTGTGTTCATTTAGAAAAGGAAGGGGCCAGTAAATTACATATTAATTAGCCCCTTCCCCTGTTCTCCATCCTGAAACATCCACTGCAGCAGCCAGAGGGAGAGGAGGAAAGCTAGCAGCACTGGAGGGCCACAGTTTGGAGGGCCTCTGACATTATCAAGACTGATGCAGGGTCTATAGCCCTGCATGTATGTAAAGACCTTGAGGGGCATTTCACTGCCAAGGCAGAGGGGAGTCCCATTTACCAGGGGATTGGAGCATCTAAAAGTGCTCTTACTGTTCCCCTAGAGGCCTAGACTAAACAAGCGCTTAACATGGAAGGCCTTTTTAGTTCTCCTGAGTTCATCTTTAACCGTTTCTAAGGCAGTAACAGTCAACAGTCTTAACCACAACCATAAGGCCCTATGTACAGCCTAGGCTTAGGATCCAATGAGCTCCAAAAGGTCACAAACATCCATTTGGAGACTAACAAATAAGCTTCAAGACACCAAAAGTTCAAACACTTTAACACTATAGTGACCTTAGAAACATTTTAGGCCAGGTTTGCTTGATTACTATACATTCAATTATGAATTATTAATATTATTTAACTACTGTGTGTCTATCTATATAAATAGGAGGGGGTTGGGTAGTTTGTAGTATTCTCATGCAGCGTACACACGAGTGGGCTTTTGTATCGGACTGGTCCGACGAACCGAGTTCAGCGGACAATCCGATCGTGTGTGGGCTTCATCGGACCTTCAGCGGACTTTTCCAGTCCAAAATCTGACGGACTTTAGATTTGGAACATGCTTCAAATCTTTACATCGTAACTCCGCCGGACCCAGAAATCTGCTCGTCTGTTGCTAGGCCAACAGACAAAAACGAACGCTAGGGCAGCTATTGGCTATTGGCTGTCAACTTCCTTATTTTAGTCCGGTGAACGTCATCACGTACGAATCCGTCGGACTTTGGTGTGATAGTGTGTAGGCAAGTCCGTTTGTTTAAAAGTCAGTCGGAAGTCCGCCAAAAGTCCGTCGAAAGTCCGCCGTCGGACCAGTCCGGTCGAAAAGTTCGCCTGTGTGTATGCGGCCTCAGTATTTCAGGAGGGTTAAAAACTTCAAAAACAATGACAGGCAGATGTCTTCTTTTATTTGGCCATACACGTACTGACTTTCATCTGATCCAATTATATAAATTGATGACGTATGAAATTCAATGCTGTACAATCAGAAAATTTGCCTGCATTAGTCCAATGACTTTCAGAGTCAAACAAGCATTAGAAAAATAAAAATAAAATAAAATACATTGTTTCAAAATTGATTAATTGTTACATACACCACACATTTGATTTAAAGTGTATTTCCACTTTTGCAGCCAAATTAGGATAACACCTACTTTATATTTCTTACATGTCCCCATTCACATTGTATAACTTAATTTTAAACTATACAA
This sequence comes from Aquarana catesbeiana, assembly GCF_042186555.1. Taxonomy (NCBI): domain Eukaryota; kingdom Metazoa; phylum Chordata; class Amphibia; order Anura; family Ranidae; genus Aquarana; species Aquarana catesbeiana. Next base: position 668,455,680 of record NC_133325.1, read on the forward strand.
TTTAAAAATTGCAGCTTCCCTTTTTTTTTTTTAGACGCTATATTGTGGACCCTCCAGCAAGGACAAATCCTAGGTAGTTTTCTTTGTTTATGAGGGGGCTGGGCAACTATGTTTACAGGTAGATCTTCATTATCAATTGTAATCAGAATTGTACACTGTTTGCCCAAACAAAGGTTTAAAGGTGTACACGTCAGATTCCTTTGGTAGTGAGCCCGCATAGAAAGCCAACTTGGGGTTCCTCAGGGCACAGAGTCTAAGCCTCGGCCTGCTTCATCACCAGGGCCACTGATGGTGGGGATGGACTTGCATCACACTGGAACCAGGTCTTGGCCCCCAGGTACGCTTGGATGACAATGCGGAGACCACACGTGTGTGCGAAGTATAGATGGCAGGAGACAGAAGAGGATTCAGGAAACAAGCCGAAGTCAGAGCGGGCGACAGGAAAGTGGAGGATTGGTAGGAGTGATAGAAGGGAAAGGGATACAAATCCACAGTATAGCAGGTGATGCCTATAGGAGAACACAGAAGCCAACACAAGTGAATGGAATCACAGATCTAGGAGAACTACTGCAGCAAGGAGGTAAGAATTTCACAAACGGAAAACTGAATGTTAGACTGTGACAGAGGGCAGACCTGGGATAGGCTCAGTCTAATATTGTTCAAAATGTTGCTGTTAGCAGTTGACACCTCCTGAAAAACCTCAAAAAGGTAAGAAAGAATTTTTTTTTTATATATGCTGTGGAAATGGGATCACATAAACATATCATGACATTTTCTCAAATCTGATTGCAACAGTGGAAATATGCTTTAAAAAACATTTAAGCTGGGTTCACACGATTGCGAATTAGATGTGGGTTTCCAATTTGCATAACAGGAGATTGTGACCGGCTCTCTATGGAGCCGGTTCACACATCTCCGCAGCAGCTCCAGTCTTTTGGTCCATTTCAGCCAAAAATTCGGGATGAAATCGGACCTGAAATGGTGAATGGAGACGCACCGGACTCCTGCTGTGAGCTTCTGCGTTCTCCAGTGTGAACCCAGCCTGAGAATCAAAATGGTAGTGAAAAATGATCAATAATGACAGTATGTTAATATTATTCAGAATATTGAAAACATCAATTAATGGAATAAACAGAACAATAGATATATGGCATAAGAATGATGGGCGAGGAGACATCTGCTTGTCATTTGTAGCCCTAGACCTTGCCAATGATAATCATGCAACTTACTGAAATGATGCTCAGTTCTGTGAGTGATACTGTGTACCTGCACAACATAGGGGTTAACAGCAGGTTGGGCCATTGGATCAAGACCTAATTCACCTCAATGGGTAAAGAATCATAGATTGCATGACTCATTAAGAAATTCTTACAGAGCTACCAGTCTCTGATAATATTCCCAATCCCTCTTGGGCCTGGAATTTTTGCTAGTCGAAGTGGAGAAAAATCTTTCTTTGACTGGTGCTGCAGATCATTGTTAAAGGAATTTCAGTAGCAGATTATGTTTCATGTGTACTTCATACAGTCCTTTGAGAACTTGTGTCTTTCTGATATCTTTACCCTTATTAATCACAGATAATCAAAAAAATGTCATGCTTTGCCCAGCCAGGGCAAATCAGATGGTTCACTTTAATGCCCTCCTCTGCAAAAGCATATACGCACTTTTCCTCCACTTCCCTGCCACTCCATTCACCCAGTGATGTAAAGAAAAATATTCTGTACTTTTGGGTATGGAGGAGCACGTGATTCCCATCCCTCTCATGTGACAGTGCTGATGCTTGGTGATAGGCCCAGATGAGGGTGGGCAGAAACTTTGGGCCCTGTGTAAGCAACTAATTGGAGCTTATACAGTACTTTCATTTGGCTCCCAGAAAGCAACTTGGATCAACGAGGAGTAAAGAAAAAGGTATGTGCCAGAAGGGGGCATTAAAAAGAACCAGTTGCTTTTCTCTACACGTGAAACCTTGTTCTCTTGCTGCAACCAGAGAACACTTTGGAGTGACTGTACCTAGTTGAACTCACAGCCATGTAAGCAAATGCAATGGAAGCCTATGCAATGACACAGACAGTATGACAGTGTTAATATTCTGTACATGTGTATCTGATATAAAAGTTATATCTATTTTAGAGATAATTTGATTTATGATCCTGAAGAAGCAAAATATAGTATCTGTGAAACGTGTCAAGGTATCTGTTCCATGACATCATTAGCATAAAACATTTTAAAATGTACTGTATATTATGTATGATTATTGGATTGAGGAATTAAATGTCTAATCATGTTAATAGCTAATGGATACTAGAAGCGGATGTCTGTACAATGAGACAAAACTTGTAATTATAATGGTTTTTACTATACGTGTATCAGGTCCTCTGGGTATGTGAACAGTCCTTCATTCTCTAACAGTTTTCTAGCTCCATTTACCAATAGCCCATTCTTTATTTAATTTAAATCCCTCACAAAACACCTATGTAGGAAGTTCTGAAGGAAACAGCAATTCTCTATTAAGTGCTTATTAATTTAGAAAGGAAGATTTACTTTGTCACTTCTCGGGAACCAGTACTGTGAGCTGCCTAATGGCTGCTTTTATAGGAGCCCAGATGACTGGAGTTGAAAAATTAGGTCTAAAGGGTTTTCTATTATATGCATGCTTTTATGTGGACATGAAGCATCACACTGACACATCTATAAAGCACAAAAGTACTTCTATAGGAGTAAGATTTAATACTTCCACCCTAACCATAACTAACTTATTTTTTAATGCTTCTATTACTGGGTCACACTGCTAATATAACCCTATCCTTGTATTTGTACTCTGTATGTGTATTTGTGGTGTTTTGTCTTTAGAAAGCGAAATGCCACATCTGAGTTGAATGGACACCAGGAGCTGCAGCTCGGCTCGGGTGCCCCCATAGCAAGCTGCTTGCTGTGGGGGCACTTGACAGGAGGGAGGGGCCAAGAGAGTCAAAGAGGGACCCGAGAAGAGGAGGATCGGGCTGCTCTGTACAAAACCACTGCACAGAGCAGGTATGACATGTTTATTATTTTTATAGAAAAAAAAAGAGACTTTACAATCACTTTAAATCAGGGGTTACCAGCCTTTTGACCTTTCTGGGGCACATTGAAATAAGAATAATCCTCTTGGGCCACACATAAAATACACAAACAATAAGGATAGCTGATGAGCAGAAAAAGTCAGGCAGATCACAAGTTAACGATCACCTATATAGATAATATACCTATCTGAGTAAAAAATTTCATTTTTTTTTTGTAACATAAAACTAGTTCGATATTTGACACTGTTTTTGTTAAGCCAACACATCAATATCTGGTTGGATAGATGTAGTAGCAATTTTCAATGAATTCTCAAGGTGCTCATTAAATATTTTGGTTCTAATTTTTTCATGTGCTCCATCCTTGAAAATAGTTGCTCACAAATATAGGTTCTGCCGAAAACTGACAACATGAATAGGGCGTGATTGTGAACAGTGGGATATGTTTCTTTGGGAAGATAAAACTTGTTAAAGTCCAGTAAAGAAACACTGTAAATTTTTTTTGGCCGCATGTGTTAGCAAACTGTAAACGCATTTTTACAACCCCCCCCCCCCAAAAAAAAAAATCAAAAAATCAAATTTTTAAAGTAAGTTTACCATTTTGTGTTGGGCCGCGTTCATGTCCATCTTGGGCCACATGCAGCTCGTGGGCCGCAGGTTGGGCACCCCTGATTTAAATTGATTTTGCTGGACTGTCTTTAAAGTTTTTAAAATATGTAAATCTATGAATATTCAAACCAAACAATAGCAGGAAATGAAGTAAAATAATGTTAAAACAACACTTAGAGTAAACATGATTTTTTTAAACCCCTTCCTACCCATCCCAGCATCCTTTAAATAGCTCTGAACACCTTCTGGGGGGTGCAAGCAGGATCATGTGACCGTCACAGCGGTCACATGATCAGAAACCAGTCTCGTTGGCCACTGATCTTTAGTCCAGACCAAGAACTACCTTACAGCTCGGTCTTTGTGCTAGAAGTGCAAAGTTAGCATGCTTTCAGCACCTAAATATCCGTCACCAAGCAATGCATCGGTGTGGCATGTGGGCATTAATGTCTACCCTTTTGCCTTCTGTACCTTATGTATTGGGTGGTGGTAAAGGGATTAAGCTGAATTCCAGGTACTGTATAGATTTTATTGCATAGTTACATTGGTCCAGCTTGGATCAATGCAAGTATGCATATTCCATGCCTGTAAAACTGCAATGGAAATGGAGAAATCACTGTAGTAGTCACTGCTACTACCGGGATTGCCACTGTCTTCAGGGTCCCATGTCACTTAGCATTGGTGCCATTCACAGAACAACTTGCATTTTTTTCAACAAACACAAAGTCTTCTCTGATTGGATGAGGTGGAGATCATGACGTCACCGACCCGCCTCTCCACCTCATCCAATCAGAGAACACACTACATTCATTGAAAAAAAATGCAAAGGCCTTCAGTGAATAGCACCTGTGCCATGCAAGCAACCCCCTGTGTACCTGAACCTGGAATTCAGCTTTAAAATGTGCCATTCCAAAAGCCCGCTAACATCAGAACTAAAGATAAGGCAGGGGCATTGGAGGTGGGAGGCTTTGGTAAAAATTTCTACCCTAGGGACCAATCCTTGTTTTTGTGTCTTTTTTCCAAGTCCCATAATACCAGTAGTAGAAAAGCAAACACACATCCCATCTGTAAAAGTAATCCAAAATCACACAGAATTTGGTGTCAGCTCTACTGACCTGAGGAATGGGGAATACTCGCAGGAAACAAAAGCACAGCAGCAATGCAAACAGACTGAATGCTGAATCTTTACGGGGCTGCCAAGGTAAAGTAAACCTGCTACAAATTTGCAAAAATCAACTTGAGCATATGATGAAAAAAATACACGAGGGGGTACCCTATGTTATGAAATGTGTAAATGCAGACAATTAGAGCTGAGGTTCTATTAAAATCTTGACTTTTCCTGTAAAAGTTTATTTTGACCCTATTGCATTCCACAATCCAGGTCTCCCTAAAGACTAAAGAGTTCATCCATCACATTAAAGGCTTAGATGGTGGGAGATCCAGAGTTATGTTTAGGTGACTATATCTTTTGAGCTACATATCATTTTGACATATGGGTTTCTGCAATGTTAAAATCTGTTTGCTCATCGTATAAACTGAATTTCAGAATATGGTAAAAGTTTTGTATAAAATTGCACACTGTGGAGTTGATTTACCAAAACTGGATAGTGCAAAATCTAGTGCAGCTCCATCAGCTTCTAACTTCAACTTACTCAATTAAGTTTGGCAAAAAACCCTGAAGCTGATTCTATGCAGAGCTGCACTTTCCAGTTTTAGTATATCAACCTCTGTGTATTCCTATTACACTGTATGCAAAGCAAAATTAAAAGGCCACTATACAAAATGTTCATAAACTTTTTTTTGTCAAATAGGTTGTATTAACATTAATGTATAAATACGTAAATGTTTTAGTAGATAATCCAAATCAAAATTAATACTTTGCAACATTTTCCTGTCCAATTATTTCATGGATAATTTCTAGCAAATGTCATTTTGGGGCCCTCCAACGTGTAGGATAAGATATGGTAGTTGTAAATGGAATTACAGGCATACCCCACTTTTAAGTACACAAAATCAGACTCACTTCTGCATAGAAACCAATGAGCGTCTAACCCCAGCTTGTTCAATTAAGCTTTGATAAAACCTGGAAGCTCATTGGTTTCTATGCAGAAGTGAGCCTGATTTCGCACTTTCCAGCTTTAGTAAATAAACCCCATTGTGTACTTAAAAGCGGGGTATGCCTGTACACTCTCTTTCACCTAATGTATACAATATCATCTTCATGTCTTGAGTATAGTGGTCCTTTAAAAGCTTTGGGTGCAGGAAACTAGGATTGAGAGAATATGGTAGGCTGCCACTGTTCACTTCTCCTTCTCAAAGTGCTAGTTGTCTTGCTGACCCAATGATCCATGCTTTCTACATCAATGGCTTGGAACAAGTAGGCAGATTAGGAGTTCCCTGTCTTTACTCTGGACATCTAACTGCATGCCTATTCCAGGTCAGGAAGTAGAAAGTACTTAACCCAGAGACAGCCAGGCAACTGGCATTTTCAGGTGGTCAGAAATGGCAGCCTACAGTATTGCTCTCTGTACTTTTTCCTTCAAAGGCCCCCTAATCATAGTTTCTTTTCACCATTTGGGAAGAAGATTATGTGTATCATCATAACAGCATCTGTTCTTGGAAGAATTCATGTGGCACACAAGGACTTTTTGTATGTCAGCCATAATGCTGACATCTGATTTAAGGAAAACTAGTAGTGATGTGGTTTAAAAGAGGATTCATCAGTAGAAAGAATACTGGTTCTCTACGGCTCTTGTGCGGCTCCGAGACCCGTCGCTTTCATGGTAGTCTTCTGTGCTTCCATTTGGTGATTCTAGCAAAAGCTCTGCACTGTTGCTTCGGCTTCTGGCAGCAAGGGTCCCGTCTACTCTGTGATATGCTGGGTGGCTGCTGGCAGTGGGGTTGTCTGGAGGTGTCACAGGTTGCACATTACTTGCCCCAGAGCTGGAGAAGTAGTGCTGAGATTGGGTGTCAGTCCTGCAGCTCTGCTGCTGTAAACTAGGAACAGCAGGTCCAGGCTCTAAAACAAAGAAAAAAAAAAGAGATCCATTCTTTCATGTGTAAACGGTATCCTCATGGTCACTATATACAGATTCAAAATAATGAATTATTTTACTGAAGGCTCTCTCAAAATGTAGTTAGCTATAAGAGACATGCCATGTTACCCTAAAATCAAGAGCATCCTTTTTTTTTTACCCCACTGACAAATCTCCTCTGATTCCTCTCATTTAACAAAGACCTTTCTCAGCCCCCTTTTCTATATTGTTCCCAGATCCACATTTTGCAAGATATGTTCATATGTGTAAAATGCAGTAAATGTGTATGTTGCTGTTTTAAAAAGTTTTATAATTACAAATGTATACACAGTAGTATTATTTGTTTTGATTATACATGCTGGATGTATCTCTCTGTTTACGTTCCTCTTTATGTTGTGTTTAGTTCTCTGTATCTGATTTTTTTTTCTGTACGTATGTTATGCTGGTTTACATTTATGCATGCATATAAAACATGAATGAACAGTCATATAGGGGCTCATATACACCAGATGTTTGCTTTTTTTTTGTTAAACAAAGGAAGACTGCTTGGTACTTATGCTGGCCATACACAGCTTGATTTTACACCAATTCCCGGTAAATCTGATGAAATCTGAGCCTTTGGTGACCCATCGGCATCATCTGGTTTAGCAAACTTCCTTCCAAAAAGGAGTCATGTGGAAATTCTTGACCGAACAGTGGCTGCAGCCAATCTGATAAAGCCACTGTTTGGGTACTCTTACAGCCTCAGGAGCAGCATCTGTTAGAATAATAGTCACTATATGTACAGGCATACCCCACTTTTAAGTACACAATGGGGTTTATTTACTAAAGCTGGAAAGTGCAAAATCAGACTCACTTCTGCATAGAAACCAATAAGCTTCTAACCCAAGCTTGTTCAATTAAGCTTTGGTAATAAAACCTGGAAGCTCATTGGTTTCTATGCAGAAGTGAGCCTGATTTCGTACTTTCCAGCTTTAGTAAATAAACCCCATTGTGTACTTAAAAGCGGGGTATGCCTGTAGTATAAGGCTGGGGCGTAGTCCCCTAAAGTAAGGTTCTCTCTATTGGTACTACTCACTGGTCTACGTCTACGTTTTTTGTTGGACAGGGGGTTTCATCTGCCGCACCGCTTATTTGCGGTGGCGGTAGGGGAAACTCTAGACCACAGATCCTTGTTTGAAATGTGGCAACAGAACCTGGAGTGCTATCTCATTAATGCAAAAATCTGCTGAACAAATTGTTGTTGATGCCTAGTGTTGGAATTGGTTGAATGATATGTTTGATTTCCTTCCTTTCTGTACATTCAGCAATCCTTAAATAAAGATTAAAAAAAAAAAAAAGAATAATAGCCGGGGAGATCCCTCCATCTATGCTGTTTAGCACGGATAGGGGAAATCTATTGATTTCACTTGTTCAGCCTGCTTCATTGAATGAGAGAAATCTCGAAGTGTATGGCTAGCCCTAGAGAGATTTTCCCATGAATTAAAAAAGTACACACACCTAGCGGTAGCCTCTAATACCCTGCTTAATACCCTACTGGCTGAATGCTGAGCAGCCAAAATTCTCTTAAGGTAGTTTCAGAGCTTGCCCTTATTTCACCTCCCTTATAGGAATGTGCAGGAGGCAGGAAGAAGTGGGCAAGCTGCATCGCTATCAAGGGGTGCCAAAGCTTTGCCTGTCAAAACGGCCTGAAATCCAGCTGTAAAAGCAGGGTATCAGAACCATTAGGTACCTGTACTTTAGGCCCCTTTCACGCGATCGGACCGTTCAGGTCCGCCTGTCAGTTTTGACGGTGGACCTGAACGGGCGCTCCATGTTAGCCTATGGAGCAACGGATGTCAGCGGAGACATGTCTGCTGACATTCGACCCCGTCCGATCCGCTAAAAGCAGATGGATGGCCCTACGTCCAGATCCGTCGCTGGCGGATCGGGTGAGATCTGACGAAAAAGGACATGCTGTCCATTTTCATCCGATCCCTCCATAGGCAGCAGCGGCGCCTGACAAGCCCCTCCCCGCTCAGTGAGCAGAGAGGGACCTGTCATCCGCCGGCTCAGCGGAGATCAACGGACTGAGGCAGGCTCCGTGGAAACGGAGTCCGCCTTGTGTGAAAGGGGCCTAATACCTGAAGCAGTTTGAAATAGTTTGATTGGCAAAAACAAAACAAGTGGGAGGGTACAAAGTGTCCCTACACAAACATATACAGAAAATTGGTGTAATAGCAGTTATCTGCCAAGTACTTTAAATTCATTCATGTCAATGAGGTCTGTTCTCTCCAGAACCATGCACTGCAGAGCATTTAGAAAAATTTTGCATGTTGCAGTTTTGGGTTTGAGACCTACAAATTACCCATCGAGTCAAATGAGTGTAGACCTATAAAATCGCATTGTAGCGCATATGGCAGCACAAGTTAAAATTGCAGGCAATATTGTCTTACTAAGAACTAAATTAATAAAATTCAGATTAATTTCTCTTCATTTTTGTAGAAGTCATTCATAGCCATTACAGTAAATTAAAAAACTTTATTACGAGTTAAGATTTTGAGCTATATATTTACATCCTGGTCAAATGTGATAAATGTGAGCCCTACCCCCATAGCTTGTCTTTGAATACCAGTGAATAGTACCTTAGATTGTAAACTCTGTGAGGGCAGGGACTGATGTGAATGTACAATATATATGTAAAGTGCTCCGTCAATTGACAGCACTATATAAGTACCTGTAATAAAAATAAAATAGTAACATAAATAAAAGCCTCACCAGGTATCGGATGCTGTGGAACAACGTAGCTGTGCAGGGTGATGTCAGCTGAGCCACCAGATTCTAGGGGTATCGGGTGAGAGTGAAAATGTTTCAGCATATCAAAAATGGTCTGGAACCAGAGGTGCTGTACATGACATTGTCCGTTCTCATTCAGAGATAATCGTAGGTGCTGAAAAATTAGAATTGCAATACAATTACAATATACAAAAATATTAGTCAGATCACTTTAAAGAAATTAGATTCCCCCTTCCAAATCAAGGCAACAAAGAACTAGGAAGAAGAAGGGACCTGCATTTTCACAATTTCAACCCCTTTGGGGTGTAGAATTTTGAATGAAAATTAAAGTAGAACTATAGGCAAGACTTTTATTTTTTATTTTAGATAGAGTAAGGGAGGGTCATGAGCTTGACACATTTTGTTTTGGCATCTGTGCCCCATTGGGGAGATTTCCTCTCACTTCCTGCCCCATAGCCAAAACAGGAAGTGAGAAAAAAAGCCCTGCAAATTAAGGGAATCCTTGCCCCCCCCCCCCCCAGGTCATCAGTTCCCATTGGACAATTTCCCCTCTATTACCCTTCTAGGGACAATTCAAATTTGGGATTTTCTTTTATTTTCACTTTCAATGATAAATAAAAATGTTAAACAGGACAAATAGAGGCACAGACAGCAATAAAAACCTAATAGATGTTTTAATCCCTCTCCAAAACTGAAAAAAGTTTTTGCCTTTAAAATTATACTTTAAAGTCCAGTTTGGGCAAAAAAAATAGAAAAAAATAGTCCTAGCAGCTCTTAAGAATTAAAAAACAACTTGGGTTGCAATACTCACCCTATCAGCAGTGCTCACTGTTCATATCTGCCAGCACAAGGATCTTTAGGTAAAGTCCAAACGTTTTTATTCAAAGTGATTACATCACAGTGGAAGAGTGCATCATTTCAAGGCCACGCAGGGCCTGTTTGTCAGGCATGTGATAATCACATGCCCGACGAAAGGATTCTGCATGGGTTTGAAATGTTGCACTCCTTTGCTGTGATGTGCTTACTCTGAATAAAAACTTCTGCATGTTACTTGAAGATCCATGATGTGCTGGCAAATATGTACATTGATATGTGATGATACCAGTTTCAAAATGCCTATTGCTGCAGCACCTATTTATTTCTCAGCCCATTCCAGGAATGTGTGCAATGGTAATTTTGTTTATTTTCCAGAGCTGTCCCCAGCAGTCTCATATGTTCCTCTTCAATCTTTAATGATGCCAAGTGTTATTCAATCCACTTCCTGTGAGCCCAGAGCATTAAGGGCTGGCCTCCTGCCCTGGGTTTTCAGAACAATGCTACAGAAGAGAGCAGCGCCACTCTATAGCATTCAAGATTCACCCATCAGCAGAGGGTGAAGAGAACCAGTGGGGGGGGGACACGACACAGGGACTACTGTTACTGACCTCCTTCTAAAAATGCTAACTGCCTGGCTGTCTCTGGGTTTACTACATTTTAAGCCACTAACATGGAACAAGTATGCAACAAGCATTGTCCATTTCCAGTGCTTTCCAGTAACTTGGAAAGCACTGAAGACACTGGATCAGCATGACATCCAGGCAATTACTGGGTAGAGATAAGCAATGTTGTGGGTGGCTTCTCTATCTGCCAGCCACAACAAAGTAATAAACTCCTGTGTAAGCTCCAAGCTGAAATAGGGGGAGCTTACACAGGGCTAAAGAGTCTAATCCCTCCTCCATGTGACAACAATCAGGCCTGACAATTGGCTGTTCAGACACTCAGCACTGCATAGTGGGAGGAAGTGGAGAGAGTTACATGCTCCCTATACCTGGTCGTAAAAGGTATTTTACATCACTCTGGTAGATGGACAGCAGTGGCAGTTGGTGAAGTTTTAGGATGGGGGGGGCCAGACCCGGCCTTCCTTTTTGACCCTTCCACTTTTCATAAGCCCCACCCGTTATAGAATCCACCCACTCCATCCCCTGTATTCCACCCATAGTGTCAGGTGTATACAGCTCAGCATTCACAGGACAGAGTGTACAGCCCCAGAATCATAGCTCAGCCTCACAGATCAGAGTATATAGCTCAGCATTACAGATAGATATATATAGACCGGCATTACAGATAGGTGTATATAGACCAGCATTACAGAAAGGTGTATATAGCCCAGCATTACAGAAAGGTGTATATAGCCCAGCATTACAGATAGATGTATATAGCCCAGCATTACAGATAGGTGTATATAGCACAGCATTACAGACAGGTGTATATAGCATTACAGATAGGTGTATATAGCATTAGCCCAGCATTACAGATAGGTTATATAGACCACCCTCTCCACTGATAGCACCCCCCCCGCACGGGCCTTGCAGTACTGACAGCACGCCACCCCCTCACCCCCCCCGCGGGAGGTCTGGCACAGGACTCACTCCACTGACAGCACCCCTCCCACAGCACGGGGGTACACAAAAACAACCCCCACCCCCTCCCCTCCTTCTGGGGGTCCGGCACTTACCAGGCTGCTGAAAGGATTGCCTCCACTCACCCTCACAGTGCAGGCAGCAGCGGCGGCGGAGGTGTCCACTCCTCATGCTTCCTCCGCTTGCCAATAGGATCGCCTGGTGCTTTGGCCAATCGGGAAACAGGTCTCACCGACCTGCCTCCCGATTGGTGGGGAGGCACTCTAGTGTGAAAATAGCGAATGTATACAGCCCAGCATTACAGATAGGTGTATATATAGCATTAGCCCAGCAGACCCATGACAGGCCACTGCTCCCCCCAATGTGCCAGAACTTGGCTAGGACACTAGTCTTGGCCAATCTCTGACCCTCCAGTGGGCCTTTTGTCTTGTCACAACTATGCTGTATAGATCTTCTCTGTACCGAACATTCCTCAGCCCTTTCATTTTTTTTACATGATCCTCCCCTCTTGTCTTATGCTTGACTCTCTATTTCTTTCACCCTCTTTCCCTTTCCCGGAGTCCGTGGGGACTGTGTCTGGAGAAGCCATTTTATATTTTTTCTCCTACTCGCTATGATATATATAATCCATCTGGGGTAGTACTTCACTTTATAGGTATTATAGGTATTGGTTGTCCCTGAATGTTCAGGGCATGAAGTCTCCTCAAAAAAGAGTGAACGTTTTTAAATATCTCAAGAGGCAGCAGATAGATATAGCCTGCTTGCAGGAGACCTATTTTTCAGCTACCTCTTGCCCTAAATATTTTGATGCTCCATATCCTCAAGTCCTTCTGGCCAATGGCCCAACTAAGCAAAGAGGAATACCCATTGCCTTTCGCAAACTGGTTCCCTTTAATTGCACTAAACAGATAGTGAATCCAAATCTTTTGCTACAAGGCACATGACCTTGAGTTTTCCAGCATGACCTTTTATGCTCCTAACTCGACCCCAGGACCTTTTCTGCTGCTTGCTGTCATCCCACCAAAAGGATACTCTCCTTCTTGCAGGAGACTTGAATCTAGCTTTGAACCCTGCCTTGGATAAATATCCTTCAGAACGTGCTGCCCCATCTCCTGATGCCAAAAAGTTTGCTCGTTTTTTACAATCTCATAATCTGGTTGATCTCTGGAGAGAGCTTCACCCCCTAGGTAAAGATTACACGTATTATTCCCACCCCATCACTCTCATTCTAGAATACATCATATGTTTATGTTAAGGAACATCTCCCTCTAGTCGTATCTACTTCTATCCTCGTTGCCCCATGGTCAGATCACGATCCTGTCCTGGTAGTTTGCCATTCTATCCTTAATAAACCTCAGCACTCCCCCTGGGTCATGAATGGCTCTCCTATCTCTCAAAGAGATCCAGGCAGATATCCCGAAAGCTTCTGTGGAATATTTTCACCTTAATGCAGGTTTGGTAACCTCTCCTGTGACCCTCTGGGAGGCATATAAGGCGGTTCTTAGGGGCCACATTATTCAGCTGGCTGCGAAACGTAAGCAAGAACGTTGCCTTGACCTAGAGGTCCATCTGGAGGTACTCTCCACCGCATTTAAACAATACTCCACCCCTGCCAACCGTAAACTTTTGGACCAGGCCGTTCAGATCTGGATCTTTGTCTCAGTTATGGAGCTGAGCGCATCTGGCGTTGGTCCAGTCAGAAGTGGTACACTAAGGCGAACAGGCCGAATCAGATATCCTGATATCAGATATACTCCTAAATTTACGCCTATCACTTTACGTACTTGACATAATGTACTTACTGGTAACCCAGTGCGGGTCTTGGAGGAATTCCATTATCACCTTACCACACTGTACTCGGCCTCTAATCAGACATGTAGTCAGGACACTGATACTTTCCTGAGCTGTCTTTCACTTCCCACATTGACTGAGGCTCACACGTCTCCTATGGACCGGGATATATAAATCTCGGAAGTCCTCCAATGTATTAAAGACCTGAAAGTGGGCAAATGACCCTGTGCAGGTGGCTTTATGGCACTTTATTATAGGAAGCTAGCTGACGTTTTAGCTCCAAATCTGACAGCATGTATAATTCCGTTAAAGATGGCCAGACCTTCATATCAGACCTTTTGACCGCTAACATAGTGAGGCTTCGTAAACCTGACCGTGATCTCTCCTTTTGGGCCAACTTCAGGCCCATTTCTCTTATTAACATAGATATCAAAATTCTGACAAATTCTAGCTAATCATTTAAATTTTTTCCTTCCCCGCTTAGTCAAAAAGGATCAAGTTAGCTTTGTTCCGCAGAGGCAGGCAGGGGATGCTGTTTGATGAATAATACAGTTACAACATATAGCCCACAGCCATTCTTTAGAATCAATGCTTTTGTATCTTGATGTGAAAGAGGCATTTGATACTTTGTCATGGCCTTATCTTATGTCCATACTCCGTCATTATGGTTTGAGATCCTCATTCCTGCGATGGATGACAGCACTATATGACTCCCCATCATATGCTGTATTGTACCAGGCCAATTTTCCACCCTTGTTCAAAAAATTGTCTGACATATGTTGTCCACCTGGTCCCACTTACCATTATCCTGGTTCGGTAGGATAACTGCAATTCGTATGTCCCATCTCCCGAAATTACTTTATGTCTTTTGAGTCTTGTCCGTCTTAGTCACTCCACACATTTTACGCATACATCAAAGCAAGCTTTTGAAGTATATCTGGGGATCCACCCGTCCTCAAATCAGTAAACAGGTTTTGTACACCTGAAGGATCAATGGTGGCACTGCATCGAACATAGCTCTGCTATCCCATCTCCACAAATCATACCAATTAACGCTATGGGCCACAATTCATCTTGTCGACTCCAATCCTATACCTATCTCTTCCCTGCCCTGGCTCCCTTCTTTTCATCGTCCGATTGTGGGACTCTGTTAAATATTCCACGGGTATGATCTCTCGCGATCTCCCCCTTCGATGTCTTCTTTACTCATTATTCCCTCCAGGTTGCGAAAATCCAGCCCAATTTTCCTGGTGGACTGTGAACGGCTTCACGGACATTCGCTCCCTGTTTACCCCTACTAGAATACTGACATTTGACCCCTTACATTCTTCTAATAATATTCCCCTATGAGAACACTACAGCTACCTACAACTTAGGGATTTTCTTCAAGAAATCCTGCCCTACCCCATGTACTCTGACCCCCTTTGAAAGCCTCTGTAGAGTCAGACCCCACTCCCCGGGCCTAATATATCTTTGATATATTCATCCATAATTTCTACAAAAAAGTTAGATCCGAAGCACTGGCAGATAATGACTATGGCCCTTTCCAAGTGTTCAAGAAATATTCTTATATTAGAGAATGCCTATAAAGTGTTTTATAGGTGGTATTATACGCCGGCTAGACTGGCTCGATTCATCCCAACGTACTCTTCCCTCTGCTTTGGGGGATGTTCACAGAAAGGTACTATGGCACATATTTGGTGGTCATGCCCGAAGGCATGCAGGTTATGGGTCAGAGTCTACACACTTCTCCGTAACTTATTTCTTGTTAACCTCAAAAGAGAACCCTATGAAGCCCTTTTTGGCAAACCAATTGATGGATTGCTTCGCCCAAAACTGCAACTGGCTCTACATCTCTTTACTGAAACAAAACTAACTAGCGAGGGCCAGGAAAACCCCTGCTCTTAGCTCGGATACGCACGACAAAATTCTTGAAGTTTGGCAACCGTGGATTATGTATACCCAGCCCTCTCAGTTTGAAAGTATGCTTCTTTCGATTGAATGCTCCTTCGGTGCACACCCCGTGAACACTTCTCCTCTTTTTCTTTTCTCCTCGTTCTCTTTTCTCCTATCAGGCCCCCCCCCCCTTCTTTTCCTTTCTTTTTTGTCTGTCTGTTATGTCTTATGCATTAAATTCATGTGTCTATCAGGCCGCCAGATATTGTGATGGTTATATTGATAACATTTTCCTTTTCTATATTATTTTTATTTTTTTCTCTCACATTGCATTCTCCCCAATAGGGAGACTCTCGATTACAAAAGCTTTTGTTTAGATATGTTAGGTTCTATGCATGGACATTCTTGTTTGCAGGTATCATATGACCCCCTAGGATCTCTCAGAAATTTATTTTTGGATTTCTTTTTTTTGCTACCTGGGACAACACGCAGATAACCTGCATAATCTTCTTGCATATATGTTTCTTTTTTACTATTATTTATTTTTATTTTTTACTTTATGTTTGTCCATTACATAATGTAACCATCTAACTGCTGACCTGACATGTTGGATTGAATAATAATAAACCCTTTTGTAAAAGAAAAAGTAGAAAATATGAAGTGCTATGTTTTTATCCTAGGTACAACCTTTTCATTTTGCAGGAATTAAAAAAACAAGGTCTATTTTCTCTATGAAACCTTAAAGTGGTTGTAAAGGCAGAAGGCTTTTTTATCCTAATGCATTCTATGCATTAAGATGAAAAAACCTTCTGTGTGTAGCAACCTCCCTAATACTTACCTGAGCCCATCACTATCTGGTGATGTACACAAGAGTCTCGGCCGTCCGGGACTCTGCCTCCTGATTATCTGAGACACAGCAGCAGCACAATTGGCTCCCGCTGCTGTCAATCAAAGTCAGTTAGCCAATCAGGAGGGGGGGGGGGGGGCGGTGAACCACAGCTCCGTGTCTGAATGGATACACAGAGCTGCGGCTTGGCTCGGGTGCCCCCTTAGCAAGCTGCTATTTTTTTTTTATTATTTAGCTCTGCTGCGGGCAAGGGTTTACTTGTCAGATGGAAGCATTTGGGCAGCTGTGCTGCCACCCGAATGCTTTCCCACACCCCTGTAAAGTGCTCCCCCCCGCATGTGCCCCCACAATGTATCCCGGGCTCCGCTTGCCCATCTGCGGGCCCAAGACCAGCATAGCGGGTGCCTCCGGGTAGAGGGGAGGGAGGAGAGTGGATACAAGTCCGCTCTGCTACCTATCTTGTTCCTGATTCAAAAGCAACGTGTATGACATCCCATCCAGGTCCCTGTTGACAGTTTCCCCCAATAATGCTAGCACCAGACCTCCTCCATAACACTAAACTGATGACCTATTGGGAGCTTTTAAAGCGTTGCCTACAGAAAATATAGGGTACTAAAGTTTGTCACCATTTTACAGGTGCACAAAAATTTAAGGTTTGACATGTTGGATATCTATTTACTTAGTGCAACCTTGTCTTTTATGTATTACCAAAAATATTGTGTAATTTATTGCATTTTTGTGCCCCCTAAAATTAACTTTAGTGTGTTTTTTTACTGAAATTTTTCATTTCCTAGACCTTTGCAGTAATATCGTGTGACATAAAAAATTGGACCTATCACTATGCTAATCTGTAGGGTGTCTGCTTTCAGTACTGACATCCTTTGCGGCTGTTGGCTCGTAGCTCTCAATAAACTACCACAACGCTGTTGAGCGCTGTAGTAGTTCATTGATTCTTCCTGTCAGTGTAAAACTGCCTGCCTCTACGATGTACGAGCAGAGAGATTACACTGACAGTCTGCAGGAGTCCTGCAGTGCACCAGCTATCTAAATATGGTTTTGGTTAAATTATTATTATTTTTTTTATCAGTAGATAAGATAGATTGTCATAAGAGACCAGTAGATTGGGACCCTTGGACAAGTCGTTTTTTTTTTTTTAATTTCCGCGCCCCTGGTGCATTGAAGATGTCATGTCATGCACAGAAGAATTTAAAAATGCTAATTTTTTTTTTTAACAAAATTTAGTTTACCTTGCTTCACACTTTACTAACTCAGGCTCAGTGCTGTAAAGTGCTGGGTGGCTTTGCAGCTAAACTGCACAATATAATGTAGAAGAACACGTAACACTACCCTGGTAAACGTTGACACCCCACAATGCAGAACTTGGTGCTTAAATATCCACACTAGCCGAACTGTGAGAGCGTAAAGAGAGCAAACACAGGGTAAGTACATGTACCTTATGCTTCAATAAAGCTTTTCCTAATATTGTCAAGCTACATATTCACTTTAAAACATACAATATGTAAAGTATAACAATGAACATCTCTTATTTGCTCATTTTTGGTTTGTTAACGGTCTTGGTATATTGTTATAGCTCTCAATAAATGCATCCATAGTACAGGAAGTATGTTCCTGGCAGGATCACAGGTGAAAATAAACAAAAATTCATCCAATGGATTGACCACATATCTTTTCCTGTGTAGAACTTACTTTAAAGAATACAAATCATCAAATAACAGTTATATCATGGAGAAGCACTTTTAAAGTAGTATAAATAGAGTGCTTGCCTTTGCTTTGCCTTGAAAGTTGAATGTCAGCACATATTCTCCTGGCCGGGTTTCACTTTGCCTGATGACAAAGAGTCCATGGCTTCGGGTTCCACCAGCAAGTACAAGTTGAGCAGCCTTGATCCTTGACAGTGTCCCATGGAACCAAGGATAATCAAAGAGATTTATTTCAAATTTCTCACCATCATCACCTATTGACACAACCAAATTAAATTTAAAAGTAACAGTACAATAACATATTTTGTTACTTACATGTTATCATTCTTATGGAGAAGTAAAAGAAGACATTTAAATATTACTAACTTCTGCCAACACTTACAAAATACATACTTACTTATAATGCCCTGTACACACGATAGGATTTTCCGACAACAAAACTGTGGATTTTTTTCCGAAGGATGTTGGCTCAAACTTGTCTTGCATACACATGGTCACACAAATGTTATCGGAAATTCTAGGTGTCAAGAACGCGGTGACGTACAACACATACGCCGAGCCGAGAACAATGAAGTTCAAGAGCCAGTGCGGCTCTTCTACTTGATTCCGAGCATGCGTGGACTTTTGTGCGTTGGAATTGTGTACACACGCTCGGAATTTCCGACAACAAGTTTTGTTGTCGGAAAATTTGAGAATCTGCTCTTTGAGAACCTGCTCTCAAACATTTGTTGGCGGAAATTCCGACAACAAATGTTCTATGGAGCATACAAACGGTCGGACTTTCCGACAACAAGCTCACATTCAACATTTGTTGTCGGAAAATCCTATTGTGTGTACAGGGCATTAGGGTTTCTACTTTAAAGCAGAACTCCAGGAAAAAGTAGCACGATAAAGTGAATAGCCAAATTAAATATAAAATAATAAAATCAGCTTTTGCTGCAATATTAAAGCTTCAGTGCAGACATTTACCTGCAGTCCTTTTTTTTGCCCCAAGATGTCCTCAGTCTAATGAGTTAGCATTATTGAACCCATTTCCTGTGATCCCAGGTCGTGCTGGACCCACCCCAGCCTGTGAATGGACAGTGAATAGAGAAGTAGCATAGTCATGAGCTTATCCCTCTCACTCTGCTTTCTCCTCACATCAGCACACTTCTTGTAAGTACATGAACTGATTGGCTCCTTGTGCTGCTTCTTAATCTGTTATACAGGGAAAGGAAGAGGCCCAATTCAGGTTAGCTGCTTGTATTTAAAAATAAAAATTGCAGTGCTAAATAAATGAAGTTCTAAGTAAATCATAAAAAATAGTCCATGTAGATCTTGAACACTAAAGTGCATAGTGACAGATGAAGAGAAAGTCCATTGAAGTAATATCCAAAGAAATATTATTGTTTAGATGAATATTCACCTGGTGCACCTCCACCGTGATATTAAACAGGATGTGAGCTTACCAGATGTCTAGACTCCACGTTTATAGGAGTCTAGACAAGGGTTTAAATAATGATCCAGCACTCAAGGCGAATCACTCGGTGGATAGACCAGAAGGGAAGGTAACATGGCTGGCCAAACAAACCCCCGGTGTTCCTCAGACGTGACCAATAGGGAAGAAAAAGGGGGTCCACATAGTGTAAAACTGTAAAAACTGTTATTTTGAGAAAAGTTTACTAGACACTTACAGCAATCCTGTCAATAGTAAGTGGTTAAAATGGTAGTTTCCAGGATTAAAAACGACTTGATTACAAGCTCAATTGGTGTGGTTAGTTCAGACAGACTATGTCTAGTCTATGTCTGAACTAACCACACCGATTGAGCTCTCTTGTATCTAAACAATTCTATTTCTTTGGATAATATTTTAATTGACTTTCTTTTCTTCTGTTCAAGCACTATATGGACTATTTTTTATGATTTATTTTGAACTTAACTTATTTAGCGCTGCAATTTATATTATGTATGTTTTTGCACAATTGGTTCTGTTGTGATATTTCAAACAGCTTTTAGGCTATTATCTCCTGCGCAGTAATATTTTTTTATTTTTTGTATTTAAAAATACATTTAGTAAATGCATACATTGTCTTTTATAACTTCCTAGATTTCATATTGAAATTCAGTGTTATTTTCCTGTTGCATTTTATTTTCCCATGCATTATGTCAGTTATGAGCAGTGCCAGGAGAGTGTCTGTTGGTGACCAAATTATAATGAGAGCAGATAATCATGTTCCTATTTGGTTAGGACTGCATGAGAGATCATGCTGCCTTAGGCCTATGTGAATTATGCGCATTAACAGGATGAAAGTTACAAAGAAAACCTTAATATGAACCAGCAAGATAAATATGCAAAGGCCATGTGTATGTCTGTACTAAATACCTCATCACAGATTAATTAGGTAAACTGGTATTTTAATTAGTACATGGCTTTTGCTGTTTATGGTAGCCCAAGTAGAGTAACTGGATGTGCTCTGTTATTCATCACTGTAATTGGGACAGAAAGTCAGAGAAATCTTTCTAATGCAGGGGTCTCCAAACTATCGCCTGTGGGGCACATCCAGCACGCTACATGATTTTACCTGGTCTGCAGCAACTGCAGTTAATACTGATGGAATTATACCCCTCCCAGCCATATTCAAAATGTAAAAAAATATTTTAGTTGGAGTTCTTTTGGAGATTCCTGCCACAGATGTGGGAAAAGGTCTATTTTAAATAAAGTAAAAGTTAACTAAATGATCCATTTCTCTGAGTTCATCGACGGACACAATGCCCCCATTTATCCTGACTATAGGGTTATATCGCATTCTGCAGGATTAGGACTAGGCAGAACAAAAAACTTGGCTACTCCCATGAGCCATCTTCAGCTGTATACAACTCCCTCTCTGCTATAGGCATTCAGTTTAGAAACAAGCAGTATTATGCCGTGGACACACGGGCGGACTTCTCGACCGGACTGGTCCGACAGGACGAATCCGCCGGACAATCCGACCGTGTGTGGGCTTCACCGGACCTGCAGCGGACTTTTTCAGTCGAAAATCAGACGGACTTTAGATTTGGAACATGTTTCAAATCTTTCCGACGGACTCGAGTCCAGTCAAAAAATCTGCTCATCTGTATGCTAATCCGACGGACTAAACCGACGCTAGGGCAGCTATTGGCTACTGGCTATCAACTTCCTTATTTTAGTCTGGTTGTACATCATCACGTACAAATCCGTCGGACTTTGGTGTGATCGTGTGTGTGCAAGTCCGTTCATTCGAAAGTCCGTCGGAAGTCCGTCGGACCTTTGATGCCGAAAAGTCCGCCCATGTGTACACGGCATTAGAAGTATCAAAAATTCCTTAGAGGGGTGGGTGCTGTGTCTGTCCATTTTACAGTGAGTATAAAAAATCCTATTTTCTCTTTAGTTCAACGGACACAACGATCCATTAATCCTGACTATAGGGACGTCCAAAAGCAGTGCCAAAAAGAAAATGAGGGGTGGGGAAAATAACCCAAGGCTAAACACAAGATCCCTAACCGTGTCACAGGAGCCCCATCTGAAATAAAAAATGTAAGAAAAACACCCCTCAAGAGGGAACAGTCCCTCTTAAACAGCAGTATGCAAAACCTTACTGCCAAAAGAAGCATCCACAGATGCCAAGATATCTACTTTATAGAATTTGGTGAAAGTATGCACCAACTACCAAGTGGCTGCCTTGCAAACCTGATATATTGACGCTTGATGATGGAAGGCCCAAGAAGTACTAAGCGCCCGAGTAGAATGCGCTGTGACAGGGAAAGGAGGAACTTGACCTTTAAAAGAATAGGCCTGAGTCACCGTCTGTCTGATCCATCTAGAGATGGTAGCCGAAGAAGCTACCAGCTGTTACCTTGGTCCTTGTGTAACCACAAAAAGCAAGTCTGACCTCTGTAAGGACTCCGTGGCTGCCAGATACACTTGAATCGCTCGAACCACATCCAAGGCATGCAAAGCTAATTCCTTGGGATGAGCCGGCGTGGAACACAAGGAAGGCAGCACAATGTTCTCATTCAAATGGAAGTCCGAGACAACTTAGGAAGGAATGATGGACAGGGACAAAGAACCACCTTATCTCTGTGGACCACCAAATAGGGAGTACGACAGGATAATGCCACCAACTCTGACACCCTACGGGCGGATGTAATAGCCACCAAGAATGCCACCTTCTGGGACAACGTAGGCAAGGAAATCTCCCGAATATTCTCAAATGGAGGTTTCTGGAGAACTGAGAGCACTAAGTTTAAATCCCATGGGCGCAATAGAAACCGTACAGTCGGAGGCATATATCAAACTCCCTGAATGAAGGTACGAACTAAAGAATGCGTGGCTAGGGGTGAAGGAAAACTGCTAAGGCAGACACCAAGCCCTTGATGGTACTCAAGGCCAACTTCTGCTCAACGCCCTGTTGCAGAAAGGCCAAGATGCGAGCCACAGAAAAGGAGTGAGGATGAGCGCCAATCGACTCCAAGAAATGTACGCTTTCCACGTACAATGGTATATCTTGCTAGAAGTCGACTTCCTCCCCTTCAACATAGTAGGGATCACTGATCCATACAAACCTCTATCCCTCAATACCTGGCTTTCAACAGCCAAGCCATCAAAATCAGCGACTGTAAAGCAGGATGGAAGCTCAGCCCTTGGGACAACTGGTTCTCTCTGAGAGGTAGCCCCCGAGGGACGTTTACGGCCACCAGAATGACCAGAAGACTTTCGCCCTCGATCCTCCGCAGGAACTGCAGAAGAGGCTTGAGAAGAGGAAGATATTGGCCTCAAAGTGGCACTAGGACGACTGCGGCGTCTACCAGAGGAACCTGTGACCTCACTACGAACCTCGGTACCTTCCTGTTGAACCAAACCTGCTGGAGCCACGTACAGGCCTTAGCAAATGGAACTGCCTTGAAGGTGGACACCACCAGGCCCAGAAACTGTATGCAAGTTGGGAGAGAATACTGTCTGCGTGACAGCAGCTGGTCTGTGGTTCCCGAAGTTTGAGCTGGGGAGCTGGGGTTTCCTAGGGACTTGCCGCCTCCATGAGGGGGTCAGTGGGGGAGATGTGATCCTGAGGCTTCATAGGGATAGGGGAGGCCCTGCAGCAACAAAAAGGTTTTTGGCACTGCTATAGACCCCCCACACTCAGGTCAATAGATCCTTGCTAGCAGAAAGAGGGACCCCCAAGGACTCACCACTACCAAGCCGGAGGAGCGCCGTATGTTCAGAACCATCATCTTCGTCATGTGTGCCCATACAGTCCCTACATCCGGGAGAGGAGGAAGAGGAGGGCCGGGAAGCCCAGGCACCGCCGCGCTGCTCCGCCTGTCTCCAGCGTCATGCCAGGCCAATGCAAGATGGCCGCCGTGACATTGCTGACTACCAAAACATGGCCGCTGGCCGGAGACGAAACAAAATCAAGGGAAAATGGCCACCGCCTCTGCCGCTGAGCAGCAGACAGCCCGTGCTGTGTCAGACAATGTCTCTTTATGCTGAGCTAGCTGGCATACCCGCTGCGCCCTCTGGAATGGGACTCCCAACAGACCACAGGTACTGCACCCCACACCACATAAGCCCCCAGGGAACATCCACAGAGGGGGGATGGAGAGGGGGGGATTAGGATGGAAGGAGGTAAACCTGCAGGCAGGTCTGACCATCCCTGGAGGGTACCCGCGTTCACCCCACCCTGCATAAAGGAGGAGAGGGGGGACTGTACTTACCACTTTATGGATGCGGGTGTCGCTCTAGACAGAACCCCTCGCCACTGAAGTGTGGTGGCCTGTCGGCCAGGGGGACGATGCGACTCGGACGAGAGCCCGGTCAATCGGTTGCTGCAGGTGCAGCAACTGATTGATAAATATGAAACCACTCCCATACAGATTCACTGTCCACATGAACACAGACAAACAAACAGTTATTCCTTCAAAATAACAAAGGGTAGGAATCTGCAACAAAGTTTATGAAAATCCTTGCAATGTACATAGATCACCCAGAATGTTTTTCTCAACAAAAGTGGAGTTACTCTTTAAGAACTACCTGCGCCTAATTCAGGCAAGTATTTGCGTCAGTGTCAGTAACATTACCGACACATGCCACAAATTTAGGTAGTTCTTACTACTGCCACTTTAAGAATGTATTGCTATGGCAGCGACAAATTCTTAAAGAATTACCACCAGTTCTGGGGGGATGTGACCGGATGTGATCGGGGCAAGACGTGTCTCTTCTGAGCTCCGGGTTTCCCCCTGCTTTGGAGCCCTTCAAACCAACCCTTGCCCAGATAACTGCACAGATTCAGGTAGTGGGGACTGCGGAGCGCATAAAATGCCATCCTCGACCTCAAAAAACACAAGGAGACCCATCCGCCGTCACCATGGGATCAAAGGCAGCCCCGCCCCTGCCATCTTGGCTCCTGTGTCATCCTCTCAGCACGCCAGGCAGAACGCGAGAATGGAGCAGGGATCAAGCGTGGGCATTGCACACTGTGCACCGGAGCTATCACTACCACCACCCCCCGAGTACAAGGTGGATACTGCGGCAATCACGGGTCCGATCCTAGAGGCAATCGCAGCCTCCAAGATTGAGCTTATGGGTCGTATTGACTACCTGGCATCTGAGTGTAATCTCATCAGACACGATCTGGACAAGATCAGAGGCAGGCTCACAACAGCAGAAGACCGCATCTCTGAGGTGGAAGATGCCTTCCACTCCCAGGGCTCCTAACTGTCTGAACTTATGGACCTGGTAAAATCACTCCAACATCACGCTGATGACGCTGAGGACAGGCAGAGGAAAAATAATGTGAGGGTGGTGGTATTGCCTGAAGGTTCAGAAGGAGCCAGACCGGTCCTGTTTGCTGAACAGTTTTTTAAAACCTTGCTTTCCCTGGAGGATTTCCCGCCCACATATGTGGTGGAGAGAGCACACCGGGTTCCCATCAGTGCTAGACCCCCTGGTTCTCTGCCTCAGCCCTTCCTAGTCAGGTTTCTAAACTATAGAGATATGCTCCTGGCTGAAGCAAAAAGCATCAGGATTTAAAGTTTGAAATGCTTGCATCAGAGTCTTTCAAGACTTTTCTGCTGAAACACAGAGGAAATGTCGCTCCTTCACGGATGTGAGGAGACGCTTCTGAGAAAAAGAAATACAGTACAGCATGTTGTATCCTAGCTGTCTCCGGGTTCAATACAAAGGCTCGGTCAAATTCTTTGACACTCCGCAAGATGCATGTGATTGGCTGGATAGTAACCCCTAATGCCACTTGGGTGCCCAATTCTTCTCGGATGAGGCCTGTTCTATTTCTATGTTTTTCTGCTACACATGGGAGGTTTTTCACTATCACATTTGCATCACCATCGTTTGCAGTGCTGGCTACTTTTCTCAATGATAACACTGATAACACTCTAACCTGCGGTTTGAAGGATGCATAACTCTTATAATTGGTTGGCAAAAAGTTCTGCGTGGAGATGCAAGTTTTTCATATAAGCAATCTCCAATAGAAGTAGTGGCGCTAAATAGCAGATAAATAAAGTAAATGTGAAGGTAAATTTATATACAATGAATAGGGCAAGTGTTAACCTTCTCACTGATAACGGTGAATAAATAAATATATATAGTGGTAATCCAATAAACCCTCCCCTTTACAGGTGGAGATTTAAATAATCACATAGTGGTATAAAAAATGATTAAACATATAAATGGTGACAATAGTTCATAAACAAGACTGATATAATGAAAGAATGTAAACTGAATGAAACAAAGTCCATGCAAAATATTTAGTGCCAATCAAGTGGATAAAGTAACTTTTCATGCAATAATTTGTCTTCCACCACACCATCCGTGACTGTGATCCACTCTTATGGAGCCGCACTCACCGGAAAGATTGGCCTTGCATTCTCATGCTCGGCCAATAAGCAGAAATATAGCCTCCCAAGGGCTAACCAAAGCAAATGAGACTGTGTTTGCAGCAGAAGATGTCCTTCAATCATCAGCAGTGCTCGTCACTCATATCCACATGAAAAAAATAATACTTCCCATAGTGTGATAACGTATAAGCATTTATTTTATTTTTTTTTATTCTGTTTATTGGTTTTCTTTTTTACAAACACACAAAAATATACAACATACAACACTCAGACGTGTCATATGGACACCGTCCAAATATGGCCAACATGGCCTGGTCCAACTTGCCTAACTAACATAGTTCAACTGTCTAACAAAAAACCCCCTTCCCTTCCCTCCCTCCCCCCTCCCCTTAGCACTACTTCCCAACCTTGAGTCACAGCTCCTAAAGAAGGATTTTTCAATTTGTTAATAGCTAATGGACAATGTCAATTAAGCTATAGAAAGTTGCATATTATATTTAGGCACACATCGCAATTTTATGAAACATAGTGATCCTACTGACTTGCCGGGGTGGAACAATTAATACAGTAAATCAATAAAGAAAGAAATATAGATGTCTTATTTTAGGAAGAGGACAGGAGATGAAAAAACAGCCTCTCCTTCCTATGGGTATTAGGTTTCCTATTGGAATTCATTAACACAATTTACATTCTCTTCTCTATCCTACCGTATTACTAGATTTATACCAAGTGTGCCACACCTTATCGAATTTTTTCATACAACCCCTGGCTTCGTACATAGACTTATAATAGGGTAGCATGGCGTTTACTAGTCCCTTCCAGAAGGCCACTTTTGGTGCCCCCAGCTTCTTCCAATGTAATAAAATAGCTTTCCTCCCATAGAATAATAGAATGTTGAGCATGGTCCGCAAAGCACGGGATGGCACCACTTCATCTACGAGTCCCAACAGAAAAACCTTTACAGTCAACGGTATTGGTACCGTCAATAATTCTGAGATACATGAGGTGACATCCGACCAA
Organism: Aquarana catesbeiana; assembly: GCF_042186555.1. NCBI lineage: Eukaryota > Metazoa > Chordata > Amphibia > Anura > Ranidae > Aquarana > Aquarana catesbeiana. The sequence continues at coordinate 668,482,674 of NC_133325.1, forward strand.
AACCGTTGAATCTGTTGACAGTGCCAAAAAATGTGGTCAGCGTCTGCCGGAGAGTGAGAACACCTCCAACATTCTGCAGAGGTATTGGGAAAGATCTTAACCAGCCTAGCTGGAGTATAATAGCTCCTGTGCAAAAATTTAAACTGAATCAACCTATCCCTGGCTGACACCAGATGTTTAAATGGTTGAGTCCATAACTCATCCCAGTCCTCCCCCTGTACATCAGGGATCTCCGCCTCCCATTTTTCTCTACACCTGACGACCGCCTGTGGGGTGCTTTTGAAAAATTCTTTATATGATACCGAGAGAGGTTTTGCTAACTCCTCACCTGACAATAACAATTCCAGAGAAGAGGGCAAGGATTCTACCCTCATCTCTCGAAACTGCATCTGAAAGGCATGTCTAACCTGTAGGAATCTAAATAAATATGAATTCGGAAGGTCATGTCTTGATTTTAGTTGGGGAAAGGTCAGCAATTCTCCAAAACATGTAATATCCTTCAGTGTTTTCACTCCCCTAACTGCCCATACCATAGGGTCCGGAAAGTTATAGAAATGGGGTAGAGCTGGGTTCATCCACAGAGGAGCTGATGGTGATACCCCCCATAACTAGGACATGCCAGTTTTACCGCTGTCTCCCATGCCCTGATTGTAGCCTTCATTGTCGCCGTCAAAGGTAAGTCAGACCTATGTCCCCTAAACAGGGCAAATCTGAAACTTTCGTAGGACCCCAGATGAGCCGCCTCCAATACCGTGGACACATCTCCTTCCTCCGCCGTCAGCCATCTACGAGCAAAAACCATTTGCCCCGCTAAATAATATTTCTGCCAATCTGGTAACACCAGTTCCCCCGATCTCCCGGTTCTTGCAATATTTTAATACCTATTCTAGGGGGTTTAGGAGCCCAAAGAAAAGAAGAAATAATACAATCAATCTTTTTAAAATATGATTTTGGGACCCATATTGGTGCATGTCTCAGAAAGTAAAGGATTACTGGGAGAAATTTCATTTTGAGCAAACTTATCCTACCTACCAGGGATAACGGCAATTTGGTCCAAGACTGAACTTTTTGTTTCAATAGTGCTAGCAGTGGTAATAGATTTAGGGGCATGTAATCCTGTATATTAGCTGTAATGTTGATTCCTAGATATTTTAGGGACGTAACCCACTGAAGTGGTAAGTTCGGGTTGGCCTTGTCTTTGGCTTCAGGGTCTAGGGGTAAAATAGAAGATTTTTTCCAATTTACTTTCAATCCTGAAAATTTGGCGAAGTGGTCTATAATACCCAGAGCTGTTTTAAGGGAGTCTCCCGGGTCACTAAGAAAAAGTAGCATATCATCAGCATATAATGCTAGAGATTCTGCTATTGTGCCTACCTTGATGGCCTGTATCATCTCCGCGGACCTGAGTGCCACCGCCAAGGGTTCCAGGGCGAGGGCAAACAAGAATGGGGACAGCAGGCAACCCTGCCTGGTCTCACTCCCCACCTCAAAATAGTTGGAGACCGATGAGCCCAACTTGACTGCTACTCTCGGGGATTTATATAGCATGGAAATCCATCTCCTGAACTGTGTCCCAAAACCCATAACCTCCAATACCTTGAGCATGTACCCCCAATCCACGGAATCAAATGCTTTCTCAAAGTCTATGGAGACTACTATTCTGGTTTTAGTGTTTTCTGACTGAATTTGCAAGTGGGTGAACAGTCTCCTCAGATTTGTGTCGGTTGACTTACCCGGCATAAAGCCCGTCTGATCAATGTTAACTATAGAGGGTATAACAGAAGCCAATCTAATTGCCAGTATTTTGGTTAAAATGTTTAAATCCATGTTCAACAGGGCTATAGGTCGATATGATGCACATTCCAAGGGATCCTTTCCTGGTTTTAATAAAAGAACCATATAGGCCTCTAACATAGAATCCGGTAAGGTGTCATGCTCTTGGCAATATTCTAATAGCAAATTAATCCTGGGGGCTAGAATCTCCACATTTACCTTGTAAAAGTCTGCAGGGATACCATCTGGCCCGGGGGCCTTGTGCGGAGGAAAGGCAAAAATCGCCTGATGTATTTCTTTAACTGTAATTTTAGCATCCAAAAAACTGATATCATTCTCTGACAGCTTCGGAATTAGCAGATCTAGTAAGAGGGAGTCTAACTCCGATTTGTCATATGGTGGAATGGGGGCATAGAGGGAAGAGAATAAATTAACAAATTCTTCCATGATAAGTTTGGGATCACTAATCAGGTCTCCCCCCGGATTCCTAATTACCGGAATATTAGTGATTGGATGATAATCCGCAACTAGCATCGCTAAAAGTTTCCCATTCTTATCCCCCTCTGCAAACACTGTGTGAGCCCTTTTTGTAATTTCAGAGCGGGCCTGGCCCATAATACGTAAGGACAGGGAGCCGCGTGCCTCTAATAGAGATCAATATAAGACCATATAAGGGGATCTTGCATATGCTTCTGCACATTCCCTCTCCCGCCACTGCAAATTCTCGTTTTCCTCATTATCTTGTACTCGCGCAGTCTTAATGGCTGAGATACATTCTCCTCTAGTTACTGCCTTGAAGGCATCCCACACTTTTGGGGGATCTGCTGTATCAGTATTGGATGCCCAATATGTTTTAATAGCGTTCTCCAGTTGGGCAGCAACCTGATCATGCTGTAGCCAACTAGGGGAAAGTCTCCACCCCCCCCCTTCTCGCCCCCGACGCTAAAGACAGAGTGAGAGAAAGAGGGTTATGGTCAGTTAGTCCCCCAGCCAAGTAATTGATGTCTGTCACAAATGGTAGGACAAGGTCATTTCCGAAGGCCAAGTAAATCCTAGCCGAGGATCCATGAGCCTGAGACACATGAGAATAACATCTGTCCGCCGGGTGTTTCCATCGCCACAATTCCCTAAATCCTGTCACGGACACCCAACTCGACAGACCAGCAGATTCCCCTCTGTTCGGATTAGACGAGTCCAGCTCCACATCTAGGATGGCGTTGAAATCCCCCATCACTACCACAGGAAGATGGGAATATGGTGCAATCCTAGTTAGTAGATCATACAGAATCTGTCCCTGGAAGGGGGGGGGCACATATACATTCACCACCACAATTTTCTTGAAGCAAATATCCATTACAACCGCCACATATCTACCTCCCGGAGAGCACCTGATGAATCGAGCAAGGGATAGACTTATTAATTAGAATAGAGACCCCCCCTCGCAAACGTGGAGTAGGTCGAGTGTAAAGCTCTTTGAATCCACGGTTTGCGCAAGGAGAGGATCCTGCTGCCATCTAGGTTTGTCTCCTGCAGGAAGACGATATGTGGTTTGCATTGTTTAAGGTATTGGAACACTGAGGCCCTTTTAAGCCTGTGATTAAGGCCTCTATTTTAACGTCATCCGTCATCTTTGTCTTTCCTACCAATCATATCCCACAAGGATGGTTGTATAATTAGGGTATCCCCACCAATAGCACCATAAAGCCCAAATGATATATAAACTATGATTAACCTTAATACAGTAGATTGAGCTGTGACTCTAGAAAAAAATAATAAACCCTCCCCTGCCAGTATGCCAGAAACAAAACTTTTCAGTCCGGCATATAGCTTAGTCCCTAAACACAAAAACAAAAAACATGTGATGAAATCCCGCCGCCGTAATCGAAAGTCCGGCATTTCCGTAGATGAGTCCATATCCTTTCTGCTTGCTCCAAACAACAAAAACTGGAGCCGTATTGTAAAAAGAGAACATTTTGAGTGCAAAAGGAAAGTGCACTAAAAATAAAATAAAATAATCTTATCAGTAAGCGAGGAAGGTTCACAAATTTGTATAATAGAGGAACCGGCATCCCTCATGAACCAGGGAGATCTGACTCGAGCTTGTCAGCAGCACTTTACTCTTGTCACAAGACATTATGATCCTATCCGCTGGCAGACCCTTGTTCCTCCTTGACATCCCCCTCATAGCAAAGGAGAGAAATAGATAGCAGCTAAGTCCAATAACATCCAGGACGTATAAAAAAGTACTCTTCAACACAGGCGTGCCTAGTAAGTGTCCATAAGCAAGACGCCATTTTAGGCCATTATGACAGAAGAATGTAGATAAGAATGGTCAAATAAAGAAAAAAATAGTAACAGAACAAAATAGAACAGCGATTACCTTCCCAGGTATGGACCCTGAAGCTGAAGGGCTGTTAAAATTCCTTATCCATCCATTCGCAAGCTTCCTCTGGGTTTTCAAAGAATTTCGCTGACCCCTTGTATTGGATCCTGAGCTTGCTGGGGTAAAGCATGCTATATTTGATCTCCTTCTCCCTCAGGCGTCTGCGGACCTCATTAAAGGATCGTCGTTTATATTGCGTTGCAGCCGAGAAGTCTGGAAATAGCATTATTCGTGCGTTTTCATGGCGCAGTTCTTGAATCTTCCTGGCTTGTGTCAGGATCATGTCTCGGTCCCGGTAATTTAAGAAGCGAACTAGGAAAGGTCGCAGAAAGGCGCCCGGGGGTCTGCTGCCAGTGGGTACCCTGTGCGCTCTCTCCACCACATAAGTAGGGGACAGATCTTGTAGAGACAGCAGTTGTTTAAACAGGAGCTCTGCAAACTGCGTGGGTTTGTCACCCTCAGCCCCCTCCGGCAGCCCCACCACCCGGACATTGCTCCTCCTTTGTCGGTCTTCTGCGTCATCTGCTCTGCGCTGTAAGGCCTGAACCTGTTCCCGGAGTTCAGATATACGGGCATCATGGGTATGAGAAATATTCTCCACATCTGAAACCCTTGTCTCCACCGAGGTCAGGCGGCCCGGATCTTGTCTAGGTCATGCCTTATTAATGTGCATTCAGAGGACAGGTGGTCAATGCGCCCCATCAACTCCGCTTTGCTGGCACTAATGGCTTCTAGTATAGGCCCTGAAATTGCAGCATCATCCACAGCCAGGACCGGGTCCCCCTCCAGATCCATCCCGGCTGCCCCCTGCGCCTGTGTCATCTTTACCGCCACTACTTTGGCGCTCTGCTACTTCGGCGAGGAAGACAGGATGGCGGGGGCGGGTATACCGAGGGTCCGTGTACCTTAGGAGCCTTCTTGGAGGCTGAAGAGGGCATCGCTATGATCAGGGCGCCTTCACCTACCCTGTGGTAGAGTCAAGGACAAATTCTAATCACTCCAGTATATCGGATGATGACAGGGATACAGAGCTGCAGAGGAACGCGTGCTGCCTCAATCACATCCGGCCGGAAGTCCCTATAAGCATTTGTTTAAAAAGCGCTCCCAAATCCTTAATCATTGTACTCACACTATTGAATTAAAAACCAGGCATGAACGAGTAATGATACGGCTGTAGTGTTGTATAATGGTCACGACGGACCCAGGGTGCAGTGTTAGCCTCACCCTTGTCCCCACGTAGGATCCTCAGCAGCGCGAGGAGATTACCGCCGACCCGTGGACAGCACAAACAGCTCAGCACAACACGTCACGCCTAAAACTTGGATGATAGGTTGCCGTACAACCCCGCCTCCAACATGTTTCGTCACGTTGACTTCTTCATAGGATTGGCCGTATCATTACTCGTTCATGCCTGGTTTTTAATTCAATAGTGTGAGTACAATGATTGAGGATTTGGGAGCGCTTTTTAAATAACTGCTTATACGTTATCACACTAGGTGAAGTATTTTTTTTTTTATGTGGATATGAGTGACAAGCACTGCTGCTGATTGAAGGAGATCTTCTACTGCAAACACGGTCTCATTTGCTTTGGTTAGCCCTTGGGAGGCTATATTTCTGCTTATTGGCCGAGCATGAGAATGCAAGGCAAATCTTTCCGGTGAGTGCGGCTCCATAAGAATGGATCACAGTCACGGATGGTGTGGTGGAAGACAAATTATTGCATGAAAAGTTACTTCATCCACTTGATTGGCACTGAATATTTTGTATGGACTTTGTTTCATTCAGTTTACATTCTTTCATTATATCACTCTTGTTTATGAACTATTGTCACCATTTATATGTTTAATCATTTTTTATACCACTGTGTGATTATTTAAATCCCCACCTGTAAAGGGGAGGGTTTATTGGATTACCACTATATATATTTATTTATTCACTGTTATCAGTGAGTGAAATTTACCTTCACATTTACTTTATTTATCTGCTATTTAGTGCCACTACTTCTATTGGAGATTGCTTATTTTACTTTAATTTATTTTTATACTAGTTGGCAGCTTCAATAATTCACCATTCAATATTTTTTAATTTTGTCCATAAGCGCAGTGGGGGGTCATTTTAGTGCCTTGTTGCGCGGCACTTGAACACCACTTTTCAGTAAGTTTTTCATATAGCAATGCCGAACTTTCGACACCAACAGTTGGACCTTTTCAGTATTTTGGGTTTTTGGGGGCAAGCTGCATACTGGACAGTTTTTGTTCTCTATTTTTTTGGTTGCAAGTTTCTGGTATAACAGCAGGGTTTTTTTTACCATTCAGCGTGTTCCTTTTTTTTTTTTTTTTTTTAAGATGTTTTGCATCAATTTTTCTTTAGTTCAGAAATGATGTCACAGGATCTGGATAGCAACAGGTATATGTGTAATATCCTTTCCCTTGAATTTTACTGATGGATAGCAGACTCAAGGTAGTGTCTTGGAATATAAGGGGTTTGAACAGTAAATTTAAAAGACCAGCTGTTTTTCTTGTCAAAAGAAGTTTATTGAGTATACAATGTTATAAAGATACATAAAGATACATAAAGTAAGTTTACAAGGATCTATAAAGTAAGCTCATTGTTTTACAGTAGGGTTTATATAGGTAAATATCATGAAATTTCAAATATTAAACAATGGGTTCACGTAAACCTAAATTAAAGATATATATCATTTCCTTAGTTACTTTTGTAGGTATTTAAATGATTTATACCTACTATACATATTGTTTACAAGTAGAGTGTATATAGGTCAAATAAATTCTGATAATGAGCTTTAATCGTAAGGTGGAGAAAAGGAAAGAGAAAGAAGAAAAAGAATTGAAAGGTAGAGGTATGGTCCACAAGGTTGTCCCGCTCGTCAGTTTATTATTCTTTTTAGTTCTCTTTGAAGCCTTAGAATGGGTGTCTCTGTAAGTCATTTAATCTGTTACCATGGCAACAGGACAGAGTCATTGAAATTTGACAGGAACTGTTGTTTTATCCAAGGATGCCAAAGTTTTTCAAATTTTGGAATTTGATTTTGATCGATGGCTACCATCTTAGCATGGGACATTGTATTATTCATTCTGTGAATTGTTTCTGCTAGTACCAATGTAGGAGATTTCCATGCCTTGGCCACTGTTTGTTTTGCAGCCGTTATTAGTTGGATCATAAGTTTGAATTGAGAGAGTGTTAACCATTCCGGTTTTAGATTAAGTAAAGTTAAATATGGATCTGGTTGTATTATTTTTTAAAATATTTTAGATGCAATCATGAAGACTTCCTTCCAGAAGGTTTGGATTACTGGGCACGTCCACCATATGTGTAAATATGTGCCTATTTCTGGGCATCCTCGAAAACAAAGAGTTGAGGTATTAGGTGAATATTTTGCCACTCTAGCGGGTACAAGGTACCAGCGAGTTAGGACTTTATAATTTGTCTCCAGTGCCAAGATGTTGGGTGAAGATGACTTAGATGTGAGCCATATATTAGACCAGTCCGTGTCTTCTAAAGTTCGTCCCAGGTCCTCCTCCCACCTCTGAACGTAAGAGGGTCTATTAAGATTTGCTACTCCATATAATTGATTATAAAGTGATGAAATTGTACCTTTAGCAAATGGATCTTTTGTACAGATCGATTCAAAAATGGATAATTGGGATAATGGTGTATCCCCCTTTAGGAATGCTGTATAGAAATTTTTGATTTGGAGATATCTAAATATCTCAGAGTTTGGTAGATCATATTTTTCTCTAAGCGATGGGAATGAAAGGAATGATTTAGATGCTATGAAGTCATTTAGTGTCTGAATGCCTGATGTTGTCCAAGCTTTAAAAGAATTTGGGTAGATCCATGCCGGATAAAAGGCCGGATTTCTGATAAAAGAAAGGAGAGGATTGTGTGGAGATTGTAACTGATATTTGGTTTTTAGTTTATCCCAGAGAGATAAGAAGTGTTTAGTTATGGGATTATGAATTTTAAAGCGGTCTTTAGGATCAAGCCATAATAAATTTGATATTAATAGAGGGTCATTTTCTGAAGCCTCTATAAATACCCATAATGGGATTTCCTGTTTTGCATGGTATTTGGACAGACTGGCCAAATGTGCTGCTCTGTAGTAGTTAGTAAAATTAGGGTATCCCAGGCCTCCTTTATTTTTGGGAAGATGTAGTGTGTGTATAGGTATACGTGGTTTAGAAGAGCCCCATATAAACGAAGTTGCTCTTTTTTGTACTATTCTCAAAAAATAGGAAGGAATTGGAATAGGGAGGACTCTGAATAGATAAAGCAATTTGGGTAGAATAGTCATTTTGATTGCATTAATCTTCCCTATCCAGGATAAAGGAAGTTGCGACCATTGTTTTATTAGATTTGTGATCTGTCTTAATACAGGAGGATAATTGGTTGAGAATAAGTCAGAATGAGATGCTGTTAAATGAATTCCAAGATATGGGATTGATTTTTCTGCCCATGTGAATGGGAGTGCAGCCCTAGCCGGGATCAATTCCATGTTTGTGAGTGAAATATTAAGCACTAGGCATTTCTTAGGATTAATCATAAGGCCGGATAGGGCTGCAAATCCATCAAGAGCTGGTATTAAGTTAGGACCAGAGACCTGTGGTGATGATAGAAAAAGTAATATATCGTCTGCAAATATACATAATTTGTGTGTAATACCTCCTACTTCAATGCCAGTTATAGTTTGGTTTGTTCTGATGTATTGGGCCATGGGTTCGAGTATAAGGGCAAATAATAAGGGAGATAATGGGCAACCCTGTCGGGTACCTCTTTCGATATTAAAGGCTTCAGATTTGTATCCAGCATATTTTATATAGGCTTTGGGTTTATTATATAATGCTTTGATCCATGTTAAAAAGTGGGGTCCAAAACCCCATTTTTGTAATGAATATTGCATATATTGCCAGGATACTGTGTCAAATGCCCTCTTAATATCGAGAGATAGAAAACATAAAGGGATTTTCCGTTTTTTAGCAATATGTGCCAATAACACTGCCCTGCGTATATTATCGCCTGCCTGTCTATTTGGCATGAAGCCTACTTGATCTCTATGTATTAATTTTCCTATAATGCTATTGAGGCGTTTTGCTATTATTTTTGCTAATAATTTAATATCGAGGTTTAACAGAGAGATAGGCCGATAATTCACACAGGAAGTATCATCAGAAAGGGGTTTTGGGATCATACAAACAATTGCCATTAGTGTTTCTTGCCGAAAAGAATGTCCATCTAGAAGTTTGTTAAAAGTTTCAGTGAGAATGGGAGAGAGTATTTCTGAGAATGTTTTATAGTATAAAGCCGAGTAGCCGTCTGGGCCTGGTCTTTTGTTAAGTTTTAGGTCTTTTATGGCGTTAGCAACTTCATCTATAGTTATAGGCTCATCCAAACTGCTTTTTTGATTCTGAGATAACTCAGGTAAGGTTATTTTTGAGAAGAAGGATTCAGCTTCTGTAGGATTAAATTCATTGTTTGTCTTGTATAAAGTTGCGAGATGTGAGTGAAATTTATGGACTATTTTAACTGGATTACAAGTGTAAAAATTTTTTGATAATTTCAAACGTATTGGTTTGAAAGATTTGTTAGTTGAATTTAATGCCCGAGCCAAATATGTACCTGGTTTGTTTGTTTTCATGTAGAAATTGTGTTTGGAGTGTTTGAGGGATTTATCAACTGACTCAGTGAGAAATAGATCGTATTCCAATCTAGATTTTTCCAGATGAGATTTTGTACTCTGAGATGGATTATCTTGAAATGATATGTAGGCTGCATTAAAATTGAGTTCTAGTTTTTTTGCTAGATTTTTGCGTTCCCGTTTAAATAGTGCCGTTTGTCTTTGTATTGTACCACGCAAGACAGGCTTATGAGCTTCCCACAGTGTTATTGGGGAGATGTCTGTTGTATTATTAATTGATATGTATTCCTTTAAAGCTTGTTCAATGGCCATCTGATGTAGTGGGTGTTTGAGCATTATGTCTGGTAAGTACCACGTTGGGTCATGCGCTTTTGGTATGGCTGAGGCTATAGTAGTGTATACTGCATTATGGTCAGACCACGGAATCGGAATTATATCTGATGCAATAATTTCTGGTATCATTCCTATTGTTAGAAAAATATGATCTATTCTGGTGAAGGTTTGATGAGGGTGCGAGAAATAAGTGAATTTCTTTTTCATTGGGTTACTTTCTCTCCATGAATCTACCAGATTGAATTTGGAAAGAAGTTGAGAAAAAGGTAATCTAGAGGTTATTTTGGATGGTGTAAAAGGTGATTTATCTAGAAATGGGAGGAGGACCTGGTTCGAATCCCCACACATTATCACTGTTCCTATTTTGTGTGTATTAATCACTTGTAATATATGTGAGAGGAATGGTGTAGGTTGTTTGTTAGGAGCGTAGTAGGAAATCACCGTGATTGCTGTATCCATTATATAACCCATGAGTATCAGGTATCTACCTTCTGGGTCTTTAATTTCTGATGATAAGGTGAATGGTGTGGATCGGTGAAATGCAATTAGAGTTCCCCTTTGCTTGGTACAGGCAGAAGCCGTGTAAATTTGTTGATAAAAAGGAGAAATATATTTTGGAGTAGAATCTTTGGTGAAGTGTGTTTCTTGGAGGCATACTATGTGAGCCTTCTTGTTATGGAAAGTACGGAAGGCTTTGGTCCTTTTTTGAGGGACATTTATTCCCTGAACATTCAGGGAAAGTATATTCAGTGGTGCCATGGCAATAGATCAAATAGTTTTGACTTACTTTTTGTTATGCAGAGCTGACTGCGCAGATCAACCTGTGTGGACTGAAGAGATGAATAGATAGAAAAGAAACCAGTGAATTCTGGAGTAAAGAGTAAACAAAAACATATGAGATTAGATGATACATTGTATAAATTATTTTTTGCAAGTAATCACAATTTACCAGTGAAAGAGAATAAATATCTCTCTCAGGGGAATAAGTGCCTTCGTCACACTCCCACATAATATGGTTGGGAGAATGAGGAGGGCTAATGGGGGTACACGGATCTTCCGCTTACAGGAGAGAAGTGCTATGTCAAAAGACATCAAAATGATGTTTCATTAATTGGAGTGCAGAATATAGTTTTTGTTGAAATTATTTATTCCAGGGTGGTTGTATATGGTTAGTCTTGCCCTAGGCTAAATAATTCAGTTTGAAAGGTACTGTTAATAACTTTGGTATTGATGAAGATATAGTTTGAATTATTTTGGGATTTTAACCCTTTTAGAGTAAACAATTACATATTTTATTCATATGTAACTGTTTAGATATGTTAACTCATAAAATTGAGGTTGTATTGCTTCAGATTAGAATAAACAAAAACATAATTCTAGGAACTAGTTAGGTAATAATATATTTGTTTTAAGAAAAGAAAGAAAAAGCTTCCATTACTTCTGGATTATTGAACATATTTGTCCTAAAAAGTAATAAATCTATTGTTATTACCTGATAATATATAACTGAACAAGAATTTCCTTATTTCACTTATATATTCTAAGGCCATATGAATCAGAAGTAATAAGAAATATAACTGGAATGTAACATGATCCCACACAGTGTGTGACTATCAGAATGCAGTTACATTCAGTTATAAATATAGGTTTTTTATAGAGAACCATCTCTTAGTATAATAAATGAAGAGATATCAGGAATTAGGATGTCAGTCCATTGAATCTTCTTGGTCCATGGATGATGTGGCATAACGGCCTCTTTTGTGAGAATGATGATTCCCATTTTGTTCTGAAATTTTCTGGGTGCTGCCTGAAGGTGAAGATGACGCCATTCTTCTGCGTGTGGGAGTGTTGCTGCTTGTGGGTTCTGTCAGATTTAATTTTAAAAGGGTTTGTTGTAGTTCATCTGCTGATCTGCTTCTGTAAATTGTACCTTGGTAGTTAAATCTGACTGAAAAGGGGAAGCCCCATTGATACATAATGTTGTGGCGTTGCAGTTCCATTAGTTGGGGTTTCATGGATCGTCTTTTAGTAATAGTAAGTTGGGATAGGTCAGCAAAAATTTGATAATTGTGTCCTTGAAAATTAAGTTCCTTTTTTTCTCTTGCAGCAATTAGTATTTGTTCTTTTGTTCTGTAATAATGAAATTTTGTGATTATATCATGTGGGGGTCCATCTTTCTTTTTGGCTGTGAGGGCTCTGTGTACTCTGTCCAGTTCTAAACGTTCAATAGGGATATCTGGCTTTAGTTCTTGTAATAGAGCAGTAATAGTAGATTGCAGGTCTGTCACAGTTTCAGGTATTCCCCTTATGCGCAAGTTTGAACGTCTGGCTCTATTTTCGTAATCTTCGAGCTTAGTTTGAAGTATTAAATTCTCTTTTTTTAATTGTTCCAATTCTGTTATATTTTCTTGGGTTGTAATTTCAATTTCATCCATTTTTATTTCTAAGGCTGCGGTGCGGTTTCCCAGCTCTCTTATTTCTTTGGTTAGGCTTTTTGTTATTTGGTCTGAGGTTTGTTTTAAAGCCTTATGAAGCATCTTTTCAAATTGTAATAATATTACTGGGGATACTGAGGAGGCTTGTGGAGAAGTTTGTGAGAGGATTTGTTCTGTATCTGACTCAAATGGAGAGTCTTGCTGTGACATTTTCTGTCTGTGAGAGCGCCCTGATGCTGTATCTTGTGAGGTGACTGGAGCTGCTTCAGCTGCAGTGAGTGCCTGTGAGCTCTTTGTGAGGTGATTTTTATTTCTGCCACGGTTTCCTCCCAGTACCATATTTCCTGCCCAAACTTTCACAGTTTGTTCCCTGGGGCAAAAAGGTTCAAATGGATACCTTTTGAGCCTGCAGGCTCCGCTTTGTCCTTCTCTTCTCTCCTCAGCGGTGTGGAGCTCTAACAATGCATGTCTGCTCTGCTAGGCTCCACCTCCTGCCCTCCGACCAGCTGTTTTTCAGTACCTTAAACAAGTAAAGCCACATGCTGTTCTCCTGCAGAAGATCCACCTGGAGGGAAGTAAAATCTTATCCCTGCGCAAATCCTGGAATCAAAGGGCATTACACTCCACATACTGCACTTATGCAAGAGGGGTTTCCATCCTAATTAGCAAGACTGTCCCTTGAACTATTCACCAGGTGTTCTCTGACCTGGGGGGTCGATATGTGGCTGTGGTGCTGGATATATACCACCAGAAAATGTTGATTGTGAATATATACTTGCCCCCTCCTATTCAGATGCAAGTGCTTTATGATCTAATGGTAACACTGGCTCCCTTTATTAGCCTGCCTACCCTATTCATGGGGGATTTCAATGCCACTTTAGACCCCAAACTGGACTCTTCCAATACCAATAGGCCTGCCTCCACTGACCTATGCTCTTGGCTGTCTGTGACTGGTCTAGCTGAGTTATGGCGCTGGAAACACCCCAATGTCAAATCCTATTCATACTTATCTGCTACCCATAGATCCTCTGCCAGAACTGATTTGGCGTTTGGCAATCCTCCACTGCTAATGTATTTTTATGAAGCTGAATACTTGGCTGGGGGAACGTCAGTCCACTGCCCACTTTCAGTCACCCTGACTCTCCCGGTTGGGGGGAGGCGGGGAGGCTGGAGGTTGTCTCCAGACTGGTTGCTGGAGGATCAAGTGGCTTCCCAGATACAGGGCTCCACTGCAGCTTACTGGTCAACCAATGTTGATAAGGCTGAACCGACCTTGGTATGGGATGCATTTAAAGCTGTGGTGAGGGGGGAATGTGTCTCTGTGATAAAAGCGGTCAGGAAAGATCACAATGGACAGGGGGAGCTTCTCCTAGCTAATGAAGGAGAATGTGCGAATGCTCACGCCGTCTCTCCATCAGAGACCAATTATACATCTCTGCTAGAGACACGGCGACTTTTGTCAGTGCACTTCTCTGAACTGGGCCACACTGAAATAGGGAAGAGGGCGGAATTGATATTTGCTCAAGGGGACAAAAATGGCAAGCTTTTGGCCCTCTTGGCGGCAGAGCAAACAATACCTGTCAGTATCCCCGTTATTAAAACCGCTGGGGGGAACATGGTCACTGACCCTCCCGGTATCTTGGAAGAATTTGTGCGGTATTATACTACGCTTTACTCCCCTATACCAGCATACGACACCTGTGAGCTAGATGGGTTATTAAATGAACTCTCCCCATATTGTCAGACTCAGACGTTACCCTTCTGGATGCTGATATTTCAGCTCTGGAAATAGAAGCAGCGATACTAACTTTTCTGCCTCATAAATCCCTGGGCCCAGATGGCTTCCCGGCAGACTTCTATAAACAATATATGGCACAACTAGCCCCAAGACTCAGTGTCCTTTTGGGCCACTGCCTTAAAAGTGAAGTCCTCCCGCCTCCAATGATGGAAGCATACATGGTTTTCCTATTGAAACCAGGTAAGGACCCACAGGAGTGTTCGTCCTACCACCCCATAGCATTACTGAATGTGGATCTAAAGATCCTAACCAAGGTGTTGGCATCACGACTGGCCAAGGTCACCCTTTACTGGTGGACATTGTCCAGATGGGATTTATGCACTAACCTACGGAGATTATTCACTCATTTAGACACTACAGAAGTCCCAGAAAAAGTTACAGTATCTATCGACATTGAAAAAGCCTTTGATTCAGTTGACTGGCTATACAGTATATGCATAGAGTATTGGAGAGCATGGATCCTTTTGTTATTGGAAGGGGCACTAGACAGGGATGCCCTCTTTCCCCCTTCCTCTTTGCTTAATGATGGAGCCTATGGCGAGAGCGCTACGTCGATCTAAGGAGGTGGGTGCAATCCAGGTAGGATCTATACAGGAAAGACTCGCGCTCTATGCTGATGACCTGCTCCTGTTCCTCAGAGACCCAGGACCATCCCTTCAGATGCCATTGCAAATACGCAACAATGCCTCTTTTTTGGGTCTTTGGGTGAATTGGGGCAAGTCATCGATATTGAAAAATATAAACCTTAGCGCCTTTGGATAAAAGAACTGATCATCAAACTCCAGCTGCAGTAAAAAAACTCGCTAATAAGCAAATGGCAAAGAAGCAAAGTGAGAATATAAAAACAGTTTAGGGTTTCACTCACCCTGTGATAGTTGGTCAACATCCAGGGTGAGTGTACATCTATGTGGGGCACCCAGTCTGAACACCATTGCACAGGAGATGTCAATTTAAGCACAAGCACTTTGTTTCATCGCTTAATGGGACTTTAATAATTTTTTTGTGTGTTCTGCATGTTTACATGAATGTGATCAACCCTAAGAGCAGCAAACTGTTTTTAAAGTCATCGATATTGCTGATGGGTCCGGGGGCACAGAGAGCAGAGGATGACAATCTTCCACTGCAATGGGTTTCAGCTATCACTTACTTGGGGGTAAAAGTTACAGCTAACATCCGGGATTATATACCACTGAACCTTTTGCCATTAATCTCCCAACTTAACCAAAAAACACAGGCGTGGAAACGGTTGCCCCTGTCCCTACTAGGACGTATAAATCTCCTGAAAATGAAGTCCTTGCCAGTAATTTTGTATTTTTTAAGGCACTCTCCAATGTGGGTTCCCAAGTCAATTTTTCACAAATTGAACAGTATTATTGGATCCTTTCTATGGTCTCCCCAATCACCCCGCATAGGCATAAAGGTACTCCAAGAACAATGAGGGCAGAGGGGGTTAGCACTACCAGATTGGCAGAAGTACTACCTGGCTGACCAGATGGATTTTGCAAGACGCTGGCTGTTGGCAGATGATGGAGACTCTGCCACAGTTCTTGAGGCAGCTCAGTTAGGCTCCTATGAGAGTTTAAGTCTAGCGCTGTATAGAGGACCAAAATCCAATCTACCTTTGACTGTGTCAATGAAAGCAACCATAAAAGCCTGGGAAGTAGCTACAGATCTAATGTCTCCCAGTTACATCAGAACTCTGCCCTCTGCTCCCCTATGGATGAATCCTAACCTGCCTCATTTCTACTTACTACCAGACCCCATGGTCTGGGCTAGTAGGGGTGGTAAGATACTAGGGGACATTACAAGGGAGGGAGAAGTTTGACCAATTGAAAACACGGCATAACCTACCTAACTCATACTTTTTCCAGTATTTATAACTGCGCCATGCGTTTCAGACACAATTCTCCACCCGGAGGGTGTTAGTTCTAATTTTTGGCCCTGCGAGGCCAAGGGGAGAGTGGGTATGTTGCCTTCTGTCCCCTGTGTTTTGAATGTATAACATGTGTGAAAAAACTGAATAAAAAGAATGAAAAAAAAAAAAAAGAATTACCACCAGTTCTTAGATCAGGAAATTGTCAGTGACTAAGACCCACTCTGAGCTGAGGTGCAGTGGTAGAATTCTGTTGAGGCACAGCACTGAAAGTGGCAGTGCTTGCCCCCAATTCATGTACCGGTTCATGTACTGAGTCCTTCCTGTGTCAGGATCAGGAAGGACTTTTTTTCATTTAAAGTAGACATCAGGCAGATGGTTTGGGTCTTGCTCAGAGCTGCTGGGACACGCTAGAGATATATTGCCCAGGAGGAGGGAATCACAGTGGAGAGATGAAAGCACGTGCACACTTGTTGGATGCTGAAGATTCTAATGGTGCCTCCTGACTCTCCACAATAGTGAACGCTGAAGGGAACAGAAACACTGATGGTGGATGCCCATTGCTGAGGACTTCTAAACCGCATTGGTGAGGTGGATTACATGGAAATTTGTGTATATTTATATACACACATATATATACATTTTTTTTGGGACTGAACCACGTAGGAAATAGCACTTGTCACTTTACTTTTATTATCTATACTACTTTTTGTGTGTGTTGATGCATTATATGGGATATTAATATTTTTTATACCTTTGCTCCAAATTTGTGTTGATTGTTACACTTACCTTTGTTTTATTTATTTCTGATTGATTCACTTTATAGGGAGTGTTGGCAATACCCACATCAGTAGATTATAATTCATCTTTTTTATATGAATTTACACATAGGTCTATTTTCATTTTTTGAATTTTTTTATTTATTATTTTTTTTGAGCAGCGCCACTTCCCCTTTACTAGAGTTTAAATGTTGTAAAAATTTTACAGCTCTGCAGTGAAAACTTGGATCAACCACCTATTTTTACAGCCCCTCAGCCGCATGGGTGAAAGAGGATTTAGGGCCATGTCACACTAGCAACTTTGGGGCAGCAACAAAGCTCTCTGTTGTTTTTCTCTGACATTTTGTAGCTACATACAGAGTTTCTGCTCTATATCATTACAATACTTATCTACACAGCTACAAACCAATGGTGTGCCATGATCATCAGCAGCTGAATTGTGTAGTATTAGTATCTACTGAAGGTGGCGATTCTGTCACTAGCTCCAAACACTGCAAAAAGTCAGTCACTTAGGGACTGAGCTACAGATTGTTTGGAATTGACAAAGACATTTTATTAACTGCAATTCATTCTTTCTCTACCAACAAAAACTCTAAGGCCCCTTCACATTTGTCTGCATCCAGGGCCAATCACTCGCAGGTGATCTCTCCATTAACAATTACATATGAGCAGTCACGATTAGCTGCAGGAGCTGGCAGCCTCCAATTGTGTTCAACCCCTCCCAGGGTTCTCACATGTATTTGCTGTTGGCCCAATTTTCAAGTGTGAATTTGGTCTAAGGAGTGCGAATTTGTAGCTGCTTCAAATTGCTGTTACAAAATCGCCAGGGTACCATGGGCCTTACAGGGAGCCTTTACTTGGATTTCTGTTCCTCCTGACTGAACTGCTTTGTAAGGATAAATGTACGACATTCTGAAGAATACAGCTCATACTGCTAATGTAATTTGCATTAATTATATTTTGCCAGGCAAGCAGTACAATCAGATCAGCTACTTTTCTGCTTCATTCTGAGGGTTTAGACCACTAAACTGCTCCATTAATGATCATGTAATAACCCACTAGCATATATCAAAATGCTCTATCCAGAGACCTTTATTGATCTGGAAGGATTTATTCTGATGGGCAATGGGTAATTTGTCATCATGTACATTTTAAACTGCTCATGTTGGTACTTTTTGAAACAACATGGTATAACCAGAAATAAAGAACGCAGTGAAGTTCAGAGTTTCTGTGTTGCATAGTTTACCTAGCACACGGCTGGGTGCTGCAGTCTCCGAGGTCTAGAGAACGTTTTTCAGGGGACATGGTATAACAATATGGTATAACCATAATTAAAGAACACAGTGAAGTTCAGAGTTTCTGTGTTTGATAGGCTCACCTATCTGGCTCACGGATGGGAACTGCAGTCTCCAAGGTCTGGAGAACGTTTTCCTCTGAACATGGTAGAACAATATGGTATAACCATAATTAAAGGACATAGTGAAGTTCAGAGTTTCTGTATTGTATAGTTTACCTGGCCCATGGCTGGGAGCTGCAGTTTCCAAAGTCTGGAGGAAGCTCTCTAAGGGGACGTGTATGAGATGCTCCAATGTGGCTTGTTCTCGGCCTCTTGTCTGAGAAGCTACAGCAGCTGGAAGTGTGGCAGATATTGCATCCTGACCACACATATCCAGAGGGCGGTAAGATCCTGTGGGGGATCAAGTGAATAAACAAATAGATTGGCTGAACTGAGATAAAAAGCATAAATTAAAGTATATAAAATTCTATAGATTTCCACCACTGCACTGCTTACCTTCAGCAAGAAACTCACAGCTACAGGATGAGACTCGGCCAGGCAGACATGCTCCCTGCTCACAAGAAGAAAGTTCTATGTCATCCCCACTATCCCTGCAAGAAAGTTACTGTTAGCCATGTTATATTTTAAGAGTTTTTTTAACAGATAACTTTGTCTAACCAAGCATGCTAATGTACCAGCTGAGTGAAAATAAAGGGATAGGGATCCAAACCACAATACGATCTTCATTACCTTTAAAAAACATGCAACTTCTCATCTGACCTTCAGGATTCATACCCAAGCAGAAGACCCCATCTACAGTGATGAATACCAGCTCATATCCAGGAATAAATGGATCCCACTCTCACCCACTCTAGTTTTACTGCAGTTTGCCCAAATTAAGTCTTGCAACTTTTTATCTGTTTATAACCCTTCATCCCCATATGTTATGATTTGTTACGGACTTCCTTCTAAATGCCCTAAAATATATTTTCCCTCAGTGAACATGGTCCTTGCTCACACTGCAGTACTCTGCAGCTAAGAAACAGACACCCCTCATCATGTGTCCCCATGTGTCCTCATGTGGATCGCACAGAAAGATACACCGGCCTGTTACTGAGTACCAACTGCTGAGAGCACCAAGCCTTAGGCATGTCATAAATGGAGCAAATTTCTTTCCCGCAACCACGCTTTGCAAGAAAGAAATTTGCACGATTCCCTTATCAACACAGACAGTGTTGACAAGGGAATCCCTCCTGCTGAGCAACTGTCTTCTCCCGGCAAGCAAAGCTGTCCTCGCCGGGAGAAGACAGTGATTATCGCTTGCAGCTGTAACAGCCGCTTGCGATAATCGCTAGCGAATCCGGCAGGCTTATTGTACCCAAGTTGATTCGAACAGCTTATGTAGGAGGACTGGTTATATGTAAGGGTTTACAACCACTTTAGGGCATATTTAATCAAGTTCAATTTGTTAAAAATAAACACTGTGCTCTTGCAGTCAAAATAATTCTACCCACATAAAAACATTGCAGGCAAATTAAGGGGTAGGTTCACTATTATGAAAAAAAATAAATGTACATATTTTGTAGGTAAAAAATGTTCACTTATTCTTTTCACAGGAGCCTGCAGGGCTTTGCACCCGCGATCAGTGGATTGCGGGTGCAATGTCAGGCTCCTGCAGACACTGCCTACAGCTCTGTACCCCTGTACAGGCTGTCAGTTTCAGAGCTGTAGGAAGAGTGAAAGAACTATGGGTATGCTGATCAGCATGCTCACAGTCCATTGAAGCTACGAGTGCCACATTGGAAAATGGGTCTTGTAGTTTATCCACTTAAGGACCGAGCCTCTTTTTGAGATGTGTTGTTAAAAACATTTTTTTTTGCTAGAAAATTACTTAGAACCCCAAACATTATACTTTTTTTTCTAACACCCTACAGAATAAAATGGCGGTCATTGCAATACTTTTACTTTCACACCGCATTTGCGCAGCGGTCTTACAAGCGCACTTTTTTTGGAAAAAATACACTTTTTTGAATTAAAAAATAAGACAAAAATAAAGTTAGCCCAATTTTTTTATATTGTGAAAGATAATGTTACGCCGAGTAAATTGATACCAAACATGTCACGCTTTAAAATTGTACCCGCTCGTGGAATGGCGACAAACTTTTACCCTTAAAAATCTCCATAGGCGACGTTTTAAAAATTCTACAGGTTGCATGTTTTAAGTTACAGAGGAGGTCTAGGGATAGAATTATTGCTCTCGCTCTACCGATCGCGGCAATACCTCACGTGTGGTTTGAACACCATTTTCATATGCGGGCGCTACTCACGTATGCGTTCGCTTCTGTATGCGAGCTCAGCGGGACGGGGCGCGTTTAAAAATTTTTTTTTTTCTTATTATTTATTTTACCTTTTATTTTTTATTTTTATGCTGCTTTAAAAAAAAAAAAAATTGTGTCACTTTTATTCATATTACAAGGAATGTAAACAACCCTTGTAATAGAAAAAAAGCATGACAGGACCTCTTAAATATGAGATCTGGGGTCAAAAAGACCTCAGATCTCATATTTACACTTAAATGCAATAAAAAAAAAATGAAAAAAAAAAAAATGATAACGTGCCTTTTAAAAAAAAAAGACCCTATAAGAGCTATGGGCGGAAGTGACGTTTTGACGTCGCTTCCGCCCTGCAATGTTATGGAGACGGGTGGGGGCCATCTTCCCCTCACTCGTCTTCATGCCCAGCAAGAGTGAAGATCCGATCGCCTCCGCCGCTATTGACGGCTCCGGGCACCGTAAAGCGGTGGGAGGGGGGGCCCCTCTCCTGCCGCCAATAAAAGTGATCTCGCGGCAAATCCACTACAGGGACCACTCTTATCGGAAAGCGGACCGCTGGCCAAAGAAGAGGCTACCGGGGTTATGGCAGCTAGCTGCTGCCATAACAACGATATCCCCCTTCAAATTAAGGATGTATATCGGCATGCGGCGGTCCGGAAGTGGTTATTCATTCACAACTACTCCAATATTAAATGTGACAGTGGCTGTAGGGGTGAAGAACCCCTGCCTGCAGTCACATTACATTCTAAATTTCATTCTACATTACAGTCATGTTACATTCTAAATACGGGTGTAACATGTAACATGTAACATGTTTAAAATGTGAACCTATTCTTTAAATACCTTTCACTTGCACCGCAGAGGAATTAATTGAGCTATTCAAATTTTCATATGCATGTTAAAATCTACTTACCCAGGATCAATGCAATCCTGTATGTCAGCAACCCAAGAATGTTTCTGGAGAGAGTCAATAGTTTCTAAGATATATTCTGCACTGTTTTCTACCTACAAAACAAAATATTACATATATAAATTACATTATTATTATTATTATTATTATTAATAAAAATCTATTTCATGTATAGTTAAAAAACAAACACTGCAATCAATCTGTTATAACATCAGGGATATCAACAGCTCCAAGCCCATATTTTAAATATCTAACAATCTAAGGCCCTGACTCATCAAGCTGCAATACTATTTAACATACTAAGATACTTAAAGTAAAATTCCTGCCGAACACTAAATAGCTTTAAAAAGGTCCCCTGTGTAGGAATTGCCCTCAAAATGTCACTATTAAAACGGCCCGTCTGCCTATATTTATATCATCTGTTGAATTATTCTGTATAAACAGTTGCACATTACGATGGCTGTTTTTTAATGTACTAATTTTATACATACCTCACAGTGGTGCCCTGGCGTTCCAGATGTGACACATTATGTAACCTGTCGCTATTTATGTAAAATCTACAGTACGTTTTATTGTGCCTGTTGTACGCCATTAAATACTTTTTTTTTTTTTTTTAAAGGTCTCCTCTCTCCCCCTTCTACCTATGCTGTCTAACCAGTGTAAATAAATGTGTATACTTACCCATTTTCAGCCAGCTCTGATCACGTGATCTGGCTCCCCTGTGTTAGTCAGCGAGGAGAGGAGGGAGCACCGACAATGGCTAGGACATGGGAGCCTATGGATGATGTGACTGCTCCTAGGATTTCCCAGCTGTTGTTGACCATTGTCTCCTCTCCCCTGCAGTCACTGCTGACTGACACGGGGATCACGTGACCGGTGGCAACACATACAGTGGTCGTCAGAATGCAACCCTTACAGACAGCTAAAAAGATCATTGGTGTCATGCTGCTGGCTTTGCCAAGTGGCATGGCCCCCAGAATTACGCAGGCACCATCAAATGTGAGGTAATCAGCCACAGCTCAAGGAACCCCTGGAAATCTCTGGAGGAACCCTAGTTGACAATGACTTGTGTAGAGCAGTGATCTCCAAAATGCGGCCCTTTGCTTGCCTTTATCTGGCCCCCGGGGCACTATTCCACCAACTGACACCATTAATGGGGCACTATTTCTCCCATTAAAACCAATGATGGGGCACTGATGCCAGGGCATTTTCTACAGCCGCTACCCACAGTCTGGCCCTTCTAATGCCTGATGGACAGTAGATTGTCCCTTTGCTTAGAAAGTTTGGAGATCCTTGGTGTAGAGTATTACTTATGTAGAGGCTGGAATTTTAATTTCAAGTGTGAAAGTTTGGCATTATACATTCACCAAGCTCTAACTAAAGCTTTTTCTGATGCCAATTATAAAGACCTTTACCACTCAAAAAGTATATCAGTGAACACCAAGAGTTTTTATACCAGAACCTGCAATCAGGGTTTGGACAGATCTTACTATTGATTTTCCGAATGTGTAAAAAATATATTTATACAGTTCAGATTCGGTCTGTCTTCACTAGGACAGCACAGAGGGGCCCGCCACATGGCTTCCTGTGCTCTGTTTTTATTGACACTGGAAGATAGCAGTATACAGTTAATAAACTCCACATTTAGGTCCAACATTCCACATTCAGATTAAGTCTCAGATTTACAGGGTCCTAACACTGATCATCTATGTCTGCAGCCAAACAAGTTGTTCTTTTTTTCTATTTGTAGTAATAGTAGTAGTAGTAGCTACTGTATTAATATTCATAATATCATCACATCGCATAATAATACTATGCAGCTAGCAGATATATTTCAGTCTGTCTGTTTACGTGTTGGATATCTTATGCATGTTAATTTTCAGATGAAGGTTTTTGTGGTCTGGCTTATCCTTATTTCACCCTGAAGACTTGTTGAGGCTCTTTCAAACATCAGGAAATGCCAGTATGCGACCATTCCTCTGCTCACCAAAGGCCTGGCTGGTGAACTATAGTGTGGCTGGCATGTCTGGCCCTAAGTCCCTAGGTGCTAAGCACTGATAGACGCTGCCAAGCCTCAGCTTCATCAACATCAGAAACGTTATCCTGGTCATATGCAAGGTCCACTCCTTCCCTGAATCATTGGCTGTCTGAAGTTCACACATTTTAATTATCCTGATAACGTAGGTCATGATTTATGGAACATCTAATGGCAGAAACAAAACAAGCGTTTGCTGTCACGCTAATGACCCAGACTGTGAACAGTATGTAGTACAACCATATTATCACAGTAGAGGCAGAGAGGAAATAATAAACAGATTATCTTGTTTTTCACCAGCTTGCACTGATGTCTAATTGATAACAGTCAGGATATTGAACAGACAGTATGGCATATTGTCCATAAACAGCTTGAGAACAGCTAAACATCTTAAACCCAGGAAAATATGTTCTATATTGCAGCTTACTATTCCTTAGATGTGGTTGCAATTGTTGTCTTTTATTCAGGCTAAGAATATTTTCTGCAAGTACAGAAAAACACCTATTGACTTTGCCTGTGAAGGATCCTGGACACAGAAGGTTTTTATCTTAATGTAGAGAATGCATTAAGGTAAAAAAAACTTAAGGCTTTAGAACCACTTTGAGTCTGTGACCTATCATTATTAAAATCCACTGCATTTACAAAGCTCAGTGCCCCTGCTGCCTTTCATTCATGACTTGTAAAGTTACTTACAGATCCTCCAGCTTTTTTTTTTAACCCTAGTTTGTGAAAGATAGCAACATATAGCATTATACATCCACAATCAAGTGTGACATGTGTTTCCACGGCTTGATGAAGGGGGCAACTCCCACCCAGCTCTTTTAGGGGTAACATCATGTTCAGTTCACTCAGTACAATGGGTGGAACCATTGTGTGCAGTGGCTTTAGCTGGTGTTTGGGATGCCCTGGAAGTGCTAGCATCCAAAAACTTTGCATGACATGGGCTGGAGAAATGCATTTTTTTTCTTATTCAGCAACAGATACTAAGGTATAGTGCAACATACATGTAACAATATAGTTTGAAACAATATACCTTTAAAACAAATGTGTTGTCTTTGTCAGGCATTTCCAGCGGCATTGTAGTGCGGACCTCGATAATTGCAGAGAGTGGAATGCTTACTTTAGGTTTGGAGGACTGTAAAAGAAAATTTAACACATCAAAAATTACTTATGCATGTTGCCATAACTGGTAATAATTAATATGGTTAATTATAACAGAAAAAACATGAGAAACAGAATTCTTTGAAGCCTAACTTTGGGCTAATTTTTTTTTAGTCTCCCACTGGACTTATGCAAAAAAAAAAAAAAATTAGACCTTGTTTACATGCTGTATTTTTACCAACCACAACCACTCCCCCTTAAACCACAAAAACATTGGATAGGGGTGTACATTTGCTGCGGTACAGCAATATTTATCCCCACTGTCATGCTCGGCAGGCAGTATTGCCCACCAAATGCGACCCATTCAACTGAATGAGGCCATGATGCAGTGGTGCAAGTTTTTAAGGGTTAAAACTGTCAAACACCCTCAGAATAGAGATTCATCGCAGATCAACGCAAGAATAAACAAGCCTTTAGTGTGGAATTTGCCTGAATGTCATTTTTGAAATGACTGTCAGATAGTTATACGGTTGCTGTGCAGAACATATTTTATATACAGTTGTGTAGATTGTCCCTGTAGCGTCCGTTTTTTTTGACTGAGCAGCTAGTATGCTTATTAAATACATGGAACAATAAAATCACGCTATATATTTTGTCAATATATTTTACACGTTGTATCCCTTTAAAGATCTTGCGAGTGGAAGAAAAACTTCAACAATTTTTCTAGGATGTCCAACATTCAGCTCCTCTCCTCATGCCACCTCTCCCAATTGCTAATATCAGCAAATACTTATTACCAATTGTATTACATGGCAGGAGAGGCTTTCACTATGCAGCCAATCCTGGGTAAAATTACATTTGTAGATAGTCAAGAAGAATTAAATTCTTCTTATTTTTATTTATTTTTTTATTTATTTCAGGTACTTATTATAGCGCCGTCAATTTACGCAGCGCTTTACATATACATTGTGCATTCACATCAGTCCCTACCCTCAAGGAGCTTACAATCTAAGGTCCCTAACTCACATTCATACATACTAGGGACAATTTAGACAGGATCCAATTAACCTACCAGCATGTCTTTTGGAGTGTGGGAGGAAACCGGAGTACCCGGAGGAAACCCACGCAGGCACAGGGAGAACATGCAAACTCCAGGCAGGTAGTGTCGTGGTTGGGATTCGAACCAGCAACCCTTCTTACTGCTAGGCGAGAGTGCTACCCACTACACCACTGTGCCGCCCCTTCCTCTTAGCCAAAATTTCCATTTTTTTATAAATAAATGAGAAGCATAGCAAAGCACTTAGTTCTGCACTCCTGTGTGTCAGGGCTGGTTCAGCCCTTCCTTCTCAGAGCTGGCAGCTCAGCTGTCGGCTAATTGCCAGCTCTCATCTCTCTCCACAGTTAACCAGCTGTTGTGGATCTGCTCGTCAGTCCCGTCTACTTAAAGATCTCCAGCTCACTTCATTCCTGCCTTCGCCTTGGTCACATCACAAGAAACCATTTTCTGCGTTCCTGTTTAAAGACTGGCTTTGCTGACATCCCTTCTGGCTCCTTATCCTGCTTGCCGTTACTCTACTTGGATCCCTAACTTCTGGCCCGACTGATTACCCGATCTGGTTACTGAACTCTGGCTTGGCTGATTAACTGATCTGGTTACTGAACTCTGGCTTGGCTGACTACTCGATCCAGTTACTGGACTCTGGCTATGCTTTGACTACGCTTACTCTATTTAGCTTTTTATTTTTATTAATAAACAAGTGTGATTTTACTGTACTTCTGTCTCGGTCTGGTTCATGGTTTCTGACACTGTGATCCAGAATCAGGCTAAAATCTGCCATCAGCTGAGGTCACAGCGCTGGTCCTGGCTCTGCAGGGATCCTGACAATAATGTTGGGATCCACCTAGATGCCAGTCAGTCAGCTGGCTCAGCCTCTCAACGCAGCACGGAGAACCTGAGCCAGCTGCTACTGCCCCCTCCACAGCCCAGCGTTTCACCGCTCTCTGGTCAGTGAAGCCTGAGAACTGAGCAATCAGCGGTCATGTGATAGCTCTTGTACTTGGTCTTAAAGCTGGCAGGGGACCGATGCTGCAGCATTGGATTGATACTGCAGCCACATAGGCGAGTATAATTGGTTTGTTTTTAATCCCACACTTCTCTTTTATTATTATTTTCTTCTTCATTTGTTTGGTCTGGTAGGTTTTTTTTTGGTTGAATTTAAGTTCAAAAATTAGTTTATCAAGTTCTTCAAATACAAAAGAAGCAAAGAAACACAGTAAAAGGATACCAAGTTCATCTTATTACAACAAACATTTTGCAAATTAGAACATGGAAAAGTTAAGTGGTATGCCATCCACAATGAAATAGAGGATAATACGGAGATCACATATGAGTAAGGATAATATAACAATGGCAATTGCATAGAGAGTTCTTTCCAATGCATAAGCAAGGTATAGTGGATAACAGAAGTAACTCCTCCAGGAACAAAATGTCCACTTACAGAGGACTGGTAGAAAAACCGACCCCAAGATGCAGTTTTTAAATTATTATTTCATTTATTAAGGGAAAAAAGCTGTTTAAACCTGCCTGGCCCTATGTGAAAAAGTAATTGTCCCCTCCCATGCTGAAACACGAATGAACTGTGATTAACCACAATTTTTTTGTAAAGCTGAGTTAAATTTCACTTGCCACACCCATTCCTGATTACTGCCAGACCTGTTGAATCAAGAAATCACATAAATAGAAGTTGTCTGACAAAGTGAAGCACGCTAACAGATCACAAAAAGCCACACATCATGCCACAATCTAAAAAAATTCAAGAACAGATTAGCTACAAAGTAATGTACATGTATCGGTCTAGGAAGGGTTTCAAAGCCATTTCTAAGACTTTGGAACGCCAGTGAACCACAGGGAGAGCCGTTATTCACAAATGGAGATAACTTAGGATAGTGGTGAACCTTCCCAGGAGTGGCCGGCCTAGAAAATTACTCCAAGAGCATGACGACTCGTCCAGGAGGTCATAAAAGAACCCAGAACAACATTTAAAAAACTGCAGGCCTAACTTGCCTCAGGTAAGATCAGTGTTCATGATTCAACAATAGGAAAGAGACTGGGCAAAAATGGCATCCATGGGAGAGTTCCAAGGCCAAAGCCACTGCTGACCAAAAAGAACACAAAGGCTCATCTCACATTTACCAAAAAACATCTTGATTATCCGCAAGACTCTTAGGCAAATATTCTGTGGACTGATGAGACAAAAATGTAACTTTTTGGAAGGTGTGCGTCCCGTTACAGTACATCTGGCAAAAAAAATACAGCATTTCATAACAAGAACATCATACCAACAGTCAGACATGGTGGTGGAACCGTGATGGTCTGGGGCTGCTTTGCAGCTTCAGGACCTGGACGACTTACCATAATTGAAGGAACCATGAATTTTGAGCGCTACCAGAAAATCCTAAAGCAGGAGAATTTCCGGCCAACAGTTTGTGACCTCAAGCTCAAGTGCACTTGGGTTATGCAGCAGGACAATGATCCGAAACACAACAGCAAGTCCACCTCCAAATGGTTCAAACAAAGCAAAATTTAGGTTTTGGAGTGGCCTAGTCAAAGCTCAGACTTAAATCCAATTGAGATGCTGTATCATGACCTTACACAGGCCGTTAAAGTGGTTGTAAACCCTTACAGACCACTTTAACCTAGAGGTAAGCCTAGATTAAAGCTTACCTGTAGGTGCAAGAAATATCTCCTTAACCTACACGGTTAAGGAGATATTTTCGTAAAAACGGCACCGATGTCTACAGCGCATGCGCGCCGTAGACAATAGCGCAGGCGCACTGACGTCATCGCTGCTCCGGCCAGTCACAGCGCCGGAGCAGCGATACCCGGAAGTCACTCTGGGTATCATGGCGTGGCGATGGAGGAGGTGAACGAGGGTCACTTCGGGAGCTTCGATCTCAGGTAAGTAATTCATAATGCACTAGTATGCTATGCATACTAGCGCATTATGGCTTTGTCCTGCAGGGTGTTTTTTTTTTTTTTTAGAGAGGGTTTACTTCCTCTTTAATGCTGGAAACCCCTCCAATGTGGCTGAATTAAAACAATTCTGCAAAGAAAAGTGGGCCAAAATTGCTCCACAGCAATGTTAAAGACTCATTGCCAGTTATCGCAAACTCTTGATTGCAGTTGTTGCCGCCAAGGGTGGCACAACCAGTTATTAGGTTTAGGGGGCAATTACTTTTTCACATAAAGCCAGGCAGGTTTGGACAGATTTTTTGTCTTAATAAATGAAACTATCATTTAAAAACTCTATTTTGTATTTACTCAGGTTATCTTTGTGTAATAATAAAAAAATCAGAAAGGGGGCAAATACTTTCTCACAGCATTGTAATATATATAGATATATCTATATATCTATAGATATATCTATATAGATATATATACATATATATATATGGGGGGGAGAAAGTCTGATGGGGGGGGGGGGGGACTCCCAGGGCACCGCCATCCATACAGAAGTGGATGTTACATACCATTTCCGCTTGCAGCAAGGAGGTCTTTTAATTCTTGAGATTCTCTAAAAGCCTTCCAAGACAGCCAAGTTTGATGATACCAGTCGTGGGTGCCCAATTCATGGGCTAGAAGAGCACCACTGCTAAGAAATGTTGCAGAATGCTCTTTTGAATTTTTTTAATGGAACTAGGAATGATCATTAGCAGTCCGTGGAGAATTTGGAACAGTTGAATCTGTGATTTTAGCATATAACTCTAAGATTAAAGTCTAGAACCTGTGAACTGGGGGGGCAGGTCCACCAAATATGAGTCAACGTGCCTTGGCTTAGCCGGAGTCGCTAACAGAGGTCTGTCACACATGGATCAAGTCGGTGGAGATGAATCGGGCTCCTATACCACCTAGTTAAGCATTTAAAACTAGTCTCACAAGTTCTACAGCCTAAGGATAGGCTGTGGGTATGAGTAAAAGATTTTTCCCAGTCTGGTGTAATCAATATGTCAAGTTCAGTTGTCCAGCGATCTGTGTATTCCAGAAGGTATGGGTATATACAGGACACAAGGATGTTATAAATTGCAGAGAGATTAAGGTCCTGTAAAAAGTCTTGGAGGAGCAGGTCCTCCAGGGGTGTCAAGCAGGGCTGTGTCTTGGCCTAGGCCGACAAGGGCTAGGCCTAGGGCGGCGCTTTGCGGGGGGTGGTGGCTTTTTTGCTGCCCTCCCGCACGAAAACCCCCCGACCCGTCCTCCCCACGTCCCGCTCACATACAGCCTCCCACGGCCGGCTCCCGCGTACTTAGCGGTGGGGGGGGAGCGACTCCCGCCCCCATTAAACAGACCAAGACTCAATGTCGGTGTCAGTATCATTGGCCAATGGCCATACGGTGGTGCACACACATAGCACTGGTGGAGGCGGAGCCTAAAGCTCCGCCTACCCACCTTCGCGCGGCATCATTGCATGCTCTCCAGCTCGGGGCAGGGAGTCAGGACGGGTCTCTCTGACCAGAGGAGGAGGAGCGAGTGAGAGGAGGACGTCGGCGGAGGGAACAGGTACACAAATTGATGAGAGCGAGTGAATAGATATATACTGAAACAGCGAGCCAGGAGTCAGGACCAATTTAAAAACTTGTTTACTCAGGCAGCTTTAGTAATGCTGCCACTGTGCCATCAAACGCAGCCACTGTGCCCATCAATTGCCGCCACTGTGCCCATCAATCGCTGCCACTGTGCCATCAAACGCAGCCATTGTGCCATCAATTGCTGCCACTGTGCCCATCAAACGCAGCTACTGTGCCCATCAATTGCCGCCACTGTGCCATCAAACGCAGCTACTGTGCCCATCAATTGCCGCCACTGTACCATCAAACGCAGCCACTGTGCCCATCAATTGCCACCACTGTGCCAAACGCAGCCACTGTGCCCATCAATTGCCACCACTGTGCCCATCAAACGCAGCTACTGTGCACATCAATTGCCGCCACTGTGCCATCAAACGCAGCTACTGTGCCCATCAATTGCCGCCACTGTGCCATCAAACGCAGCTACTGTGCCCATCAATTGCCGCCACTGTACCATCAAACGCAGCCACTGTGCCCATCAATTGCCACCACTGTGCCAAACGCAGCCACTGTGCCCATCAATTGCCACCACTGTGCCCATCAAACGCAGCTACTGTGCACATCAATTGCCGCCACTGTGCCATCAAACGCAGCTATTGTGCCCATCAATTGCCGCCACTGTACCATCAAAAGCAGCCACTGTGCCCATCAATTGCCGCCACTATGCCAAACGCAGCCATTGTGCCCATCAATTTCTTCCACTGTACCATCAAACGCAGCCACTGTGCCCATCAATTGCCGCCACTGTGCCTTTAAAAGCAGCCACTGTGCCCATCAATTGCTGCCACTGTGCCAAACGCAGCCACTGTGCCCATCAATTGCTGCCACTGTGCCATCAAACGCAGCCACTGTGCCCATCAATTGAAAGAGGAAGGGGTGTGGTTTATAGATGACAGGGCATATCTTAAATAGGATGGGGTGTGGCTGTGACAGGAAGGGTGGGTAGTATTTAAATTAGAGGGTGCATGAGTTTAGTCAGGCCTAGGGCGGCACAAAACCTAAATAAACCACTGGTGTCAAGTCTTTACCTAATAAGTCCTCATGTGGCAAAGAGTGAAAAAAGCACAAAAACTGTCTATACTCCAACCAGTGGGTGAAGGATGCTGGTCCAACAGGAACATTCGAAGAGAGAGGGGGTACTGTCCCACCCCATAAGATCCGAACAAAGCAGCAAGATACTGATTAGTTCCAAGTTAAGAACACCGTGCGAGACTAGGCTGGTGGGAGACTTCAAGGTTCCAAAAAAGAAGATTCATAAGCCCCACAAAAGAAGACAGAGAGAGCCTGTCCATGTACCTATCCCAAGTAAGGGGCAGTTGAAGTGTAAGAATGGGCATGGAGACTGAGAACTTTCAAGAAGCAGGTTCGATCCAAGGAAGTGCTCAGAGATCACAAGGGACAGTGGCCTGTTCTATAGAGGTCCATTGCTTTTTTTTGGTTGCTATGAAACCAATTTACCACTCTGGTCAAAACTGCAGCGTCATGATGCAAAAAAAAGTCTGGGGCTCAAGCTTCACCCTGGATTTTGGAAGAGATAACATTTTTTTTTTAAGGAGCCGCGGTTTTCAACAAACCCAAAGAAAGTTGGTAAATGCTGTTTGTAAAGGTTTGAAGAACATAAGTGGTGCAGCAATAGGTATTGTATGAAAAGCATAAAAAAAGAGCAAAACAATGTCCATTTTTAAAATGGTAATCCTACTAAACCAGGAATATATGTTGCAATCATAGGATTTGAGATCTGTAAGAGTCCATTGAAGAAGAGAAATGTAGTTTAAAGGAGTTGTAAAGGCAGAAAGTTTTTTATCCTAATACATTCTATTCATTAAGATAAAAACCTTCTCTGTGTAGCAGCCCCCCAGCACCCCCCTCATTACCTACCTGAGCTCCTTCTCTCTCCAGTGATGTCCACGATCCCCTCAGCCATCCAGTACACTCCTCCTGATTGGCTGAGACAGAGCAGCGGCGCCATTGGCTCCCACGGCTGTCGATCAAAGTCAGTCATCCAATCAGGGGAGAGACGGGGCCAGGTCAGGGCTCCATGTCCTAATGGATACACGGAGCTCTGGCTCGGCTTGGGTGCCCCCCGTAGCAAGCTGCTGGCTGAGGGGCACTCAAAGGAGGGAGGGGCTAGAAGCAGCAAAGAGGGACCCAAGAAGGGGAGGATCCGGGCTGCTCTGTGCAAAACCAACTGCACAGAAGAGGTAAGTATAACATGTTTGTTATTTAAGGTTTGCCCACTTAGGCAGGGTTCACACTGGAGACACTGAGTCCGGTGCGTCTCCATTCACCGTTTCAGGTCCGATTTCAGTCCAAATTTTTTAGCTGAATTCAGACCGGAAATGGCCCAAAAGATGCACAGGGTTCCTGTGCAATTCGCACCGGAGCGACTACGGGGATGTGTGATCCAGCTCCATAGAGAGGCAGGCGCAATCTCCTGCTATGCGAATTGGATGCGGTGAAACCTGCATCCAAGTCGCAATAATGTGAACCCAGCTTTACAAAGAAATGGTCTATCATTTTTATCATAGGTATATTTTAAATGATAGCGACAGAATAGCAACCAAAAATCCAGAAAAAAACACATCATACAAATGTTATAAATTGAGCTGCAGTTCAGTGACTAAAGTAAGTATTTGATCCCCAAGCAAAACATGACTTAGTACTTGGTGGAGAAACCCTTGCTGGCAAGCACAGAGGTAAGATGTTTCTTGTAGTTGGTTACCAGGTTTGCACACATCTCAGGAGGGATTTTGGTTCATTCTTCTTTGCAGATCTTCTCTAAATCCTTAAAGTTTCTTGGCTGTCGCTTGGCAACTCGAAGTTTCAGCTCCCTGGCCCTGTCCATTGGCCCCTCAATGCGGCAAAGTCAGTCTGTACCTTTAGCAGAGAAATAGCCCCAAAGCATAATGTTTCCACCTCTGTGCTTGACTGCAGGGTGTTCTTAGAATCATAGTCAGCCTTTTTCTTCCTCCAAACACGACAAGTCAAGTTAATACCAACTCAATTTTGGTCTCATCTGATCACAGCACTTTCTCCCAATCCTTCGCTGAATCAGATGTTCATTGACAAACTTCAGAAGGACCTGTACATGTGCCTTTTAGAGGAGGGGGACCTTGCGGGCACTGCAGGATTTCAATCCATGGATGTGTATTGTGTTACTAATGGTTTGTTTGGTTACTGTGGTCCCAACTGCCTTGAGATCATTCACAAGCTCCTCCTGTGTAGTTCTAGGCCGATCCCTCACTTTTCTCATAATCATCCTTACCCCATGAGGCAAAATCTTGCAGGATCTCCAGCCCGAAGGCGATTGATGGCTTTTTTGTATTTCTTCCATTTGCAAATATCGCTCCAACAGTTGTCTCCTTCTCACCAAGCTTCTTGCTGATGATCTTGTAGCCCATTTCAGCCTTGTGCAGGTCTACAATCTTGTCTCGATGTCCTTTGACAGCTCTTTGGTCTTGACCATGATGGTGAGGTTCGAATGGAAGAAAGAGATTCTGTGGACAGCTGTCTTTTATACACATAACGAGCACCTTCTTAAATTTAGCCCCAGTTCACACAGGGGCGACTTGTCAGGCGACTTAGCCGCCTGACAAGTCGCGTCCTGTTCTGTACTACGGAACCGTTCTAATAGGAGCGACGCAAGTCACTCCAACTTAGAAAAAGGTTCCTGTAGTATTTTTGGGGCGACTTCAGGCGACTTGCATTGACTTCTATACAGAAGTCGTTTTGCAAGTCACCGCTGAAGTCGTGTGCAGGTCGCCTCGGTGAGTCGGCCTGCAATTCGTGTTGCCCCTGTGTGAACCGGCAGTGACAGGACTAATCTGTATACCACATGAGCACATAATGTAGCCAGTCTGTGGGAGCCAGAATTATTGTTGGTTGGTAGGGGATAAAATACTTATTTTACTCACTGAACTGCAACTCAATAACATTTGTATGATTAGTTTTTTCTGGATCCTTGGTTGATATTCTGTCTCTATCATTTAAAATACACCTATGATAACACTTATAGACCTTTCATTTCTTTGTAAGTGGGCAAACTTACAAAATCTGCAGGGGATCAAATAATTATTTTCGCCACTGTATTTGCATAAGCATTTGTCAAAGGATGGGTCCAACTTACCATTTCATTGTCTTCTTCGCATCTACAGAGAGAAGGCAGGATGGAATATTGGAGTGGTTCATAAGCTGCTCTGTGCAAACCCATTACACAGAGCAGGGCTGTTCTGTGCATATCCATTACACAGAGCAGGTAAGTATAACAGGTTTGCTATTTTTATAGAAAAAACAACGGGACTTTACAATCACTTATATAATATTTTTTTTAGTGGCTAATCACTTCTATTATGTGGAAGAGGCCACTGAATAAATGATATGCTGCTGTTCGTACAGTACTATTTAAAAACACATTACATTTCTATAAAAATGAATGAAATTAGGGTCTTATGTATCTGGCCGTGTAGTGTGGTTCTGTTTTAATTAAAACGCTGTATTTATAGTGAGAAATAAATAAGTTCCCAAATTACACTTACAAAGAAAATGGGCCAAATTATCACATTCCACTTTATCTGCACATTACAGCTGATCTCTAGGCAAACAGCTAAATACACATATGAAATACATATACGGAGCTGTTTTACATACTATTTGATTTGTATAGCTGATCCAAAAGCCAGACAGTACAAGATTTGTGATCTGACTTTTCTTTACAGCACTAAAAGCAGAACTCCAGCTCAAACTATATAAAAACCAAACTAAAAGCTAAAATAACAAATCCAGCTTTAATCCTAAAATGTTCTCTGCAGAACTTTTGTCCATTTAACCCACTTCCTCTAAGCCCAGATCATTCTGGACGCACCCTGGCCTGTGTCTAGACCGTCAAAAGTGAAGCAGTATAGTCAGTGGCGTCGCTAGGGTTGGTGTCACCTGGTGCGGTAAAACATGGAGTCACCCCCCCAAATCAAATCAAATAATTTTGATTTGATTTTGGAACTGACCTGCTGACACGGTGTCTTGCTAGCTGGATGGGATCTGATGGCCGCAGGGAAGATGGCAAGGTGCTGTGACCTGCCGACAACAAGAAGTGTTGCTACAAGGCCCTGTAGTCAGCAAGCAGAAGACAGTATCTGAAAAGGGAAAGCACTCTGCAGTGGCGGGCACACATGGACGTAACTGGTTGCTAGACTGCTGGCGGTCCTAGCAATCAATGACAGCTCTCAGCAGAGATGTGGCTTGCCTGGATCAAGGAAAATCGGACACTGCAGATTGGAAGGCTGACGGACCAATGGACTATACAAATATTATATATATATATCGTGGTTTAAGATTGTAAATCGAAAGGTGCAGGATAGTTAGGTCAATGCAGTGGGAGTATATTGTAATGGATATGGTACATGGGACACTTGGCATGTATGCTGCCGTTGGGATTAGTCCTCCTGCTGTTCCCTTTTAGCCACCCCACATCAGTCTCAGCACCTGCCTATGCCTGCTGCACTGATGTTATTGATAGCTGTCAGCCTGCTCTGAGCCTGCCATTGATTCCCTCAGCCAGAGTCTGTGCTGTGCTCAGCCGGAGTCTGTGCTGTGCTCAGCCGGAGTCTGTGCTGTGCTCAGCCGGAGTCTGTGCTGTGCTCAGCCGGAGTCTGTCCTGTGCTCAGCCGGAGTCTGTCCTGTGCTCAGCCGGAGTCTGTCCTGTGCTCAGCCGGAGTCTGTCCTGTGCTCTGCCGGAGTCTGTCCTGTGCTCTGCCGGAGTCTGTCCTGTGCTCAGCCGGAGTCTGTCCTGTGCTCAGCCGGAGTCTGTCCTGTGATCAGCCAGAGTCTGTCTTGTGATCTTACTTGCTTACTTGCACTTACTTGCTGAAGGAGGCAGGCAGTGAAAAAGCCGAGTATATCACTCCACCAGCAGTAGGAACTGTGAGCCAGGACTTTATGCAAGTGCGGTACTGGTTGTTGTGTAAGTCCGCCTGTGCTGAAAAGGAAAAAAAAGTCCCTCTATCCTGCAGTCTCCTGGGGCCCCTCTGGATGAACTGAATGCCGCCCCTACCCAGGGAATATGATTTACCACCAGTGGGCCACGGGGGAACATTATTTGTTTACAGTATGTATGCCCATGTATACTACATTATGAATTTTGAAGCTGCCGGCCCCCCTGTTAAAGTGACGGGATTGGGCCCCCCTACATATATACATATAAATAGCTGTGTCTAGCAGCACTACCGCCCCCCCCCCCCCCAACGGTTATCAACTATATTATATTATATTATATACAGGTATAGTGGCTAAGCTTCCCACCCTGAGAGGGTCTAATAACCAGGGGGGGGGGAGTGCTGCTGGACACAGCTATATTATATATACGCACACACATACATACCGTGTTTCCCCGAAAGTAAGACATCCCCCGAAAATAAGGCCTACTTCCAGTTCTGCCTCTCGTTGTATCATAAGGCATCCCCCGATAATAAGGCCTCCCCGATAATAAGGCACCCCCCCCGATAATAAGGCATCCCCCGAACATAAGGCATCCATCTGATAATAAGGCCTCCGAAGCTAGGTACCGGTACCGTAAGGCGTCTGACTCTGGACCGTAGCGGCAGGCGGCGCCGCGCAGCTCACTGATTGGCCGCAGGTGTTCAGGCAGTGCGAGGTCTCGTTAAATCAGTGAGCTGGGGCGGGCTCTCTGGATGACAAGTGACGACCCTGCCAGACACAGGAGTCGGGCACATTGTGTGGAATCTCGCCACCACAGGGGTGACTGAGGTGTGGGGGGGGGGAATGTCTAATAAAGGGGGGGGGATGTCTGGTGAAGGTGGGAGGGGGAGAGACTAAATAATAAACTGTACACTGGCACAGGGGTAGGGGGAGGGGGACTTAAAATGACACATGGTGGATTTGAGGGGGGGGGGGGGGAATCAAATCGGCACAGGAGGATCAGAAGGGGGGGGGAATCAAAATGGCACAGGAGTTACTAAAATGGTAATCCCCCCTCTGATCCTCCTGTGCCATTTTTATTGATTGCCCCCTCTGATCCCCCCTGTGTCATTTTAAGTGATCCCCCCATTTCAATCCCCCACTCTGATCCAGTGTGTCACTTTGACTGCTTTTCTGCTGAAGGGTCTAAAGTACAAGAAATACTGGTAAATAGCGCTGGTATATTTTTACCCCTAGACATGAGTGCAAAAAGAAAGAGCTACTCTATGGAGTACGAGAAAGGAATCGTGGAAGACTCTTGGGGCCAAAATCTTACTGCTTTCTGCAAAGAGAATATGTTGAGTATCCGATTGGTCTGAAAATGGCGAGCAGAGTACGGTAACCTCATTGAGCAAGTGGACAAGGGAAATGCTAAAAAGTGCAAGTGTGGATCAGGTCGGCAACCATTATTTTCTGAGCTGGAAGACCTGATCTGTGAATGGGTTGTTGACAGGAGAGCAAAGGCTTTGGTTGTGAATAGGGCTCAGATTCAAGAATTTGCCCTTGCAATGGCACCACAGTTTGACATAGCCCCAGAAGACTTCAAAGCATCACAACACTGGCTGGATAATTTCCTTCAGCGAAGTGAACTTTCTTTAAGATACACAACACTGTTTAGGCTGGAAGATGCACAAGTTATTAAGCGAGCACTTGCATTCAAGTCCTTTATTGATGATGCTGACTTCTCTAAATACAATCTTTCCAACATGACTGCTATGGATGAAACTGCAGTGTTTATGGGCCAATCATCTCAAACAACAATTGAACAGCGGGGTGTCTCCTCAGTGTACATTCCCTCCACTGCTTACGAAAGTGTACGTGTTACCTGTATTTTGGCAATTCGTCTGGATGGCACTAAAATCCCACCTTTAATCATTTCTAAGGGCAAGAAGGAACAGATTGAACGTGTTTCGGGCATTTTTATTCTTGAAACTGAAAAAGCCTGAGCCACACAAGCAGTTATAAGGAAGTGGGTCGATTTAATGCTGCCGCTTGTTATGCGAGGGAGCCAAAGAGGTCTGCTAGTCTGGGATGCAGCCAGCACTCACCGCGCTAAAGACACAAAGAAATTTCTTCACGAAAGTAAAATAGATCAAATAATGATTCCCGCAGGAATAACGGCCTATCTCCAGACTCTTGATATTGCAATAAACAAGCCATTCAAGGACAATTTGCGCATGGAAATTAATGACTACAGTGAAAATAGAATGGAGAGAAATCAGCGTGGAAACTTTGTGAAACCTAAACTGCAAGAGGTTGTGACTTCAGTGAAGAATTCATCTGAGAAAATCACTAACAGTTGCATTGCAAATGCACTACCAGCAGGCTACCTTGACAAGAAGTACTCATTTAAGGACAGTGCTATTGCTAAACATGAGAGATTTGGTCCACTGGTACTGAAAGAAATGGAGTCACAAGAAATTCACCAGGAAATTCAGGGTTTTGAATTGTTATGATGATGTTCCAGAAGATGATGACATGACTGTCATTGAATAAATCTTACTTTGTGTTCATACTGGTAAATATCAGTATCAGTAAATGTACCATAGATTGTTGTACATGGAAATAATGGTAGTAACAAGAAATTCTTGATACCATAGGATTCACAGTTTGTCTGGTTATGCTGGTTTGTGATGACCACTACTACCGTACCGTATACAGGTAATACATTTCCTTTTTTTTGTTCATTTGTTCAACAAAAAATGTGTACCGTATTCTTCTTCATTGAAAAATAAGACATCCCCATCTTCGGGAGCAAAAATTAATATAAAACACTGTATTATTTTCGGGGAAACAGGGTATATACACACAGTATCTCACAAAAGTGAGTACACCCCTCACATTTTTGTAAATATTTTATTCTATCTTTTCATGTGACAACACTGAAGAAATGACACTTTGCTACAATGTAAAGTAGTGAGTGTACAGCTTGTATAACAGTGTAAATTTGCTGTCCCCTCAAAATAACTCAACACACAGCCATTAATGTCTAAACTGCTGGAAACAAAAGTGAGTACACCCCTATGTAAAATTGACCAAATTGAGCTTAATTAGCCATTTTCCATCCCCGGTGTCATTTGACTTGTTAGTGTTACAAGGTCTCAGGGTGAATGGGGAGCAGGTGTGTTAAATTTGGTGTTATCGCTCTCACTCTCTCATACTGGTCACTGGAAGTTCAACATGGTACCTCATGGCAAAGAACTCTCTGAGGATCTGAAAAAAAGAATTGTTGCTCTACATAAATATGGCATATGCTATAAGAAGATTGCCAAGACCCTGAAACTGAGCTGCAGCACGGTGGCCAAGACCATACAGCGGTTTAACAGGACAGGTTCCACTCAGAACAGGCCTCACCATGGTCGACCAAAGAAGTTGAGTGCACGTGCTCAGCTAATATCCAGAGGTTGTCTTTGGGAAATAGACGTATGATTGCTGCCAGCATTGCTGCAGAGGTTGAAGGGGTGGGGGGTCAGCCTGTCAGTGCTCAGACCATATGCCGCACACTGCATCAAATTGGTCTGCATGGCTGTCATCCCAGAAGGAAGCCTCTTCTAAAGATGATGCACAAGAAAGCCCGCAAACAGTTTGCTGAAGACAAGCAGACTAAGGAGATGGATTAATGGAAACATGTCCTGTGGTCTGATGAGACCAGGATAAACTTATTTAGCTCAGATGGTGTCAAGCATGTGTGGCGGCAACCAGGTGAGGAGTACAAAGACAAGTGTGTCTTGCCTACAGTCAAGCATGATGGTGGGAGTGTCATGGTCTGGGGCTGCATGAGTGCTGCCGACACTGGTGAGCTACAGTTCATTGAGGGAACCATGAATGCCAACGTGTACCGTGACATGGAAAAATGGAAAACACCACACTCTATACAAAAATAAATCAAACTTCAAAATTAAGCATCAGCAAATTGTGAGATACACAGATAGAAACAGAAAAACAAAAAATAAGCTGCGCTAGGAAGTGCTAATAAATGTAGAAAACCCCAATAAATGACAAAATGGTGATAAGTGATCAAACTAAATCACAAATTATATGGTGAGTGTAAAAGAAAAAAGAAAAAAATATAATGAAAAAAAACAAAAGAACTAAAAACAGTAAAGACAGTAAAAACAATCCATGTGCTAAGAATGAATCAGATGATTTGAAAACAGTCCATAATTCTCAAAGTGATGCTAAAATAAGAAGAAAACTCGATCATCCACCACCAATGTGCCAAACACCGAATGAAATGCACACTTACCAAATAGCAAGCTAATAAAGCCTGTGGCTATATACCCAGCCAAGGCCTTTATCCAGGGGATCAGGACAGCGGCTTCAATGGCGTCAGTACAATACAGGAGAGATGGACAGCCAATTGCCAGGTATCTCAGTCGGGCAAGTACACGGATGGATATCAAATGTCACCCTCAGGGCTCCTCCGTTGCCTGTACTCCTTCTTTTATCTCCTCAGCCATCCGTGTACTTGCCCGACTGAGATACCTGGCGATTGGCCCTGGCTGGATATATACCTGCAAGGTTCATTAGCTTGCCGTTTGGTAAGTATGCACTTCATTCGGTGTTTGGCACATTGGTGGTGGATGATCAAGTTTTCTTCTTTTTTCACTTAGTTTAGCGTCACTAATTATTGACTGTTTTCAAATCATCTGATTCACTCTTAGCACATGAATTGTTTTTACTCTATTGGACTCATTTTTAGTTTTGTTTTTTTTTTCATTATATTTTTTTCTTTTTCCTTTTACATTCACCATGTAATTTGTGATTTAGTTTAATCACTTATCACCATTTTGTCATTTATTGGTGTTTTCAACATTTATTATCACTTCCTAGCGCAGCTTATTTTTTGTTTTTATGTACTGTGACATACTGAAGCAGAGCATGAATCCCTCTCTTCGGAGACTGGGCCGCAGGGCAGTATTCCAACACGATAACGACCTCAAACACAGCTCCAAGATGACCACTGCCTTGCTAAATAAGCTGAGGGTAAAGGTGATGGACTGGTCAAGTATGTCTCCAGACCTAAACCCTATTGAGCATCTGTGGGGCATCCTCAAATGGAAGGTGGAGGAGCGCAAGGTCTCTAACATCCACCAGCTCCATGATGTCGTCATGGAAGAGTGGAAGAGGACTCCAGTGGCAACCTGTGAAGCTCTGGTGACCTCCATGCCCAAGAGGGTTAAGGCAGTGCTGGAAAATAATGGTGGCCACTGGCCACACAAAATATTGACACTTTGGGCCCAATTTGGACATTTTCCCATAGGGGTGTACTCACTTTTGTTGCCAGCGATTTAGACATTAATGGCTGTGTGTTGAGTTATTTTGAGGGGACAGCAAATTTACACTGTTATGCAAGCTGTACACTCACTAATTTACATTGTAGCAAAGTGTCATTTCTTCAGTGTTATCACATGAAAAGATATAATAAAATATTTACAAAAATATGGGGGGTGTATATATATATATATATATATATATATATATATATATATATATATACAAATATATATATATATAAATATATATATATGCAATAAAAAGTATGTGAACCCTTTTGGAATGATATGGATTTCTGCACAAATTGGTCATAAAATGTGATCTGATCTTCATCTAAGTCACAACAATAGACAATCACAGTCTGCTTAAACTAATAACAGACAAAGAATTAAATGTTACCATGTTTTTATTGAACACACCATGTAAACATTCACAGTGCAGGTGGAAAAAAGTATGTGAACCCCTACACTAATGAGATCTCCAAGCGCTAATTGGAGTGAGGTGTCAGCCAACAGGAGTCCAATCAATGAGATGAGATTGGAAGTGTTGGTTATAGCTGCCCTATAAAAAACACACACCAGTTCTAGGTTTGCTTTTCACAAGAAGCATTGCCTGATGTGAATGATGCCTCGCACAAAAGAGCTCTCAGAAGACCTATGATTAAGAATTGTTGACTTGCATAAAGCTGGAAAGGGTTATATAAGTATCTCCAAAAGCCTTGCTGTTCATCAGTCCACGGTAAGGCCCCTTTCACACTTATAAGACTTGTCCCACGATTTTGTACTGCAAAATCGTATGACAAGTCATTCTTCATGATTTTCAATGACTACCATTCATATTGGCACGACTTTAAGTCGTGCCGACTACAAAGTAGTCCCTGTACTACTTTGGTCCAACTTCCATGCGAGTTGTACTCCATAGACCTCAATGTTAAACCCTCAAGTAGCATGCAAATCGTACATGAATAATATAGACACGATTTCAGTACGACTCTGTAAGCACAAGCCTCACACCATGTATGTTTTCATTTGTTAATGCCAAAGTTATGGCAAAGTTGTACAAAGTAGTACTGCTCCCAAATCGTGGCAAAATCGCGGTAAAATCGCGGCGAAATCACGGTAAAATCACGCGACTTTGAAGTCGTATAAGTGTGAAAGGGGCCTAAGACAAATTGTCTATAAATGGAGAAAGTTCAGCACTGCTGCTACTCTCCCTAGGAGTGGGCGTCCTGTAAAGATGACTGCAAGAGCACAGCGCAGACTGCTCAATGAGGTGAAGAAGAATCCTAGAGTGTCAGCTAAAGACTTACAAAAGTCTCTGGCATATGCTAACATCCCTATTAGCGAATCTACAATACGTAAAACACTAAATAAGAATGGATTTCATGGAAGGATACCACAGAGGAAGCCACTGCTGTCCAAAAAAAACATTGCTGCACGTTTACAGTTTGCACAAGAGCACCTGGATGTTCCACAGCAGTACTGGCAAAATATTCTGTGGACAGATGAACCCAAAGTTGAGTTGTTTGGAAGAAACACACAACACTATGTGCACTATGTGTGGAGAAAAAGAGGCACAGCACCAACATCAAAACCTCATCCCAACTGTGAAGTGTGGTGGTGGGAGCATCATGGTTTGGGGCTGCTTTGCTGCGTCAGGGCCTGGACAGATTGCTTTCATCGAAGGAAAAATGAATTCCCAAGTTTATCAAAACATTTTGCAGGAGAACTTAAGGCCATCTGTCCACCAGCTGAAGCTCAACAGAAGATGGGTGTTGCAACAGGACAACAACCAAAGCATAGAAGTAAATCAACAACAGAATGGCTTAAACAGAAGAAAATACGCCTTCTGGAGTGGCCCAGTCAGAGTCCTGACCTCAACCAGATTGAGATGCTGTGGCATGACCTCAAGAAAGCGATTCACACCAGACATCCCAAGAATATTGCTGAACTGAAACAGTTCTGTAAAAAGGAATGGTCAAGAATTACTCCTGACCGTTGTGCACGTCTGATCTGCAACTACAGGAAACGTTTGGTTAAAGTTATTGCTGCCAAAGGAGGTTCAACCAGTTATTAAATCCAAGGGTTAACATACTTATTCTACCTGCACTGTGAATGTTTACATGGTGTGTTCAATAAAAACATGGTAACATTTAATTATTTGTGTGTTATTAGTTTAAGCAGACTGTGATTGTCTATTGTTGTGACTTAGATGAAGATCAGATCACATTTTATGACCAATTTGTGCAGAAATCCATATCATTCCAAAAGGGTTCACATACTTTTTATTGCAACTGTATATAGCTGTCCAGCAGTAAAAACAACCATCCCCCTCTCAGCACTCCTTCTTACCACAGCAGCTCTGGTCGGCACAGGTGTGACTGGGTGGCGGACACCATGACACCTCCCCTCCCCCCCATTGCAAGAGCTCACCTCGGGCTCTGGCAGTGGAGGACACCCCCAGCTCTGGGCCAGGGCGGGTGGCTCAGGTACACAATACACCCGGGCAGCAGCTGGAGAGGACACACACAATGAGCAGCCGCACCGCCTGGGCGGAGAAAAGAAGTGACAGGCTCAGCAGAGCAGTAGTAAGAGGGGAGGACTCGGAGGAGGAAAACAGAGACCAGGAGCAGCCCCGGCGCATGCCGGATGTGTTCAGGCTAAAAAAAAATGTCAAAGGGAGCAAGGGCTTTTTCCACCCTTGGGATGGTGTCACCCCACGGGGGGGTGTTACCCGGGTGCGGACCACACCCCCCCACCCCCACATAGCGACGCCACTGAGTATAGTGATAAGCTCATCTCTCTGTCACATGCATTCTCTTCCTATCAGCGTGTTTTTTGTCAACCCACGAACTGATTGGCTGCATGTGCTGCTTCTTCCTTGCACACTTCAGCCCTGCTGTAAAGGGACTGCATGTCAGGTACTTACACCGCTCATATTCATAAATACATTTCAAGCGGTATTAAACTCAAAACCCAAAAATTAAATATATTGCAGCTTAACAATCCTTAGATGAGCTGGCTGCATTAGTTTTCTTTTTTAGGGCTTATATACACAGGGCAGTTAAAAACCTCTTCTGAACGCTGGAAATCGACAGTGAATAACGTCCATTTTACAGCTTTTACATACTGAGTTTATGCGAGTTTAGCAGCGCTTATGAGCATTTGAGGTTTGAAGCATTTTTTAAAGATAACTTCAGGCGACCTTCCTAAATGCCCACAATGCATGAAAAACAAGTATTATTAACTATTTCAGCCATTCTGTGAGAGAAGAGAAAGAAGCAGAGAGAGCAGTGTGCTTGTAGATACTGTAGTTGTCTTATTTTTTGTGTTTTTACTATGAATCCCATTATGAGCATCTGATGTTGCTGTTGCTGAGGCTCCGAAGGTGTAGACAATTACGTGAGAGGA
Organism: Aquarana catesbeiana; assembly: GCF_042186555.1. Classification (NCBI taxonomy): domain Eukaryota; kingdom Metazoa; phylum Chordata; class Amphibia; order Anura; family Ranidae; genus Aquarana; species Aquarana catesbeiana. The sequence continues at coordinate 668,527,638 of NC_133325.1, forward strand.
CCAGAGTTTGTCGCTACTGGACTCATCCATTGATGATCCATTGAACAGCATTTGTGTTTTTTCAACATTTTTATATGTTCAAAAATTATCAGAATTTTTTTTCCCCTTTAAAAACGCTTACAAACGCAAACGTGCATGAACGCGGTTTACCACAATTAAATGCGGTTACACGAGGTTACAAGCAATTGGCGTTTAAAATGCTGGTAAACCACAGTCCTGAACGCAATTTTTATGCTTTCAAAAAAATATCTGCAACTTCAACTGCCTCTAAACTTCTAGAAACGACTGAGTGTACACATAAGATAACATAAAGGAGAATAAAAAAACACTCAACTGCTCCTAAACATGAGTTTAGCAGCTGTAGTGTACATTCGGCCTTAGGCTTTTCCCCCCCTCTGTTTTCACCTGATAATTCTGGCAGTAACACACCTCCTGTATTAGAGTGCCTACACTCTGGATGAAGGAGCACAGGGGGCACCTTTGGACAGCAGCATTGTCAGTCTGGGGGAGAGGAGTGTTAGATGTATTAGCAGATTTAGAAAAAAATGACACATTGAAGCTGAACTCCAGCTAATACTTTACAGGTAGTTACAACAACAGTTTTTCCTTCGGTTTGTGATAAAGGTTTTACATAAATAAATAAAAGCTGATCATTGTAAGCACCCCTGTCAGTGGTAAATGATTTGTCCAATCCCTCTGCTGCATCTGCAGGTCAGCTTGCTCCCCTGAAAAACAATAGACTTACTGTCCGGATCGCCAGGTGAAAATAAAATAAAGAAAGCCTAAGGGTTCTTTCACACGGGGCGGATCCATGATGATCCGCCCTGTGAACACCCGCTTGCTCAGCGGGGATAGCTCCGCCGATCCCCGCTGAGCAGGAAGATGACAGGTCCATCGCTGCACACTGTGCAGCGACGGACCTGTCAGAGCGCCGCTCTCCCCTATGGGGGATCGGGTGACGACGGACCGTAGTGTCCGTCGTCACCCGATCCGAACACGGATGGAAAAGTAGGGTTTTCCTCCGTTACACTTTTCGGAACGGAGCGGGTCGGATGTCAGCGGACATGTCACCGCTGACATCCGACACTCCATAGGGATACATGTATGTCCGTTTTTCATCCGAAAACGGAAGGATGAAAAACGGACATACGGATCCTTCGTGTGAAAGAGGCCTTAGAGTCCATTCACACTTGTGCGAATCGTGCGATTTCCATTGTGACTTTGGATGAGTGTGATTTTGGCTTTGACCAATGTGATTGATTGTGCTCTACAAAGTCGCATGTATATCATGCAGGTGTGGCTTTTGAGGGTTTACATTGTAGTCTATGGCCCTCAAGTTGCATGAAAGTTGGAACAAAGTAGTGGAGGAACTATTTTAAAGTCGCTGATACTTTAAGTCGCACAGATATGAACGGTACATATTGGAAAACATGTGTGATTTGTCATGCAAATTTGGGGTCCAGAGTCTGAATGGAGAATGGAGTGTGAATGGAGCCTAAAAAAGAAAAACAACTTTTTTCTTTTTTTCACGCCGTTACTCACCAAGTTGTCCCATAATACAGGGTTTGTTTATGTACCATATATTGCTCGATATACTTGTTGTTTATTGTAAGTATCTTAATCTTTGGTAGTAATGCCTCCCTCCCCTCGACACAGTATGCTCCCAGTTGGGGTGTCTGGGTGAGGGGGACAAGATTCAGATGGTAAGATTATTACTACAAACTCTGCACTTTTGATTCAACACGCCTTACTATGTTACTTGTTTCAACAATTTCCTAACTACAATATGAATGTATTGCAGACAGTTTCATTGTTATCTCATAATTTTTGCTTGTTTCCTTTTTGAAAAATCTCAATACAAATATTGAAATATAAAAAAGAAAATTAATGCAGCCATCACATCTAAGAACTGGTAAGCTGCAATATAATATATACAGTTAGGTCCAGTTTTGGGCACAGGCACAATTTTGCGTTCAAAGGAGCTGTCCATGCAAGTGAAACAGGCCATTGTAAGGCTTCAAAAATGAAACAAATCTATCAGAGAGATAGCAGCAACATTAGGAGTGGCCAAATCAACAGTTTGGTACATTCTGAGGAAAGAACGCACTGGTGAGCTCAGCAACATAAAAAGGCCTGGACGTCCACAGAAGACAACAGTGGTGGATGATCGCAGGATCCTCCCTATGGTAAAGAAAAACCCATTCACAACATCCAGACAAGTGAAGGACACTCTCCAGGAGGGGGGAGTATCATTGTCAAAGTCTACAATCAAGAGAAGACTTCACAAGAGCAAATACAGTGGGTTTACCAGCCTCCCAGGATTCATACAGAACCTGGGAGGACACACAATCTGGACGCTGTTTAACCATTTGCCAACCACCGCCGCCGTTTTATTGCGGCAGAATGGCACGGCTGGGCAAAACGACTTTACCTTACGTGGCTTCGCCTTTTGCCCACTAGTGTGTGATGACCGCCAGGCTCCCGTGATCGCTCGTGACAGAGCGAGAACTGGGATCTGTGTGTACAAACAAACAAATCCCGGTTCTCTCAGGGGAGAGGAGACAGATCGTGTATTCATACTATGTATGAACACCCATCTCTCTCTCCTCCTAGAAAGTCCCATCCCCCCACAGTTAGAAACATACATAGGGAACACAGTTAACCCCTTGATCGCCCCCTAGTGTTAACCTCTTCCCTGCCAGTGACATTTACACAGTAATCAGTGCATTTTTATAGCACTGATTGCTGTATGATTGTCAATGGTTTCAAAAATGTGTCAAAAGTGTCCGATGTGTCCGCCATAATGTCGCAGTCCCGATCGCTGCCATTACTAGTAAAAACAATAATAATAATAAAATGCCATAAATCTATCCCCTATTTTGTAGACGCTATACCTTTTGCGCAAACCAATCAATATATGCTTATTGCGATTTTTTTTACCAAAAATATGTAGAAGAATACATATCAGCCTAAACTGAGGAAAACATTTTTTTTTTATTAAAAATGTGCGATATTTATTATAGCAAAAAGTAAAAGATAGTGTTTTTTCAAAATTGTCACTCTTCTTTTGTTTATAGCACAAAAAAGAAAACCGCAGAGGCGATCAAATACCATCAAAAGAAAGCTCTATTTGTGGGAAAAAAAGGACGTCAATTTTGTTTGGGTACAGCCTCGCACGACCGCGCAATTGTCAGTTAAAGTGACGCAGTGCCGAATCGCAAAAAATGGCCTGGTCATTGAGCAGCCAAATATTCCAGGGCTGAAGCGGTTAAAAGGATCTGAAATGTAAGATAAGGGATTGGATGCCAGTACTTTATCATTAGCAAGCAACTCTGAACCATTTAAAATTTCAACAACAGCGTCCAGCTGCCCCCCTTGGGGTTATGTTGTACAGCGGCCCCTTTTTGTTCATGGGAACGCTGCGGAAGCGTTTTGGGGACCAGTGTCGGTGGCACTCCCGTTAACTTATTTCCACCCAGGCAGATACAATATCTTACTCTCTGTATGATCTCACATGCCCATACCATACTTTGGCAATCTAGGTGAAACTGTAGAATATATGCATCTCCCGCGCAATACACCGGAGGAAGGTTACAAACCTGAAACGCGTCGGGTGGAATGGAGAAAGCATACTTCATATGATTATTCAACACCACAAGATGATTATATAAAAGAGAAATAATTTGGGACTTTAAATGAGGCGGTGACCTGGTAAGGTCTAGTGCCTCCATCCCTATCTATTGAAAAAGCGGGGATGGGGAAGCGGGACTTTGACTGAAGCATATAGATACTAATAAAGGATTTAAATTTATATAAAAAATTGAATATGGCGGTAACAAGGTACATAATGGTAATTACAGTACATGTAAAATCTCCAATACAATTCATGTATATACACACATACATACACACGTGGTAGAGCTAAATATTCACATGGTTGCAAGCAGTTAATATAATATAACATATTTAGAGTAACTGGTAGAACACAAGAAGGATAGAAACACGACATATATCAGCTCTACGCGTTTCATGGATTGTTCCAATCTTCAGGAGCATGCACGTGATTAGGGTATATATAATACAGATGATAGAAAAATCTATTTGGTCTGACCCTGTCAAGGAAAAAGATGATAATGAGGAAAATTAAAATGGAATAAAAATCGATAACCCAAATTTGAAATTTTCCTCATTATCATCTTTTTCCTTGACAGGGTCAGACCAAATTGATTTTTCTATCATCTATATTATATATACCCGAATCACATGCATGCTAGAAATAGAAAAAAAATGCTAGTGTGCATGGAGCCTTAAAGAGGTTGTAAAGTCACATAACACAATTACTTGTATCCTCTCTGTTTTAGAGAAGATCATGTATAATTATAATCCTAAATACCTTTTTGCACAGCTTCTCTGTGTAGTCACATGATCTCCCTCTGCTCTCCTTCCTCGATCTAAGAACAGCAGTGGGAGGGGCTGAGATTCCCCAATGATGTCAGCCAGCCAGCAGAGGGAGGTCATGTGACTGCACAGATGAGCTGTGCAAAAAAGGTATTTAGGATTATAATTAAAAAAACTGACATACTGAATACAAGAGAAAATAGAAAGGATACAAGTAATTGTGTTATGGATTACATCGGAATAGAGGCAGGAGGAGAGGGGAGGGGCGGGGAGGAGATCGGCTCTCACACACAGACTAGGAAATGACAGGTCGGAAGGAGGTGGAAGAGGGAAAGAGAAGAGAGACTGTATATACAGCGGGATGACTGAGGCACATAAACTGACCACGGTATCACGGATCAGCAGCCATGATTACAGTGGTCATCACACACAGGGAGACACAGGAACAAGCAGGATCAACCAGGTATTCTAAATCAAAGAAAGGGGCAAATTACACTGTGATAGCACTATGCTACTGATCACGCTTTAAAGGAACAGGAGCATTTCCTTCCACTTTAAGCCTAGTACACATGGACTGTCCGGCGGCATTGACTGGTTCAACCGAAATTGAACAACATTCGGCCCATGTGTACTACAGATGGTCTGACAGAAGCCAGCCATTTGGGGCATGAACTGAAAAAGGTCCCAATCAGCGCACTCAGCCAATGTCAGAGCGCTGTCCAGGGTGTTCTGGTGGTGGGGGTGGGGGAAGTCCCCCCTGTCAGAACACAATAGCACAGAAGGGGAGATCACTGTACTAACATTGCATAGTTAGTACAGTGGCTCAGACCTGAGCTGTCAGGGTTTTTTTTTTTACGTTCAGCCAGCTGGGCTGAACAAAAAAAAAAAAATAGTAGTGTGTATGAGGCTTTAAAGTTTTTGTAAACCTCTGACATAAAATATGAATCATCGCCAGTTCACACCTTATGCAGCCCAGTGCGTTTTTTTTCCAGATTAAAAATGCATGCATATGGTTTTCAATGGCATAGTTCACAACAGTGTGGTTAGTTTCAGTGCTTTCCAGTTCCAGAAAAAAAAAAGTAGAACATGCTGCATTTTTTCTGCACTGGACTGAACTGGAACATGGTAAAACGCATTAAAAATGCACCAGAATGCACCTAAACGCACCAAAAATGCACTGGAACACACATGTCCTTATTTAAGGTTAAGAAAAAAGTGAGTGTGTGTGTGTGTGTGTGTGTGTGTGGGGGTACGCACTAGACTGCATCAAAAACACACCAAAAACGTATCAAAAACACACATGCAGAAAAGCATCCAGAACGCACCCAGACTGCATTTCTATGGTGTGAACTGGCCCTAAAGCATATCTCTCTACAGTGTGTACTTGTCTCAATCCAGAGCACTAAGTGTCATTGCTGTCTGCTGCCTCCTTCCTCTGCTATCAGCATGAGTCACTTCTGACAAGTTTTCCTGACACCAGAGATAAAAAGTGACAGGGAAGGGAACTCCAGCACACAGCCTGTGACTGACAGCCTCAGCTCTGTTCCTGTGTACTATGTGAAGAGTGATGTGTCCCTGAATCATCTCTCACTGAGCTCTGCAGAGTGAAACTACAGCTCTCCACCCCCTGCTTTCTGAAAGCTCAGACAAGCTGTATGAATTCTGCACTTTGAACTGTTTTAGAAAAGAGAGGGCTGCAGATAAACAGGTGCAGCTTACGTTTGAGGCTTTGTTTAATTTCTGTGTATCACCTGAGGCTAGTCACTTCACTAGGTATATGTAAGGGTTTACAACCACTTTAAGCAATGCAGTTTGGTCACCTCCTTGCACCCAGCCTGTGATTGGGCAACAAAGGCGCAGCAGTAGATAGATGGGCAATCTTTCTTCTCTCTCCTCCTGTCAGAATGTTCCTTGTCAGTACATGTGTATGCAACACGGCCAATCAGCATCTAGTGCTGCCCCTCCCTAGTGCTTTAAAGGGAATTACAAGAAGCATAAAAGCAGCAAAAATCTGTCACTTACACTAGCTATAATAAAAATACAATTTCATGATTTCAATGATGAATATATAGCTGTATCAATTTGATTTTTTTTTAAATCGTCAAGATGATTATTAATGATGGTAGTCTATTTTCCCTGTTTAAATAAAATAATCATCCTTGTTTAAAAAATGGGTATTTTTGCCTTTTCTTTTTGTCCAAATTGCATTTTCCCATCAGGGGCAACAACTGAAATCTTACGAATGCCCTGGGCATCACTGTTTTTAATTAATCAGACTCAGTATTACAAAAGTGAAGTCTGAAAATTAAAATGATCATTATGAGTATATGCCTAAAATGTAATCGAATTAGTCCCATTCTATTTGTATTAAGATGTGTATAAAACAAGGTGAATATTCCACTGGATAGAACCCTAAAATTTTCTTAATGATCTGGCAGACGAGGGAGATTAAACAGGTTTTTACTTTGAAATGTAAATAGCAGGGTTGGTTGCCTTTTCGCCTCCATTTGTTAAGGCTGCCATTAAGTTCATGGCACTCCCACCCAGATCAATTAGCCCAACCACAAAGGAAAGGAAGGGTGAGCATATATGGCTCCGAGAAATGCAGCTGATGCCAAGACAAGCAATTTGAATATTTGGCTGGATTTCTTTATGTGCGGGGAAATCTGTTTCGCTCGTGTGTGTGTGTGCTCTGATACAACTGTATTTCCAGTGTTGGACAGGCGTATAATAGGCACTTAAGAAATCACGCCATAATGTAAGAGACAAACAGACAATCAAAGATAATATATTTTAAGCCATATAAACAGTAGCTGGATATTTAAATAGTGCTGATAACAAGGAAATGTCAGCCTTCCTGTAAATGGAATCTCTAATGTTTCAACGTGTCTATAAGCTACCTGGCGCCAACCTCTGTCCACTGAGAGCACTTTGCTGGCAAAGAAGTGTGCATGTCTATACGCTATCAGGGCTAGTTCACAATAAAATCTGGGGGGCGGTAAAACCTTGCAGTTGAGCTGCAGTTTTACAGCCCCCCCCCCAACTGCTTCTCCCTTAGCTGCAGAGGAAACCGTGGCATGCCTTAATGTCGCAGCAGAAATAATGCTCCATGTGGCCAGCGCAGCCTGCTGAACGAAACCCATTCAATCACTGCAACTGATTGCAGTGCGCACCGCAGCCACAACAGAGATATGTGAACCGGATCCATAGGGAGCCAGTCACATTCTCCTGCTATGCGAACTGGATGCGGGGAAACCCACATCTAATTCGCATAGGTGTGAACCCGGCCTTAGTTTGATTTGATCAGACCTGGTGACAGGTTAATTTAACCACTTCAGCCCCGGAAGCATTTACCCACTTCCTCACCAGGCCATTTTTTGCGATACAGCACTGCGTCGATTTAACTGACAATTGTGCGGTCCTGCAATGCTGTACCCATACAAAATTGATGTCCTTTTTTTTCCCACAAATAGAGTTTTCTTTTGGTGGTATTTGATCACCTCTTCGGTTTTTATTTTTTGCGCTATAAACAAAAAAAGAGCAACAACTTTGAAAAAAAAAATCTAAATTTTTTACTTTCTGCAATAAAACATTTCCAAAAAAAATGTAAAAAAACTAAATTTATTCATCAGCTTAGGCCGATATGTATTCTGCTACATATTTTTGGTAATATTATATTACCAAAAATATTATATTATATAATAGTATATTGATTGGTTTGCGCAAAAGTTATCACATCTACAAAATAGGGGATAGATTTATGTCATTTTTATCATTTATTTTTTACTAGTAATGGTGGTGATCAGTGATTTTTAGCGGGACTGTGACATTGTGGCGGACAGATCGGACACCTGACTGAAATTTTTTACACTTTTTTGGGAACCAGTGACATTATTACAGTAATCAGTGCTAAAAATATGCACAGTTATTGTACTAATGACACTGGCAGGGAAGGGGTTAACATCAGGGGCGATCAAGGGGTTAAATGCGTTCCCTGTTTGTTTTCTAACTGTATGGGGGACTGTGTGACTGGGGAAACGCACAGATCCGTCTTCCTGCATAACAGACAGACAGGATCTGTGTGATCTCCCCTGTCAGAACAGAGATGTGCCTTGTTTACACAGGCAGATCCCCGTTCTGTCACTGTGGGGAACAATCGCGGGTGGCCGGCAGACATAGAGTCTGGTGGATCCGCTGATTGGCTCCCCTGCTGGCCATTGCGAGCGCACGCGCGCCTACAAACGCGAGTTCCCGAGCTGACGTACAGCTACAGCGATTTGCGGGAACAAGCCAACCTGCCACAGTATAATGACAGCGGCTGGTCGGCAAGAGGTTAACGTGGACCTAAACTCCCATAATGAAGATTTGCCATCTTATAAGGAACATCTAAAATTGCTAGCTGTGCCCAATTAGTACCCTGGAAATGTTACCTTTGTCTTGTCCTAAAAAGAATCAGAGCACTTCCTTTGCCTAGGTACTCCAATGCATTGAACCTCATATCTGCAGTGTGTTATCATCTAAGACACTGCTGCCTCTGACTGCTAGCATGGCAAGGTGTCCCCTAAAACTTACCTTTTGTCTGGAACTCCACCTGAAAAAAAACAGTGAATATCTTGGAGTGTGAGTGTGCCTAGATACACCTGTGCCCATAGCTCCCAACTGTCCCTGATTTCAAGGGACTGTCCCTGATATGGAACAAAATCCCTCTATCCCTCTTTTGTCTGATTTATATAGTTGTATAAAATGCACTTTTGTCCTTTCATTCAATTTCTAAATTGCTGCATTTGTAAATTTTTAAAAGTTAATATAAGGGAATAGTAGTGGTAAGGAAAAGCACTTGTGGGTTTAAAGGAGAAGTATTGCCAAAGCTTGTTCGTTCTGCACTCCTGCGACCCGTTTTCAGCAGAGAAAATTCCTCTTAAGACCCAATAGTTCTGTTTTTTTTCCAACCAGAAAACCACTGCCAAAAACCGCTGATAACAGCCTATGTGTGCATGGACACATAGGATAACATGCTGGGGAGTTTACTGGCTGCAGAAAAAAAATGCCTGAAGCCAAAAACAGCAGCTGCAAAAACGCGTCCAGTGTGCATGAGGCCTTATGGTGACCTGGTGGCCCCCAAGGAATTCCCTTTATTTACAGGGATTTTCTCTCACTTCCTGTTTGGCTATGGGACAGGTAGTGAAGGGAAATCTCAGCAATGGGACAGATGGTGAAAAAAAATTTGACAGGGGTTATAGCCATCCCTTACTCTTTCCAAAATGAAAAAAAAAAAAAAAAGTTTTACCTATAGTTCTACTTTAATGCTGGCAAATAATATGAGTGTAAAGGGGTACTAAATAACATTAAAAGACACTTTTTTTAGACATATATAAAAACCTCTTCTTATCGCCATCTTGTGGACAAATATGGTGGGGTCCTACCATTTATGTCCTATTGAAAATGCTAACAATACCTAAAATCAATAAAAATAGACTGCAATAAAATACAACTATCTACAAATTAGGAGGATACCCATAAGAGTAACCTAATGCAATTTTTTAAAAAGAGGAACGACCTAGTGCTAATTTCTACAAATCTGTGATGAAACAGTCCAAATCTATATCGATGTTCATGCCATGCAGAGTTAAGGTGTCTAATTCGTAGATCCATCATGTTTCACTTTCTTGAGGTCTGGCCCCCTCCAAAGTCTGGTGACCTTATCTATGCCAAAAAATGTAATAGACCTTATTATGATCCTTATTTTATTATGAAATAAAACATAAATGGTTGGATGCACTATGCTTTTGATATCCCTTACGTATATTTTGAATATGTTGATTAATTCTTTTTGAAAGTTTTCTAGTAGTCCTACCCATGTACTGGAGCCCGCACAGGCACTCCATCATGTAGGTAACAAAAGTACTATCACAAGAAATTTCTTTATTTCATACAGTTTCCCTGTGTGTTTAGATTGGAAAGCATTACGTTTTCTGTTGTTGTGGCTGCTAATTCTACATGTCTAGCATCTTCTACACTTGTAGAAGCCTACTTTATCCAGAAAGGTGGAAATTCTCTAATGCTGCCTTCACACTGGAGTGGGTGGGCGTTGACGGTAAAACCCTGCTAGTTTTAGCGGCGCTATTCGGTCGCTAGTGGGGAGCTTTTAACACCCACTAGCGGCCGATGAAGGGGTTAAATGCCCCGTCTAGCACCACTGCCGAAGTGCTTTACAGGCGCTTCAGCAGCGGTGCCCATTCATTTCAATGGGCAGAACAGGTGGAGGAGCGGTGTATATACTCCAGTGTGAAAGGGGTCTTAGGAGGATCCGGTAAATTTTTTTACATTTTTGTTCTCTGACCCGGTATTTGATCCCCTGCTGATTTTGCACATTTGCCCACTGACAAAGAAATGATCAGTCTATAATTTTAATGGCAGGTTTATTTTAACAGTAAGAGACAGAATAACAACAAAAAAATCCAAAAAAAAAATAAAAATAAACCTACTATTAGAATTATGCCCTGTACACACGATAGGATTTTCCGATGGAAAATGTGTAATAGAACCTTGTTGTCGGAATTTCCGACCGTGTGTAGGCTCCATCACACATTTTCCATAGGAATTTCCGACACACAAAGTTTGAGAGCTTGCTATAAAATTTTCCGACAACAAAATCCGTTGTCGGAAATTCCGGTCGTGTGTGCACAAATCCGACGCACAAAGTGCCACGCATGCTCAGAATAAATTAAGAGACAAAAGCTATTGGCTACTGCCTCGTTTATAGTCCCAACGTACGTGTTTTACATCACCGCGATCGGATTTTCCGACAACTTTGTGTGACCGTGTGTATGCAAGACAAGTTTGAGCCAACATCCATCGGAAAAAATCCATGGATTTTGTTGTCGGAATGTCCGATCAATGTCCAACCGTGTGTACAGGGCATTATAGACTGATCATTTGTCAGTGGCCAAATCTACAAAATCAGCAGGGGATCAAATACTTGTTTCCCTCACTGTAAATTAAACTTGGTTTAGATGGTAATATTTTGGCCAACATGGGGTCTCTCATTAGGATAGGCCAATGTTTTTTTAAAAATATTCTCGACCTCTTGCAATAAATCTACACATCTAAGCAAATACTTCTTACTGCATGCAAAGAATCTTTGACTAGCAATGATCCTTCAGCCTTTATATATACTAAAAAAACAACTGTTTAATTTTCCTTAACAACAGCCCTAATGGACCAACTCCAGGCCCCATAGCAGCTGCATTGGCTGCTATGGCTATTACAAAGAAAGAAAGACAAGCAGCGCCATCTTAATGCAGTATGTCAAATTGTTTAATAGCAACAAGAGAATATACACACTCACAGTATAACTAATGAAGGTCAGAGTAGTGGAGGCACTTAATGGGGTTCATCTGCTCTGGAGGGAGAACGTGCTGCGGCGAGTGGAAGTCTCCATCTGGTCCCAAATTATCACGGCCGTACTGGTGGATCCAAGCACTCCCTAGTCCATAGGTGTATACAGAGAAGTGTCGCCAACGTCACTTTCAGGTGTGAGGTGGATGTCAGATGGAGCGGGGATGGTGCGCACGTTTGGAGCATGCGTGCTCCTTCCTCAGACATGCGCCCCTTTGAATAACTTCAGACCAGACTTAGAAGGGTTAATGTAACTTTAAACAAGTGTGGCATAACAGTTCAATATGAACAACGTCCTTCCCCTAACCCTAACTATAGTACAGGCATACCCCACTTTTAAGTGCACAATGGGGTTTATTTACTAAAGCTGGAAAGTGCAAAATCAGGCTCACTTCTGCATAGAAACCAATGAGCTTCTAACCCCAGCTTGTTCAATTAAGCTTTGGTAATAAAATCTGGAAGCTCATTGGTTTCTATGCAGAAGTGAGCCTGATTTTGCACTTTCCAGCTTTAGTAATTAAACCCCATTGTGTACTCAAAAGTGGGGTATGCCTGTAGTGTGGCTGCCCAGGCTCTGTGAGGTACGGCATTGTCCATGGCTTGCATGTCTCAGAAAGATCCAGGGTCTTCAGTGGACTGCAAGGCACAGCAGCCCCAATACCACGAGCAGAACAGAACCAACCAATTCAACTTGGAAGCCCCCTGGACCTCAGCCTTCCCCCTTTTTATAGCACAGGTGGGCTGACTAAGCCCAAAATGCCCAGAAACTGAGACTATAACAGTTAACCCTTTCCCCAGCCTGGGCCAGCCTCTAACGTTCTAGAAGGAACACATTTCAACCTGCTTACACACTGATAAGAGGTTAATTTTTTTTTATATCTTTATTGTTTTCTGTGCTGCTAGATAAAGCTGTCCATATGTGGGCTGATATGTTGCCTAAGATAGGTAATGAGATATCTGGCTATCCTTCAAAGAGCACCAGCAACTGCTACAATTCTCACTACAAAAGCACTCCCTGCTCCGTCCCTTCATTCCACTCTAAAGAAGAGTGAAGGATTGGGCCTACTCACTGAAATATTTTCAACAAGCTGTAAAATCTATCTAATCTATCTGATGCCAACTAACAAAAGTGCTTGTTATCACCCTCACAGCAGTTTTAGACACTAGCGACATTTGTATTAAAAAATGCAGCCTGTAGCATCCAGTGGAAGCTTGATGCTTACATCTCCAGCAGAAGGCAAGTCAAAACAAGTAAGGCAGAAGTAATGTGGTTAATTCTCACTTTTTGAACAGTCCCTCACCAGCCCCAGCATCTTCTCCAGTGTGCCAGTCTTCAGCCATCTTCATTGGCTGGTGCAGGATGACGTCATTCCTGCACATGTGCAGCTTAGTTTAAAATACTGGAGAAGCCAGCAAGCAGGCAAGTGGGGGCATTTTATTGCAGAAAAGACATTGCACGTCTCTTCTGAAAAAAAAGGCCTGCCCACAAGCTGTTTGTTACAGAAGAATAACATTTCTGCTATAAACAGGGTCACTTTAACCACTTCAGCCCAGAAAAGATTTACCCCCTTCCTGACCAAGCCCTTTTTTCCGATACGGCACTGCGGCGTTTTACCTGACAATTGCGCAGTCGTGCGACGTTGTACCCAAACAAAATTGACGTCCTTTTTTTTCCCACAAATAGAGCTTTCTTTTAGTGGTATTTGATCACCTCTGTGGTTATTTTTTGCTCTATAAACAAAAAAAGAGCAACAATTTTGAAAAAAGTAAATTAAAAATAAATTTAAAAAATTTTAAAAAGTAATTTAAAAAAATGGTTTACTTTTTGCTATAAGAAATATCCCAAAAAAAAAAAAAATGTATAAAAAAAATTCTTCCTCAGTTTAGGCAAATATGTATTCTTCTACATATTTTTGGTAAAAAAAATTGCAATAAGCGTATATTGATTGGTTTGTCCAAAAGTTATCGCGTCTACAAAATAGGGTATTGGTTTATGGCATTTTTATAATTTTTTTTTTTTTTTTATTAATTATGGCGGAGATCTGTGATTTTTATCGTGACTGTGACATTATGGCGGACAGATCGGACACTTTTGACACTATTTTGGGACCATTGACATTTATACAGCGATCAGTGCTATAAAAATGCACAGATTACTGTGTAAATGTCACTGGCAGTGAAGGGATTAAACACTAGGGAGCGATCAAGGGGTTAAGTGTGTTCCCTCAGCATGTTCTAACTGTAGGGGGGATGGGCTCACGGAGCAGTAGATCCCTGTCATGTTGCTAGGCAGAACAGGGAAATGCCTTGTTTACATAGGAATCTCCTCGTTCTGCCTCTCCGTGCCATGATCGCGGGTCACCAGCGGACACGGCAGGTAGCGAACACCCGCTAGCCGTCGATGATGGAGTGACGTACGGGTACGTGGTTTTGCGCACCCGTGCCACTTTGCTGACATATATTGGCATGAGCCGGTCGGCAAGTGGTTAACCACTTCAGCTCCAGAAGGTTTAACCCCCTTCCTGACCAGGCCATTTTTTGCAATACTGCACTGCGTTGCACGGTCGTGCAACGCTGTACCCAAATAAAATGAATGTCCTTTTTTTCCTCACAAATAGAGCTTTCTTTTGGTGTTCCTTGATCAGCTCTGTGGTTTTTATTTTTTGCGCTAGAAACAACAAACGACTGACAACTTTGAAAAAGCAATATTTTTTACTTTCTGCTCTAAAACACATCCAATTACAAAAAAAAAAAAAAAATCGAATTGCTTCATCAATTTAGGCCAATATGTATTCTGCTACAAATTTTTGGTAAAAAAATACCAATAAGCGCATATTGATTGGTTTGCGCAAGTTACAGAGTCTACAAACTATGGGATATTTTTATTTATTTTTTTACCAGTAATGGTGGTAATCAGTGACTTATAGGAGGACAGCGATATTGCGGCGGACAAATAGGACACATAACTGACACTTTTGACAATTTTTTGGGGGACCAGTTACATTATTACAGTGATCAGTGCTAAAAATATGCTCTGTCACTGTATTAATGACACTGCCAGGCAAGGTGTTAACATCAGTGGCGATCAAAGGGTTAAATGTGCGCCTAAGGAGTGCTTATTAACTGTGGGGGAGGTGCTTTTACTACTTGAAGACATGGATCAGGTAGAGCTGCATGATTAATCGTTAAAGACTTGAGATTCTACTACCCTCCCGATCTTAAAAAAGCATTTCCTCCATTCAGTGCAGAGAGTTCTCTGCTCGATAGCTTTCAAAAAAGAAGAAAAAAAAAAAAAAAAAAACAGGCAGCCTTCCAAGTTTCTCACAATATGCTTAGGCAGAGATAAAGAGAAACATTGTAACATAGTTCTTTTAGATCAAAGGGATAAACTTCTGTCTGTAAATGAGGTCAGTTTAACCACTAAACCTTTTTTTGGCAGTTGTTGCTTACAAGTTAAAATTAGTATTTTTTTGCTAGAAAATTACTTAGAAACCCCAAACAATATATATATATATATATATATATATATATATATATATATATATATATATATATATATATATATATATATATATATATTTTAGCAGAGACCCTAGATAATAAAATGGTGTTTTTTTGTATAATGTGAGATGAGGTTACCCCGTGAGAATCGTGAACTTTATTCTAAGCAAAAAATAGTGAGCCCAATTTTTTATGTATAATGTGAGATGAGGTTATGCCGCGAGAATCGTGAGCTTTATTCTAAGCAAAAAATAGTGATTCTCATTTTAGCCAGAATCGTGCAGCTCTGTTATTTTGACTGTTATTTTGTCAGAGTAATGAACAATCGGTGGGTCCCGGCGGACATCACAGCGGGAGCGAGCCGGAGGCGGTGTGTGCTCATGCCCAAAACCCAGAAGTGCAGAATCACGTATATATACGTGATTCTGCACAGAACGGCTGCCTTGTAGCAGTAAATCTGCTATGGGGTGGTCGTAAAGCAGTTAAAAGACTTATGCCGCGTATACACGAGCGGATTTTCCAGCAGCAAAGGTCTGACGGAACGATTCCGGCGGACATTCCGATCGTGCGTGGGCTTCATTGGACCTTCATCGGACCTTTTCTGTTGAAAATTCTGACGGACCTAGAAATAGAACATGTTTCAAATCTTTCCAACGGGCTCGATTCCTATCGAAAAAAACGTTCGTCTGTATGCTAGTTCGACAGACCGAAAACGACGCAAGGGCAGCTATTGGCTACTGGCTATTGAACTTCCTTTTCTAGTCCCGTTGTACGTCATCACGTTCTAAAGGATCAGACTTTGGTGTGATCGTGTGTAGGCAAGTCCTTTTCGTCGGAACTCCGTCAAAAAGTCTTTCGGAGTTCAGTCCGACGAGACATCCGCTCGTGTGTACACGGCATTAGGATGCATTCAAAGTTTCCTGCATTGTTACACACATTTAAAATGGTACCATTCTTATGAATGGATCAATTCTCATCTTTGTGCAGCGTGGTTTCAAAAAATGGTGTTTTGAAGTGTGTATTAAAATAAAATCTGTATTACATAGACATTAATGGTAATGCGTGTAACACTGCAGGGCATTAAGAGCACATGTAAAATGTTCAAAGGCTAAAAGACATTTTCTTTAACACATAGATGTGAATGCATGCTTACATTTGTCAACAGATATTACAACTCATACTAGAATAGGATGTGAAAATGTGAGAGAATGTCTACAACTAAGGCCTCCAGTCCAAACACGAGCGAGTTATTTATTAGAGTGCAGAGTCAGGTGGTGAATCAGAGCCAGCAGATGGTAAATTAGTTAAATAAAAGCGGAACATGAATGAAGAATGACCCCCGGTTCCCAGGAGTCTTGGGATACATTTACGGAACACCATTCATGGAACATATTGCAAGTAGGAGGTCAGTCACCCCCAGTACACCACACTAACGATTGACTGTGGCTACAATTCTTTTCTTTATGCAACACTACCAACCTGATCCCATAATGTTCAGAAAAAACAGGCAACCATTTTATGGTTGGAATCAATATCCAGGCTACAATAACTAGAGTCACCAATAAGACATGAAACACAAAATGATCAGTCATGTAGCATACTAAAAGTAAAAAAGCTGGTTCACAGAACAAAATGGCTGCCAGTGTTAATTTTGACATCAAAATTTTGATTTCGTTTTAGTCATTTTTTTTTTTTACTAAAATGCAATTTTAGCTTTAGTCGTATTTTAGTCATCTCAATTGTTTTAGTCGTATTTTAGTCAACTAAAATCTCCAGTACATCTTAAGCCTCATACACACGATTGGATTTTTCGCAGACAAAGCACCAGACTTTTGTCCGAAGGGCGTGTGCCGTGAACTTGTCTTGCATACAATCGGTACACAATTGTCGGCCAACAAACACAAACGTAGTGACGTACTATGTGGAATTTCAGCTCTTGAACGCCACCCTTTGGGCACCTTCTGCTAATGTTGTGTTTGGTGAGCTCTGATTCCGAGCATGCGTGTTTGTACTTTGGACTTTTGTGTGACTGACTTGTGTACAGACGATAGGAAAATCTGAAAACAGACCGTTGTCCGCCGAAAATTTACTAGCCTGCCATCCAATATTTGCTGGCGGAAAGTTGGCGCGTACTAACACACAATTCCCTGTCGAAAATCCGATCGTGTGTACGAGGCTTTAGTCAACTAAAATCGAGTGGGTTTAGTTAAATTGTAATGCATTTTTTAGACATTTCTCCAGAATTGCCAAACTCATTGTATACTCCTGGGAGTAAAAATCGAATAACATTATTTATGGTATGAAGGTTTGAAAATGCACTACAGACAGTTTTAGCCGTTGCGATACATAACGTCTTTATAAATAAAAAAGTATTGCTTTTTGACAAACAGAAGTGCAACTTTAAAATATAAAAAAAAACCTGTAAACTCTATTGGCTGTAATGCCATTGCACACATTACCTTAATATAATACCAGCATTAAATATTATGAAAAATAAGAAAATCCCTTTTTCTTATTTTTTTTCTTTCAGCGGCTTAGTAGACACGTCCCCTACTTATTCTTATATGCTAGTACAGTGTTGATTTTGACGTCAAATTTCGATTTAGTTTTAGTCATAGTCTTTTGACTAAAATGCCATTTTGGTTTTATCTGTATTTTAACCACCTGCCACCCAGGCCAATTCTGACACTTCTCTCCTGAAGTAAAAATCCTAATTTTTTTGCTCGAAAATTACTCAAAACCCCCAAACATTATATATGTTTTTTTAGCAGAGACCCTAGAGAATAAAATGGTGGTCATTACAACTTTTTATCTTACACAGTAATTGCGCAGCAATTTTTTTAACGCTTTTTTTTTTTTTAAAGTTTCATGCATTAAAACAAAAAAAAAACAAAAAAAAAAAAAACAGTAAAGTTAGCCCAATTATTTTGCATAATGTAAAAGATGATGTTACGCCAAGTAAATAGATACCTAACATGTCACGTTTCAAAATTGTGCACGCTCCTGGAATGGCGCCGAACTTTGGTACTTAAAAATTCCCATAGGAGATGCTTTAACAATGTTTACAGGTTACCTGTTTAGAGTTACAGAGGAGGTCTTGGGTTAAAATTATTGCTCTTGCTCTAACGTTCCGATACCTGACATGTGTGGTTTGAATGCTGTTTACATATGTGGGCACGACTTACGTATGTGTTCACTTCTGCGAGCAAGTACGCAGGGACGGTGGCGCTTTAAATATGTAAAAAAAAAATCACTGTTACTTTTATTTTTCTATTTTGATGCTTTTTTTTTTTTGATCACTTATATTCCTATTACAAGGAATGTAAACATCCCTTGTAATAGGAATAGGGCATGACAGGTCCTCTTTACAGCAAGATCTGGAGTCTATAAGTCCCCAGATCTCGCCTCTAGGCGGGGAAGCCTGAAATAAATAAATAAATAAATAAATAAATGATCTTGGCTTCCAAGCCGAGGCGGCGCCATTTTGAACAATCATACAGACCTTTAGGAACCATCTGGCCCGCCAGAAATCTCTATGGTCAACATCCGGCACTGGGCGATTCCTCCTTCTCAGTCTTGCCGATTGGACGGATGAGCCGGTAGAAGCACTGGAGGACGGCGGGAGGGGGGCGTCCCCTCCTGCTGCTTGTAAGAACGATCAAGCGGCTGAACAGCTGTAGGATTGTTCTTACGGTGCAGGGAATCGCCAGCTGTAAAAGAAGATATCTGAATGATGCCTCTAACTGCAGACATTATTCAGATATCACCACTCAAAAATGCAACGTTATATGACATTGGGCGGGAAGTGGTTAATCATCTGAATTTTTTTGTTTTAATCGACTAAAATAGTTTTAATTTAGTCGACGAAAATATTTTAGCCAACAAAATTAACACTGATGGCTGCCTCCTTTGCAATGATGGTAACTGCAATTAACTACTTGACAACTTGAACCCACCTTTTCATATACAGTGCATCTGGAAAGTATTCACAGCGTTTCCCTTTTTCCACATTTTGTTATGTTACAGCCTTATTCCAAAATGGATTAAATTAATTATTTTCCTCAAAATTCTACAAACAATACCCCACAATGACAACATGAAAGAAGTTTATTTAAAATCTTTGCAAATGTATTAAGATTAAAAAAACAAAAAAAAAAAAAATCACATGTAAATAAGTATTCGCAGCCTTTGGCACCAATTACAGCCTCAAGTCTTTTTGGAGTATGATGCTACAAGCTTGGCACACCTATTTTTGGGCAGTTTCTCCCATTCTTCTTTGCAACACCTCTCAAGCTCCATCACGTTGAATGGGGAGTGTTGCTGCATTTTCAGATCTCTCCAGAGATGTTCAATCAGGTTCAAGTCTGGGCCACTCAAGGGCATTTACAGAGTTGTCCTGTAGCCACTCCTTTGTTATCTTGGCTGTGTGCTTAGGGTCGTTGACCTGTTGGAAGCTGAGTCTGAGGTCCGGAGCACTCTGGAGCAGGTCTTCATCAAGGATGTCTCTGTATATTGCTGCATTCACCTTTCCCTCAATTCTGACTAGTCTCCCAGTTCCTGCCGCTGAAAAACATACCCACAGCATGATGCTGCCACCACCATGCTTCACGGTAGGGATGGTATTGGCCAGGTGATGAGCAGTGCCTGGTTTCCTCCAGACATTCACAGTGGCTGCAATTGATGGACACAGCGAGGTTATTATTGATGGGCACAGTGGCTGCATATGATGGGCACAGTGGCTGCAATTGATAGGCACAGTGGCTGCAATTGATGGGCACAGTGAGGTTGCAATTGATGTTTTTTTTTTCAGACTTTTTCAGTTTGTTTGCGCCCCCCAAAAAATTTTTAGCACCAGCCGCCACTGCACTCTACCGTACAGGCCTGATTGGTGAAGTGCTGTAGAGATGGTTGTTCTTCTGGAAGGTTCTCCTCTCTCCATAGAGAAATGTTGGAGCTCTGTCAGGGTGACCATCAGTTTCTTGATCTCCTCCCTGAGTTAGACCCTTCTCCCCAATCACTCAGTTTGGGCTGAGCGGCCCGCTCTAGGAAGAGTCCAAGTGGTTCCAAACTTCTTCCATTTACAGATGATTGAGGCCACTGTGCTCATTGGGACCTTCAATGCTGCAGACATTTTTCTGTACCCTTCCCCAGATTTGTGCCATGATACAATCCTGTCTCAGAGGTCTACAGGCAATTCCTTAGTCTTTATAGCTTGGCTTGTGCTCTGACATGCATTGTTAACTGCGGGACCTTATATAGACAGATGTGTGCCTTTCCAAATCATGTCCAATGAACTGAATTTACCACAGGTGATTATGATGATGATCATAATCATAAGGATGATCAGTGGAAACAGGATGCATCTGAGCTCAATTTTGAGTGTCATGGCAAAGGCTGTGAATACTTATGTAAATGTGATTTTTTTGTTTTGTTTTTTATTTTTAATAAATTTGCAAAGATTTCAAACTTCTTCACACTGTCATTATGGGGTATTGTTTGTGGAATTTTGAGTTGCACCGGATGCACTGTAACAGTAAGGTATGGGGCAGAGATTTTTTTTTTCTTATGCAACAGTGGTACAGATCTGCACAACTGCTCAGCACAATGGTTAAGATTTCTAGTGATTCTAATTTCCTGTGGTCCTAAAGGCCCCTGCATGGTGCTCCAATCAACACTGCTTAAGGAATTCCCAGCTGTCTTTTCTAATTAAATTCCTCTGTCCCTCTTTCCACCTCAGTTCTTTTTCTTTTTTGCTCTGATGTATGGGCCTCTATAAAAAATCAACTATTTACCTACCAAAAGTGATATACTACACTAAACCTTTCATCCAGCCTCTAAATGATTGGATTTATTTAGAAAAGCTATGAACCAGCCACCCAGATGAAGCCGGGAAGAAGAGGTCTGTCGGGCCCATCAGATCATGGAGCGGAGGTGACGTATTTGTGTTTTTTGTTCTGCTTTAACCAAACATTGTTTACATCAATATTTTTCATACCCCACATAATTGAGGTGAGACAGGAGTGTTTCAATACTTTTGCAGCACCCTCCTAGGTGCTAGGATTAGGTGAATTGGTGCTAGGATTATGTAAATTTAGTTCTGACCTGTTCTATGTCTCAGTGGTTGCAGAATTGATTGCTTCTCCCTGGTTGGTCCAGAAATGTTCTGGAAGCTAGTGGACAGGAAGAGTCTAATTAGCAGCTTAATAATAATACAGCCCTAGCCAATCCCTGGGGAAAGGTGCCCAGATGGTGCCTGGGAGTCTGTATAAGTACTCTGGAGACTGTGTGTTGAGGCTATACCTCGTGTGCTCGAGTCAGCGGGTTTAAAGGGCCCATTGTGTCCTTTGTCCCGAAGAGCTTAATCTGTTCAAATTCCTGGTAAAAAGGACTTTGTTTATCAACAAAGAGGAAGATACATTTTCTCAAATTGCTATTTCAAAACCCAATCCACTCTTTACTTGAGTCCTTAAATCAATGCTTAGGGTTACTGGAGTATCCTACCGTTACCCAATAACTATCCAAGTTCTACAATAAAGCACCAGAAAAAGCATACCGCTAGACTGGATAATGAGCCTGAAGAATGACTGAACGGTTGGTTGCGCTGCAAGGAAACTATTGGGAAAGGGATTCAGGCAAACTACACTCCTACAGGGGTAGAGCTACACTTTGTACTAAAAATTGTCTCACTTTAGCATCTCAAAAAGTTGTGGAGGTTATCCAATAAGTGCCTTTAGCACAGTCAAACACATGGCCATTTCTTTTCTATAGCAAGCCATTGCAGGCCAGGTTGGAACCAGGAAAAACTTGCTGCCCAGTTGAACCCTTGATAATTATCAGTGTAGTTCAGTCAGTCTACAAATAAAGTAATAAATATGCTCTTTTCTTTTTTAACTGCTAAGTGTTGCAGCAAGGTTTAAAATACCTTGTGCTCTCAGCACATAGGAGAGTTGGACTGCAGCTCTTTCACAAAAAGCAGCGGCCTGACTCTTCAGCGGTTTGACATGTCCACCGGAACACTGCTCTAATCAACAACGCTGCTCTCTGTGCAAGGGTTTGGTTGATTTTTAACCATCTGTGCACTCTTGGCACACAAGGGCTTGTTTTACTTGGTGTAAACTATGCTATCAATATTATGTATTGGACAGATGGACACAGGCACACAATTATTTAGGGTATCAAGTCCTTGACTGCGTACAGGAAGCAAAGAAAGGTTTTAAGTACTTATGGTTCAGTTAAAAGTGTATTCCTTAAGCCATGGCGGAGATAATACACTTAAGAATTGCAAGACAGGCATAAAGCATAAAAGCAAAACATATTCCGGAAAAACAAAGTAGTGCCTTGTTGTAGCTCATTTTAAAACAATATCCTTTTTCTCCGTAGCTTCCAAGTTTTGTCATAAAGTGCTGAGTACTGGTCAAAATGTCTATTTACTCCTAGGATCATTTTGTGTTTCTTTCCAGCTTCAAACAGGACATTAACGCTAAAAGTATGCAACATAGGGTTCTTTTCTGACATCATCATCCACACACTTGACCCAAAATAATGTGCTTATTATACAAAGCATACTGTAACATATCTCCGTGTTTTATGGGGCTAGTGTAGGAGGTCCACAGCTATTCAGCAGCTGGACACAGGACTCCTTGGCTTCATAATATTCCAAATTCTCAGCCAGGACTGGCCTCAAAACTATCCCCTACACATTCCCAGCGTACCACTGGGACAGCCAATTTGAGGTTATAATAGCTTCACTATGCTACTTTCGTTTTGATTATTCACTGATAAACAATGATGTTTTGTTGATTATCATACTAGTAAGCAGATAATACCCGATAATGTTGTATTACACTTCCCATAATTCTCAATCGATCTCCACTAAGTTTTGCATTATAAGCTATACACAGTAAATGCATAAGCCTTTTTTAACCTAAAACTAAACTCCAAGCAGATATAAAAGACCCAAATAAATGCAGCTTTGTATTAATTTACATGTGAGAGCAGAGAGACAAAAAACTGAGCACATTAGTCTCCTGCTTCTCTTTTCACTGTCCACTCATGGATTGATGGAAGAGACTTGATAGCGTTAGAGAAAAGTCAGGGCTTTACTGTGTGGCAGAACTGTGCAAATCCCAAGAATGGATGGAATGCAAAGAAAAACAAAATATATGGCCGTTATATGGCTCATAAATATATTTCATGTGCGTTTTAGCTGGAGTTCAGCTTTAAAAACAAAATGGTAATTCTAAAGTACAGGTCATTTAAAGGCTAGCACAGTTATGTTAAAATAAAGACACATAAAAGCACCAGTTCGGAATGCTGCACTCTTCTTCAGCTCAGATATCTCTTCTTATGAAACATTCTCTGTGGATAACCTTTTGGAGCATTTATATATTGTGATTTAAAGTGTTACTAAACCCACAACAGTAAAATCAGTCTGTATATGCAGTAAAGCATGCTTGTTATACTCACTGTGGAACCTAAGGGATTATTAAAAATTGTGCATTGTGTAAAAATTTTGTTTGATCTTGTATGCACAGATCCTCCCCTCCCTGCACTGTCCCCCTGGGCAAGTCCGGATAAGACAGAGCCTTTGGAGTCAGGCTGCACATTCTCAGTTTGGTGTATATTGCTAGAGAGGTTTTTTTTTCTAGGGAGAGTACTGTCTGGACAGGGTCAATCAGCACTGTGCAGACATATTCAGACAGGGAGTCAGGAGCCCTGGAGCCGCAAAGGACAGCCGCAAAGGACAGCCGCAAAGGACAGCTCAGTGTAGTATGAAAACTCCTCCTACAAGCTTCACCAAGAACAGATAGAAATCACAAGACTGCTATATACTGCTGATGAGAAAAGGTATTTACTTAAATTTACTTTTGTTATTTATATTTACTATAACTTTTGCATTTCCATGTTCTGTGTACTGTGGGAGACCATATATAGTGAATGCAGTGTCCTGGGTTTAGTAACACTTTAAGCCTTTCAATGCCTCTTCATATTAGGAAAATATACACCGCCCCAAGGTGATCACTTGCTTACCACCTTGTTATCCCACTGCTGTATGAAAGGGCTAGCTCAGCTCATCCACCATACATAGGAACATAGAAGCACCAATTTGGAATGCTGCACTCTTCTTCAGCTTTATTGAAGACACATGGATAAAAACATCCCATGCCGGGGAACAGAGCAAGTGGTAATGCGTGACACGCTCTACAAGTACTTATTCAGGACTCTCCTGCCTGATTGGCTGAGACACAACAGCAGCACCATTGGCTCCCGCTGCTGTCAATCAAACTCAGCCAATCAGTAAAGAGAGGGGGTGGGGCCAAACCGCAGCTCCGTGTCTGAATGGATACATCTGCTTGCTGTGGGGGACACAACAGGTGGGAAGGGCCAGGAGGTACATCCAGGGACCTGAGAAGAGGAGGATCTGGGCAAGTATAACATGTTTGTTATTTTAATAGAAAAAAAAACAGACTATACAATCACTTTAAATCACAATATATAAATGCTCCAAGAGGTTATCCAAAGAGAATGATTCATAAGAAGAGATATCTCCTGCACTGAAAAAATGCAGGCATGGTATATTTTTACATGGTTATATTGGCTATGCTTGGACAAAAGACATGCTGCCATGCCTGCCCTACTCCATCTGCTGTATAGAAGGTGTGGCCTCCTGGGATATATGACTTGCAAATCCCAGGAGGCACCAGAACAGGGGCACATTATTCTTGCCTAGGTGAGGATAGGTGATGTAAGGAGGGCCAGAATGCAAATAATAATAAGAAAAAAATATTCAAAAAAGGGGGGTATGATAGTAACTACTTATCAACCATGATATTTATTAAAATGGCTAGGAACTCGAAAAAATGATATGCTATGTTTTAGGGAGCATCTAGCAGTGTAAATTTTGTCCAAGCAGCTCCCCAAAATATTTAACGTTTGTCTGGAAATTCCTGCGGTAATATAGCAGTGTACTTCCTGAGCCTGCAGCCTCATAAAATTATATCTAAAATGTGAGGTCATCTAAGGCACTTCTGCCTGTTTCTCAGAATTTCAAGTGAGATTTGGTGATGTCACTACAGTGCTGCTCACTTTTCTCCTTGCTGGAGAAAAAGCTGTACCAGAAGATTAGCAGTGCAAGGATATCTCTGCTTTTGCTTCTTTTACAGTATTCTATGTAGCTATGCTTTTTGCACCCTCTCTTTAGGTCCTCTTTACTTACTTATTAATGTAATTAATAATCTATGTGTCAATTTGATATTGCCATCTTTCAACCTCA
The DNA here is from genome assembly GCF_042186555.1 of Aquarana catesbeiana. Lineage (NCBI taxonomy): Eukaryota > Metazoa > Chordata > Amphibia > Anura > Ranidae > Aquarana > Aquarana catesbeiana. Next base: position 668,553,208 of record NC_133325.1, read on the forward strand.
AGGAAATTGCTTTTCTTTACAATGGCCTTTGATTCCTCATCTTTTCAGACCTGATACGCTAGAAATAAACACAAGTACAATTACTTATTCTCTCAAGGGTGGTTTTGCAGTGCTGCAAGGGAAATTAATTGGAGATTGTGTTTTTTACAGTAGAAGGGGGATGGGGGGGCTTTTAGAATAGGTGTACTGATTTTACATTTTTTTTTAAGCCCTGTTTCACACTTGTGCGGTGCGAATTGAAGCTCAGGTTTCACTGGTGAGATAAAAATCTCCTGTTCAAAGGATTCATTGCGTTTTTGCTCAGGATTAGAGAGCAGGGAGAGGGGGAGGGAGGAGAGGGGGAGAGGGGAGGTGTAGTGAGGAGAAGTAGAAATTCCTTGTTCAGAACGCAATGCATCTGCGAATCAGATGCGTTCCCATAGGAGATAATAGGCTTGTAGTTCGCACACGTTTTTTGTGCAATGCGCAGTGCGAATGCAACGCACATATGTGAACCAGATGCATTCATATGAATGTATTTTAAAATGTCCTGCGAATTAGATGCGGTGTAAGCCGCATCTAATTCGCATAGGTGTGAACCCGGGCTAGGTGTTTTCCCATTTAACATGCAGGGTGCAACCAGAAAATACATTTACGGCAGTCCTGGACTTCCATTGTTTGTAGCTTTTTGGTATTTTTTACAATATATTTTGCAGTAGGGTTCCACCAACAGAGGATTCTTTGTTAGAGTAAGTTTATAAGCACGACACAGAACATTCTCATAATAAGTCCTAAAGCAAAATTAAAAATTAAAAACTTACCTTTGGAGGCACATAAAATTCAAGGAGAAATCTCTCTCCCTCCATTTTCACAGCTTTTCTCAAAAGCAAACGACATTTTTGCCACTGAGAGCTACCAACACAGTTTGTGTCATCCGCTACCATGTACCTGAGAGTTCCTTCCCTTTGAATGTCTACAACATCGATTTTGGCTGCTTGCATTTTAGACAGCCGTAACTTGTGAGTCCATTTTTCACGTGTCTCCACTTGTTCCTTGTTACCCGGTGTGCAATGTTCACGTTCTGAACGTTTAATCTGCACATTATCCAGGCTTGGCTCTGGAGAAGAAGACTTCCTGTGCCACATTTCCTTCATGCCATCTACCACACACAAACTCATATTTCTCAGTGAGAACCCCTTCTTAAATTTCGGCTTGGAGCTCCCGTGGACTGAAACATCCTCAGAGCTTCGTGAATGGCCATACGAGGAGACCTTGTGGACTCGAGCCTGAGTCCGGCTTAAGTATTTATTTGTGACAGGATTGTCCATGCTGTCTAAAGACTCGGTGGAGGTCTCTTCTTTCCTGGGGACAAAATCCCTTGCTAAAGGCACCTGGCAGTTTTGTAGTCCAACAAAGGGAACAATATTATATTTTGTTGGAGAATCTGATACATATACCCTGCTCACCTCAAAACTAAAGAAATCTAAAAAGTTGGCAGCAAAATGGTGAGAGAATGAAGTCTCTGCTGCCGGGACATTATAATGAGGGTTTTCTCTCAAAAACTGGCAGAATTTCTGGGCAAAATCCACTGCAGCAGCTTGTGCATGGAGCTCACAGAACTCCTTCCAGTCGGGAAGCTGGGAGGAAGAGTCTTGATTAGGTGCATCACCATTCATGGCTGTTCCATTTCACTCTCAGAAATCTGAAATAATAAAAAAAAAAAATTTAAAAAAGGCTTTCAAGACAAAATCATTGGTACTTTACAAATGCATATACAAAACACACTGGGATTTGCTGATCTGCATGCTTGCTGCAGTTCAAGGCCTTTAAAGAGACCTTGTCACCAGACGATTTATTTCAACCGGCAGCTACATAATGGGCTATGTAGAAAGGTGCGGGAAGCAGGTGGAGAAAATAATTAAACACTCCCAGACAAGTGCATAAATGTTTTAAATAAAGTAATGTTTTATTATGGTCTGCACTATAAGGCCGTTTTCCTCTTTTTGAACAAAGATTTGATTGGTGTCATGCTAACTGTCAAATCCATTGAGGCATCTACTCGCAGCCATTGATTTAACATCTTTTGCAGTGTAAGGCTTCTGTTGCCCCGAATATTAATTTGCCTGTCGGTGAGGTGAGCATACACCCTTGGGGGTCTTCTGGTGGTGGTTTTGCATGGAAGATTTCAACATCACCTGTTTCATATTTTTGGACACTACAGCTACTTTACACATTGGGACTGTTATTTATGGACTATTTGTTTGTGATTTGCAGGATTATTCCCTATTTGTTCACACATGCCCATCTGTGCTATTATCAGGTTATAGACATTGATTTGTATTATTGTGACTGTGATATATTGTGATTCCATCCAGCTCTGTGACACAGCGGGAGATCGCATTACCAGGCACTGGCAAGGCTGCATCTGATGGACACTGGTGAGGCTGCATCTGATGGGCACTGGCGAGACTGAATCTGATGGGAATTGGTGAGGCTGCACTGATCTCCTGTAGTATGTCTGCAGTCTCTGACCATCTCTTGTATCATGTCTGCAGTATCTGACCAACTCTTGTATCATGTCTGCAGTACCTGACCATCTCTTGTATCGTGTCTGTAGTATCTGACCATCTCTTGTATCATGTTGGCAGTATCTGACCATCTCTTGTATCATGTCTGCAGTATCTGACCATCTCTTGTATCATATCTGCAGTATCTGACCATCTCTTGTATCATGTCTGCAGTATCTGACCATCTCTTGTATCATATCTGCAGTATCTGACCATCTCTTTTATCATGTCTGCAGTATCTGACCATCTCTTGTATCATGTCTGTAGTCTCTGACCATCACTTGTATCATGTCTGCAGTCTCCTACCATCTCTTGTATCATGTCTGCAGTCTCTGACCATCTCCTGTATCATGTCTCCTAGAGGTGCACCGAATGGAAATTTTTCTACTACACTATTAGCAATGTGTTTAAGTTTAAATAAGAGATTGCAGACATTATACAAGAGATGGTTAGAGACTGCAGACTGCATTTTTCTTGAGCTTTTCTTGCACTAAAAGGTGCCAATAATTGCCAACAAAAAATTCATATTAATTTAAAAAGTCGAATATAATACAATTATATATAAAAATATAATTTTTCCGTTTTGGTTTTCAGCTAAGTGCATCCTACATTTTCGGTTTTGGTTTCAGCACCAAAATTTCCATTCGGTGCACATCTATTTGTAACATCTCCTGTTATGGGGAAAGACGTACATAGCAGTAATCCATCAGACCAGAGATAATTCCAGGGCCACATGGCACTGGTGCAAAATCTTTATAAAGGTAGTTGTATCTCATACTGTACAAAAAATTTGCTGTCCTTGTTAGCTATCCTTTTTAAGTAAACCTACTAGAAAATCAAAGCAAACGAAAAAAAAAAAGACAAATAGGAAAACACAAAAACTGCTTGGGGCTGCACTACATGGGTGCTTTTATTTTAGCACTTTTGAGAATAAGCTAAATAAGCATTTTTTTTTTTAATCTAAAGCTTCTTAACGTCTTCATTTTCTGCACATTGAACTTAAAGTGTTTCAAATGTAGTTTAGGACTTATTCTATACAGAATATAACGTGATCACAGGCTGGTAATAACAATTATGCTTGGGACCCCATGACATCCTATGTCCAGCAGCAAATACATCCATGAGAGTCCCTGCTGTTATGACCTATCTGATAGTGTGGTCGACATCCCAAAGGTCCTGGTTATATGAGAGCTTTTCCTGCCAGAGATTTATTAAACCCGGTGGGTTGAACGAAAAAAAAAAAAAGTACCCGATTCCCTCATCGACACATTTGAGGACTGCTTTTGCTATCATGAGTGGATGTTATCTTGTTGCAGAGAAAATGGCTTTTTTGTGCAAGTGGCTCATTCCCATATTTTTCTAATAAGCCAAGAACTGGGCTTGCAAAAGATCCAAAGGGCATTTTGTTCAAGATATGATGCCTTATACTTAACATATTATGGCCTTGAATAGCTCCGATTTGATGATATACAATAGGCAGACAGCTCCAATAACTGGCCAATAACTATTTACTATAACTGTATAGATATATGCATAACTGTACATCTGGGGTATTTAAATGGAGCTGCCCCAAAAACAATACCCATCGTGTATTAACCACTTCAGCTCCATAAATCTTACCGCCCTTCATGACCAGGCCATTTTTTGTGATACTGCACTGCATTAATTTAACTGACAATTGCAACACTGTACCCCTAAAAAAAAAAAATGTGTGTCCTTTTTTCCCCACAGAGATTTCTTTTGGTGGTATTTGATCACCTCTGCGGTTTTTATTTACTGCGCTATAAACAAAAAAAGACAGACTATGAAAAAAACCAAAAAGAATATTTTTTACTTTCTGCTATAAAACATACCCAATAACAAAAATGTAAAAAAATCTAATTTCTGCTACATATTTTTGGTAAAAAAATCTCAATAAGCGTATATTGATTGTTTTTTTTTTTACTAGTAACTGCGATAATGCGGCAGACAAAACCAGACACCTGACACTTTTTGAGGACCAGTGACACTAATACAGTGATCAATGCTAGAAAAAAATATGCACAGTCACTGTACTAATAGCACTGGCTGGGAAGGGGTTAACATCAGGGGTGATCAAAGGGTTAGCTGTGTGCCTAGATTATGCTTACTCACTGTGGGCTTTGACTTGGGGAAGACAAGGATCAGTGTTCCTGCTTTGCAGAAACACAGGATCTATGCCTTCCCTTCTGACAGAAAGACAATCTGCCTTGTTTACATAGGAAGATTGTCGTTCTGCCTCTGTGCTGTGGAATCGGTGGGTTCCCATTGCCATTGAGTCCCAGATCCAGAAGTGTCAGATCGCGCATGTGATCTGGCGCGGAGCGGATGCCCTGCCACAGTATATCTGCGGTGGGCAGTCTATAGGTAAAACCTTTTATTTTTCATTTTGGATAGCATAAGGAAAAGTTATAACCCCTGTCCATTTCTTTTTCATCATGTCTCACTGGGGAGATTTCCCTTCACTTCCTGTCCTAAAGTCAAATTAGGAAGTGAATGGAATTCCTTCCAAAATGAGGGAATCCCTAGTTGTCACCAGAACTAGTGTACCCATTGGAAGATTTCCCCTCTATTCTTGCTCTGGTGACAGCCCTAAATTTAGAATTTTCTTTCACTTTCATGGATAAAGGTAAATAGGACAAATAGAGTGTGTGAGACTCCCTAAGGGGGACCCAGATGGTAGTAAAAACCTGACAGATGTTCTTATGCCTCTTCAATTTCTCTAAAACAAAAAAAGGTTTTGCCTTCAGTTATACTTAAAGTTTTCAGATGGTTTGTCTAATGTACTGTAATTGGTGGTCATGTATCTGTTTCCCCTATGCTTCTTTGAGGCACCAGTATTGGGCTGCTGAAGTTTAGTGATTTTTTTTTTTTCAAAAAAATAGCCCCCCCCCCCCCCCCCCCCCCCGGGTGGGCATAGTCCACACTTTTGACAAGCTCCTGATTCACTCATATTAATCCTCGCAGCACCAGAGGAGCACAGCTACAGGGGTATCTGGGGTGGAGGGTAGCACAGGACAGAAGATTTCAACTTAAAGCAGAGTTCCAGCCACAAATTTTTTTTTTTTTTTAAAGTCAGCAGCTACAAACAGCGCTTTGTGAATGGCCAGATTGTCTTCTGGGGGGCTGAATGCAGCCTCACTGTGCCCATGAATGCAGCCTCACTGTGCCCATGAATGCAGATTTTCTGTGCCCATTAATGCAGCTTTACTGTGCCCATTAATGCAGCTTTGCTGTGCCCATGAATGCAGCCTCACTTCCCATCAGTGTGCACTCACCGTTGCCTGGATCACACACACAATGGGCATCTCCCGCTGTGTGTCACGGAGCTGGGTCTGTGTTCGGCTGCGCTCTAACAGGAATCCGTGTTCCGCCTATCACACAAGCCGGTATAGGAAGCGGGACCTTGTTAGAGTGCCGCCGAGCACAGACCCAGCTCCGTGACACACAGTGGGAGATGCCCGCTGTGTGCAACACACAAGAGGAGGAGGAGAGAGAGAGAGAGAGGGAGGGAGGGGAGCGCTGCAGCCCCAGCTGAAAGCCAGTCCAGCCCTGCCTACCAGAAAGTTGTTGTGTCCAGGGCTTCTGGTCCTTCCACCCACCTTATCCCGGTCCTGGTGCTACTTGATGGTGTCACCCCTGGCCGGGTGCCACCCAGGTGCGGTTCGTCCCCCCCCGAATCCCCGTAGCGAAGCCACTGAATGGCTCTTTGGTTATACACTGGTTGTTTGACAGAGGGGCGGGTCTGGGAAGCAGTCTGGTCCATACCTGACATCACACTCTCGATTTGACAGGTGAAGTCTCTCTTCCTGACTGCACAGTGCATATTCAGCTGGCTTGTCCACCAATCCCTGGCTGTGCTGGATGATAACACTGCTGCAGGTCCTATTGAGCCAGAACTTAACATACAATCAACGAAATTATACGGAACAAAGCCTCTGTATGGCGGGACAGCGGGACAGAGCTGTGAATGCGGGAAAGTCCCGCCCAATCCGGGACTGTTCGGAGGTATGCTCTTATTACATATGTAGACAATGCTTCCTGATTTGTAGTGCTGTATAACACGTTACTTTTTATTACATATGTAAGCAATGCTTCCTGCTTTGCAGGGCTACAAAACACATTACTCTTATTACATATGTAGGCGATGCTCCCTGCTTCCCAGTGCTACATAACACAATACTCTTATTTCATATGTAGGCAATGCTTTCTGCTTTGCAGTGCTACATAACACTTTACTGCAGGAAAGTCTATGAGTCAGCTAATACTGAAAACAATGCTTTCCCTCTTCTCCCAACAGTCATTAAGAAGTGAGGCAGAACAATTGCAAATTGACTGTTTTCTTCTCCTAGTGTAATCTACAGAGCGTTATCTTTGTCCTTGTCAAAGAGCCCTAACTAATAAAAAATGTTTCCATGCTTTCTGCGACGAGATTTTAAAATATTACACTTTTAGCCAATTTTCTAAAGCTGCATTAGGTAGTAATATGGCCCAACAGCCAGAATAACGTTTTGTGCCTCTTTACAGAGACTCTGTAACCAATAAATATGATCAGGCGTTTTGGCTTCATTCTGATTTAAATGGCTGAATATTTATTTTGGGGGTTAAGCAGTGATGCCACTGGATAAGATAGAAAACCAAATGATTAACATTTTAGAAGGTCAGCAATGGCAGTCTGCATAATTTTCCTTTAAAGCCAAATTGAACTTTCAGATTAAAGCTGCAAAATTCATTCAATTTGAATAAAAACCAAAAAGGTATGCAAAATCTTTTGCCCCGTACACACGATCGGATTTTCCGACAACAAATGTTGGATGTGAGCTTGTTGGCGGAAAGTCCGATCGTGTGAATGCTCCATCGAACATTTGTTGTCGGACATTCCACCAACAAATGTTGGCTAGCAGGTTCTCAAATTTTCCGCCAACAAAACTTTGTCGTCAGAATTTCTGATCGTGTGTACACAAGTCCGTTGCACAAAAGTTCACGCATGCTCGGAGAAGGAGCAGCAATGGCTATTGAACTTCCTATTTCTCAGCTCGCCATACCTCTTGTACATCACCATGTTCCTACATTCGTAATTGTTGGCCAACATTTGTGTGACCGTGTGTATGCAAGACAAGTTGGAGCCAACAACCTTGGAACAAAAATCCACGGTTTTGTTGTCGGAAACTCCGATCGTGTGTACGGGGCATTACAGTTATTTTCTTCAGAAAACAGCCATAGTTTGAGCAGTAAAGCCTGTCCCCTGCCACTATACTGTAGAGGAGGAACCTTGTTCTCTGTATGGAAGCAGTAGTCTCACCGCAAAGGTCCAACACGCCCCCCTGCTGAGTCAGACTGACCGCTCTACTATCAGTATCATGCTTTATGCTTATTGGATAACTCTAGCTCTGACTTCCCTAGTTACACATGTACATGGACTATTTCAGCACGACAAACCCAAAACTAGCGTTTTTTAACATAATGTTTTTTGTTTTTGTAAAAATTTGTGTTCTGTGGTCAATGCAAACGATGTTAAGCGATGTTCTTTTACCAAGTAAAATTTTTCATTAAAACAAATAAACAGCAGAAAATCGCATTACTTCCACTATGCATAGCAGCATTCGTTTCACAATGGGGCACAGTTCACTGCTCTGTCCTTGTAATATTAAGTACAATTTTGTTAATTGGCTCTAAAAATAATTGCTTTAGTGTATATGGTATATGCTGGACAGAAGCAATAATAAGAAAAAAGACTTTTCCTGCCAGCTTCGGGCAACCTATTTGAAACACATTCAATTTTAATAGCTGTAAATATCAAGAAGATGACCTGGAGCGTTGGCACAGAAAACGCTGTCAGGAGCTGTTAATCTCAACTTCTAAACAAATTCATGGGTGCAGGACACCCTATACATAATGTATATTTTGAAAACATTATGCCTTGCCGCAATCCTCGATCCCACGCAGCACAAGACTGTAACATAAATATATCCACTTAATATGTTTAAATCGCATTCATGATCAGAATTAACAGATCACTTTTTTTTAAATGTACTTAAAATGACATTTCATTCATTTGCACAGATAGTCTAGCTTTCTACAACATTATTTTAATTTGTTTGGATATGTACGGTATATAAGCTAGCCGTACACTCTTCGAATAGCCCTCAGGAACAGATCGCTCCATCCATGCCAACAGTGTAGATTATTAAATCCCCCTGCTGGGCTAATGTATTCTGACTATACCCGGTGGCCAGTTTATCAGGAACCAAACAAAATTCAAACAGTGTATGGCCGTGCTTTAATACCTCTTCTAGAGACAGCTTTCAGTCTAACAGAACAGTCTAACCTACGATGATGACACATTTGAAAGATATGGGTGGGTACCCAATTCCCATATCCTCAAGAAAGCAACTGTACCAGTCCCACACGTTCCCCTTTAAGGATGAATTGTAAATGTATTTTATACATAAGACCAATATAATTTTGCATATACCATGCCTGGTCAACCCCCTTGAAACCTGGAAAGCACTGTAGTAGACACCGCTGCTCCAGTAATCTCCACTTGCTTCTAGGTCCCGCACAAAGCAGCTACTCTGCTGCATTTTGAACACAGGAGGGAGAATGGTCGCTCAGCACGGGCACCATTCAGAGAATGCTTAGCATTTTCTGATTGGACAAGGCAGACAGGTAAGCCAGTGACATCACACTCTCTACCTTGTCCAATTAGAGAACAATTTGCATTCATTTAGAAAATGCAAAGCATTGGCCAACCTCCTTTGTTCACAAGCAGCAGAGCATCTGCTTAGCACGGGACCCAGAAGCACGTGAAGATCACTAGAATAGTGGTGTCTACTTCAGGGATTTCCAGCTTTCGGGGGGAACAGCCAGTTATGGTATATACATAGTTACATTTGTCCAAACTGAACCAGTGTAACTATATAAAAATACACCATACCTGGAATTCACATTTAGGTGATCACATCTTCTTTCCCAGCTGATTGATATCAGGGCAGAAGCAACTGATTCCTGAATGGGTATAGCTACCAGTTGCAACCCCCCCCCCCCCTGCGGTTCAGCCGCCTGCAACCTGGGGGGGGGGGGTGCTGACAGGCAGCGAGCAGGTTGCGGGCTTCTATGGGCGGTGGCTCGTGTGTCCTCTCCTCCTCTTCTGCATCACATCACAGCGGCTTCCACCGTGCGTCTCCTCCCTCCTCGTCCTAGGCGTCCAATAGGATCGTCTGTCCTTTCAGCCAATCGGGTGACGGGTCTTAAGACCCGCTTCCTGATTGGCCAGGAGAAGGATCAGTTTGGCAATAGCGAATATTCATTTGCTATTGTCACACAACTGGGTGGGCTCGGAGCGCAGTTCCCATGCACTCCTAATGGACGGGCCGCTGCTAATAGTTACAGTACATATGTGGACCTTTTATTATCAAAGAAGACCTTAAAGCGTAACTCTACTTTGGTTCAGAAAAAACATTTCCCCCTGGATGATCTATGTACATTGCAACGATTATAATAACCTTTGTTGCAGATTCCTACCTTTTGTTATTCTGAAGAAATCCCTCTGTGTTTCTCTGTTCCCCTGTGCTTAGTGTGTTAATTGGGAGTGGTTTCATAAATATCAATCAGCTGTGCTCCTGGCAGGGCACTAATGAGGAAAGCTACTGGGCCTTTAAATGTGTTCCTATTGGGGATTATCTCACCAAAAATGAAATTTTTGTTCCAAAGAATACCTGAAATCTGACTTGTATCTTAGTGTAGACTTCTGGGAAAATTGGTGAACCAATCACACAATATCACTTGTCATCACAATATGACTTGTGTTGCAATTGTATACGCTATATTATTCTTTCTTTATTTGCTACTTTTTTCCCCACGAAAGTGGGGTTACCCTTTAACAGTACCTCAAGGGGAACTTGTTATGAATACAAATATAGATTACACTCCTTGCTTTACTACCTCATAGGTCACTATACTGAAAAAATCAAGCAGCCAGTGAAGTGTTGAAACACCTGATAAGCAAAGAAAGAATAAGGACGAAAACCACCCCAGCATTTGTACGTTCTGTCCTGATTATTTTTTTGGAAATTATTATACCTTAGCAGGGCTTTTTTTCTCAGAGAATAGGTGCAGGAACTCAACCAGGCCTCCATCACACTACCGCCTAACAGTGGGAGGGTCTTAATGGGCCTTGTTAAATACAAGTAGTACGTTCTTCACAGGTTGCAGAGCTCAGGAGTGCACTGCATACAAAGTGAAGAGCTCAGGCGAGTAGAGTTCAGGGTTTAGGAGTGCGCTACGTACAGAATGCAGGGTTCAGAGGCGCACTGCGTACAGAGTGCAGGGTTCAGCAGGGGACATTAGGGATCAGTGTGGAGAGAGGGGGACATTAGGGATCAGTGTGGACCAATTTTTCAGCACCTGTTTGACAGGTGCATATCACTGCAATCTTTTACAGCAAGGCCAATTCTTGCTTTCATTAAGAGTACCTCTATAGGGTTACGGGGAGAAGGCGCCACCGACATCCAAAGACCAATTTTTACGCACACGTTACTTCAAGCTTTAAACCAGGCACTGATAGAAGTCACAAGACTGCTATATACTGCTAATGAGAAAAAGGTATTTAGCTGTTTATATTTCCTAAAATGATTGCATTTCCATGTTCTGTGTACTGTGGGGAGACCAGATATAGTGAATACAGGGTCTGGGGTTTAGTAACACTTTAATTCTTAGCACTAGTCTCACTATTTATTTTAATAAATCCCGAGTCTAAGAGGTAGCTTAGCTCCCTGAAGTTTTACCTTTCTTGTAGCTACTCTCTTTGGTCTCTGGTGTTCCTGTTCAAAGTCAAGTGATAAATGTGGTGGAATCTGGGCCCATTCACCTTTAGTGAAAAATCTCCATATTTAAGTCTGTTTTATGACCGTATTGCATAGCAGTAAATTATTGTAAGGTTGGGATTATAGTTGTATAACCTTGTCTTTGTTGACTCACCTTCAATGCACTCAAGGTCATTTTAAACTGGTGTGGTTTATTTGTGTAAGGCTGCTTTTACACTGGGGTGTTGGCGGTAAAGCACTGCTATTTTTATTTGTCAGCGTGCCTGACGTCTTTAGGGGTCGCATGTGACCCCTGAAGACGTCAGGTGCTCTGACGAAACGCGTAGGGTGTAGTCAAGGTGTAGGGTGTAGTCAAACTTCCGCCCATACTGGATACTGGATCGCAGGTGGAGCGCACCACGGCGTCCCCGAGTCCACTTGTTTGTTTTAAAATTTGTTACCATGCCGGTTGGCGCTTTAGCGCTATTTTAATTAATAAAACCAAGTTTTTTATATACTTCACCATGGGAGATTGTTCTTTATCATATGTCTAACCTGGATACGTTTGGCCATTCCTTTCCTTTGGAGATATCATTGGATCTGCAGTGACGGATTTCCAGTTAGATAATCTAAGGCTGTCATGATCTCTGTAATAGGGATCATCTCCATTTGGTAAGTAGGCTGTTTGTTCGGTGTCAGTGGAGGATTTCTCTAGTCACTCAAGGATTGGAAAAGTCACTTTAAAAACTTGAATACACTGGATGACCTTTTGTGGTTTTTGGACTCAAGTATTGTGTTATGTTTTGCTCATTCTGGACTTTATACTTATGTTGCACAGTTGATATGTTTGATTACTAATTTATGCACAATTTTAGATTGATTTTGTGTATGTTCCATTGGAGTGCATCCAGTGGTTCTTTTGTTTTATTTTTATTTTATTTATTTGTACTGTTTGCACTTTATTACTAGTCAACTATTAGACCATTAGCGTGGTTCACCGGGCAGCTGAATTTATATACTTTCAATCTATATGCGCGGGTAGGGAGCAATTGTTCCCCTATTTTACAATATACACTTATTACGATTTTTTTTTTTTAACAAAAATATGTAGAAGAATACATATCGGCCTAAACTGAGAAAGAAATTCATTTTTTTATATATATTTTTTGGGGATATTTCTTATAGCAAAAAGTTAAAAATATTGCTTTTTTTTTTTCAAAATTGTCTATAGCACAAAAAATAAAAACTGCAGAAGTGATCAAATACCACCAAAGGAAAGCTCTATTTGTGGGGAAAAAAAGACATCAATTTTGTTTGGGTACAACGTCGCATGACAGCGCAACTGTCAGTTAAAGCGACGCAGTGCTGAATTGCAAAAAATGCTCTGGTCATTAAGGGGGTTAAATCTTCCGGGGCTGAAGTGGTTAAAGTGGAACTTTATATCTTTTACATTTTGGTATTCATATTTTATACTATCAGGAAAAATTATATATCACACTGCGCTAACCCAAAACGTGACAAGAAGCAGCTACATACAAATGTGACCAGTATTCAAAAGCACATGGTGAAAAAATGTAGCGCTAATGATGACAATGATAAACACATGGAAATAATATCCACTAGAAAAAAGCCATGAATGTGACTGTTAAGGTACAATAAATCAATAGAGTTCATTGGTATCCAAATAGGTAAAAATATAATGGTAGTCCCATGATGGTAAGTATATGTAATGAATCCAACCAGACTGTAAGATCTTCACGTCTGTGTATCATTAGTTAAACGATCTTGAAAAGGAAACAGATGAAATACGCTTACCGGAAGTGATGGATTTGGATGCCGGTGACACCGAATCAAACAGGCTCAGAGATCCACAGTGGATATGGTTGGTCCAAGAAACCCCAGATCTCAAGGGGATTCTTCCCTCTGCTGTCCCGATTACGGCTGCACCTCTGGAAGGTCCAGGATGGGTCAAGGCTGCATGGAAGTCTCAGAAGGGTAGGTGGTTCTCCAAAAAAATATATATAAAAGCGCCAATGGTGCAGATCAAAAGATGTTTTTTATTGGATAACACCAATAACAATGTAAAATAGCGTGATCACGTGGAAGATATAAAAGCATAAAATCAAGTGTAGGGGAGAGTGTAACTCGTCCAACGCGTTTCATCCAATTGGACTTCAACTGGGGCATCAACTGATGCCCCAGTTGAAGTCCAATTGGACGAAACGCATCAGGCGAGCTACACTCTTCCCTACACTTGATTTTATGCTTTTATAGCTTCCACGTGATCACGCTATTTTACATTGTTATTGGTGTTATCCAATAAAAAACATCTTTTGATCTGCAACATTGGCGCTTTTATATATAATTTTTTGGAGAACCACCTACCCTTCTGAGATATCCATGCAGCCTTGACCCATCCTGGACCTTCCGGAGGTGCAGCCGTAATCGGGACAGCAGAGGGAAGATTCCCCTTGAGATCCGGGGTTTCTTGGACCAACCATATCCACTGTGGATCTCTGAGCCTGTTTGATTCGGTGTCACCGGCATCCGAATCCATCACTTCCGGTAAGCGTATTCATCGGTTTCCTTTTCAAGATCGTTTAACTAATGATACACAGACGTGAAGATCTTACAGTCTGGTTGGATTCATTACATATACTTACCATCATGGGACTACCATTATATTTTTACCTATTTGGATACCAATGAACTCTACTGATTTATTTCACCTTAACAGTTACATTCATGGCTTTTTTCTAGTGGATATTATTTCCATGTGTTTATCATTGTCATCATTAGCGCTACATTTTTTCACCATATTGTATACTAAACTGACCTATTTTGTTGTGCTAAGAATTAGTAAACTATTGTATATCTTGATAAGCTTAGCAATATCCATGGTAATCACAGAGCTGACAAATTATTTTCTAATTCAAGAGCAAACAGTGAAATTAGTAGCCAGGGCTATTTTAAGCAGTCATGGACAATGATCTTTAAGGACCTTCAACAGAATGGGCTCAAAAGCATAGAAACCAGATGTGATTTTTATGGTACATTGGCCACCTAGCTCCTGGGTCTTGTCCAGCCTTGGGTGATGCTTTAGCTTTATTTTTTAAGTAGAACACAGACAGATTATCAGCTGAATTAATATATAGCTTTATTGTAATCTTTATTTTATCACCAAATGATGAGGTTTCAGGATAACATGCAATCATTTTCTAGTTTGTCCTATCATTAAATACAGACTTATGATCTTGACCTTTTTTTTTAGCTCTGAATATGGTTCCATCTTACACTTCAATACAGCAGTTGATCTCTAGTATAGCATAATCTCTAAAATATGTCCCTTCTTAATCAATGACACCATAAAACTTCTAATTCACTCCCTGTTTATCTCTCGCCTCGACTACTGCCACTCCCTCTTTATGGGATTACCTTCATATAGGCTAACCCCCTTCTGTCCATAATGAATGCTGCCGCCAGACTTATCCACCTTACTAACCATTCAGTGTCTACTAGTTTCCACTCATCCAACAAATACAATTCAAAATACTAACAACAACTTACAAAGCCACCCACAACTCTGCCTCCATCTACATCACTAACCTAGTCTCAAAATAGCAGCCAAATCATTCTCTTTGTTCCTCTCAAGACCTTCTGCTCTCTAGCTCCCTCGTCACCTTCTCCCATGCTCTCCTCCAGGACTTCTTCTAAACTTCTTCCATCCTTTGGAACTCCCTGCCCCAATCTGTCTGACTATCTCCTACTCTGTCCAATTTTAGGCAATCCCTGAAAATCCTTATCTTCATAGAAGCCTATTCTGCCCCCACCTAACAACCGTACTTTAATTTTCTCCATCAGTTCAGTTATCTTTTGTATCACTTTACCCTCCCTTTTAGATTGTAAGCTCTAACGAGCAGGACCCACTGATTCTTCCTGTATTATATTGTATTGTAACTGTACTCTCTGCCCTTATGTTGTAAAGTGCTTCACAAACTGTTGATGCTATATAAATCCTAAATAATAATAATAGTCCTAAATAATAATAATAATGCATGGGTGGCAGGACTGTTGGCTAAGATATAGTATATTATATTACAACTGCTCTTTAAGATTTTCCTCCAAATATTAAAGTGGTAGTAAAGGCAGAAGGTTTTTTATCTTATTCTATATTAAAACGCCTTCTGTGTGCAGCAGACCCCCTCAGCCCCCCTAATGCTTACCTGAGCCACATCTAAATCCAGCGATGTTGTAGGAGTGTCTCGGCTGCCTGGGACTCCCCTCCTCATTGGTTGAGACAGCAGCGCAGTGTCATTGGCTCCGCTGCTGTCAAAGTCAGTCAGCCAATGAGGAGAGAAAGGGTGCGGGGCCAGGCCGCAGCTCCATGTCTGAATGGACACACGGAGCTGTGGCTCAGCTTGGGTGCCCCCATAGCAAGCTGCTTGCTGTGGGGGTACTTGGCAGGATAAAGGGGCCAGGAGCAGCAAAGAAGGACCCGAGAAGAGGAGGATCCGGGCTGCTCTGTGCAAATCCACTGCACAGGGCAGGTAAGTATAACATGTTTGTTATTTTTACCAAGAAAAAAACAAGACTTTAGTATCACTTTAGGTTCTAGTTAATTAGTTGCTGTTTAGGCTTGAGAAATATTGTCAGCGCTTATATAATGGGTCAAGGGTTATACATTTCCACAGATGAAGTTATTCAGGAGCTGCAACAATAATAGGTCAGTGGCAAGGTTTTATTTTTTACTGGGAAAGTGCAAGCAGAGCTGCTATGCAACAAATATTCCTCATAAACAACATTCTCCATCCATCATTAGAACAAATGCCATATTGTATTATATTGTGAAGCTAATAGAGAAAGGTGAAGAAATGGGTGCTTTTTGAATAGACATACGGTACTAGATGTGACAACGACTAAAGTCTTCTGTTTAATCCAGCCTCCTCACTCATAAGCCTCTCTTCAACTATAGATGCAATAAAAACATAGGATGAATCTGCATTATGATTATTGTAATGGCAAAATAACCTGGGAACTACAAATACAAGGTTATTTATGGTGGTACGTTATTGATAGGGGATGTGTCCTTATATGATTCCCCCAGTTCTCTTTTAGTTTTTCACAGGAAAAACAAAAGAAAAAAGAAACCATAATTGTATATCCTATGACAAATTATTTTTTTCTCAGACCTACACAAGCTAGCAGCACTAAGGATATAGCTCTGCCCAAGCTTTTTCTATTTTCTGGCCAACTCATGGCTTCTCTACCACTAAAAGCTGGGACCATCTGAGAAAATCCAGAACGGGTGACTGTGGTGACAGATAATAAGTCTCTCTTCGGAGAAGTTGACCTTACTAGATTGGGGCTGATTTACTAAAGACAAATAGACTGTTCACTTTTCATGGGAAGTTGCACTTTGCAAAGGGAGGTTTCCCCAGTGTTTGAATAAAGAGGTAAAGCTTTGCTGGCCTCCATCATTCAATCATGTGAAAGAAAATGCTGTTTTTATTTCCTTGCATGTAATTGGGTATTATTTTCAAACTAAACATGTATTCAACTCTGGGGAAAATTCCCTTGTAAAATGAACAGCCTATTCGTCTTTAATAAATCAAACCCAATATCTCTGTATATTAAACCATGCTGCTTGGCCTTAGCTGAGGGAATTCGATACTGCCATCTAGAAAAGGATTTTAGTAAGGAACACATAAATAATCACTCATTTTCAAAGAGAACATGGCCAGCTGGAGCATATTAGTCACACTCAAGTGGACTATAATTCTAAAGACATTTACCAACTTATCAAAGCTGTTGAAGAAAAGGCTTGGTTAGGCTTTAAAACAAACGTTAACATTAGAGAACAAGTTCAGTTGATTGTAACTAACTACTATTAGCTATACCATACTTCCCAACTTTTTGAGATAGGAAGGAGTGACACCTATTAGCAAAACTATGTAGGCATAGGACACACCCCCTGCCACGCCCCCCTTAAAGCAGAATTATACCAAAAAATAAAAAATGATTAGTTAAACCCACAAGTGTTTTTTTTTTACCACTACTATTCCTTTGTACTGGCTCTTGAAATCTACAGATGCAGCATTTTAGACATTGGATGAAAGGTTTAGCACTGGTTAACATTTTTTGAAAGATAAAAAGTATATTTTATACACAACTATATAGATCAGACCAATGTGAGGGACAAATGAGGAGGCAAGGGGGACTTTGTTCCAAATCAGGGATGGTCCCTTGAAACCAGGGACAGTTGGGAGCTTTGGTTATACCATAACCGGAATAAATTAGATCCTTGACAGGAATACAGGCCAACTGGTGTTGCACAAAAGCCTTCTCTACCCAATAACCTCCTTTTTCTGACTTGGGCATGTGTGAGCGCTGGACTGCTAAAACTTTGATGAGACAGACTCATATTGAGAGGCTGAGATGGTAAAGGATGAGGGTTTCCTTAGCTTCATGCATAAATAACAGTAGAGAAGACAAGTGAAGGTCTTGCCTACAGCAACCAGATTACATTGAGCAGCTGGTATCAAGAAGCACATCTTACCCACCACCCTTCCATTACTCTAGTTTTTTTCATATGCATGATGAAAACTGCGCTATTAAACTATTCATTGGGGTTGATTTACAGAAGGAAAATAGGTTGTTCAGTTTCCAGGAGATGTTGCACTTTGTAGGGGAATTGTCCTCAGAGCTTAGTAAATGGGCTGAAATGTCAATTTGCAAACAATACCCCATCACATGCAAGGAAAAATCCCAGCAAAAAACACAGCACTTTTGCTTGCACATGATTGGATAATGTAAATAAGCAGAGCTTTACCCAATTCTCTAAGCTCTGAGGAAAATTTTTAATGTGAACATCCTATTTACCCTTAGTAAATCAACCCCACTGGGTTTAATGTATATACTCTACAAAACTTTACCTTCCAGTGTATTTTTCCTGCCACTCCTAATCTTCAACTTTTCTCTGTAAAAGGTAGTTCAGCCCTTTCTTCCATTGAGAAGAGTGCCCTTTTCATGTCGGCTTGTCCTGTAGTGTGTTCCTTCTTGTGGACGGTAAACATGCATTACAACGCAGCCTGGATAAACTCCGGCCTGTAAGCTCTTCTCTGGGGGCTTAGTATCTTCTGTGGTCTGTACTCCAGTTTGATGCTGGCATGGAGTCTGTGTGCTCATCTTTTATTCAATGTTTACTGCAATGCACATGCTGAAGTCTCATCAGTGGCCCCTAGCAATGCCACTTAACAGCCCCCCACACAGAACTGCTCCAGTGTGTTCCCGCCTTGTGGTAATCATCTGGTTTTCAAATGTATGTAGCAAACCGTAAAATTCACAGTTGTACATTCCTCGGCTTTTTGACAGGACGCCTTGTTCAAGCTATTTTTCCACACTGTCGCTTGTATTTATTCTGCTAGCTTGAATTCCTAATCTCCTTTCTTTGCTGACTGATCTAGAAAGAGATCAATATCTTTTTATTGATTTCCTTAGAAAACAACATTCATAATTTATAACGTATGCATTATTTTCTGCCCTATACGTTTAATGATGTTATAATTATACAGTCAGGTCCATAAATATTGGGACATTGACACAATTCTAATCTTTTTGGCTCTATACACCATCACGATGGATTTCAGTTGAAACGAACAAGATGTGCTTTAACTGCAGACTTTCAGCTTTAATTTGAGGGTATTTACATCCAAATCAGGTGAACGGTGTAGGAATTACAATAGTTTGTATATGTGCCTCCCACTTTTTAAGGGACCAAAAGTAATGGGACAGATTAACAATCATCCATCAAACTTTCCCTTTTATAGTAGTTAGTCTCAAATCCTTTGTAGTCAAATACAGCCTGAAGTCTGGAACGCATAGACATCACCAGACGCTGGGTTTCATCCCTGGTGATGCTCTGCCAGGCCTCTTCTGCAACTGTCTTCAGTTCCTGCTTGTTCTTGGGGCATTTTCCCTTCAGTTTTGTCTTCAGCAAGTGAAATGCATGCCCAATCGGATTCAGGTCAGGTGATTGACTTGGCCATTGCATAACATTCCACTTATTTCCCTTAAAAAAACTCTTTGGTTGCTTTCTCAGTATGCTTCGGGTCATTGTCCACCTGCACTGTGAAGCACCGTCCAATGAGTTCTGAAGCATTTTGCTGAATATGAGCAGATAATATTGCCCGAAACACTTTAGAATTCATCCTGCTGCTTTTGACAGCAGTCACATCATCAATCAATACAAGAGAACCAGTCATTGGCAGCCATACATTCCCACGCCATGACACTATCACCACCATGCTTCACTTATGAGGTGGTATGCTTTGGATCATGAGCAGTTCCTTTCCTTCTCCATACTCTTCTCTTCCCATCACTCTGGTACAAGTTGATCTTGGTCTCATCTGTCCATAGGATGTTGTTCCAGAACTGTGAAGGCTTTTTTAGATGTTGTTTGGCAAACTAATCTGGCCTTCCTGTTTTTGAGGCTCACCAATGGTTTACATCTTGTGGTGAACCCTGTATTTATTCTGGTGAAGTCTTCTCTTGATTGTTGACTTTGACACACATACACCTACCTCCTGGAGAGTGTTCTTGATCTGGCCAACTGTTGTGAAGGGTGTTTTCTTCACCAGGGAAAAAATTCTTTGGTCATCCACCACAGTTGTTTTCCGTGGTCTTCCGGGTCTTTTGGTGTTGCTGAGCTCACCGTTGCGTTCTTTCTTTTAAAGGATGTTCCAAACAGTTGATTTGGCCACACCTAATGTTTTTGCTATCTTTCTGATGGGTTTGTTTTGTTTTTTCAGCCTAATGATGGCTTGCTTCACTGATAGTGACAGCTCTTTGGATCTCATATTGAGAGTTGGCAGCAACAGATTCCAAATGCAAGTAGCACACTTGAAATGAACTCTAGACCTTTTATCTGCTCCTTGTAAATGGGATAATGAGGGAATAACACACACCTAGCCATGGAACAGCTGAGCAGCCAATTGTCCCATTACTTTTGGCCCCTAAAAAGTGGGAGGCATGTATACAAACTGTTGTAATTCCTACACTGTTCACCTGATTTGGATGTAAATACCCTCAAATTAAAGCTGAAAGTCTGCAGTTAAAGCACATCTTGTTCGTTGTTCGTTTCATTTCAAATCCATTGTGGTGGTGTATAGAGTCAAAAAGATTAGAATTGTGTCAATGTCCCAATATTTATGAACTTGACTGTATATCTAACATATGAAAGCAATAATTACTTTAAAAGTATTTCTTTGCACGGGTCAATTTGACTCCAACTCTATGGGCTAATTTTAAAAAACTAGGGGGAAAAAAAAAAAACTTGTGCAAAATAAAAGGAAATGCCTATAGCAACCAATTTGTTTTCACCATTCAAATCAAACAATCTGATTGTTGTAAGTAACTGCACTAGATTTTGTAAATCAGCTAGAGCACATATTTCAAACACAAGGCCCACAGGCCAAATCTGACCGACCAGGCCATTTAATGTGGCCCACACACCTCTCCTGTAGCTGCTGCACCCCCCTCGTCTCTGCCCCACCTTGTCTCAGAGGTCAGCAGCAGAGAGGATGGCAAAACGCCTCTGCCAGATCCTACACTTCTCCGTACAGTCACAGAGAGAGGCTTGTCTCTGCCCTCTCATCTCAGCAGTTGGTAGCAAAGGAGGAGGACAGAATTCCTCCTACAGATTCTGTGCCTCTCTGCCTACCCTGGTTTCAGCATTCAGCAGACTCCGGTAGCTGACTCCAGCCCTCCCTCTGGTCCTCCTCCAGAACCTGCATTTTGTTTCCCAGCTCGGGCCCCCAACTGCTTCCCGGAATCAGCACAAGGTAAGAGGGGTGCACTGTGATGTAAGGGAGGGTGGGGGACCTTTGATTTCTGATGGTGGGGCTCTTGCGGTCTAATGTAAGTGGGGTGGGTGCTCTGGACATCTGCTTATAATTATGAGAATAATACAATTCTATTTCAGGAAGGTCACACACCACTGGTATCATCTACAAGAAACTTTATTGGAGACTGCTTGGACAGAACAACATGGCAGAACCATGTTGTCTCTGCGTTACTCCTTTTCAGACTTGCATCATCACACCACAGTGTCAGTGGGTTCCGCGCTGGTCTGCACCTGTCCTTCAAAGCTTAAGTCTTACGTTTTTAATAAATAACTAAATTACAGTAATATGCAGAGACAATTATTTATCATGATCAAGAATAGATACATTTATATAGTCTTGCAGATACAATTGGCCCTTTGAGGGAAACTATAATGCTGATGCGGCCCGTGATTAAATTGAGTTTGACACCACTGATCTAGAGTACAGCGTTAAAGAATACATATTCAGTGAGTTTATTTGTATAATGGTGTTAAAAGATCTTCATACAAAAGGACAGACTAATGTATTGTTGGGTAAAAAGCTATTTTTCTGTGTACAATAATTCATTTTTCAATGCAAGGCATGAGAAAATTTTACAAAATAAAAAGTTAGTAACACAAATTCCCAAATACACACTGGGCATGGATAATTAACCATCAGCACAGACTCTTGTGCAATTTCAAAGCTCTAGAGCAGGCATCACTAAATGGCGGACTGCAGTCCAAATGCAGACCGAATGACAGTCCCACCCGGACCGCCAAAGTCACACCACTTAGGAACCCGGACTCTTTCAGTCTTGCCTGACTGCCCTGTAGGTCCCGCTCCTGTTTGTTATAACCAGCTGCCACGTGGCAGAAGATGGGAGAGGCGGCAGGCTGGGAGGTCCTAGGGCAGGAACTGCAAGCAGGTGATTGGTTGTTAGGACACTGGGCAGTCCTACCTTATACAGGGCAGGTCCTAGCAACCTGCCCTGTATAAGGTAGGGCTGCGTGTGTGGCTGTAAACACTACTGTGAAAGGGAAGGAGGTGTGAGGAAACTGTTGTGAAGAGGAGGTGAATGGGTCTAAGCATACTGCTGTGAATGGGGCTAAGGACCCTGCTATGAAAGGGGCTATGGACATTGCTATCAAGGGGGTAAAGGACACTGCTATGAAGGGGGTGAAGGGGGCTAAGGACACTGCTTTGAAGGGGGTGAAGAGGGCTAAGGACACTGCTATAAAGGGGGCTACAGACACTGCTATGAGGGGGGATGAAGGGGGCTAAGGACACTGCTATGAAGGTGGCTACAGCACTCCTATGAAGAGGGTTAAAGGGGTTCAGGGACACTGCTATAAAAGGGGGGGTGAAGGGGGCTAAGGACACTGCTATGAATGGGGCTGTGGACACTGCTATGAAGGAAGGGTGAAAGGGGCTGAGGACATTGCTATTAAAGGGTGAGGGTTTTTGCCATAAAGGTGGGTGGTGTGTGTGTGAGGGGGGGGGGGATGTGATGTAAAGTGGGGGAAAGTGTGATGTAAAGTGGGGTAAAAGGGGGGAATGTGATTTAAAGTGGGGGAAACGATGATGTGGGGCAGGACTCTGACCTAAAAGGGGGCCTGTGATGTGGTGGGGGAAACTATGACACAAAGGGGGGCTTGTGATGTAAAGGAGGGCTGTGTTTTGGGGGTCAACTGTGATGTGAAGGGAGACTTTGATGTGAAGGGGGACTGAGGACATTGGTGTAAGAAGGGAACTGTGATATAAATATGGGGGGCTGTGATGTGTCGTCGCACAAACATGCGATTCGGATCCCTGCTGGAAGAAAATTTTACTGATCGGACCTCCATGAATTTTAAGTCAATACCCCTGTTCTACAGTAGAAAAAAGTATTTTTCCTAACAAATTCATTCAAGACCGTGTTGCAAAAAATGAATATACCCCAATGAAAGTCTTAGGAGCAAAGCTAAATTTTAGACAACAAAATCCTAATTAACAAGAATTCAACTAGAGGTGAGTCTAATTATTCATTAAACAGGTGTCCAGCAGACAGTTGATTATAAAAGGGCGTTACTTACCAACAAAAAAAACCCTTCCCATTTCATGTTTTCATGCCAGTAATGGCACTACATGGAAGAGAAATGTCACAAGGCCTGAGAAAGAAAATAATTTCTTTACACAAGAAAGGTGAAGGCTACAAGAAGGTCTGACTGATAAGTAAAGCTTTTCTGAATACTGTAGCAAAAGTGATACAAAATATATTAACGATGGAACTGCAACCACCTCACAGAGATGTCCAGGCTGTCCACTGAAGTTAACACCTTGACAGGAGCATCTTCTGATGAGAAGGGTTGAAGAAAATCGCCATGCAAGTCCTCTGCATTTCGCTAAAGAAGTAGAAAGCCAAACTGGGGCGATTTTTTTCCCGTGACACAATACGGCGTACATTGCAGAGGAATGGCATGCGTGGGTGTCATCCATGAAGGAAGTTTCTCCTAAAGCCCATTCACAAAAAAGCCTGCCTAGAATTTGTCAGGGCCCATGCTGAAAAAGAAGACTACTGGGACTCTGTACTCTGCAGTGATGAAACCAAGATAAAAGTTTTTGGAACTGATGGATTCAAAACAGTATGGAATTGCAAAGGTGAGAAGTACAAAGAAAAATGCATGGTGCCTACAGTGAAGTGCACGAGTGTATGAGTGCTGATGGTTTCGGGGAGCTGCATTTCAATAATTGGCATCATGGATTCACAGATGTACTGCTGTATATTGAAAGAGAGGATGCTAGCATCACTCCGTGCCCTTCGTAGTCGTGAACTTTTCAACGATCCAACACATATCTAAGGCCACTGTTGCATTTCTGACAAACAGGGTGAAAATGAATCATTGGCCAAGTATGTCTCCTGATCTGAACCCAATCAAACACCTATGAGGAATTCTGAAGAGACAAGTTGAACATCAGTCTCCGTCCAGCATCCAGGCTCTAAAAGAGGTGCTGTCCTTACAAATCATGGAGGTCAGACAAAATACTAGATGTTGTAGTTTTTGTTGTGAGGTGTATTCATTTATGCATCAACTAATTTGAGTAAAACTGAAGATTTTGTAATCTAATTTATATTATTAACCTACTTTCATGTAATGAGCTAAACAAATGTTCTAGAACACTCAGTTTTGTAAAAATTTTGGAAATTGTTCTTGTGTTCATTGAGATATTGATTAAAATCTTACTTTTCAAAAGGGGTTTAACATTTAAGCACTGTAGCTAAAATAAAATACAACATAAGAGCTTAAAATATAATAACCTGGAGTTCCAATAGTAATAGACTGGATTATGTATTATAACATTAGGTAATTGTTTCATTAGAGTAGAACTATACACGACTAACCTATGCTTCATTTGAAATATATATTTTAGATAAATTACCATTACATTCATTCAGATTAGTGAGGATTGTTAAAGTGGGAGTAAAATCCCATGCATAATCTGTTTATACAGGTAAGCCTATAATAAGGGTTACCTATAGGTACTGTAAATATCTTCTAAACGTGCCCTGTTTAGGAGATATTTACAGTACATGCTGCCGGTTATGTCACCGGCGCATGCGCTCTGAAGGAACGGCCACCCGGGCCGTTCCTTCAGAGTCCTGTGCTGTAAATTGCGTAAATTGTGGCTCAAGCCCATATGCGCGGGAGTGATGTTATTGTGGCTCCTGCCACTCACACAGCCAGAGTCCACAAACCCGGAAGAAAGACGGGTGAAGATGGATGCATTGTCAGCGGTGACAGCTTGCAGCTCGCAGTTAAGTTTCACATAATGTGCTAGTATGCAATGCATTCCAGCACATTATGGCTTTACCTTGCAGCTAACTTTTAATAAACAGATATTTACCTGTCCCAGGATCCAGCGCTTTGCTCACCCGAGGGGGCGCCAAGGACTGTCTTCGGTCCCCAGCACCGGCATCCTAACTGTGGGCAGCCGGCTGTGACAACTTGCAGCTTTACAGATGGCTGCCCACTGCGCATGCGTGACCTGTGCATTGTGAATGGTTCCGCAGTCTTCTGGGACCTGTGACATGTCCCTAAAGACTGCAGGAAGGGAGAGGGGCTAGAGAACTTCCCCTTGGATCGCCTAGGCAGAACCAGGTACCGGCACCCTGAAACAGGCTGGCTTTTTACCTTTTTTACCTGAAGTGCTTCAATAAAACTCTTAAATCCAACCTCAGTTGTGACTCACTTCTATATCAGGCATACCTCTAAACTTGTTCTAGACCTTACGACGGATTACTATAGTTTAACAGCTTTTTCTGATTATCTAAACCTGAACAGGCAGGTATTGAAAAAAAGAAAAAAAAAAGTAAACAATTTAATGCAGTTATGTTTACAATAAAAATGATTCAGCCTATTTTTAAATATAACTAGTACACTAAATTTGATCTGGCATCAGCCTACAGGAATCCCCTAAATTACAGATCACTTAGGAGATGGAGGAGCAGCAATAATGTGCCACATCAACGTGCTGATAAGGTATATACTGTCAAGATGACAGAGGAATGATCTGATCAGTCTGCTGCTTGTCCTTCACTGTCCAATCACAGGCTTTGGCTGGAGAATCGATATGTTGTTTGGCAGGACTGTGTAAACCCCTGGACTGCGTGGACAGAAATACAAATCTTTTAGCAGAGGGAATAGGTACTACGTATATATATATTTCAAATGTGTATTTAGCGGTTTGCCCAGAGTTTGACTTTACAACTGAGAAAGAGACTACCATATATCACATTTTAAATACAGTGTAAAGAATTTACAAAAACTGGATCAGACAAAATCTGGAGCAGATGTGTTAGGCAACCAACTTCTTGCTTTCATTTTCAAAGCTTAAAGTGGTTGTTAAAGCGGAGTTCCACCCAAAAATCGAACTTCCGCTTTAACGGAGGTGACCCCCCCTGACATGACACATTTGGCATGTCATTTTTTTGGGGGGAGAGCCGGTACCCTCTTTTCAGAGGGTCCCAGCTCCCACTTCCACCCGGCGCACCGCGGCACCGGAAGGGAGTTCACCTCTCCCCCCTCCCTCTCGGCAATTATCTGGAACAGATGATTGCCCAGCCAGTCACGGTGCGCAGCGTGGCTCACGCATACACAGTGGGTGCCTGACTGTGAAGTCACAGCCAGGCGCCACAGTTACAATGCCGGCGCTGCAGAGAGGAGGGGGAGACGAGCGGGGCTTCGTTCCCCCGCATCACTGGACCCTGGGTCAGGTAAGTGTCCAATTATTAAAAGTCAGCAGCTGCAGTATTTGTAGCTGCTGACTTTTAATTTATTTATAATAATAATATTATATTAATTAATTCCGCTTTAAGTCAATATATCATATGTGTACCATACCATCGGTTATATAAAGCTATGTGTCCCAGTGCTTGTGCTGTATTAAAAAGATGCAAATTTCTACCTCATCTTAGAGCGCTCGTATGACTCCTCGGCTCTCTCCTCTTCCCGGCTGACAGCTATAGCGGGAGGGTCCAAGAACTCCCGCTAATGGCAGCAGGGGAGGAGGGGAGGAGAGGAGGAGAGGAGCAGAGAGACCAGCAGTCATGTGAGCGTAGGGAGACGCTCTGATAGAAGGTAGAAATCTGCATAGTTTTTATACAGCACAGGCACTGGGACACATATGGTTACATAACAGATGGGATGGTATACAGTGCCTAGAAAAAGTATTCATACCCCTTGAAATTTTCCACATTTTGTCATGTAAAAACGTATATGTATTTCATTGGGATTTTATTTAATAGACCAACACAAAGTGGCACATAATTGTGAAGTAGAAGGAAAATAATAAATGATTTTCAAAATTGTTTCACAAATATATATCTTAAAAGTGTGGCATTCATTTGTATTCAGCCCTGTTTACTCTGATACCCCTAACTAAAATCTAGTGTCTTCAGACGTCACCTAATTAGTAAATAGAGTCCACCTGTGTGTAATTTAATCTCAGTATAAATACAGCTGTTCTGTGAAGCCTTCAGAGGTATGTTAGAGAACCTTAGTAAACAAACAGCATCATGAAGGCCAAGAAACACACCCCAGACAGGTCAGGAATAAAGTTGAAGGGAGAAGTTTAACCACTTCAGCCCCGGAAGGATTTACCCCCTTCCTGACCAGAGCATTTTTTTGCGATTCGGCACTGGGTTTAGCTGACAACTGCGCGGTCGTGCGACGTTGTACCCAAACAAAATTTATGTCCTTTTTTTTCCCACAAATAGTGCTTTCTTTTGGTGGTATTTGATCACCTCTGCGGTTTTTATTTTTTGCGCTATAAACAAAAAAAAAAAAAGGCAATTTTGAAAAAAAAAAAAAAGCAATGTTTTTTACTTTTTGCTATAATAAATATCCCCCAAAAATATATAAAAAAAAAACGAATTGCTTCCGCAGTTTAGGCAGATATGTATTCTTCTACATATTTTTTGAAAAAAAAAAAAAATTTGCAATAAGTGTATATTGATTGGTTTGTGCAAAAGTTATAGCGTCTACAAGATAGGGGATAGATTTATGGCATTTTTATTATTATTATTTTTTTACTAGTAATGGTGGCGATCTGCGATTTTTCATCGGGACTGCGACATTATGGCGGACAGGGAACAGACTCTTCGGATCAGCAGCACACCCACACAGAAAGTAAAAGATAAAGTCTTTATTGAAGCATAAATATTAAAAGCACTGGATGGGTACAGGCAGGGGAAAAGCAGGTAGGTTGACATGTTTCACACTATAGAAGTGCTTTGTCAAAACCACAGAATTATGGCGGACAGATCGGACACTTTTGACACTATTTTGGGACCACTGACATTTATACAGAGATCAGAGCTACAAATAGCCACTGATTACTGTATAAATGACACTGGCAGGGAAGGGGTTAAACACTAGAGGGCGATCAAGGGGTCAAGTGTGCTCCCTGGATGTGTTCTAACTGTAGGGGGGATGGGCTCACTACAACATGACAGAGATCACTGCTCCCGATGACAGGGAGCAGTAGATCCCTGTCATGTTGCTAGGCAGAACAGGGAAATGCTTTGTTTACATAGGCATCTCCCCGTTCTGCCTCTCCTCGCCGCAACTGCTGGCCGCCGCGTGGGCACGCTCCCGCTGCACCGGCACGCACGCATGCCCGCTAGCCGTCAATTTCAGAGAGACGTACGTAAATCAGCGTGCTGCGGTCGGCAAGTGGTTAAATCAAGGTTAGGTTATAAAAAAATATCCAAAGCTTTGAACATCTCACAGAGCACTTGTTCAATCCATCATCCGAAAATTGAAAGAGTATGACACAACTGCAAACCTCCCAAGACATGGCCGTCCACCTAAACTGACAGGCCAGGCAAGGAGAGCATTAATCAGAGAAGCAGCCAAGAGGTCCATGGTAAGTCTGGAGGAGCTGCAGAAATCCACAGCTAAGGTGGGAGAATCTGTCCACAGGACAACTATTAGTCGTGCACTCCACAAATCCTGCCTTTGTGGAAGAGTGGCACGAAGAAAGCCATGTTGAAAGAAAGCCAAAAGAAGTCCTGTTTGCAAGAAGCCATGTGGGGGACACAGCAAACATGTGGAAGAAGGTGCTCTGGTCAGATGAGACCAAAATTGAACTTTTTTACCTAAAAGCAAAACACTATGTGTGGCAGAAAGCGAACACAGCACATCACCCTGAACACACCATCCCCACTGTGAAACATGGTGGTGGCAGCATCATGTATTGGGGATGCTTTTCTTCAGCAGGGACAGAGAAGCTGGTCAGAGTTGATGTGAAGATGGATGGAGCCAAATACAGGGCAATCTTAGAAAAAACCCGGTCAGAGTCTGCAAAAGACTTGACACTGGGGCGGAGGTTCACATTCCAGCAGAACAATGACCCTAAACATCCAGCCAGAGCTACAATTGAATGGTTTAGATCAAAGCATATTCATGTGTTTGAATGGCCCAGTCAAAGTCCAGACCTAAATCCGACTGAGAATCTGTGGCAAGACTTGAAAATTGCTGTTCACAGACGCTCTTCATCCAATCTGACATAGCTTAAGCTATTTTGCAAAGAAGAATGGGCAAAAAATTTACAAAGCTGGTAGAGACATCCCCAAAAAGACTTGCAGCTGTAATTGCAGTGAAAGGTGGTTCTACAATGTATTGACTCAGGGGGCTGAATACAAATGCACGCCACACTTTTCACATATTAATTTGTAAAAGATTTTGAAAACCATTTATCATTTTTGTTCCACTTCACAATTATGTGCCACTTTGTGTTGATCTATCACATAAAATCCCAATAAAATACATTTATGTTTTTGGTTGTAACATGACAAAATGTGGAAGATTTTAAGGGGTATGAATACTTTTTCAAGACACTGTACATATAATATAGTTTTTGTTTAGCAGCAGTAGCGGAGGGGCGGGGAGTGTCTCGAGCTGACAGGCAGGAGGGGGGGGGGGGGGGGGGGTTGGAGAGCAGAAAGGAGAGCTGCGGATGATGGAGGCACATAAACTGACCACAGTGTCAGGGCTCAGCAGCAATGATAAACCATGGTCAGTTTACAGGGGGGAGGGCAGAACCATGCAGGATCAGCCAGGTATTTCAGGTAATACAGGGGGCCAAATGACACAGCACAAGCACTGTGCTGTTATTCATGCTTTAAGGCAGGGGTGTCAAACTGAATTTCATTATGGGCCGTATCAGCATTATGGTAGCACTCAAAGGGCCGGTTGTATCTGGAAGATTAGATGTTCAGAGCATCCCACCCCCCTTACATCAGAAGTCAAGAGTCCCCCCCACCATCAGAGGTCAAGAGTCCAGACCATCCCTTACATCCCCAGTGCACACCCCCTACCTTGTGCTACTGTGGGGAAGAAGCTGGGGGGAGAGCTGGGAAGCAGAAAATGAAGGGTCTGGGGGAAGACCAGAGAAGGGCAGGAGTAAGCTGCTGCAGTCTGCTGAATGCTGAGACCAGGGGAGGCAGAGACAAGGGGGTGCTGCAAATGCACAGATAGGCACATGATCTGTAGGAGTTCTGTACTCCTCTCTGCTGCTGAGATGGGAGCGCAGAGACAAGCCTCTCCATGGCTGCATAAGGGTGGTACCGCAGCTGCAGGAAAGGTGCGAGGGCCATATCAAATGGCCCGAAGGGCTGAATTTGGCCCACGGGCCTTGTGTTTGACACATGTGCATTAAGGGAACAGGATCTTTTTGTTTTTTGGGGTAACGAACACTTTAATTGAAAAAGCTGAGGCTAGAAGCTGATTGGTTAGTATGCGGAGCTACTCCAGATTCTGTCTGCTCCAGTATCTCCAGAGGCTGGTAGTTCTCTCATATTAAGCAGAATTACCCAGCCAAATCAAATAGTAGCTCCATCAAGACTATCGAACAGACAATCAATGGAGAGTAAGAATATGCAATCACAAGTCAGGGGTATACATTTATAAACCTTTCTCCTCTAATAATGAATCATGTGGACACTCCTCCAGGAGTATAGAAAGATAGCATAATACCAAAGCACATTTGCTAAGGTGTCCAGAAAACATGTATAAACCCAAAAATGAAAATGTAATATATTGCAGCATACCCATCCTTAGATGTGGTGGCTGCATTTGTTTTCATTTTTCAGGCTAAGAACAGGATCTTTACCCTTTATTTGTACCCGGTGATTGTAACACACTTCCTGTCCTAGGATCACAATGCTCACTTACTATACTGTATCTATAGAGGAGCAATGTTGTCAGCCCAAGGGTTTTTGTGGTTTGTAAAAGATAACTGGAAAAAATGATAACATTGTTTGAAATGTCAATTCAGTAGACAGGACGTTCCACGAACACTGGAATTCAACAGCATCACTGGGTATTAAGCCCCGGTTCACACAGGGGCGACTTGTCAGGCGACTAAGTCGCGTCCCGTTCTGTACTACGGAACTGTTCTAAAAGAAGCGACACAAGTCGCTCCAACTTAGAAAAAGGTTCCTGTACTATTTTTAGGGCGGCTTCAGGCGACTTGCATTGACTTCTATACAGAAGTCGTTTGCAAGTCGCCGCTGAAGTCGTGTGCAGGTCGCCTCTGTGAGTCGGCCTGCAAGTCGTGTTGCCCCTGTGTGAACCGGCAGTAAATGTGCTTAGCCTGAAAAAAAAACAAAAACAAAAAAAAAAAAAACAAATGCAGCTGGTGTGCAGCAATATATGATTTTTTTGGATTTGGATAATCTTTAAAGAAAAATTAAAAAAAAACAATGTAAAATGTTCATATGACCACTAGAAGGCACTGATAAAGTCATTTTTTCCCTAAAGCTGGCCAAACACTTATGTTTTTTTTGTTCAGTCCGTGGCCTGTACAGATTATTCCCATGTTAAACAGCATGAATGGAAGAATCTCCCTTACCAGCTATTGTATTCAGACAGGCGGCTCCAGTGAGCCATGTATGGCAGCTTAAAGTGGTTGTAAACACCCCTGACCTATTTTTACATATAGCTAAGCCTATAATAAGGCTTACCTATATGTACTGAAAATATCTCCTAAACCTTGTAGTGGGCTGAAGATGTCATTGGCGCATGCGCAGTGAAGAAACGGCCCTTTCTTCCCCAGAGTGTGCCATGACTGGCGGCTCCCAAGCATGCGATGTCACGTGACTCCGGCCAGTCACAGAGCCGGAGTCCGCGGTCCCGGAAGGAAGAGGGGCGAAGATGGATGCTTCCACCAGCGGGGACATCGCGGGCTTTGTTTGCAGGTAAGTGCCACATAATGGGCTGATATGCGATGCATACTAGCCCATTATGCTTTTACTTTTCAGGGGAATATAGAGAGGATGTAAAACCCATTAGGATTTACTTCCTCTTTAAGTAAGACACTCTTTTTACTAGCTCTGAAAGTTAAACCATAGGGCTTATGTAATAGAATGGAAAATCTTAAGCATTTGAGCTGGATTGGGCAAACATTACTTTTGACACTTACTACCGTACTTACTTTTTTACTTATTACTTACTTTACTTATTGACATTGTTTTATTTTTATTATTTTTTTTTTTTTTTTTAATTATTATTATTATTATTATTACTTTTACTTGCTACTCACTGAATTTAGTATACATTCCTGTTTTTGTTTAGTCCATAATGTTTTTCCAGACTGGGTGGATACTTGGCAATGCTTACCTACTATACCTCTCGACAGATTTCTCCATTGCATTTCTGAATTGACAGACATTTATTTATCTATTATAATTTCTGACAGGCAAGTATTCCACAGAACATTTGTAAATGTTCATTTAAAGCCTTCTTCCCTGGTGATAAATGTACAATTTTGGATTTTCTACCACATTTTATCCCAGTGACAACGATCGCCGGGACAACTAGTGAGGGTGAATTGCCTAGGCAGAAACAGAGACAATAAAAAAATGCAGTTTTAACTCTTCTCTACGTATCTATCCCCTTTCCAAACAAGAAAAAGGTTTTGGCCTCAAGATACAAAAACAAAATTTGCCAGGGTCTTTTAGTAGAAAATAATTTAATTCTCTTCTGCCAAAAACTTTTACTTTTGCTAGCTTTTTTTTAAAATATATGCACACACACACAGACTGCAGTGCATGCGCAGTACAGTATACAGTACCATCACCCTACAGATGCAGGGAATAGAGCCGAGTGCCAAGATGATGTAACTGCAGCATGCAGGAGTTATTTTATCAGTACCTGCCCAAAGGGTGCAGCAAGAAGACTGTGAACCCAGAAGAAGAAGAAGAAGAAAAGGACATGGAACCAGCAGGAATGGAGTGGGTGAGGAGAGCACAGACCCCACAGCACTGGGCAATATCCCACCCAGAGGTAAGTGTGCCATAATATGTAAGTCTGTTGTACAAACGTGCATATTATGGTAAATGCTGCCACGCTTCTGTTTTAACAGAAGAACAATATATGGCATAACATGTTCTGCTTTTGATATTGGCTAATAATTGCATTTATGCCAGTAATTCCTGGAAGAGCAGGTTTCTGCCAAACAAGCTCCGGAGTGCCAATTAGTATCAGAGATTGATAGGATTGCCAGTGTTAATTGGTTTACCAATACTGGGCTTCTCTGGCCATGTTAGATAAAAGGAACAGTGCTTTGTATAAAAATCAATCTGCCCCCCAGGCTCCAACAGTTTTCCCAATTAAAGGACTCCTGAAACGCAAGTGGAGTAAATAACAATAAAGTGTTTGCAAAAAAAATCTATTTTTCATTAGGTTTGGCATCATGCTTCACCGCATATAGTTTTCTTAAGCAAATAATTTATTGTGAATCAGTTTCAAAAACTTTTCTGCCTGCAAAATTGGCCAGTAACAGCACTACCTTTTTCAGGCTGACAACTCAAAGCTTCTGCCTTGCACTTAGCAGCAGTGTTGTCGACCTGTCACGTACACACCTTCAGTTGGCCACTGGCCTGCCCAATCAGGTCTGTGCATGCCTTCTGCAAAGTTGACAGGCAGCCCAACATCCATGTAAAGGAGTGATAATGTAAAACACACTGAACAACAGATTTTGAAGTTTACATACACTTGAAGGTTACTTTCACACTGTGGCCGTTCGTTTTAGTGGTGCTTTTCACCCGCTAGCGGGGCGCTTTTAATCCCCGCTAGCAGCAGTGTTGTGGCTCTTCAGAAGCGCTGTCTATTCATTTCAATGGGCAGGGCGTTTGTACACAGCGCTCCCAAACCGCCCCAAAGATGCTGCTTGAAGGACTTTTTCTAACGTACCGCCCCAGTGTGAAAGCACTCGGGCTTTCACATTGGGGCAGCATGGGAGGCAGTTTTCAGGAGCTTTACAGGTGCTATTTCTAGCACTAAAATAGCCTGAAAACTGCCTCAGTGTGAAAGGGGTCTAATATTATAAGTGTAATTTATAATATATATTATAGGTATAATTTGTTTTAGGTGTAAATTAAAAAGGAAATTATTGCTAAGGTGTATCTGTGTTAGGGGCCAACTAGGGTAAAGTTCATCCAAATCTGAAATATCATATGCCTAGGAGAGGACTGCTCCCAAATTAGCTTTCCTGGCGTCATTGTCCAGCTACCACATGATGCTAACTTGCGTTGTGTAAAGTCAGCCGATTAAAAATAATGCACAGGAACAGACAAAAAAAATAGACATGCAGTTACCGTGCATTGTGTTGCATAGGAATGCATGAGTGTTGGAGCTGCATTGCCTTTATGGCAAAATGAATGGCACAAAAACATGCTAACGCACATAGCACGCATCGCCAAGCAGTGTGGTGAGAGGGTGACAACAGCTCTGACAACAGTTGGTGCAATTATTCGCAAATGGAAGAAACAAAAAAATAACTGTCAATCACCCTCAGTCTTGGGGCTCCATGCAAGATCTCACCTTGTGGAGTTTCAATGATCATAAGAACAGTGAGGAATCAGCCCAGAACTACACAGGAGAATCTTGTCAATGATCTTAAGGCAGCTGGGATCAAAACAATTGGTAACACACTACCCCGTGAAGGACTGAAATTCTGCAGCGCCCACAAGGTCCCCCCTGCTCAAGAAAGCACATGTACAGGTCCGTCTGAAGTTTGCTAATGAACATCTGAATGATTCAGAGGAGAACTGGGTGAAAGTGTTGTGGTCAGATGAAACCAAAATCGAGCTCTCTGGCATCAACTTGACTCGCCGTGTTTGGAGGAGGAGAAATGCTACCTATGACCCCAAGAACACCATTACCACTGTCAAACACGGAGGTGGAAACATTATGCTTTGGGGGTGTTTTTCTGCTAAAGGGACAGGACAACACCAGCGCAGTAAAGGGACCATGTACCATTAAATCTTAGGTGAAAACCTCCTTCCCTCAGCCAGGGCATTGAAAATGGGTTGAGGGAGGGTAGTCCAGCATGACAATGACCCAAAAAACACAGCCAAGGCAACAAAGAAGTGTCTCAAGAAGAAGCACATTAAGGTCATGGAGTGGCTTAGCCAGTCTCCAGACCTTAATCTCATAGAAAATATGTGGAGGAAGCTGAAGGTTCGAGTTATCAAACGTCAGCCTCGAAACCTTAATGCCTTGGAGAGGATGTGCAAAGAAGAGTGGGACAAAATCCCTCCTGAGATGTGTGCAAACCTGGTGGCCAACTACAAGAAACGTCTGACCTCTGTGATTGCCAACAAGGGTTTTACCACCAAGTACCAAGTCATGTTTTGGGAAGGGGTCAAATATTTCTTTCACTCATTAAAATACAAATCAATTTATAACTTTTTTTAAATGAGTTTTTCTGGATATTTTTGTTGTTATTCTGTCTCACAATGTTAAAATAAACCTACCATTAAAATTATAGACTGATCATTTCAGTGTCAGTGGGCAAACGTACAAAAACAGCAGGGGATCAAATACCTTTTTCCTTCCCTGTACATTGTTTTTACTGAACCCTTATATAATATATGAAGCCAGCTCTAAGTGCCTAAATTTTATATCTGCAGCAGTTTTTTTTTTTATTATTTTAAGGACATTTTAAGGGGAAAAGTCAAAACATTTTAAGGTTTGCTTGGATATTTAAAGTGACTGTAATTTTACTAAGCCAAGAGAGCATAACAAAAACATTAGACATTTAACATTAACATTAAAAAACAAGTATGATCCTTCTAAGCGCCATATTAGGTCCACTATAGACTACACTGAAGATAACCACAGCAATGATAAAGAATAGGAAACAATTTATATACAATAAATATTTAGCAGCTGAAACTGATTTTAAGATTACAACAACTTGCTGCAATAAATGATATTATGAGATATTAAAATTTTCAAATGTTCAAACATTTTATGAAGAAGTTGACATATAGAACAATTTACATTTCTGACAAGCTAAAACAAACAAAAAACAAACAGGCCTCATGGCAGAAAGGAAAAAAAAACATATTTGCTATTTGTGTTAGTGGAACAGGTCACTGTGAAGAATGATGGGCCCCATGGATGATCAATACTGGAAATGTACAATTCACGAGTCACCAGACACACCTAAAGCTGCTATGTATTAACTGATTTTCCCCAGCACAATTATAAGCGCAATGCTATTCTACTGCTGCCCCACCTTGTGACGTGTGATCAGTTTGAGGATGGGCAAAATAATTAGGTTACAAAAGGCAAGTTGCCTGTCTATGGATATCCTTCTATAAAAGCGCAAGGATTAATACAGGGAAGGGGCGATTGAAAAGAAGCATAGGCTCCATTCACACTAGTGCGATTTCAAATACATCTTGAATCGCATGACAATGGAAATCACATTTTTTTCAATGGTGCCCATTCACATCAATGCAGCGCAGCATGGAGCTATTTTGGAAAAGCTTCCTGTTCTACTCTGGTGCAATTCCAGCACGATTTTGGCCCCAAAAATGTGCAAACCACATCTGTGTTGCATCCAAGTTACACTACATAATGGCACTGAAAATTGGATCACAACAGAGTGTACCTAGTCTCATGCACATGTGCTTATGCAAATAAGCAGCATTTACACACATATCCACAATTTGTCTGCTCAAAAGCTCCTCTAGGAACTAATCTTTTGTGGGTTTTTTTCTGTCTGTAAACGCTTCTTTTCAAATATTTCTATAAACGCCTATGTGTGCATGGCCACATAGGTAACAGGGACATAGGGGCTTATAGGCCCCTTTCACACCGACAGACGGATTGGGTCCGCCTGTCAGTTTTTCGGACCATCCATTGCTCTCTATGGAGCGGTGGATGTCATTGGACATGTGTCTGTTGACACCTGCCGAAATCCGATCCGATCCTGCCCACTAAAAACAGACAGATGGGGATCTGTTCCCCATCTGTCTGGCGGATCAGATGACAGTTGGATGGAAACGGATAGGGGGTCTGTTTCCTTCTGACAGCCCTATAGAGAACAGCGGGCTGTGTCCCTGTCCATTCTGTATCAGTGGAGCGGACTTGGACCTGTCATCTGCCTGCTTAGTGGGGATCAGCAGAGAGATCCTCTGCTAAGCGGGCTGATCTGCTGGCGGACCCTGCTAGTGTGAAAGGGGCCTTACAGGCATAAAAAAAGCTGAACATCTGTATAAGCATCATTTTTAAAACTCTGTGTGCATGAAGTAAAAATGGAAAGAGACTTTGTAATTGTACAATTAATCGCTACAAGTATGTGGCAATCTTTAGACATTCAGGGTGCAAAAAAAAACCCTTAAGCCCCATACACACTATCAGATTTTCTGCTGATTTCCTTCAGATTTACTAAAACCATATAATATGAGGTCAAACATTAGGAGTTTCAATTTGTATGCAGTCAGGCAGGCCCTTCCACTACATGGTTTTGGTAAATCTGAAGACAAAAATCAGCAGAAAATCTGATAGTGTGTATGGGGCTTTAGGTTTATTTTTTGCACTCTGAATGTCTAAAGATTGCCACATACTCGTAGCGATTAATTGTACAATACAAATATGATTGTCTCCCTTTTTATGGAGAGAGCCCGAGTATATCATCAGACTGCAGTTGGATTGTTTTGGAAATGTTAGTCTGGTCATTTGTACATCTTAATGGAGATTAACTGAGATAGCCGTGGTAATCATTCTAGCCATCTTAGGCTGTGTGCTTTGGCCAATCAGAAACTTATCTGAGGCTCTGATCATTTACTACTTAGTAGTCACATCTGTCCTATGCATTGCCCATTTAGTAACAATAAATATGCCTGATGGCATATCAATCACTTGATTTCAGCTGTAGGGGCGAATCAGAGTCCAGGTGGAGTCACTGAGCGGCCCCCTCTGCCCTTTCTCGCTCACACTTTCATCAAGTTTACTCTTTTCAGAGGCAGTTGAGCAGCAGTTTGCAGGTGTTCAAGAGGCAATCTTTTTTCCGATCCCAAGGGGGATTCTGCATTGCAAAACTGCACCGCAATGCCAAGCAGTTGCCATGCTATTATGGCATGTTCCTGCCCCACCAACTTCAGAGGAGACATGCCAAGTTAAGTTTGCTGCACCGCAAAGTGAAGCAAAGTGGGTGACTGCAATGTGTAAGGACCCTAGCGGCCACCATATTATTATGTAGGTGAGTGGTTGAGAGACAGTAAAGCGCAGATCAAGCACCTGTTTTTTACTGCTCCTTTGCTGCCCATGTGAACTCAGCGTAACCTCATGTCACTGAGCTTCCTTAGCTGAGATCGCATAATCAAGGCCTAGGCATATGGTCACATGACCAGAACCTAAAACAGCATTACGTGCAGAACAGGTATTACAAAGCTTTTTTCTTTAATCTAGGTTTATTTTATTTGTTTATATTAAACTAATCCAGTTCGGATAACGTATTTCTCTATGTATACATTTAAATAATATTGCATAGCTAAGTGATAATGTATACTAAATATACGAATTCCTGCTGGGAGATGTACATCTAAGGGGTAATAGTATAGGACAGGCTATCTTAAGAATCATATGTGTTTCAGTAATAAATCTCTAGAGATATTTTTAAACGCTTGGAATCGGGGACAAAGCTGCTATTATTTAAAGCCTATGACTCATAACTTGTATTTATACAAAAGAAAGATGGCTCTTATTCTTAAGATAGAGTGTACATCAACATTTGTTTAGAAGTGATTTAAGGATTTGTTCCACCCAGCACTCCACATGTAGCTTCAATGGAATTTTAAACATACAATATCTAAATATCTAGAAAATTTAGAAATGTAAGCTTAGATTGTTGGCAACCTTAACATATTTGGGCCTGCCATTTTTTTAGCTACATTATTACAATATAAAGACCAACCCAGACCTACATTTTTTTTAATGTCCCCCTTTTACCACTTCAGCCCCAGAAAATTTTACCTACATCCTGACAAGGCCATTTTTTGCGATACGGCACTGCGTCACTTTAACTGACAATTGCGCGGTCGTGCGACGCTGTACCCAAATACAATTTTTTTTCCCCACAAATAGAACTTTCTTTTGGTGGTATTTGATCACCTCAGCGGTTTTTATTTTTTGCGCTATGAACAAAAAAAGGCCGACAATTCCGAAAAAAAAACAATATTTTTTACTTTCTGCTATAATACATACCCCCAAAAAATATGTAAAAAAACTAATTTCTTCATCAATTTAGGCCAATATGTATTCTGCTACATATTTTTGGTAAAAAAAAAAAATCCCAATAAGCGTAATATTGATTGGTTTGCGCAAAAGTTATAGTGTCTGTAAACTACCAGATAGATTTAGGGACTTTTATTTATTTTTTTATTAGTAATGACGGTGATCTGCGATTTTTAGCGGCACTGCGACATTGCGGCGGACAAATCTGACCCCAAGTGACACTTTTTGGAGACCAGTGACATCAATACAGTGATCAGTTCTAAAAAAAAAAAAAAAAAAAATGCAATGATAGCTGTATAAATGACACTGGCAGGGAAGGGGTTAACACTAGGGGGCGATCAAAGGGTTAAGTATTCCCTGGGAGGTGTTTCTAACTGTTGGGGGAGTGGATTCACTGGAGGAAAAGAGAGATCATAGTTACATAGTCAGGTTGAAAAAAGTCCATCTAACCATAAAAAAATCAAATAAAAAATATACAATCCCATACACCCAATACTATACCCACAGTTGATCCAGAGGAAGGTGAAAAAAAACCACAGAAAAGCATGATCAAATTTGCTAAAGCAGGGGAAAAAATTCCTTCCTATCAGCTTAGCTGAAACATGATCTCTCACTTTTCCTCCCTGACAGATCAGCGGTGTGCTTTGTTTACATCGGCACACCTCTGCAACCGTTCTCCTGTGAACCATCGGCGGGTCGTGGCGGCCATTGCGGCCGCCGGACCCACTGATTGGCTCCCGCTGTGTTCAATCGTAGTGGGAATGGCGTGCACGCGTCCCCTAAACAGCATGCATGAAATCACGTACAGATAAGTGATTTTGCGCACCCGGGCCGCCCTGCCGCAGTAAATGTATGTGCAGCGGTCCGGAAACGGTTAAGTTAAACATTTTTTTAATTACTCACCTTCACTCTGGAACTGTCCCCTGCAATACATCCTCTCTGCTATGAGATGTCCAAAAGGAATAAGGACCTACTATGAGTGTCACTGACCCTCCCCCTATAGAGGAATCACCATGGGCATTACTCTGCACTCCAAAAAAAGGGAGAATAAGACGCTACTGGTTCACAGATAGTCATGTGTCATTCCATAGTTAGTCATTGGTCAGCGTACCATACGAAGCAATGAGAAGAAAAAGGGGGAAAGCCCCAGGGAAAAAGTAGGTATAAAGCAACCCCAGACAGTATGTGAAAAATATAATGTACTTTAATGGACTTATTATGGCTCACACAGAAAAATGGAAACTTCTACCCAACACTAAAATAACAACATTGTTATTTTAGTGTTGGGTAGAGGTTTCCATTTTTCTATGTGAGTCATAATAAGTCTATTAAAGTACATTACTCTGCACTCACATAGCATTAATGCAAAGAGCGGCGCCAACATATTCACTCTCTGCATCATCAAGGGCCATCCAATGACAGAAGAGGCCTGAAGAGTGAGAGGACCCAACACACCACATGATCCGCACATGTCACTAAACAATGACGGCGCCACATGTGTGAGGTATCACCACACATGTCAACAAATGAGTGAGAGCCATAAGTCATAGTTAACTCTAAGCTGATAACCTGTAAAGGCTTTTACAGC
This sequence comes from Aquarana catesbeiana, assembly GCF_042186555.1. Classification (NCBI taxonomy): domain Eukaryota; kingdom Metazoa; phylum Chordata; class Amphibia; order Anura; family Ranidae; genus Aquarana; species Aquarana catesbeiana. Next base: position 668,594,098 of record NC_133325.1, read on the forward strand.
ACCACCGATGAAAAATTGTAGGTACCATAGTTTGTCGCGGGCATGTGCAACTGGAGATCAAGTAATTAAAGGGAATCTAGCACCACAGGATTACTTTTACTTAATAGAACTCAATTAAAAATAGTAGGGAATATGCTTACCTTTCCAGCAGCCCATGTGTTGAAGAGCCAGCATATTTCCCCCTTAGCCGCTGTAAGCATTTGACTAATTGGGAATGCTCGAATGTATGCGCCCCTGTCATAAGACGTGGTTCCTCCTGCTGAATTGTATGTCCTGTAGTGAAGTATGAACAGGTGGAAGGAACCTTGCAGCTTTCCTGCGAGTTAGCTGCTCTTTGCCATAGACTTTTATTATATCTTGAGGGTGTGGCGAAATTTCAGAAAGCACAACAAACCCGCAGGTTAAAATAGAAATGCGCTTCCCTGCTTTGAGGTCGAGGACCACATCAAAGGGCTCTGAGGGCCACAGGTTCAGCACCCCTATTGTAGAGTATTTTCTATTTATTCAGTCATGAATTTACATTTCAGTTTTGACACTCAGCACCTGTCTGGCAGGGCAGGAGATCTGATTTTTCTCTCCTGCAGATAAATAACACAACTAGGTTTTTTTCCTTCCCCCAGCCTGTGACTGGAAAGTGGAAGGAGAAGCAGCACACTCGTGTCATCTCTTTGTCACTCTTATCTCTCTGCCTATCATGAATGAAAAGCATTAATTGAAATCTTCAGTTGTCTGTCCCTTGGATAACCCCCACAACTGTGATCTTTTGATGCTATGGAAGTTAATACGAACAGCTACCAATGCATGGAGGAGGTAGATCTTTCTTTCATTCATTCATTCATTCCTCCATTCATAGAGTGCTTTTCATTGTGAGAACCAATATTACAGCTTCTAAGAATGGAAGGGGGGAAGACAGGGTGGGCATAGTGACGAGCAATATAACAGGTACAATTGCTTGTATTACCCCTGCAGAACCAGAATATCACAGCTGCAGGGGTATCTGGGGGCAGAGGACTGAAGATTTCAATCAATACAGCAGTCGCCAGCAGAAGGAACACATATAATGACCGCTCTCTGTGCTGATTTAAAAATAAAAGTAGATATCCCACAAACATATTATCTAATAAAGTGTATCTAAACCCCAGAACAAAAATGTAGCATACCAGGCCTAAGATGTGGGGTGTTACTAGCAGGACAAAGCTGGGTTCACGTACTGAAATTGGGCCGATTCAGTAGGAACCGATCGAATTTTGATATGTGTATAGCCATCTCTGTTCTTGATGCCAATCGTTAGACTGGCTTCTGTCAAACTGTCCTGCTAGAAAACCGGCATTCAATCTGCCAACGCTGTCAGTGTATTCTGAGTCCCCGCTGTCAGAATACAATAGAACAGCAGGGGAGATTCCTGCATCTATATCACTTGTGTGGATGCAGGAATCTGTGAAGTTTAATTTATTCAGCCCAATGGTTGAACAAAAAAAAAAAAACTCAGTGTGTACCCAGCTTTAGATACAGTAAACAAGTTAAAGCCAAGCTCCAGTTTACAATTTTTAAGGAGTTACAGCAACATGTTTTTTTTCGGGGGGGAATAAAGGTTTAACATAAATAAATAAAAGCTGACCATTGTAAGCACCCCTGTTAGTAGTAGATGGTTTGGTCTCAACTCTCTAACTGCTATATCCGAAGGACAGCTTGGTCTGTTAAAAAACATGAGACATACTGACAAATGCAGAAATCACAACTGAGAATTTGTAAGCTGAAATATAATAAAATGTTTGCTTTTGGGGTTTTTTTTCTGTTTAAACTTTGTTTATTGTGTTCGGTCACAGCTTAATAAACATAGTACAGTATGTGCTTAATAGTGAAACACATTTTCACATTTCAACAGTAGTAATAGTAACGAAAACAAGTAAAAAAAAAGGAATATCGTGATACTAAGAAGTCAATGCATACATTAAGAATTAGCGGCCTTAGTGTTTCGTTGACCAGCTATGGTTGACATTAGGCCTGTGCCGCCATTAAAGTAGCGGGTAGCCGGGCCCTCTATCCTTCTGTGGGATCCATCACCTGAGCCGTGTCGGTCCCGCTCGCTGGGGGAAAGAAGTCCGGGGGAGCACGAGACCGCCCCCGCCCAGGGTTCACGCCAGAAGAGGGGGGCAACCATGGCCTCCTACTATCCTCCCCTAGCGCATCCCCTGGGCCCCAGGCGTGCCCCGGCCCCCCCAGCTTCCCCAGCAGGGGGCACAGCCCCACTCCTCTCCCACCTTGTAACAGAGTGATCGTCAACCTGGTTGTCATTAATTGCCTACATTCTGTCATTCAACATTTAAATCTTCCAGATACAGTAACTGTTTGAGATAAGAAATGGTAGAGAGAGGGGAGAGAGAAAAATAGGGGGGGGGGGGGGGGGTAGGCAGGGAGGGGAAAAAGGGGTAGTGGGATGAAAAATAGGACAGGATCGCACCTTAAATCCGTATAAGTCTCCTGTGGCCCGCTCCGGACAGTCCGCCGCCATGCAGCCGCCTCTTCTTGGTAAGAACAGATGTGCTATGTACATGGTCTGTGCATTGGTCTAGGGGATTACAGTAGTGGTTATCACTTAGGAAGGTCACGTTGACCCAATGTTGGGTCTGTTAGTTTAATAAGGACACATCCAGACTGGAGGACACATGGGTAGTGTCAGGGAAGTGTTCCATCCATACTGACCATATGACTGTGTGTTTGTCCGTAGTAGGGCTGCAACTAACGATTATTTTCATAATCGATTAGTTGGCCGATTATTGTTTCGATTAATCGATTATTCGGTTAATAACCTTAAAAAAAGTGTGGTGTATAATTTAGTTAATGTGTACAGTTTTAAAAAAAGGTAATTTTATCCTTAAATATCTCTATGTAGTGGTAAATATAAATAACTATATGGTTAGGGAGCAAAATATCGAATCCACTCTAAGCATAACAGACAGAAGAGATATACTGTATATACTATTAGAGGAAATATACTGTATATACTATTAGAAGAGATATACTGTATATACTATTAAAGGGTGACTCTGGTAAATATCATCAGACTCAGTGAGCAAATTTTTTTATTAAAAACAAAAACAATGTCTTCCTTCAAAAAAAATGTAATTTTAAGAACGTTCGTTCTTTCATTTAGTGAATGTACAAAGATTTTTCGTCTGAATATTCTCATCTGAAAATTGATCCGTGTGGCCAGCGTAAGGCTCGGTACACACCTATGCAGTTTGCTTTTCATCTGTTTCTGCAGTGCTTCTTGCTGTGCGTTTTGACTTTTGTGCACGTGATTTTGCTGCGATTTGCGTTTTTGCATTTTTTTTGGCCAATTTGTTGTTGGGCAGATTAAAAAACACATATTGCTGCAAAAACGCATTACATGCTTTTCTGCAGCTTCTCTATTGAAGTATATTGAACCAAAAAAGCACCGTTTTGTGTGAACGTGTCCCATAGGAAACCATGTCAATGAACTGTAGTGCGTTTCTGCAAAAAGCACTAAAAAACACATAGATGTGAACCAGGTCTAAGGGCGAAAAAAACTAAAATTAGCCCTTTATAGTACAAAAAAAAAGCAGATAATCACTACTATAAGGGGTTAATTTTTTTAGTGTAGAACTGTGAAAGTAATATTTGCAGTAGCAATTATTTGCATTTTTGTAATATAAAGGGCTCATTTTAGGTTTTTTTTAACCCCATTTTGTTACTGGCCGATTAATCGATTATGAAAATAGTAATCGATTAATTTCATAATCGATTAGTTGTCGATTAATCGATTAGTTGTTTCAGCCCTAGTCCGTAGTACCCTTACTTTTTGCTACCCATTCCTCTGCTTCTGCTTCTGCTTCTGCTTCAGGCCTGTGATATCAGTATTTGCTCTTACTCTGTGTAATAGCGGCTCCAGAGCCAGGGCGAAGAGGAGGGGGGAAAGAGGGCACCACTGTCTCGTGCCATTCCCGATCGGGAACCTGGTTGAGAAAACGCCATTGACTTTAACCTGTGCACTAGGTTCTGAGTAGAGGGCTAGTATCCAGGTTAACATGTTCGGGCCCAACCTTAATGTGGTTAGGACTTCTCTCAGGTAGGACCAGTCAATGCGGTTGAATGCCTTCTCGGCATCAGTAGAAAGTATTAAGTAGGGGAGGGGATCTTCTCTGTTCTTGGCCCAGTGTATAAATTGGATCGCTCGTATGGAGTTGTCTCGCGCTTCACGTCCTGCCATAAAACCTGTTTGGTCTGGGTGTACTACATGGGGTATAAGATGTTTCAGTCGGTTTGCTAGGATTTTCGCCAATATTTTTATGTCAGTGTTCAGGCGGGATATGGGGCGGTAACTCTGTGGGACTGTAGGGTCTTTACCCTCTTTCGGTATAACCGATATGTGTGCAAGGAGAGCCTCAGGGGGGATAGTGCGTCCTTTCGCTAGGGAGTTAAAGTACCTACACATATGGTTCGCGAGTGTTGGGGAGAATTTAGCATAATACGCTTTGGTGAACCCATCAGGGCCTGGGCTTTTCCCATTGGGTAGTGATTTGATGGTGGACTCAATCTCTGCAGTGGTGATAGGGGAGTCCAAGTCAGTTTATTGGTCCTCAGTTAGGGGGGGCAGTCCATTAACGGATAGGTAGTCACGAATTTTTGTCAGTCTGGTTACTTTGGTGTCTGGGGTTATGTTTGCGTCTAAGTTGAAGAGGTGAATGAATGAATGAATGAATGATTTGTAGAGCGCTGCAATTGCGAACTGAATCGCCTCAAGGCGCTAGATGTATTCTCTGTAGCCAGCTTCTAGAAAAGGAAGGTCTTTAGTTTTTTCCTGAAGGCCTGGTGGTTTTCTTCCATGCGGAGGTTGGTTGGGAGAGCATTCCATAGGCGAGGTCCTTGGACTGCAAATCTACGTTCTCCCTTTGCTTTGTAGCGGTATTTGGGAATGAGGAGGAGGTTTTGGTTAGCTGATCGAAGACTGCGAATCGGTGTGTAGTGTTTTATTTTTTCCCGGAGATATTGCGGAGCGTTTCCTTGTATGCATTTATGGGTGAGGCAGAGGGTCTTGAATATGATCCGGTTCTTCACAGTTAGCCAATGTAGGCTTTTTAGGGATGGGGAGATGGATTCCCAGGGCTTTTTTCCTGTTAACAGTCTTGCCGCCGTGTTCTGCATGAGTTGCAAGCGCGCAAGCTGATATTGGGGTAGACCTACGTAGAGGGAATTTGCGTAGTCGAGTCGGGAATTGATGATCGTTCCCACAACTGCCGCTTTGTCCTCTTCTGGGATGAAGGGGATGAGTCTGCGAAGCAGGCGGAGGAGGTGGTGGGATCCGCTCACCACCGATCCTATTTGTGCATCCATTGTCATTCCTGAGTCAAAGATGACTCCGAGACTCTTGACTTTGGTGCTGGGCGAGATGGTCTGTCCGAGGATGGGGGGTGGTGTCCACGGAGTCTTAATTTTGGAATTTTTGTTGGCTTGCAGGAGAAGAAGTTCTGTTTTTGATTCGTTAAGTTTGAGGGAGCTAGCGGTCATCCAGTCATTGATTAAAGTGAGGCATTTCTGTAGTTGCTGATGATGATCTTTTTGTCCATTAATGCGAAGGTAGAGTTGGGTGTCGTCTGCGTATGAGTGGAAGCAGAGGTCCGTTTTCCTGATGATATTGAGAAGCGGGCGGATGTAGATGTTAAATAGCACTGGTGACAAGGGTGAGCCCTGAGGGACTCCACAGGAGACTGCCCGAGATTCCGAGGTGAATGTTCCCAGTTTCACTGTCTGAGAGCGATTCTCTAAGAAGGATGTAAACCATTTTAGGGCAGAATCTGTGGCTCCTGCAACTTCTGAGAGGCGGACAAGTAGAGTATTGTGGTCCACTGTATCGAATGCTGCACTGAGGTCTAACAGTACCAGAAGACTCGGTTCCCCGTCATCTGCTGCTTCGAGGGCGTCGTCCCATATTTTGAGAAGTGCTGTTTCTGTGCCATGGCCTGGGCGGAAGCCTGATTGCAGAGGGTCCAGGAGGTGGTGTGTCTCCAGGTGGTGTTGTAGCTGCTGTACTACTGTTTTCTCTATAATCTTGGAGATGGTGTTGAGGCTTGTTATTGGTCTGCGGCAGTTAGGGTCTTTAGGGTCGAGATTAGGTTTCTTTAGCAGGGGTTTGACGATGCCTTGCTTGAGGGAGGTTGGCACAGTCCCTTCTTTGAATGATTGATTTATGAGATGTGTTAGGGTGGGGGCCAGGATGTCGGAACATTCTTTGAACAATTTGGTGGGGATGATGTCGTTCGGTGATGTGCTGTCGCGAAGGCTTCCGATGATGTTTTTAGTCGTGTCCGTGGTGATTGGGGCCAAAAAGAACTTCGGTGGTTGAGTGATGTTCGTGTCGATATCCTCTTTTTGCATTGGTTGGGTGAGGTTGGTTGTTATTTTCTGATGAATTGCTTTCCGAATGTTGTCGATTTTGTCGATGAAGAAATCTGATAACTCATTGCAGAATTCTTGGGTATCGTTTGCAGGGGGCTCTAGGCAGGTCGGGTTCATTGATTGAGCAACTATTTTGAAAAGTTCACGTGGGCGGTTTAAGGCGGATGAGATGGTGTCTGCAAAATGTTCTTTTTTGGCTTTGAAGATTGCCTTGTGGTATTTCACCGTGAGTGCTTTGTAGTTAGCATGGTTTTCCTTGGTGGGATTTCTTCTCCAAGTTCTCTCAGATCTTCTGCGTTCTTGCTTGAGTAGGGTGAGAGTGCCATTAAACCAATTCGAGTTTTTTGTGCGGACGGGTGTTCTGCGTTTTGGCGCCACGGAGTCTGCTGTTTGTAGTAAAACATTGTTTAGGGAGTTGAGTGTTTGTTCCGTTGAGAGGTTTGGGTTTAGCAGAAGAATTTTGCTCGACAATGTAGTTTTGAAGAGTTCAGAGTGTAGTTTCTTCTGAGATCTTTTCCAGTGTGTTGCTATTGCCCGTTTCTGTTTTTGGAGGGTGGTGTTAGTGGTGATTTTGAATTTGATAGCATGGTGGTCCGTCCATGGTAGTGGGGTGTTGTTCAATACGTCGATGTCCATATTCTGTTTGAAGATGAGATCTAAAGTGTGTCCTGAACCATGCGTAGGAGCATTTATCAGTTGTTGCAGGCCAAGTTCTTCCATTTGGTTAACGCAGGCGGTTGCAATAGGGTCTTGGGCGGAGTTTGCCCACAGATTGAAATCCCCAAGTACCAGAAGGTTTTTGGTTTTCAAGGTGTGCATTGAGAAGAATTCAGTGAGCGGTGTGAGGAGATTGGTCTTTGGTCCTGGTGGTCTGTAGCATAGTAGTATGTGAATGGTGTCTTGAGGTGTTGTTTGAAGATGCAGTGAGAGTGTTTCCATGAAAGGCACTGAGTTCTGTAAGTTTGGTTTGGTGAACCCCAGGTGCGATTTGAAAATCACTGCAAGACCTCCTCCTTTTTTTCCAATTCTATGCTCAGATATGATACTGTAGTTCTTGGGCACCAATTCAGTCAGGATGGTGTTGCAGTCGGAAGTTAGCCAGCTTTCTGTAATGAAGAGGCAGTCTATGTTGTTTTCGATGATGAAATCGCGGATTTCCAGCCTGTGCTTGACTGCAGATCTGGTGTTGATCAGGGCGCATGATAGTTGTTGTGGTTGGATCGGTGTCTCTCTGCCTTTGATGGTTGATTGTGGGTTGGTCCTTAGTAATTGTTCTTTTTTTAGTCTTTTTTGCGTGGTGGTTGGTAAAGTTGCGGCCGTGTTTCTTAGCCTGTGGAGGGTGTCTGCTGTGTACTTGAAGTTGCACATGATGCTGAAGGCGGCGTTGCTAGAAAAGAAATTTGTATGACGAAGGCACTGGTGTGGCGATGATAGCCTTGCAGGGGGATGGAGGGATCGGATGGCTGACCACTGCTCTGGAGTGGTGAGAGTGACGGCTGAGTGTTGGAGCGGAGGTACTAGAGGGCGGTGGGCTGCCCACCTCCCTCTCGTTGATCCAGAGGAAGGCAAAAAAAACCCCTGGCTGCGTAGGCCAATAGTGCAGTCGAGGAAAAAATTCCTTCCTGACCCCCCCGAGGGGCGATCGGACAAGGGCCCCTGGATCAACTTCTCGAGTGCCCCCGGAGCTTACCTGTGCTGAAAGTCCCGAGGGTGAAGGAGGGGGACCTGGTGCGGTAGGTGGTGCGGTGGCTGGGTCTCAGGCGATTTGAGGTAGACTGGCCCCCGGTGAATCTCTAGTGCCCCCGCAGTGTGGTCCAGTAGCAGGAGGGGTGATTCCCGGTGCAGAGGGGGACGGGGCTCTGTTGAACAACAGTGAGGGGGTTGTGGTGGCAAGCTGACTGGGCTAGGCTGCAACCGTGGTCTGTCTCACCGACTCTAGCGGCTAGAACGTGGTGATTGAGACCGGGGCTGCGGTGGGGCCACAGAGGGGGGGGGGGTCTGCTGAGTAGATGGACTAGGGGGTAGTAGGTCCAATCGGGCGGTGGTGTGGCTGGGGGCTGATGGCCTCAGGAGGGGGTCCTCGGATGCTGCACCGTTGGCACTGGGTGTACCAATATGGCCGCCGGCTGGGCCCAAGCCGTGGCTGGCCGGTAGAGGGAGTACCAAGATGGCCGCCGGCTAGGCCCGAGCCGCGGGCTGTCCTGGCGTTGTTGCCCGACCCGTCCGGTGAAGATGGTCAGTAGGGAGGGGTGCGGATCCGCCGGAGCGGCTGGTCAGTAGAGGGGGACGGTAAGTGCTGTACCTGCGGAGGGTCCCGAGCGGCCGGCCGGCTGACTAGGCAGAACAGCAGCTGACTAGGCGGCGACCGGATGGGTAGGGGGGACCGGCAGAATGCTGCAGGGGGAGAAGTGGAGAGGTGCGGGCTAGCCTGCCGGGGGCGGCCGGAGCCGCGAAGTGTCCTGAGCGGCCGACCGGCTGCTGAAGGTGGCCGCCGGAGAGTCAGAGGGGAGAGGGACTGGCGTGGTGGTCCAGGGGGGGCTGGGCCGGAGCCGCGGGGTGTCCTGAGCGGCCGGCCGACTAAGAACGGCGTCTGAAGTAGATCTGACGGTAGGGGGATAGGAGGGGGGAGTGGGTTGGAAGGGGGGGGGGGGGGGAGCCGAGGAAGGGGCGGCCAGTGGCCGAGCTCTTCACGGAGCTCTTCACGGAGCTGCTAGACAGAGGTCTGCTCAACAGAGTGTCAGCACAGAGTGTCAGTCTCGTCGGTCGTCAGGTCGGCGTAATAGTCTCTAAACCTCTCTAAACCTCGCTGCTATCTTGGAGGATTGAAATGTCATGTCCCCTGTGGAGGAGCGGAGCTTGTGTACTTGCATTTGGGCTCGCTTTGTGCACAGGGCTCTTGCCAGCATACGGCCGCACTTATTACTGTGTTCATAGTACTTATGTGATAAATACCGCAATTGTCTTCGCGCCTGGCGTTCTAGTAAACGTGAGAATAGGTCCCTAAGCTCTGTTAATTCCTGTAGGGCTTCAGGGGCACCCCCAGTTTTGTGCTTAAGTTCCGCTTGCTGGAGTGCGGTAAAGATTCTGTGGTAGTCTGCCTGCCGTTCTCTTTTCAGTTTGGCGCCCTGGGCGATAAGCTCACCCCTTATCACTGCTTTGTGACATTCCCAAATTGTGCCCTCGCTTTAATCCTCGGCGGTATTTTCCCAAAAGTAATTCTTTAATGTGTCTGAGATCTTGGTCTCCACTACAGGGTCGTCTAACAGGTTTTCGTTGAGGCGCCAGTTCCAAGCTCTATGGGAGCCCACTGGTATGGTGAAGGTAACGGTGACCAGAGGATGGTCCGAAATAGTAATGTGTCCTAAGGATGAGCTCTAGAGGAGCTCTAGGATTGGGCGGTCAACATAGATCAAGTCTATGCGTGTGTATATGTTGTGTACTGTTGAATAGTAGCTGTAGTCTCTTTCTGTGGGGTGCAGGACCCTCCACCTATCGACCAAGCCTACTGTCTGGAGGGACCCCCGGAAATGTCTAAGGAAGGCATGTGAGTGTGAAGGTCGACTGTGTGAGGTGTCCAGGGACGGGTCTGGGCTTACATTAAAGTCACCTCCTAGAACTAGGGACCCCTCCCTGAACTTCTCTAGGTGCTCTATGGTTATGTCAAGGAAGGTCAGTTGATTTGAGTTAGGGGAGTAGATATTAGCGAAGGTATATTTTGCACCCGCGATGGTCCCCTTCAGGAAGGCGTATCTCCCCAGGGGATCAACCAAGTCACCTGTATGTTGGAAGGGGCAGTTTTTGTGGACGGCTATTGCAGTACTTCTGGACTTATTGACCGGGGAGGTGCTGACGCACCATTGACTATGTATGTGGGTCGGTAACTTGGGTATGGATTGATAGGTAAAGTGCGTCTCCTGCAGGAAGACTACCTGCGCTTTCAATTTTTTCAGTTCCCACCATCATTTACTACGCTTACAGGGGGAGCAGAGACCACGGACATTATATGAGATTACCTTAATAGCTTTCATTCAGGAATGGTGGTGTGGGCTGGCTTTGATCCTGGCGGCGAGGTCCGAAGCGGGCAACGATAATCCAGGCGGATCCTGTTAAAAAAGGAAGGGGGGGGGGGAAAGACCAAGAGGGGAAAGGAGGATAGGGGAGAAAAGAGTAAAGACGAGAGAGAGACAATCGTTAACATCAATATAAGCATTGGCAATGTAAACTTTCAAAAAGAACCTAACAGTTGTTCGAAATAACTGCAGGTTGGGCCCGAGGAGCCCCCCCATCTCAGGGGGCTCGTCTTGTCCAGACCTGGCGTCCCAAAAGGGATTAATACCCGTATGTGGGTGGCCTATTGGGGGGTCGTGGGCCAACATGAAGGAAGGTAGGAGGAGAGGGTCCACTCCGCCTCTACTTCATAGGAGCCTCTCTGGGACTCTGGGTGTCAGGGGGGAGGGGATGACGGGACTCGGGGGATTGGATGAACGTGGATGAGTCCTGGAGAGGTAGATCTATATGGGGGAGGGATCTGGGAGCAAAACTAAAATGTGGCTAGTTTGGTTTCAGGGCAAAGTCTTGTCCGTCTCTTGGGCTATCAAAGTTCCCCATCAAAGCTGAATCAGATCAAATACATATAGGTCCAGGGTAGATGTTAAGCCTCCAGTCTTCGGGCAGTCTGGTAGTAATGTTTGCTTCCGTGTTGAGGGATAGGGGCGAAATTTGGGATCCAGGTATGGCCATCAGTCCCTTGGCAAAGAGGGGCCAGGAGGGGCATCCACATCCTGATGGTGGCGGCTGCGTCTACGGCTGCGGCGTTAAGGCATCTGTGTCCAGGGTTGGGGGAGTCTGATGGCTGGAAAGTTTGCCATCTCTGGGTCCCCACGCCAGTCTGGAAAGTCTACCTTATCTAGCCCCAGGGCTGAGAGGAAGTGAGGGAGGTCGTCTCTGGTGCGCAGAGTGGCTGAACGGCCATCTTTGGTAGCCTGTAAGTAAAAGGGTAAGTACCAGCGATATGTGAGGCCCGCTTCCTGGAGGGCTACTAACACAGGTTTCAGGGCCCAACGCTGCATAAGTGTGCGTCTAAAGATGTCTAGAGATGAGAGGTGAGCGCCATTGAAGTCAAAGAAGGGCCTTTTGTGCATCTTTTGCATTATCCGTTCTTTAATGGTATATTTATGCAGCTTGCATATTATGTCCCTGGGGTTGTCGACATCCTGGGATGGTGGTCTCAGGCCTGGTAGGCTCGGTCAGTCTCGATGGGTGCTGTGTCTGGGAGTTCCAAGATTTCCCGGAATACCTTGCAATGAGGGGAGGATATCCTTGAGGGCTGTAGCTTCTGGCATGCCTCGGATACGGATATTTGCACGCCTGCTACGGTTCTCAAAATCGTCAAGCTGTGACAACAGTGAGTCCAGCTTTTGGTCTTGGGCTGCACACCTCATCTGCAGGGCTGACATAGAAGAGAGGGCCTCATCTAGCCTTTGTTCTAGCGTCTCCACCCTTGTGCCCAGGTGTGTAGCGTCCTCTTTAAGCTGTGCTATGTCTTCCTTAAATGCTTTTTCCACCCTTGCTGTAAATCTCTCTAGGTCCTCTCTAGTGGGGAGGGACCATATATGCCTCTTAATGTCTCCATCCTCCATGAAGTCTGCAATGTCGGATCCCTCTGCTCGGAAGACAGTGGACTCAGGGGAGGCCGGGGGTGCAGAGTCACTCACCGATCCGGGCGATGGCTGCGGGGACATGGCAGGCTGTGTGAGCTGCTTCTGTGCCGACGCGTGCTGCTTCATAGTTTTGCTGACCGGCGCCATCTTGGATTTTTCCTGGGCCTTGCCGCGGGTCCCGGGAAAGTAAGAATCCAGCTGCCCCTGCCTCGATTTGTCCGTCCCCAAGTCCTGGGTCATGTTCCGCCTCCTCTGTGACATGTCCTGAGCCGTGTCAGGGCTCAGGATCGCGGGTATGCTGCAGGTGAAGTAGCGGTGGGAGCGGAGTGCAGACCAAGCACGTCCTCACTGCTCCATGTTCAGGACACGTCCTCCTTGCTTTTGGGTTTAATACTGCTTTAAAGTGGTTCTAAAGCCTCAAGGTTTTTCACCTTAATGCACTCTATACATTAAGGTGAAATCCCCCCCCCTTTTATCTTACTTGAGCCCGATTTGATCCAGCAATGTGCACGAGCGCAGCGACTCCAGCCGGTGTCGCTCTCCTCATTGGACAGGTTGATAGCAGCAGGAGTCATTGGCTCCTGCTGCTGTCAATCAAATCCTGTGACAATGGAGTGGGGGGCAGGGCGGAGTCCCACTGCCTGTGTCAATGGACAAAAAGGAGGGAGGAGTTGGGACTTTGAGTGAAGCATGCAGCTGGAGAACAAAGAAACACCGTAGTTGTAAAAATGAATTTATTCCGTAAATATAACATACATTAAAATACATCAATTGGCACAGTAATACACTGTAACCTGCAACCCATCTTTTTTGAATTACATATAATAATATTGAGTAATAAAAAAAATGGTATAATTGGTATAATTTATACACATATCTATGTACACATACCACACGTATGTGGAGAGATAACCTCTAGATGTAATACATATTATAATGGCAGTTGTAGCTCAAACAACTAAATACGAACTCATAATTACAGCAGCTAGAGCTCGACGCATTTCGTGACCAACTGTCACTCATCAGGAGCAGATGCGAAGGGAATATCTAAAGAGTATAAAAGTGAACAGTAGGTAAACTGACCACAAAGGTGGGGGGAGGGGGAGTGATAGAACATCTCCCCATACTTACAGGCTGGCAATGGAATATGGAGTGTGGCGGTGAGTACCTATGCAAAGCCGCGGATAATTCTCTCACTTGGGAACTGAGGTGGCAAAAACCCATGGCACAGCAACGGGAAATCCTGGGGGGGTGAGATGTGACTGGGGAGGTGAACCCCACCAAACAAACGTCCTATAGATGCATGGTTTGCAGCCAAAGTCATCTGTGAATATAGATGGTGTACAAATATATAAAGCAGTAGGGTAAATAATAGTGGGGCAGAGAACCAGTGCTCATGAAGAAGGTCAGATATTATACTGCCTGTGTCAATGGACGCAGAAGCAAGATTTGGGAGCGAGCCCACACGGGTGCCCCCAGGAAAAGCAGCTTTCCGTGGGGCACCGATGAAGAGGAGGGGCCTGGAGCACCAGCGGGGAACCCCAGATAAAGAGGATAAGGGCTGCTCTGTGCAAAACCATTGCACAGAGCAGGTAAGCATAAAAAGTTTGTTATTTTTATTTAAAAAAAATTATATACAGTGGGGACGGAAAGTATTCAGACCCCCTTAAATTTTTCACTCTTTGTTATATTGCAGCCATTTGCTAAAATCATTTAAGTTCATTTTTTTCCTCATTAATGTACACACAGCACCCCATATTGACAGAAAAACACAGAATTGTTGACATTTTTGCAGATTTATTAAAAAAGAAAAACTGAAATATCACATGGTCCTAAGTATTCAGACCCTTTGCTGTGACACTCATATATTTAACTCAGGTGCTGTTCATTTCTTCTGATCATCCTTAAGATGGTTCTACACCTTCATTTGAGTCCAGCTGTGTTTGATTATACTGATTGGACTTGATTAGGAACGCCACACCTGTCTATATAAGTTACAGCTCACAGTGCATGTCAGAGCAAATGAGAATCATGAGGTCAAAGGAACTGCCTGAAGAGCTCAGAGACAGAATTGTGGCAAGGCACAGGTCTGGCCAAGGTTACAAAAAAATTTCTGCTGCACTTAAGGTTCCTAAGAGCACAGTGGCCTCCATAATCCTTAAATGGAAGACGTTTGGGACGACCAGAAACCTCCCTAGAGCTGGCCGTCCAGCCAAACTGAGCTATCAGGGGAGAAGAGCCTTGGTGTGAGAGGTAAAGAAGAACCCAAAGATCACTGTGGCTGAGCTCCAGAGATGCAGTCGGGAGATGGGAGAAAGTTGTAGAAAGTCAACCATCACTGCAGCCCTCCGCCAGTCGGGGCTTTATGGCAGAGTGGCCCAACGGAAGCCTCTCCTCAGTGCAAGACACATGAAAGCCCGCATGGAGTTTGCTAAAAAACACCTGAAGCACTCCAAGATGGTGAGAAATAAGATTCTTTGGTCTGATGAGAGCAAGATAGAACTTTTTAGCCTTGATTCTAAGACGTATGTGTGGAGAAAACCAGGCACTGCTCATCGCCTGTCCAATACAGTCCCAACAGTGAAGCATGGTGGTGGCAGCATCATGCTGTGGGGGTGTTTTTCAGCTGCAGGGACAGGACGACTGGTTGCAATCGAGGGAAAGATGAATGAGGCCAAGTACAGGGATATCCTGGACGAAAACCTTCTCCAGAGTGCTCAGGACCTCAGACTGGACCGAAGGTTTACATTCTAACAAGACAATGACCCTAAGCACACAGCTAAAATAACGAAGGAGTGCCTTCACAACAACTCCGTGACTGTTCTTGAATGGCCCAGCCAGAGCACTGACTTAAACCCAATTGAGCATCTCTGGAGAGACCTAAAAATGGCTGTCCACCAACGTTTACCATCCAATTGACAGAACTGGAGAGGATCTGCAAGGAGAAATGGCAGAGGATCCCTAAATCGAGGTGTGAAAAACTTGTTGCATCTTTCCCAAAAAGACTCATGGCTGTATTAGATCAATCACCCAGCGAATTAAATTCAAAATACTAACCACAACACACAAAGCCATTCACAACTCTGCCCCGAGCTACATCACTTATCTTGTCTCCAAATATCACCCAAATCGACTTCTCCGCTCTTCTCAAGACCTCCTGCTTTCAAGCTCTCTCATCTCCTCCTCCCATGCTCCTCTCCAGGATTTCTCCATAGCCTCTCCGATCCTCTGGAACTCGGTACCTCCATCTATCCGGCTATCCCCTACTCTTGCTACCTTCAGGCGATCCCTGAAAACTCATCTCTTCAGGAAAGCCTATCACGCCGCCAACTAATCTCTTACCACTTCCATCAGCTCATTCCCCACAGTTACAACCTTTTGTACCACCTGCCCCACCCTATTAGATTGTAAGCTCTTCTGAGCAGGGCCCTCTTAATCCTCTTGTATTTTATTGTATTATAACTGTATTGTCTCCCTTTTATATTGTAAAGCGCTGCGTAAACTGTTGGCGCTATATAAATCCTGTATAATAATAATAATAATAATAATAATAAAAAAAGGGTGCTTCTACTAAATACTAAGCAAAGGGTCTGAATTCTTAGGACCATGTGATATTTCAGTTTTTCTTTTTTAATAAATCTGCAAAAATGTCAACAATTCTGTGTTTTTCTGTCAATATGGGCTGCTGTGTGTACATTAATGAGGAAAAAAATCAACTTAAATGATTTTAGCAAATGGCTGCAATATAACAAAGAGTGAAAAATTTAAGGGGGTCTGAATACTTTCCGTCCCCACTGTATATATATGACAACTATGAGAGACAAAATGTGGAAAAAAATCCAGACAATCACATTGTCTGATTTTTGAAAGAATTTATTTGCAAATTATGGTGGAAAATAAGTATTTGGTCACCTACAAACAAGCAAGATTTCTGGCTCTTACAGACCTGTATCTTCTTCTTTAAGAGGCTCCTCTGTCCTCCACTCATTACCTGTATTAATGGCAACTGTTTGAACTTGTTATCAGTATAAAAGACACCTGTCCACAACCTCAAACAGTCACACTCCAAACTCCACTATCGTGAAGACCAAAGAGCTGTCGAAGGACACCAGGAACAAAATTGTAGACCTGCACCAGGCTGGGAAGACTGAATCTGCAATAGGCAAGCAGCTTGGTGTGAATAAATCAACTGTGGGAGCAATAATTAGAAAATGGAAGACATACAAGACCGATGATAATCTCCCTCGATCTGGGGCTCCACGCAAGATCTCACCCCGTGGGGTCAAAATGATCACAAGAACGGTTAGCAAAAATCCCAGAACCACACGGGGGGTTCTAGTGAACGACCTGCAGAGAGCTGGGACCAACATAACAAAGGCTACCATCAGTAACACACTACGCCGCCAGGGACTCAGATCCTGCAGTGCCAGACGTGTCCCCCTGCTTAAGCCAGTACATGTCCGGGCCCGTCTGAGGTTTGCTAGAGAGCATTTGGATGATCCAGAAGAGGATAGGGAGAATGTCATATGGTCAGATGAAACCAAAGTAGAACTATTTGGTAGAAACACAACTCGTCGTGTTTGGAGGAGAGAGAATGCTGAGTTGCAACCTAAGAACAAAAATACCTACTGTGAAGCATAGGGGTGGCAAAGGGAACAGCTCGACTGATCCGTGTACATGAAAGAATGAATGGGGCCATGTATCATGAGATTTTGCGTGCAAACCTCCTCCCATCAGCAAGGGCATTAAAGATAAAATGTGGCTGGGTCTTTCAGCATGACAATGATCCCAAACACACTGCCACACACGGCAACAAAGGAGTGGCTTCGTAAGAAGCATTTCAAGGTCCTGGAGTGGCCTAGCCAGTCTCCAGATCTCAACCCCATAGAAAACCTTTGGAGGGAGTTGAAAGTCCATGTTGCCCAGCGACAGCCCCAAAACATCACTGCTCTAGAGGAGATCTGCATGGAGGAATGGGCCAACATACCAGCAACAGTGTGTGACAACCTTGTGAAGACTTACAGAAAACATTTGACCTCTGTCATTGCCAACAAAGGATATATAACAAAGTATTGAGATGAACTTTTGATATTGACAAAATACTTATTTTCCACCATAATTTGCAAATAAATTCTTTCCAAATCAGACAACGTGATGTCTGGATTTGTTTCCACATTTTGTCTCTCATAGTTGAGGTATACCTATGATGACAATTACAGGCCTCTCTCATCTTTTTAAGTGGGAGAATTTGCACAATTGGTGGCTGACTAAATTTATTTGCCCCACTGTATATATATCGAAGGTTTACAACTACTTTAAGAGACCCATTGGGAGCAAATGAGCAAAGTTCATTGTTAGAGTTTACATATACTCTAAAGATTAATGTGTAAAGACCACATAACAGGATATAACAATCATTGCCTTTATATGTTATGCATGACTTGAGATAAAGCATAGATTCTTATTTTAACCCAACGGCCAAGAAAGAAGTGGAACTGAAAGTCTGTTTTAAACATAAAATAATGCAGGCAGTGTGCACTCAGGCAAAAACACCATTATGTAAGGTTTGAAGACAGATGTTTTAAAAAAGTAGTAGGAATTTAAAAGAGGCAAAGAAAAAAAAGAAAAAAAAATATTTTAGGCTTAACACATTTGAAACTCTTAATGCTTACTGAAGACAAAACAAAACAAAAAAAAAAATTCTCAAGCTGAGCAAAAATGTTCAAGAATAATTTTGCTCTGAAGATCAACTGAATTCTGTAGGCAGGCTCAATTCATCTGCATGGGTGTGTGCGCTTGGCCACGCAGTACTTGGGTATGTTTGTTCTGTATAGAATTGCGAATATTTTTATTCTGTCAAAATAATCGCTTTGTAAGGCCAGTGGCCACTTTTTGTCATACGTGTTTTAGTGATTTTAATGCCAAATTAAAGCACAAGTCCAGTCAAAAACTTAAACCTGCTCCCGCCCCCATTCTAAGCTCTATACCATCTACCCTGTAGTGTAGAGGAAAGATGTGTATAGTGTAGAGGAGAGACAGCCGACAATGGATGCCCCATAGTAAGCCTTTGGGTGACATCACCGCATAGGCATTGCAGTAGTTGCCAGTGATCTCTCCTCTTCACTGATGTCCGCCCCTGGGGAGATTACATGACCGGACCGGAGTGTCAAGGGAATAGGTAAGTATAACCACTTGCCCTCTGAAACATTTTACCCCTTCAAGACCAGGCCATTTTTTGCTATTCGGCACTGCTCTACTTTAACTGGTAATTGCACGGACATGCAACGCTGTACTCAAACACAATTTATATATTTTTTTTTTTCACACAAATAGACCTCTTTTAGTGGTATTTGATCCTCACTGGGTTTTCCATTTTTTGCGCTATAAACAAACAAAGGTACCATAAATATTGAAACCAAAAACTATTTTTTAGTTTCTGTTATAAAACATAGCATAAAAAAACATAATAACATAAAACATAATAAAATTTTTTTTTTTTAAATCTAATTTCTTCATAAATTTAGGCCAAAATGTATTCTGCTACAGGTCTTTGGTAAAAAAAAAAAAAAAAACACAACCCAATATGTGTGTATTGATTGGTTTGCGTGAACGTTATAGCATCTACAAACTATTGGATAAACAGTATACTTGGAACTTTTAATTTTATACTAGTAATGGTGGTGATCAGCTACTTATAGCGGGACTGCAATAGTGCGGCGGGCAATCTGACACTGACACTTTGTGGGAACTGGTTAACTGCCACTGACATCTCCAGTAACACCAATACAGTGATTAGTGCTAATAATATACACTTCTGACACTGGCCGGGAAGGGAAGGGGTTAACATCTGGGGCAATCAAAAGGTTAAATGTGTGCCTTACTATGTGTAAAGTGTGGTGTTTTAACCAAGGGATGTGCCGGTTTTTATACCCTGCTTTGCAGGGAAACAAAAGCCGGAACATCGCCGCTGTCAGTAGAGAGCTTTGTGTTCTTTACATACACAAAGCTCCCTCTTGTCACTCGCTCCACCGAATCATAAATCCTTGGTCGGGAGCCAGTGATTGGCATGTGCTGGAGCCAGTGACAGCACAGCCGGGTGGGCGTGCATGCGCCCCCTCCCCAGAAATACAAAAGCACATGTGTATGTATAATATATTATATATGTGTGATTCTGTGCAGCCAGCCCTCACTTTAGCAGTAAAACTACAGTGCGCAATTGGCAAGTGGTTAATCTTTAGTTTTTGACTGGACATCTACTTTTAAACCTGAACTGCAGGAAAACTGCTAACTACACAAGTGAAACGCACTCATTAGTGGCCCTGGAAAATTCATGTTACTTCCTGTTTCAGTGACTACTATTAGCAAAACAGCAAGTGACTGGTTACCATAAGTTGAGGAAAGTGGAACAAAATCACTGGACTCATACAATTATCTTATTGGTAAAAATCTTAAAAGTATTAAGCTGCTTTCACACTGAGGTGCTTTACAGGCGCTATAGCGCTAAAAATAGCATCTGCTACACCGCTTCTAAAGCGCCCCTGCCCACTGAAATCAATGGGCAGCGCTGCCGAACCGCCGGCATAGCGCCGCTGCAACGAGGGTTTTAACCCCTTTTCAGCCGCTAGCAGAGGTTAAAAGCGCTCCACTAGCGGCCTAAAACCTCTGCAGAAACAATGGTAAAGTGCCGCTAAAGATAGCGACGCTTTACCGCCGATGCCCCCAACGCCCCAGTGTGAAAGTGGCTTAAATGTTAATGTAAATAATTTGGTTCACAGGCAGGTGCTTTCTATACCCCTGGAAATCTCCATTGTCTCTTTGGCTTGTAGTGTAACAAAGATGGAAACAAAAGAGCCACACCACTGGTAAGAAGTCCAGATACAACTTTATTCTTATAAAAGTCAGGGGGACAATCCAAAGAGTAGCCAATGAGTTTTAGAAGTCCAAAAATGCCCCTTCCATCGGGGCTTGATTGAACATAATGTAAATAGATTAGAAATGAGCTGGACCTTTCATATTATTTCTTCCAGTGTGATTACAAGTGAAGACCTAACTTCTATTGGAATAAAGTTGTATCTGGACTTCTTAGCAATGGTTTGGTGCTTCAATTTCCATTTTGGTTACCATACACAACACCTAAGGGCCCATTCACACATGGAGTCGCCAATGAGAATCAGTGATTCTGGCGGGCAGAGAACATACTCATGCACACCCCATGTGTGCGAACAGCCGCGGCACAACCAGATTTGTACCCTGGACAAATCAATGATCAGTGCCACTGCTGTTTAGACATTCTGACCAGCCCTAGACATAGAGAATTTGAGTCCAGGGGTGACGTTTCTGGCTGCATACAAATTGGCCATAGGTAATCATTCAGCTTGTATGTGGCACAGGGTGCTGCTGTGTCCAGATGTGGTGCTTAGACACAACTGTTTGCACCAGCCTATTCCATGTAGAAGGAGATTCTTAATTTCCTCTGTAGCCAGCAATGGCTCCCTTTCGACTTATTGTAGGAATGGAGCAGCTGTTGGGACCAGTGCCCCCTTGTGCCACAAGAATGGAGAGCCGTCCTGTTCTTTTGGACCGCAATGCGTGTACTCCCCCAACGCAATCGCTGAGCTCATCACAGATGAAAGGAGAGACCACACACTGCGCACATCTGGCTCAAAAGAAAGGAGCTCCCTCCAATGAAACGTATAGGCACTGGTCCCAAGAGTTGTTCTGTCCTTATAGAAACTTAGGCTTAACTTAGGCACTCTATGCTGCTATACCCATATGGGACACCATAGTGTGCTTTTTCAAAAAAGCTAAACGTAACCTTTAAATCTAGGCAACCTAGATCACATGGTTACTGTCTAGTAGGAGCACTGATGATGTCTCAAGTCATTAAAGCCAGTAGACTGTCATATCAAACAAGAAGTAGAGCCTGCATATGTAATGAGCAAATGGGCTTCCGACATATATAATAATATAATACATTACCATACATTAATAATGTAATTTACATCAAACTAAAATAGCTGCTCATGTTGAATAGCAACTCTAGATGCCTGTTAGCGATGAGCCAAGCATTCGGTTTGAGACAGGTTAAGTGAATGTCACTAAAGTTACGGTGCCAAAACCAATCCCCATAGAACTCAATGAGAGTGGACTGTTAAAAAAAAAAAAAAAAAAACAGCACAAAACAAAAAAGGTTTTAAAATTCCGTTTAGCAGAAAGCAGCAATTTCAGTAATGCCTAAAATAAAAGTGTGTTAAATAACATGCCTGGAGGATGTCCTTAACCTGACTATGAAGTGGCACATCTGTGATGTATAGAATCTACTGAGCAGCTCAACAGCTCCAAGCCACTTTGTTCTGTTTGCAAACAGAACATAGAAATCCAAACACGTCACACATGTAGCACACCGCTCAGGCAAATCAGTGAAACAGATGACAGCTGTGGGTGCTCACCTCGACTCGCCACTGTGGATGCCATATAGGAAAAACAGGAAATGATGGGACACCACAGACGTAGTCAAAGTTCTTTGAAGATATTTATTGGAATCCAGCCAGACAATTACACAAGGTATACAGATATGTTGACGCGTTTCACTCGAGCTTATGAATAAGCTTGAGTAACTTGAGTAAAATGCGTTTTTTTCTATATTGCAAACAGAGAAGCCAGGGATTTCACTCATCTATACCAGACTCTTATCCTGGATGAGGGTTTCATAGAGATGTTAATGGGAGACCCCACAAAAAAAAAAAACAGCATACCACACCAGGTCTGGTGGCATGTCCCCCCCCCACTTCCTGAACCAAACCAGGGCAGGCCACATGTATGAACATGAAGGGTACCCTGCCAGGAATACTCCCCTGACAAAGCACATTGTTCCTATATTAGAAGAAAAGTCCAGCTAGCCACAATACTGGAATCCCCCCTATTTAAATTCATCCATAAAATCAAAAGCAGTACATACTACAGACAGCGGAGGGAATAAAAGTTTCACTTACGCGTTTCATGCTAAACTAACGCTTAATCATAGCTATGATTAAGCACCAATTTAGTGTGAAACGCATTGGAAAGCTTTTATTCCTTCCGCTGTTTGTATTATGTACCGCTTTTGATGTTATGAGCAAATTCTAAAAAGGTGATTGCAATAGTGCAGTCCTCTGGAGTTTTCTTCTATCATACATGTCAGCTGAGAGCTGGACTGGCACCTGCATAGTGTGTTAGGGGTGGAGTTGAGGCAGACCGACCTGGAGCGGTATTTTCTCTCGCTACAATATGTCATATTGACGCTATGTTGATGAGGACAAGGGACTCATCCCAAGATTTACATCCATCAGCATAACACGATGTCTAACAGATTCAGGTCAAAAACTATGGCCAACCATGATTGATGTGGATCTACATCTCTGGACAATGTAAGCCCTCCTGTCAGTGTTAAATGGTTTGTCTCAGCCCACTAAGGCTACGTTAGATGTGACTAACATTGCTGCTCCTGTGAAAAGCTTTTCAGAGGTGTTTGACAGATATATCACCTTCTCACCATCTGTTTAACCCGGTAAATACTGCACAGCCATGCTAAAAAAGCGTGCATTACACATGGTTGCAGGGCAGTTGCGCCTTCAGTGGGTCACGTTGGCTAAAGCTACAGGATCATTTTTGTTGCAACTGTAAAGCATCATGGCCATGACATGTGTACACCCCTATCTGGCTGCCTTTAAAGCTTAACGGGGAAGAGAGGTGGGGGGTGTTGGTAAAAATGCAGCTCAACCACCTATTTTTCCCCCTTCAACTGCAAGAGTAAACAAGTTCCTAACTGCCACTTTTGCTGGACAGCTTTGTCTGTGAAAGGTAGTTGTAACATATCAGACTTACTGGTTGGATCACCGGGTAAAACTAAGACCCCATTCACACAGGGGCAATACGACTTGCAGGTCGCCTCAGCGAGGCGACCTGCAAACGACTGCCCGGGCAACTTGCAAAACGACTTCTGTATAGAAGTCTATGCAAGTCGCCCCAAGTTGCCCCCGAAGTCGTACAGGAACCTTTTTCTAAGTCGGAGCGACTTGCGTCGCTCCCCTTAGAACGGTTCCATAGCACAGAACGGGAGGCGACTTGTCAGGCGACTAGGTCGCCTGACAAGTCGTCCCTGTGTGAATGGGCTCTAAAGGTAAAAAAGCCTAAAAAGAAAACAATTGCAGCCACCACACCAACTGGCAAGCTGCAATAAATTTTTGTTTTTTAGGGGTTAATACCAATTTACAACAACCCATATATCCAAGAAAGTGCTTAAAGGAAGTGGAAAAATATTGTCAGCAGATTCTCACAGAAAATGGAGAAGCTCTTTTTTCAAGAATTCTTTTTCACAATGATAAACATTGTGACAATCTGATCAGATGGTTAGAAGGAAGTAAATTCATCAAACAATGGGTAAAACAACATTAAGCCTAGGTTCACATTGATGCGATCTGGCATGCAATTGACATGTCCAATTGCATGCCAAATCGGCGGCTATTGCCAGCAATGGCACTTGAGGTCGACCGATATGGGTTTTTCTCTGGTTGATGCCGATATTTAGAAATCGCGGTGGCCGATGGCCGATATATGATGCCAATTTTTTTGGGCCGATATATTAGGCCGATTTTTTTTTTTTTTTCCCTTCATCTCATAAAATCTAACAGTTAGACCCCTTTCACACTGGGGCATTTTTCAGGTGCTTTTGGGCTAAAAATAGCGCCTGTACAGTGCCTGTAAAACGGCTCCCCTGCAGTCTCAGTGTGAAAGCCCGAGTGCTTTCACACTGAGGCGATGTGATGGCAGGATGTTAAAAAAAAGTCCTGCAAGCAGCATCTTTGGAGCGGTGTATACCGCTGCTCCACCACTCCTGCCCATTGAAATGAATGCGCACCGCTGCGGAAGAGCCTGCAAAGCGTTTCAGCAGCAGCGCTTCATGGGCGCATTTAACCCCTTCCTCGGCCGCTAGCTGGGTTATAAGCGCCCCGCTAGCAGCCGAATAGCGCCGCTAAAATGACGGTAAAGCACCGCTAAAACTAACAGCGTTTTACTGTCAATGCATGCCCCCTCCAGTGTGAAAGCAACCTTAAGTAATAAGTGATACAGAAAATTTTTTACATTTAAACATTTATTAAACAAAACAAACCTCCAATCAGTTCACTTGTATGTATAATTTAGATTAAAAAAAAAAAATAACTATATCTTAAATATTAAATACACAAAAACAGGTAATCAAAACTTTTGGACAAAAAAAAAAAAATGGGCTAACTTTACTGCTTATTTTTTTTTTTTTTTTAATTTCATTAATTTTTTTTAGAAAAATTGCGTTTGAAAGACCGCTGCGCAAATACCGTGTGACATAAAATATTGCAACAACCGCTATTTTATTCCCTAGGGTCTCTGCTAAAAAATATATATATAATGTTTGGGGGTTCTAAGTGATTTTCTAGCAGAAAATACAGGATTTTTACTTGTAAGCAACAAATGTCAGAAAAGATTGAGTCTTTAAATGGTTAAACTGAGAGCTTCTACACATGGAGTTCAGCTCATTGATAAAAGAACCTGAAAAGATACAATGTATCTTCTTATCAGACTTGGCAGGCTGCCCAGAGGAGGAGAGAATCCTCTCCACAGATAACCTGAGGAAACTTGCATTGACTTCTATTACAGAAGTCATTTGCAAGTCCCGCTGAAGTTATAATCGGCTTTGGTCGACCTCTAAATGGCACCGTCCGAATCGGTGCGACACTGACTTTGCGGCGCTGCACCGATTCCCAAAAAGTAGTTTCTGTACTACTTTCGGTGACTTTGGGTGCGATTTCAATAGACATCTGTGCATGAACCCGCATAGATGTCTCTGAAATCACCCCCCGAATTCAGATTGACATGTGGGTATGAAATCGTGCGAGTTCAGCTGAACTCGCACAATTTCAATCCTGCTGTCAGTGTGAACCTAGGGTTAAAGAAGTAGTCTACATTTGGAAGACTGTAATGTATTGCTTTTGATCTTTGCCATCTCTGGCTTCTTTAGCAACCTATCAGCTCTGTTGTACTTTGTCCATGGCTGAAGACTGCCAATTCCTGCTGAATCGGACAAAACCAGCCCTGTTGGCATCACCCGGCTCAACAAAAATCGTTGGCTGACTTGGGACTGCGTCAACATACAGTCACTGTTCAGGTAATCAGACAGCTGCTGCCAACTATCAGAATACAATGGCTGGTAGGGGGATTCCTCCATCCATGTTTAGTGTGGATAAAGGAATCTATTAGACTTTCCCTGTTCTGCCCACGGGCCAAACGAGTCATCTATACGTGTGTGGCTAGCTTAGGACTGAACATTCAAAACGTGGGTTTTTTTTCCTTCTTCTATTGGTTAATTTGTAAAAGCTGGTTTTGTATGGTAAGATACCGGATTGAAATTTTCAATGTTTACAATATAATCTAGGATGGTTTGGTGATTTTTTTTTAGCTTTGGATAGAGTGGTGAGGGGCTAGAACTACTGTCAGTTTTTTTTTTTGCACCTGTGTCCTTGTTTGTGAAATTCACATTCTATAATTGCCCTGATTACCAATGTCATTGGGAAAGTAAGGGTAAATCCCATATTTTGAGTTTCCACCAGGACAGCAATAGAGAGGAAATCTTCTATTGGAGTGACTTCTTTCCGTGACGGTCTGAGGGGATTTCTCACACATTGTAAAGATATCCTCTCACCTCAGAGAGCACAGATAAGACACATATGGCCAAAAACTGACGGTTGGTATCACACTCTCCTAGAAATGCCTTTAGTTACACTTTAAAGTTGGAGTTTAGCTCAAAAAGTTCCCTACAGCTTTAGTCACATCACATACTTGTAATAAAGTATGTCCCATGATGTCCCAGGCAGCTGGATTCTGGAGAAATCTTCCCTACCTATCCCAACGCACCTTCAGTGTCACTTACAATTCTACTTCCTCCTCTCCTCTTCCCTTCTCTTTAGGGGTCCCCCAAGGTTCTGTTCTTGGACCTCTCTTATTTTCAATCTACATCTCTTCCCTGGGTCAGATGATAGCCTCTCACGGCTTCATTTCTTCGCTGATGACACCCAAATCTATCTCTCCACCCCTCAACTCACTCCATCAGTCTCCTCATGCATCACTAACTTACTAACAGACATATCTGTATGGATGTCACACCACTTCCTCAAACTCAACTTGTCCAAAAATTAGCTTATAATATTTCCTCCCCCATGTCTCTCTTCCCCTGACTTATCTGTCAAGAGCAATGGCACAACCATCCACCCATCCCCACAGGTCAGCATGCTAGGTGTTATCCTGGACTGTGAACTCTCCTTTCAGCCCCACATCCAATCACTTTCCAAAGCTTGCCGCCTCAACCTCCGTCCCTTTCTAACCAATGAAACCACAAAGCTCCTGATTCACTCCCTGGTTATCTCTCGCTTTGACTACTGCAAC
Source organism: Aquarana catesbeiana (assembly GCF_042186555.1). Classification (NCBI taxonomy): domain Eukaryota; kingdom Metazoa; phylum Chordata; class Amphibia; order Anura; family Ranidae; genus Aquarana; species Aquarana catesbeiana. The sequence goes on from NC_133325.1 coordinate 668,620,629, forward strand.
TCCCTCCTCATTGGCTTACCTTTAAATAGACTATCCCCCCTTCAGTCCATCATGACTGCTGCTGCCAGACTCATCCACCTTACAAATCGCTCATTGTCTGCTAGCCCTCTTTGCCAATCCCTCCATTGGCTGCCACTCGCCCAACGAATTAAATTCAAAATACTAACGATAAGTTACAAAGCCATCCACAACTCTGTCCCCAGCTACATCACTAGCCTAGTCTCAAAATACCAACCTAATCGTCCTCTTCACTCCTCCCAAGACCTCCTGCTCTCCAACTCCCTCAGTACCTCCTCCCATATCCGCCTCCAGGACTTCCCCTGAGCCTCGCCCATCTTCTGGAATTCCCTACCCCAATCTGTCAGACTGTCTCCAAATTTATCCCCTTTTAGGCGAACCCTGAAAACTTTCCTCTTCAGAGAAGCCTATCCTGCCTCCATCTAACAACTGCACTTCTATTTTCTCCATCAACTCATCCCCCACAGCTATTACCTTTTGTATAACTTGACCCTCCCTCCTAGATTGTAAGCTCTAACAAACAGGGCTCTCTGATTCCCCCTGTATTGAATTGTACTGTAATTGTATTGTCTGCCCTAATGTTGTAAAGCGCTGCACAAACTGTTGGCGCTATATAAATCCTGTATAATAATAATAATAATCTTCCCTGCAGGGATGCCTGTCCTCTTCCTGTCTCTGAACTGCTGGCACTGCAACAGTTAACAATTGTGGGTCTTCAGGCAGAAAACAGTACAGATGGTCCAAAAAGGGACATGCCTCCTCCTCCATTAAAAAAAGTTGTTTCATTTATTACACTGCTTTTAACGCAATAGAGGTTATTTATTAAAGGAAAATCCACTTTGCACTGAAAGTGCACTTGGAAGTACAGTTGCTGTAGATCCGAGGGGGGACATGCAAGGAAAATAAATAACAGCATTTTAGCTTGCACATGATTGGATGATAAAATCAGCAGAGCTTCCACTCATTTCAGATCCACACCTTAGATTTAGAGCGACTGCACTTCCAAGTGTACTTGCAGTGCAAAGGGGATTTGTCTTTCGGAAATAACCCCCAATGTGTCAGTGGGGGAGAGAATCCTGAGACTATACCTCATTCATAGATCGTGAAATAATCAGTGTAATCAATGAAAGAACTTTTCTCGTTGGAAGAGGGAGGAAAGTGTGTCCACACAGGACCATCTGTACTACTTTTCTGCATGAAGGCCCAAAGCTGTTGACCATCACATTACCAGAAGTTCAGAGCCAGGAAGAGCACATACTATACATCCCTCCAGGATCCAGCTGCTTGCACATCATGGGACATCGTTCATTAATCGTTCACAAATGATGTGACTAAAGCTGTAGGGAATTTTTCTTTTTTTAGTTAAACTACAGCTTTAGATAAGCTCATAGATTTCACATGTTAGTTTTTAGATGTTTAATTTAAGAATTGTGCTTTAGCAGCCTCTGCTGCATGCAATATAGACATGTGTTGTTATAGCCTATGCCCCTTATTAGGTTCAGCATACTGTGGCGGACCACTTGGGATTTGTTTGGCTAGTTATGTGTACTCCATTCACCCATTGTGGTTTTAAGGTGGAGTGCCATCTAGACCACGGTCCCTGTAGGTCATTCATCCGATCCCCATTAGCATGTAGGTGCCTTGTGGCAGGGGAATTTTGGGGGGTCTTCTAGGGGTGGCACATGCCCCAGCTCCTTTTGGGAGGACCACCTTATAAATTTAGAGGGAGGGATTTAGGTATTCTTTGTGCGGGAGGGCTACGGGTTGTAGAGGATTGGTTGGTATTGTGGGGTGAGGGACTCGGGATTTGTGATGCTGTGTATTTTTGGTATGTTCTTATACAATAAACTTTTGAGGAGGTAGCTCCTGGGTGTTTGCTTTTTTGTTGTTATTTTTTGTTTAATGTAGGGATTCTGGGTGTGTGGTAGCAGGAAAGAGAACAGCTTCTGAGTAGTTTTTGGCATCCAATATATAAATTGCTGAAAGTTTAGTTTCACTATGACTGTAGTTGTAGGCGAGTGCACAGAAACAGAGAACTATGAGATAAAGCCAGTGTCACAGAAGGGCTGTCTGTACTAAAAGTGGACATCATATGACCTGACATTTGCATGCATCTGGCCTACAGTACCATTCTGAGCTCCTGAATGAAAAACGGGCCTCACTCCCATTTTTTTCAAAGGATGCTGGTGCTATTTGCAGGCTATGAATATAGAGGAGCAGAGTAAGAGTGAGTATTAAAGTGGTTGTAAAGTCACATCTGTTATATTATTTTATCTTCTCTGTTTTAGGAACATATTAAATACAGTGGAGGTGTGTTTTTTTTTTTTTTAATTAAAGCTAAATACCATCTTTGCCCAGCTCTGCTGTGTGGTCACATATCCTCTCTCTGCTCTCCTTCTCGATCTAAGGACTACAGTGGGAGGGGCTGAGATTCCCCTATGTAAGCTAGCAGAGGGAGGACATGTGACCACACAGCAGCCCTGGGCAAAGAAGATATTTAGCTTTATCATTTTTTTTTTTTTAAGTACACACACTGTACATAATATGTTCCTGAAACAGAGAGGATAAAAGTATATAATAGATGTTACTTTACACTTTACCAAAGGGAAGGAGCAGCTACAGCAGAATACTCAATTAAAGCAAGAGGGGGGGGGGGTGGAGATCGGCTCACACAGACTACGGAAATGACAGGGAGAGAGGAAGGGGGAGATGTAGAGATGCTAAGGAAAGAGCAGGATGACGAAGACACGTAATCTGACCACGCTATCAGGGATCAGCAACCATAAGCGTGGTCAGTACACACAGGAACAGGCATGATCAACCAGGTATCGTGCAACATGGAAAGGGACAATTGACACAGCAAAAGCACTGTGATATATCTCCTGCCTTAAAGGGACAGGAGCTTTTTTTTTTTTTTTTTTTTTTGGATTACAACCACTTTAAACATGATACTTCCAAAATAGACTTCATCACTGGAAAGCATTTGCAGCTGGGAAACTATCAAAACCCTGGAAGTGAAATCAGGGTATAGAATTCTTCAGAATTAATTTACCAACAAAATATTACCACTAGACATATTGACAGTACTAATCTGACAAGATATCACTAAATACATTAGTAATTCAATTCCACTAATATAATAAACATGATAATAATATCATGCTAACAAGATATTTCCACCAGACATGCCAAAAATACTATTTGAACAAAATACCACTGCTAGACATTTTAGCAGTAAGATCCTAACAGTACTATTCTAATATATTATCATTTGAACTCTTTAAAATATTACTACTAAACACAAACAAAATTAGTATAAGCAAGATATTTAGAAATAATAATTACCGTATATCCCAACAGATATTACTACTAAAGATATAAACATTATTACAAGATATTAGACTTTATAGTAATACTATTCCAGCAAGATATTACCACTAAAATTTGTGGTATTATCAGCACATCAAAAAATAGTATTACAGCAAAATATTTAGAAATAATAGTAATACTATTTCAGCAAGATATTACTACTAAATGCATGAAAATTACTGCAAGATATTAGACATTATATTAATACTTTTCCAACAAGATATTACTACTAAACATATCAACTATATTAATTCAACAAGATGTTAGACATAATATTAAAAACAACATTCAAACAAGATATTACCACTAAACACATTAACAATATTATTACAGCAAGATATTAGACATAATATTAAATTAATAATACTATTCTTACAAGACATTAACCGCTAAACACAAGATATTGGGCACATACTATTCCAAGAAGATATAACCTAGAAACTCATCAACAATTTATAACAAGATATTAGACACATTGATTTTCTACTAACATTGCCTCAAGAAAGTCTCTCATTTGTTGTTTTTTTTTTTTTTCTGCCTCTACCCTCTATGTTAGCCTATGTGTCTTTGCATCTTTGCACACAGGCATTCAGAGGCAGGAAAAAAACCCCCAGTGCTAGTACATTCAGGAGAAGAGTGTTTTGCTGCAAAAAACTTCCCAATGCAGAAAAATGCACCTAAATGCACTTGAGCGCTATGTGCGTTTAGCGCTTAAAGCAGAGGTCCGCCCACCACTGCAAAAATAAAAAGCCGGCAGCTACACATACTGCAGCTGCTGACTTTTAATAATAGGACACTTACCTGTCCTGGAGTCCAGCGATGTCGGCACCGCAGCTGATGTTTCCATCGGCTGTCGGGTGCTGCCGCCTCCTCAGCCAGCAAGGGAACCCGGTGTAAAAATTATGGCTTCACGCCGGGTCCCTACTGCACATGCGCGAGGCATCCGCTGCGCTCTACTACTGGCCTGGTGGCGGGGGAGGAAGGAGGGAGCCGAGCTGCGATGTCGGAAGTAGGGGCAGGATACTTGTCAAAGACAGGTATCCGCTCCCCCCCAAAAGGTGCCAAATGTGGCACTGGGGGGGGGGGGGGGGGGCGGGGGGGAGGAGATAAATGAGCGGAAGTTCCACTTTTGGGTGCTTTCATTTCAATAGCCAGAATGAATAAGCATTCCTTCTGCCCAATGGAATGAATGAACGAACACCCATACGCTCGACACACCGAAACGTCCCTAAACGCACTTGCAGAATTTGGCTTTAGGTGCATTTTTAACACTGCTTTTTCCTCCCCTGGAGCAAACTGTCCAAAAAAAAGGTCCTGTGCGCATGAGGCTTTATGCCGCGTACACACGAGCGGACTTTACGGCAGACGGGATTTTTTCGGACAATTCGATCGTGTGTGGGCTCCAGCGGACTTTGTTTGCTCAAAAGTTGGATGGACTTAGATTTGAAACATGTTTTAAATCAATCCGTCAAACTCATGTCCGGTCGAAAAGTCCGCTCGTCTGTATGCTAGTTCGATGGACAAAAAGCCACGCTAGGGCAGCTATTGGCTAATGGCTATGAACTTCCTTGTTTTAGTCCGGTCGTACGTCATCACGTACGAATTTGACGGACTTTGGTGGATTGTGTGTAGGCAAGTCCGTTCATTCGGAAAGTCCGTCATAAAGTCCGGCGTAAAGTCCGCCGAGCAAAGTCTGCCGTAAAGTCCGCTCGTGTGTACGCGGCATTATAGTATAACTGAAGGCAAAACATTTTAAATTAGAGCAGATAGGTATTAGAACACCTGTCAGGTTTTTATTGCTGTCTAAGTCCCCATTAAAGAGATTCATTACCTATTTGTCCAGGTGACCATTATTAAAAAGTGAAACATCACAAACTTTGAGTGGTCACCAGAACCGGAATAGAAAAATCTTCCAATAGGGACACTAGTTATGGCAAACGCTGACTGACATTTTCCTCACTTTGAAGGATTTCCTCTCACTTCCTGCTATAGCCATGGGACAGGAAGTGAAGGAAAATCTCCTAAATGGCACACAGTTGGCAAAAAAAAAAAAAACTGACAGGGTTTATTACCCTTCCTTATTCCTAGTACACACGGGCTGAATGTCAGGAGATATCAGTCGGTTCAATAAAATCCAGCGGACATTCTGCCCGTGTGTATGTCAGCCGGTTCTGTCAGATGAGCATGCTGGAAAACCAGCAGCCGACCAACTCCTGATCAGTGCTATCAGCCAATGGTGGACAGCACTGATCGGAGTGTTCTGGTGGGGGGTGCCCCCCTGTGAGAACACAACAGCTCAGTGGGGGGGGATTCCTGTACTAACATACAGCAGCTCCGACCAGAGCGGACTCGGTTTTTTTTCCTTTAACCCGCTGGGCTGGAAAAATAAATAGTAAACTTTTGGTGTGTATCCGGCTTTACTCTACTCAGAATGAATAGAATGCAGCAGTAGTCAGCCAGCATACGGGGATGTGATTTGTAAAACGTTTGCATATCTGAAATGTACTGGTGGTGAGGGTTGTTGTAGCTATATTAATACATCTACAACAACACATTTGAGTGTTATCTGTAATATGTGATACTTCTTTCATTTGCAGTAACAGTTACACTTTTAGGACAAGCTTTCAGCTTTAAGGAGTTTCTATTTTGAATGGGGAAGGGGGGGCGAGAATGGTCATAAACCTATATGACAGTGATTTTGAATTCTGGAGGTCCACATTCTGGGGAATTAACCAACCTTCCTGTGACTGTCGGAAGTGGCGTGCGCCACATTAACAGAGTAGATAGACCTGTTTCAGATCTATCTACACCACCTGCGCCAGATTTTATTTCAGAGATAAAAACTATTGGTAGAACAATGTAAAAACATTAGAATCATAGTTCTTTAAAGGGCTTGTAAACCCTCGTGTTTTTTCACTTTAATGCATTCTATGCATTAAGGAGAAAGAACTGCTGACACTGACCGGCTCCCCAGCCCACCCCCCCTTTTACTCACCTGAGCCCATTCGTTCCCTTGGCGGAGACACGCTGTACCTCTCTGCCCGGGGTTCTCTGCTCTTGATTGGATAGATTGATAGCAGCACAGCCATTGGCTGCCGTGCTGTCAATCAAATCCAATGACGTGGGTGCGGGGGCGGGGCCTAGTCCGGCATTCTGTGTCTATGCACACAAATGCTGTACTCGGGAGCACGCCTGCAAGGTAACCCCCAGGGAGAGCGCTTCAACTAGGAGTTTATCAATGCGAGGAGGAGCCGCGAGCGCCGCCGGGGGACCCCAGAAAATGAGGTTCGGGGCCACACTGTGCAAAACACACTGCACAGTGTAAGTTAATATGATATGTTTGTTATTTAAAAAAAAAAAATAAGGTTTACAATCACTTTAAGTTGATGCTTTGCCTCCAACCAAATTTCAGATTAAGAGGATTACAACATAGTGGTCTTGTTCTGTGACATATTTTGTGACTTTTTAAAATCTATCATGTAAAAATTATTTCTAGATGTGCAAGCCATTTTGATATCTTACATACTATATATAGGGACCAATAGACATCTTGGAAATATCTACTGGATAAGACATTATTATTTGCAGAAACGGGCTTGTTCATAGTAACAGGTTAATTAGTAATTACAATTATAATTTCCAAGCCAGTAATTTAATTTGTCCAGTGACTCATGCACATGATCTATGTTGATGACTTACGAGACATTACACTTGGAGTTGTGAAATTGCATCTATTTAATGAAAGAAGCCTGCAGGCCTCAAGGCACAGTCTCCCAGTTCCCTGAAGACACTTGCAGAATGTGTATTCACAGCAGCTGGATTTATTTAATGCTCAACTCAGTGTAAACACAAAAAAAACTTGCATGGCACCCCCACACTGCAAGCGTTAAACGTTCATTAATTATAGGGGGTAAAGGAACAGCCTGAATGTTTATCCATCTATGGTCGTTCCTGCTCGACAGAAGTCAATCCAATGAATGGGCAGCTTACTGTCATCGAGTCAAATACACGTTCTGCATTCTGTAATAAATCAAAATGTGCTTGATAGGATTTCCAAAAGTTTAAGTTGAACTAGAAATGGGTCTTTCAACATGGTAAGGATCCTAAGTACACAAGCAAATCCATCAAGAAATGGTTTAAAAAAGAAACAGTGAGCTATGGACTGCCCTATCAAAGTCCTTGCTTGTTTCACATTGAAATTTTGTAGGGGATTTCATTATTATTATTATTATTATACAGGATTTATATAGCGCCAACAGTTTGCGCAGCGCTTTATTTCATGCAAAGAAACCCAGAAGCATCTGAAGTAATTTTGCATGGAGAGGTGGTCAAAAACGTCAGAGACTAATGAGCAGTTATACAAAATGTAAAAGTAATTTATACTAAAGGGGGCAATACCAGCTTCGGATGCCAAGGGTTTACTTGCTTTTTTCCCACAGTACACCATTATAACTATTGATATTTTTGTTCAATAAACAAATGAAAATGCAAAATTTTTCTTTTAACCTTTTTATGACCACTCTGTAGCCAAATGACAGCTTCAGTGCGGTCACACATTGCTGGGAGGGCATCATATGACGTCCTCCCGTGATCGCGCTTCCTGCGCGCCCCCACAGTGATCTGTGATTGCTGTGTTCTTCGGACAAAGCTGATCACAGACTGGGGTAAAAAGTCAATCATAGCGACTTTTTACCATGTGACCAGCTGTGTGCAATCACAGCTGATCATAGTGTAAACAGGATTTTCCAGTTATCGGCATTCCTCTCCTCACGCTGACAGCGTCAGTGCCGCCTTATCAGTACAGCCTGTTAGTGCCCATCAGTGCAGCCTCATCAGCGCACATCCGCGAAGGAGGAAAAAATACTTATTTACAAAATTTTTAAAAACAGAAAAAAAATTTTTTTCTTCACATTTTCGGTCTTTTTTACTTTGTTTAGCAAAAAATAAAAAACCCAGTGGTGATTAAATACCACCAAAAGGAAAGGTGTGATAGCGGCATAGGTAATATCCTGGGAGACCAATGGGAGGAGGCTCTGGAGGCAGTGCGGGGGTGCTCTCTTAATGTCACACAGAGATTATACTTTCTATTGAGAGTCCACCGTACCCCACTCAGGCTACATTACATGGGTGTACGCCCTGACCCCATGTAACAGGGATGTGGGGGACTTAATACACTTGCTATGGAGGTGTCCAAAGCATTATTGCTACTGGAATGTTGTTACCATGATGAACTCCTCATTTCAGATCTCCATAGACATGGATCCTATACATTGTATACTAAGTTTGCTTGATGCTGTAATACCAGACAGGTATGTTAAAGAGGCCTGATCCAGGGCATTGTTTCAGGCTAACAGGCTCATTTTACTTCATCAGACTTCCAGTACTCCCCCTTCGCCTCAAATGTGGCTTGCACAGATGGGCACAACGCTGAGGTTAAAAAAGCTGATATATCAGCATAGGGGCAGCTTTTCCAAATTTGAGAAGGTATGGGGTAGCTGGTTGGCTACTGCAGGTTTGGCCTCAGCCGATTTAGTAATGGATAGGATATTGTTGTGAAATATGATATTACAAAAATGGATATGTTTAATTTAGCTGGTAATGCTATGACTGAAATTTGTATGACCTTGTTTTCCAAATGTTTAATGCATGTCTACCTGCTTTGTTATGGTGGCCCTTGTGTCCTGTCCCGGATATGCATGGCCCTAGATACGGCTTTAAAGGGTTCTTAAAGCATTCCCGTGACGTGAATTATAATACTGGTATTGATCTCTGATATGAACTTCATGTACTTTTTTTTGTATGGTTGTAAAAATTTGTGGCATCTCAAAAAAACCTTTACGTGATTTTTTTTAAATACCACCAAAAGAAAGCTCTGTCTCAAAAAAAATTATAAAAATGTATTTTGGGTACAGTGTTGCATGACCGCGCAATTGTCATTCAAAGTGTGACAGCGCTGAAAGCTGGAAATTGGCCTGGGCAGGAGGGGGGTGAATGTGCCCAGTAAGCAAGTGGTTAAATATTTCACCTTTATCTGTAGGAACTGTTTAAACAAAGATCTAATGTCTGCCTTTTCAAAAATATTGAAGTGAACAATATCCATGGGTTGTACTTACTTTTTGCCCCGAGTCCTGGTCTTGTGATAAAATGTAACAAATTATCAAAGAATGCTGTGCGCTTAGCACAGCAGTTACTAGTGAAGAAATAAGAACACTGGACAGCCACCCTCCAATGCAACTCCTTTATTGACGTAAAATGTGATCATATACCGACAGAGGTACAGGTACAAATATTTGATTCAATACAGGGCACTTTAACCCCCTTCCTACCCAGGCCAATTTTCAGCTTTCAGCGCTAACATTTTGAATGATAATTGCGCGGTCATGCAACACTTTACCCAAATAAAATTTTGATCAATTTTTCACACAGATAGAGCTCTCTTTTGGTGCTATTTGATCACCTCTGGGTTTTTTATTTTTTGCGCTATAAACAAAAAAGACCGACAATTTTGAAAAAAAAAACAAAAAAAAAAAACAATATTTTTTACTTTTTGCTATAATAAATATCCCATTTTTTAAATTTTTTTTAAACAAATTTTTTCCTCAGTTTAGACCGATATGTATTCTTCTTCTTTTTTTTTTTCTACCAAAAATAATCGCAATAAGCTTATATTGATTGGTTTGTACAAAAGTTATAGCGCCTACAAAATAGGTTATTGATTTATGGCATTTTTATTATTATTATTTTTTTTCTTTACTAATAATGGCGGTAATCTGCGATTTTTATCGTGATTGCGGCGGACAGATCAGACACTTTTTTGAAACCATTGACATTTATACAGCGATCAGTGCTAGAAATAGCCACTGATTACTGTATAAATGCCACTGGCAGGGAAGGGGTTAACACTATGGGGCGATCAAGGGGTTAAATGTGTTCCCTGACTGTGTGTTCTAACTGTGAGGGAGATAGGGCTGACTGAGGGAGGAGACTGATCAGTGTTCCTATATACTAGGAACACACGATCTGTCTCTTCTCCCCTGACAGAACGTGGATCTGTGTGTGTTTACACACACACACACAGATCCACGTTCCTGCTCTGTCAGGATCGATCACGGCCGCTGGGCATGCGCATCGTCTCCTTGGTCACCCCCTATGCCGGCGGTAAGCGGAGGACGTCATATGACGCCCGCCCGGGATGGGAGATCCCCTCTGCAGACGTGATATGACTATGGGCAGGATGGGAAGTGATTAATCATAGCTGTAGGACCAACAATCACAATCTATCATTTGTACATATGAAGTACTGATCACATAAGATGTATGTCTCCAGATTGTGATCAGGTGTGGTTCATAAAAAATACACGCACATGGAGGGAGAGGGTGTGGAGGCGATCAGTGCAGGAATCGTATAAGAATTAACCCTTAAGGAAGTAGAATTCAACCTAGACCTGTCTATAAGTATTACAAACAATCATCTCCAAACATCAGTAGTCAGAAACATGGATATAGTCAGGATTATAAAAATGAAAACGATATGTCATCTGAGCTTCATTAAACATTAATAAAAACCAGGAAAATGAATGACACTTAAAGTCTATCCATCCAAAATCTCTGAATAAAGAAAATAGACATAAAAATATTGTATAAAGATATTATATACACCATATAAAATATGTGTTTTTCAACATTCGCCAGATGGTATCTAGGGAGGCATATTATACACAAAATATATGAAACCATATATGCAGACGAGAAAAAGCAAAAAAGAAGAAAGGAAGGAGGCAGGAGATAAACCCCCATTCCCTTCCCCTTGCCAAATCTCCCCTCAGATATTCCCGGGAACCTAAATGGCAAAAAACAAAAGCAAAACGGACCCCTATACATAAAAATGTAGGAAAGACCATACAAGGACTCAATTCTGCTTCAAAGTAAAAATAAACATGAATATAAAAGATGTCAAAAACAATGAATAGAAAAAAAGATTGAAATTGGACCAAATGGGAACAAGAAGCAAAAACAAAAAAGGAACAAAAGAAACAAACGAAACAAAACAAAAGAAAAGAAAAAATTACAGAACCTCACTGCTTTTCAGGTATACATGTGTATAAACATAGAGGGATCATCTATATACACTATATAGTTTAAAGAAATCAAACCCAAAATGGGCGCCTAGATGGTGTTAAGGTTACACAAATAAGAAGATGCAAAGGAAAGAAAGACGCCGGGAGTACTGAATATTGCTCTCATTCATAAAATTAAAAATAAACCCCATCCACTTCCTAGTATTGAGGTTAAATATCCAGAACACCTCTCTTTTGCACACTGTCCTAAATCTATCACCTATCATAGACATGATAATCCTCTCAATTCCTTGTATAAGGAGACATCTTTATTATGAAGTTCGTTCCAGTGCCTGGCAACATCCGTGGAATGATTTATCCCTATGTCATATAAGTAATCATTAAGACGATCTTTTAACCTGCCAGTCGTCCGACCCACCATATTGAATGTTACACGACTCACAGGTAATGACAAAGACCAAAAATCTTGTGTTACAGTTGATAAATGAAAAAATTTTGAAAGTTCTGCCAGTAGTTACTGAACGCCTGTCCTCTACATGCACATGAACTTTAATGGCATCCCAGTCTTAGTCTGTAGGGTTCGATATAGAGTTGGCCCAACCTTTGCAGCTATAACAGCTTCAACTCTTCTGGGAAGGCTGTCCACAAGGTTTAGGAGTGTGTCTATGGGAGTGTTTGACCATTCTTCCAGAAGCGCATTTGTGAGGTCTGATGGGGACGAGAAGGCCTGGCTCACAGTCTCTGCTCTAATTCATCTCAAAGGTGATCTATCTCACTCATCCATGTCTTTATGGATCTTGCTTTGTGCACTGGTCCAAATCATTTGGTGGAGGGGTTGTTTTTCAGGAGTTGGGCTTGTCACCTTAGTTCCAGTGAAGGGAAATCTTAAGGTGTCAGCATACCAAGACATTTTGGGCAATTTCATGTTCCCAACTTTGTGGGAACAGTTTGGGAATGGCCCCTTTCTGTTCCAACATGACTGCTCACCAGTGCACAAAGCAAGGTCCATAAAGACATGGATGGGCGAGTTTGGGGTGGAGAACTTGACTGGCCTACAGAGAGTCCTGACCTCAACCCGATAGAACATCTTTGGGATGAATTAGAGCGGTGACTGTGAGCCAAGCCTTTTCATCCACATCAGTGCCTGACCTCACAAATGTGCTTCTGGAAGAATGGTCAAACATTCCCATAGACACACTTCTAAACCTTGTGGACAGTCTTCCCAGAAGAGTCTTGAAGCTGTTATAGCTGCAAAGGGGGGGCCAACTCAATGTTGAACCTTATGGACTAATGCCCCGTACACACGGTCGGACTTTGTTCGGACGTTCCGACAACAAAATCCTAGGATTTTTTCCGACGGATGTTGGCTCAAACTTGTCTTGCATACACATGGTCACACAAAGTTGTCGGAAAATCTGATCGTTCTAAACACGGTGACGTAAAACACGTACGTTGGGACTATAAACGGGGCAGTGGCCAATAGCTTTCATCTCTTTATTTATTCTGAGCATGCGTGGCACTTTGTCCGTCGGATTTGTGTACACACGATCGGAATTTCCGACAACGGATTTTGTTGTTGGAAAATTTTATATCCTGCTCTCAAACTTTGTGTGTCGGAAAATCCGATGGAAAATGTGTGATGGAGCCTACACACGGTCGGAATTTCCGACAACAAGGTCCTATCACACATTTTCCGTCGAAAAATCCGACCGTGTGTACGGGGCATAAGACTGGAATGCCATCAAAGTTTGTGTGTTTGTGTAATATTTTATATATCTTTCACATTATACAAAAAAAAAAAAATGGGCTAACTTTACTGGTTAGATTATTTTTTTTTAAATTCATTAAAGTAATTTTTTCCCCAAAAAATTGCGCATTTGAAAGACCGCTGCACAAATACAGTGTGACATAAAATATTGCAACAACCACCATTTTATTCTCTAGGGTGTCTACTAAAAAAAAAATATATGTTTGGGGGTTCTAAGTAATTTTCTATATAAAAAAAAATGATTTTAACTTGAAACCAACAAATGTCAGAAAAAAGTCTATTCCATTGACAAATTGTTACAATGTTTATACTAAGTTCAACTGATGACCTCCCTGTTTTTCTCTTCCTTTCTTTTGAGGGCTGTGGCTTCAGAAGAGCAGAGAGAATTCTTTGCATAGAAAGAACTGTGAAACACTTTAGTCAAGACTGTGATAACGATTCTTGACGATTAATCACGATAACGATTCTTGACAATTAATTGAGCAGCTCTATATATATTTCAGTTTATACCCATATATTTTTAATCTCCAGTCTGTTGTTGACCCTAAGAGACTGTACATTCAAATTCAGAAAGCATATGTGCTGAACACTAATTATACAACATTAGATAAAACAGGCTGTTTTACTGACAGTCAAAAGGACGGATGTTTGGAGCTCAACTCCATTTTCTAAATACATCCAATTACTTAAACCATTATATCAATTCCCCTATGCAATGTAAAATAATTCCCGATTCTGGTACAGGCTGAAATAACAAACCTTAACTTAAACAGCTGTCATGTGGAAAAAACAAGACAAAATAAAGGTGCTATCACGATTCCTATCTCACTTGGTACATGTTACAAACATAAAACAGAACATGCTTTTGTATAATATATGTTTAGATAGGAAACTACAAAGAACAACTTTTAATGAACACTTGGATCCACCACGAAATATTTGCAGAGCCATTCCCCCAAATGATAAATACATTTCTTGCTAATCTAAGTCCCCAGACAAAATACGTGTTCACAATTACAACAGGTGTGACAATGTTTTGTTTTATGTTAGGTGTATACTAATTCCTGTTATGGTCTACAATTACATAGGGAACACGTCAGCCACCAATGTATAATTCAATCCCTAGTTTAACCACTTCAGTACCAGGCACTTACACCCCCTTCCTGCCCAAGCCAATTTTCAGCTTTCAGCGCTGTTTAAATGACAAATGCGAGGCCATGCTACACTGTACCCAAACAAAATTTTTATCATTTTGTTCCAACAAATAGAGCTTTCTTTTGGTGGTATTTGATCACTTCTGTGTTTTTTATTTTTTGCTAAACAAATAAAAAAAGACCTAAAATTTTGAAAAAAAAAAAAGTTTTTTTCTTTTCTTTCCGTTATAAAATTTTGTAAATAAGTAAGTTTTCTCCTTCACTGATGAGCACTGATAAGGCGGCACCAATGAGGTGGCACTGATGGGTACTGACGATGGGCACTGGTAGACAGCACTGATGGGTAGCACTGATATGCAGCACTGATGGGCAGTGATAGGCAGCACTGATGGGCACTCATGGGTGGCACTGGTGGACACTGAAAGGCTGCACTAATGGGTACTTCTGGGTGGCACTGATAGGCAGCACTGCTGGGTACTGATAGGCGGCACTGTTGGGCATTGATAAGCACTGATAAGTGGCACTGATGGGCACTGATATATGGCATTGATAGGCATCACTGATGGCACTGGCACTGGCAGGCATTGGGGATGGTCACTGATTGGCAGCTGCCTGGGCACTGATTGGCATTTCCCTAGTGGTCTAGGGTGGCATACCTGGTGGTCCAGTGTGGTGGCAATCCCTGGTGATCCTGGCGGTATCCTGGTGGTCCTGGGTGGGTACCCAAGGGGGGGCTGCGCTAATAAACAATCAGCACAGACCCCCCCTGTCAGGAGAGCAACCGATTGGCTCTCCTCTACTCGCGTCTGTCAGATGCGAGTGAGGAAAAGCCGATCAACAGCTTTTCCTGTTTACATTGTGATCAGCCTCCATCAGAGACTCTTTACCAAGAAAGGTGTCGGACTGACACACCGCACCACCGATCGCCGCGTTGCGCTCCCCCCACGGGCGGCCGACGAGCAGGTAGTGGTTAACAATGCGGTGCATACATTTTACAGTTGTAGTTGTTTTTTGGCAAGGCTGTAAAATATACATATAAATGATGTTACCCATTCATACAGTACAGAATGCACCCATTTGAGCCACAGTTACATCACTTGCATTACAAACATAAAGCCAGAATGTTTATTGGAGGAAGCATACTATGGGCAGATATCCACTGTGATTGTACAGTACACCAATCAAGAGCCTGAGCAGAAAGAGATGATAGAAATGTGTTACATGAGCAGCCAAATCTCTCCCTAGTAAAACTGCTGGAAGTTCCTTTTCGTATCCAGTGGTGGCCAAATATCTTATTTACCCCTCAATATCATGTGGTGCTGACTGCTCATGCTTAGTTTAAGGTGATAACCACTTTACTCCTAGCCAGGGCCACAGCTGTGTATTGAGGGGGATACGGAGGGGGGGCTAGGGTTTTTTGTTTGTAATGTAAATTAAGCACAGCTGAGAGTGATACAATTCTTTAAATGCGAGAACAAGATTAGAGCTACAACTACTGGTAATATGAAATACTAAATAATACCAATATACAATTTTCCATACTAACCCAGAAAAAGGAACCTTAAAGTGTTTCTAAACCCACAACAGTAAAATCATTCTGTATATGCAGTAAAGCATGCTTGCTATACTAACTGTGGAACCTAAGGGGTTAATACTCTGCATTGTGTAAAAAGTCTATTTGATCTTGTATGCACAGATCTTCCCCTCCCTGCACTGTCCCCTGATAATTCCTCTATAAAAACAGAGTCTATGGAGTCAGGCCGCACATGCTCAGTTTGGTGTGTATTGCTAGAGAGGTGGGAGAGTGCATGTTATCAGCACAGGGCCGATCAGCACTGTCAGACAGAGAGTCAGGGGTCTTGCAGTCTCATAGGGCAGTCAGAAAACTCCTACAAGCTATTAACCAGTGCTTGGCTGGACACTGATGGAAGTCACAAGACTGCTCTGATGATGAGAAAAGGTATTTAACTGTCTATATTTACTAAAATAATTGCATTTTTATGTTCTGTGTACTGTGGGAGACCAAATATAGTGAATGCAGGGTTCTGGGTTTAGTAACACTTTAATAAAACAAGAAAGTAAAAAAAAAAAAATCACCATAAACTGGCTACGTGGACCTTCATCAGCAGTAGTACAAAGGAAACAAAAAGGTGTAAGAGGCTGCCAACCCCTCATCTATACAAGTGATCATCACCTCCTTCCACATTTCTGTTTCAGGTTCAGAAATAAAAAGAAGAAAATGGTGAGTAGGCACTATATTAGAGCTAGTTTACACTTGCTTCAAACAAGCTTTGTTAAAGCTCTCTGAACACCAGTCAAAGCACTTGTCACTACATAAAATGATTATCTTACAGTCCTGTTTATACCTGCTTTTGCTTGATGCTTCAATAAGGCTTCGATGGAGCTTCAAGTGGGCTTTGCCATAGACTTCTTTGGAGGCTTTGAAGATGCTTTGAAGCACCACTAAATCTACATGGGGTATCATTTTTGAAGCTTAGCCGAAGCAAAGCAAAGCAAAAGCAGGTGTAAACAGGACTGTAAGCTAACCATTTTATTTAGTGGCAGGAGCTTTGACTGGCATTCAGAGGGCTTTAACAAAGCCTGTCCGAAGCCTGGTTTCGAAGCAAGTGTAAACTAGCCGCTAATGTGTGTTGAAGCAAGTGTAAATGAGCGCTAAGGAAACAAAGATAGTTTTGTCAGATACCTTTTTAAATTAGCACAGGTAGGTAAAGCAAAGATTCACTTGGCAGTGGTGACCAAATTACTAGATAAAGGGGTCTCTACTGCGGCAGCTACACTGGGAAGGAGAGGGGGGGGGGGGGGGGCTACAAGTAGTGCTGTACACAGGACGTTTTAAAACCTCTCTTGAATGATCCACCTTGACAGATAGTAACCGACGTTTAAAAACGTCCATTTTGCCGAGTTTGCATGCAGCGTTTATCCGCGTTTGCATTTAGAAGCGCTTTTATTTTTTTATGCAAATAGTCAAAAATTTATCTCCATTAAAAACGCCTGTAAACAAAACGCGGCTTAACGCGAGTTACCTCGTTTACATGCATTTACAAGCTGTTACAGGCATTTGGGGTTTTTTGCTATTCAGCATTGTGTTACTTTAACTGCACGGTCATGCAACACTGTACGCAAATTAAATTTATATCATTTTTTTTCTCACACAAATAGAGCTTTCTTTTGATGGTATTTGATTACCACTGGGGTTTTTTATTATATAACTAAATAAAAATAAAAAAAAGGATATTTCCTAGTCTCTATTATGAAACATATACAATAAAATCAAATGTATTCATAAATTTAGGTCAAAAGGTATTCTGATACATGTCTTTGGTACAAAAAAAATCCCAATAAGTGTATATTAATTGGTTTGTGTGAAAGTCTACAAACTATGATATAATATATATATATATATATATTTGAAAACTGATCAGTCCTTGTGTACTGACAGTCTAATTCCGAGGCCACAAAATGCCAGGACATTACAAATACCCCCCAAAACACCCCTCTTTTTTAAAGTAGACAGTCTGAGACGTTTAGTAAGAGGCATAGCTAATTTTTTGAAGTTGTAATTTTAAAAAAAGTTTTTTTGGAAAATTAAGAAATTTAATAAAAATGTGTGTTTTTTTCACTTTTTTTTTTTCACACACATTGTCACCAGTACAGTACAGAGTCATCATATGACTGGTGTGATGGTGGAATACTGACTGGTGACAGTATGAAAAAAAAAATTGTAAACAATTTTCTATTCATTTTTTTTTTTTTTTTTTACCATTTTCTTATACATCCTGTTATCAGGGTAGCTTTGTGTTACCATAGGGACACTGTACTACTGGGGGGTGATCAGGGATTTTTTTTTACACTGTTACTTCTTACACAGCGGTGATCACTGTATAAGCAATAGTTTTAGCTGTTATGAATGGGTTAACCATTCATGAATAACTTGCTTATGAATGTAAACTGTGATTGGCCAAGCTAATCATATGGTAGTCATGTATCATGTGACTGGCCCAAAACAATGACATGATACATGACTACCATATGATTAGCTTGGCCAATCACAGATCACAACAGTAAAAAAGCTGTTCATGAATGGAAAGCCATGTGTTTTGTTTGTTAATAATTTTCACGCGATACTTAATGCAAGATTATACTTTATTGCATCACAATTACAACATTGGCACGGTTGGGAGGTAGTGAACGTGGAGGACCCTACACAAAAGATAATAGCATCTCAATTTAAAAAATACCCTTTAGTCCAACTAATAGTAGCTCACCATTTCTGTAATAAAAAAAGGTTCCCTACCTTCCACTTCACACACATCATGGGAAGCAGTACGACATATTACTAAACATAAGGGACATACGAAGCAGATGCCCATATGAGATAATTATTGCCTTTATGAATTAAATAAACTTTTGGAATTTTCAGACTGGAAAAAGGCGGGCATATTATTTCTGTACCAGTTATATGAGGGGGATGTTTTACTCCCTTTTAATATATTAAAAGACCGCTATCAGTTAACGAACAAAA
The DNA here is from genome assembly GCF_042186555.1 of Aquarana catesbeiana. NCBI lineage: Eukaryota > Metazoa > Chordata > Amphibia > Anura > Ranidae > Aquarana > Aquarana catesbeiana. Next base: position 668,639,559 of record NC_133325.1, read on the forward strand.
ACTTTTACCAATACCTTCAAACACATCATGCATTACAAATCCAAAGCTCAAAAATTCAATTACAGTATGAACACTCTAAAATACTAACAACGGCAACTTCAGTTGCCCGTACGAAATGAGGATTAATAGGAGATCTTTATTCTAATCTACAAATGATGGAGAACCATCATTAAGATGTGGGTATCGACATACCCACATCTTAATAAGAGCACTTGAGCATCTCCTCACCATCATTCTGGTGTTGCAATACAGTATATGTGGATAGAACATGTCGGCCATTTCAATCTGACCTGGCCCTTTGGACAAGTACTCTCCACAACATTCCTGTATTTAGTGACTTCTCATACCCCATGAGACTAGATCTTTTGGGGTTCTAGAATATATTGCATTGGTCCTTCAAGTGCCTCATCCCCCTTTTGGCAGTTTACGTCCTGCTACTGGGGTTCTGTCTGACATCTCCATCTTCCTTCTGTCTTGTTTGCCTGGCGCAACTGTGGCGGTCCAGTTTCTTATCCTTTGAGCTATGATCTCTTTTGGTCAAATCATTATCACATGGGTGCCATCCACCAGCAATGATGTTAATGGAGTGATCTGCCCATCTTGCTCTTACCCCGACTCTGATCGATGTGAAAACTATAGCGATTTAAAGCGTACTGGAAATGAGAAACGTTGCATACGCTATACACGGACTGAAAGGGACGATGTGAACCTTACACTGGAGACCTTACATGGCTGTACCACCAATGAGATCTGTAAAGCTGGGTCTGCACTAATACGAGCTGATGGAAAAATTAATTTCAAAACTATAAAAACTGATATTAATTGTATGGAGAACAGTGCAGTCAAAGGGAGGATTACAATATACAATTTCCTAATTATCACATTTACAGCCCTCTGTTTCTTGGATGTTGACAGTTAAACCAATTGTCTTTTTCAAACCCTGGTTGTAACATTTGAATAGGATAAAAACACGAGATCTTCTTTAAAGTACAGTTGTCATAACAAAAATGAAGATTATGGAACTGCTTCTAATAAGGGATTAGCGAAGTGATTTTACCAGAATTGAAATTATCCATTTTGCTTGCAAAAAAAATTCTATTATATTTAATTTGTAGTATCATGCTAATATGGTAATTAAAGGCTTTGTAATAAAAAATAAATAAAATTGAAATCCCTAAATCTATCCCTTAGTTTGTAGACGCTATAACTTTCGCGCAAACCAATCAATATATGCTTATTGAGATTTTTGTTTACCAAAAATATGTAGAATACATGTTGGCCTAAATTGATGAAGAAATTTGTTTTTTTACATTTGTTGGGTATATGTATTATAGCAGAAAGTAAAAAATACATTTTTTTTTTTCAAAATTGTCGCTATTTTTTTGTTTATAGCGCAAAAAATAAAAACCACAGAGGTGATCAAATACCACTAAAAGAAAGCTCCATTTGTGGGAAAAAAAGGACATCAATTTTATTTGTGTACATCGTCACACGACCGTACAATTGTCAGTTAAAATAACACAGTGCTGCATCACAAAAAATGGCCTGGTCATTAAGGGGGTACTCACTTATAGATTATATATATATATATCAGACATATAATCTATAAGTGAGTACACCCCTCGCATTTTTGTAATAATTTTATTATATCTTTTCATGTGACAACACTGAAGAAATGACACTTTGCTACAATGTAAAATAGTGAGTGTACAGCTTGTATAACAGTGTAAATTTGCTGTCCCCTCAAAATAACTCAACACACAGCCATTAATGTCTAAATTGCTGGCAACAAAAGTCAGTACATCCATAAGTGAAATTGTCCAAATTGGGCCCAATTAGCCATTTTCCCTCCCTGATGTCATGTGACTTGTTAGTTTTACAATGTCTCAGGTGTGAATGGGGAGCAGGTGTGTTAAAATAGGTGTTATCGCTCTCACTCTCATACCGGTCACTGGAAGTTCAACATGGCACCTCATGGCAAAGAACTCTCTGAGGATCTGAAAAAAAGAATTGTTGCTCTACATAAAGATGGCCTAGGCTATAAGAAGATTGCCAAGACCCTGAAACTGAGCTGCAGCACGGTGGCCGAAACCATACAGCGGTTTAACAGGACAGGTTCAACTCAGAACAGACCTCACCATGTTCGACTAAAGAAGTTAAGTGCACGTGCTCAGCGTCATATCCAGAGGTTGTCTTTAGGAAATAGACGTAGGAGTGCTGCCAGCATTGCTGCAAAGGTTGAAGGGGGGGGTTCAACCTGTCAGTGCTCAGACCATATGCCGCACACTGCATCAAACTGATCTGCATGGCTGTCGTCCCAGAGGAAAGATGATGCACAAGAAAGCCTGCAAACAGTTTGCTGTAGACAAGCAGACTAAGGACATGGATTACTGGAGCCGATAATGAGACCAAGATAAACTTATTTGGTTCAGATGATGTCAAGCGTGTGTGGCGTAAACCAGGTGAGGAGTACAAAGACAAGTGTGTCTTGCCTACAGTCAAGCATGATGGTTGGAGTGTCACGAGTGCTGCCGGCACTGAGGGAACCATGAATGCCAACATGTACTGTGACATACTGAAGCAGAGCATGATCCGCTCCCTACGGAGACTGAGCCGCAGGGCAGTATTCCAACATAACGACCCCAAACACACCTCCAAGACGACCACTGCCTTACTAAAGAAGCTGAGGGTAAAGGTGATGGACTGGCCAAGCATGTCTCCAGACCTAAACCCTATTGAGCATCTGTGGGACATCCTCAAACGGATGGTGGAGGAGCGCAAGATCTCTAACATCCAGCAACTCTGTGATGTCATCATTGAGGGGTAGAAAAGGACTCCAGTGGAAACCTGCAAAGCTCTGGTGACCTCCATGCCCAAGAGGGTTAAGGCAGTGCTGGAAAATAATGGTGGCCACACAAAATATTGACACTTTGGGCCCAATTTGGACATTTTTACTTAGGGGTGTACTCACTTTTGTTGCCAGCGGTTTAGACAATTATGGCTGTGTGTTCAGTTATTTTGAGGGGACAGCAAATTTACACTGTTACACAAGCTGTACACTCACTACTTTACATTGTAGCAAAGTGTAATTTCTTCAGTTTTGTCACATGAAACGATATAATAAAATATTTACAAAAATGTGAGGGGTGTACTCACTTTTGTGAGATAATGTATATTATATAGATCTATATATACATATACACACGCACACACACACACACACAAATATGCTATGGCTAAATAAAAGACACATACTGTATACTTGCAGTGATTAATAAATTGAAAACAAATCTGCTTTCATGATCACCTACGGAGGTTTTTCTAGAAAAGTCATTCATCTAGACCGCAGAGTCGGTACCGGTCTTCCACTTCCGCAGTCAATACTGGAATGGTGATAAGCTTTTATGATGTACAGTACAGCAAGCAGCTGTGTACAATATAAACTGAAAGACCCATCTGGCTGTACGCTGATCTGAGTGGAGTCTGCCTTCTCCTTCCAGTCATTATCATAAATACATTAAACCTTTAAACGACCACTCACCCAGGCCGGCAGAGTTAGGAGGAATTATTGCAGCCATTAATTCAATTGAAAAGGGGATGTTTTCAAACTAAACACAAATAGGCAGTATCTCCTGGTAGTACGCATGAAAACAAAACACAGAGATTGTATTCAAAAATTGCTGTTCTATACCAAAGTTACAACTGGGCCATGTGTATTAATAGCCCCGATCTCGCATACATTTAGGCAAATGGACAATAAATATCCTGATGGCCTACTGCGGTGATAGGAAAGAAATGGGAGCACTCTGCAATAAGAGGTTTACGAATGAGTCAAGTCATTGGTGATAATGGACCGTGTAATGTTGCACTTAAAATGTAGCTTTCCTGTCGAATTCGACAATCTGCATTCAAACTGCTGATTCCACTTTTATGCATGAAAGAATAAGGGTCTGCTGTTGGTTGTATTTGGTGACAACAAACTGCATTCTAACAGCCTGCAAAAAAATGCAATATACTGCAATGACTGGGTCTGATCTGACCAAAAAATAATAGGGTAGGAAAACGAGCATATGTCCTCCACGTACACCCCTGGGCAACCAGTTCACAGGGAATCAGGCTGCACATACACAGCTAGAACTAGGTATAAAATATTCCTGGAGTAATAACCATGTCGTTTTCCCGCAGCCAGGGAGTCACAGGTGGGGCATACCCTCAGCTATAGAAGTAAATGGCTATACGCCCCTGTACTTGTGCAAATGTCAATGCTTCTCTGCATCTGCATTTACCTGCACAAGCTGTACAACATGTTTTACTGAACTTATAGGTTGAAGGGGTAGGGGGTGAGCCCTTTCTTCTCAAAGCTGGCAGCTCAGCTGTCGGCTAATTGCCAGCTCCTATCTCTCCACAGTGACTCACCTGTTGATGATATCCTGCTTGTCAGTCCTGCCTACTTAAACTGTCCAGTCCAGATGATCAAGGCAAAGGCAGAGGTCACATCTCTAGAGACGCTCTCCTGTGTTCCTGTTAAAGACTTACTTGGCTGACATTCCTTCTGGCTCCAGTTCCTGCTTGCTGTTCTACTACGCTCATCTATGGCTCCCTGATGTTTTGGCTTGTCTGACTATCCGTTCCGGGTCCTGAACTCTGGCTATGTTTTGACTACGTTTACCTTTTTTATTATTATTAAACAAGTGTGATTTAACTGTACTTCTGTCTCAGTCTGATTTGTGGTTTCTGACAGTAGGCAAAGGCCATAAATTCAGAAGATGCAGTCAATCCACTTGTTGGTAATATTTTTTCCAGATTGGATGAGCAGGATCATCGCATGGATCAGTTTTCCATGGCTTTACAAACGCTCCTGAGTCACACGGCTCACCTGAAATCTTCCACTGTAGCTGCTCCGGTACAACCTGATTTGCAGGCCACCCCTGCTGCTGCTCCACTAATACCTGAGGCACCCGCCTCAGGTATTATCTCTATAAGAGGTATGTCTGATTCCGCTCCACTTCCCCAGCGATTTGGGGGAGATCCAGTCCAATGCAGAGGGTTTCTCAAACAGGTTGAGATATACTTTGAGATGCTGCCCCAGGCGTTTCCCACGGACAGAAGCAAAGTAGGTTTCGTGATAGCTTTGCTTTCTGAGAGAGCCTTGGCCTGGGCAAACCCTCTATGGGAGACGCAAAAACCTGTTGCCTGGAGTTACCCTGAGTTTGTGACTTCTTTTAAAAGGGTATTTGACGTTTCCGCATGCTCCACTTCTGCTGCCAAGTGCCTCATGTCCATCAAACAGAGTGCAAGAACTGTTGCCGATTACGCCATTGAATTCCGTACTCTGGCAGCAGAGGTTGCTTGGAACAATGAGGCCCTCATGGCTGCTTTTTCTCATGGTCTCTCGGATACCATCAAGGGTGAGATAGCAGCCCGAGATATATCCACTGAGCTGGAGAGGTTGATCACGTTTGCCATCCTCATTGACTTGAGACTCAGAGAAAGACTCCCTTTTAAGGAGCGCTTGTGGAAGCCTCCTGTACATTTCTCTCCGAACTTTGCAGTCCCACCCTTGCCTCCCATGCCTCCTGGTACCGAGTCGGTCTGTGAAGATGAACCCATGAACTTGGGCTTCACGCGTCTCTCTGCGAGAGAACCCTTAGGAGGAGGGAGAGATTGTGCCTTTATTGTGGCCAGGCAGGTCACTTTTTGAAGTCTTGTCCTACCCATCGAGGGAACGCCTGAACCTTGAGGTCCTGTCATGGATAGACCTTAGGTGGCGTTGTTTTGTCCCCAGTTATCCAGAAGGATAAGCCCCTGGTTTCAGCTACCTTTTCTTGGGCTGAGTCGTCTGTTGAGATACAGGCTCTAATCGACTCTAGGGCTGCAGGTCTGCATCATAACAACTGGTCAGACCTCTTACCGTGGGTGGAGTTTGCTCACAATAGTGCCTTGAATTCTGCTTCCCGATTGTCCCTGCTTATGGCGAACTATGGTTTCCAACCATCCATGTTGGCTGACTCATTTGTTCCGCAGAGTATTCCTGCGTTAGAGGAGCATCTCCATGGTCTTTGTTCCATTTGGTCACAAGTCCAGGAGGCTTTGTGACATGCTAATGATAGGTACAGACTCCATGCTGACCGCAGACGCCTGCCTGTGCCTTCCTACCAGGTTGGGGACAGGGTCTGGCTGTCATCCCGCAACCTTTGACTTCATGTTCTCTCTCTGAAGTTAGCAGCTTGGTTTATTGGGCCTTTCCGTATTCTTCGCAGGATTAACCCAGTGACACGCATTAGACCTTCCTTCTAATATGCATATTTCAAATGCATTTCATGTCTCCTTATTAAGACCTTTGGTCTGCAACCGCTTTACCACCTCAGTGCCTCGTCCTCACCCTGTACAGGTTGAGAACCCTGAGGAGTATGAAGTACAGTCCATTATTGACTCCCGTAGGCACATACAGTACATGGTGCATTGGAAAGGGTATGGTCCGGAGGACCGCTCTTGGGTCTCATCCTCAGACGTACATGCCCCTGTCTTCCTCCATGATTTCCATAGACGTTTTCCCCTCAAGACTGGTGGTCCTCCTCCGAGGAGGGGTCATTGAGGAGGGGGTACTATCAGGGCTGGGCTCAGCCCTTCCTTCTCATAGCTGGCCGCTCAGCTGTCGGTTAATTGCCAGCTCCTATCTCTCCACAGTGACTCACCTGTTGATGATATCCTGCTTGTCAGTCCTGCCTACTTAAGCAGACCAGTCCAGATGATCTCTGCCTTCGCCTTGGTCACATCTCTATATACGCTTTCCTGTGTTCCTGTTAAAGACTTGCTTGGCTGACATTCCTTCTGGCTCCAGATCCTGCTTGCTTTTCTACTACGCTCATCTCTGGCTCCATGGCGTTTTAGCTTCTGACTATCCGTTCCGGTTCCTGAACTCTGGCTATGTTTTGACTACGTTTACCTTTTCTTTATTATTATTATTATTAAACAAGTGTGATTTAACTGTACTTCTGTCTCAGTCTGATTCATGGTTTCTGACACAACTTTTACATAAGTACAGGGATAAGGATGTACTGCTATTCACTCTTCAACCACAGGAAAATGTTTTTAAGCCAGGCATATTTTGTGCCTAATTATGTCCGTGTGCATGAGGCCTAATAGATTGCTACTATTCCAAGATGAGGGTGTTGCCAGGGGTGCCTAAACAGTACATAGAGATGCACGCTAGAGCAGTACGAGCATGTATGTTTATATCATGACTGCACTTACAGTGTTACTAAACCCAGGACCTTGCATTCACTATATCTGGTCTCCCACAGTACACAGAACATGGAAATGCAATAGTTTTAGTAAATATAAACTGCTAAATACCTTTTCTCATCAGCAGTTAGAGAAGTCGTGTGACTTCTATCAGTGCCTGGTTAAAGCTTGTAGGAGGAGTTTTCATTTTGCTCTGTGTATACACCGCTCCCACACCGCCCCCAAAGATGCTGCTTGTAGGACTTTTTTTCCTGTCCTGCAACCGCACCAGACCAGTGTGAAAGCACTCGGGCTTTCACACTGGGGTGGCTTGAGAGGCAGTTTTCAGGTGCTTTACAGGTGCTATTTTTAGCGCTAAAACACCTGAAAACTGCCTCAGTGAGAAAGGGGTCTAAAAGTGAGAGTAAACTCCTATGAACGAACGTCACCTATAAGTAAGCCTATAATAACTTTTTAACAGATATTTACTGTACATGCAACCAGTGACGTCACCGGCACACGCGCCCTGAAGGAACGGCATACCCGTGCCGTTCCTTCAGAGTCCTGTGCCATAAGCAGCGGCTCCTGCACATGGGAGTGACATCATCGTGGCTCCGGCCATTTACACAGCTGGTGTCCGCGAACCCGGAAGGAAGACCGGGTGAAGATGGAAGCACCTTTAGCTGTGACAACGCACTGCTGGAAGGCTTCATTTTCAGTTTCACATAATGTGCTAGTATGCAATCCATACTAGCACAGTATGACATTGCCTTTCGTTTTTTTTTAACCACTTGCCGACTAGCCGCCGTACTTATACGGCGACTGGTCGGCTCACCTGTACGTCGGTCCGTGCATGTGAGATTGCAAGTGCGTGCATGGGTCTGGCGGACTCGATGTCCGCCGGCCGCCCGCGACCGCTGTATACAGAGGCAGAGCGGGGAACTGCCATTGTAAACAAGGCAGATCCCCGTTCTGACAGGGGACATCTCAGAGATCTGCTGTTCCCAGTGATCGGGAACAGCTATCTCTGTCATGTCCCAGGCAGCCCACCCACCCTACAATTAGAACACGCTGAGGGAACACATTTAACTCCTTGATCACCCCCTAGTGTTCCCTTCCCCGCAAGTGTCATTTATACATTGATCAGTGCATTTTTATAGCACTGATTAAAGTAATAATGTCACTGGTCCCCAAAAAGTGTCATTTGGGGTCAGATTTGTCCACCGTAATGTCGCAGTCCCGCTGAAAATCACAGATCGCCGCCATTACTAGTAAAAACAATAACAAATAAAAAAATAAAAAAAACAAAGTCCCTAAATCTATCCCATAGTATGTAGACGCTATAACTTTTGCGCAAACCAATCAATATACGCTTATTGCGATTTTTTTTTTTTTAAATATGTAGAATACATATTGGCCTAAACTGATTTTTTTTTTTTTATATTTTTACTTTGGATATGTATTATAGCAGAAAGTAATAAAAAAAAGTTTTATTTTCAAAATTGTCATGCTTTTTTGTTTATAGCGCAAAAAATAAAACTTGCAGTGGTGATCAAATACCACCCAAAGAAAGCTTTATTTGTGGGAAAAAAAGGACATCAATTTTGTTTGGGTACAACATCGCACAACGGCGCAATTTATTATTATTATACAGGATTTATATAGTGCCAACAGTTTGCGCAGCGCTTAATAAAATAAAGGCAGACATTACAGTTACATTACAATTTGGTACAAGAGGGATCAGAGGGCCCTGCTCATTAGAGCTTACAATCTAAAAAGGGAGAGTCAATCGATACAAAAGGTAATAGCTGTGGGGGATGAGCTGATGGGGGAAGTAAAACAGTATATTAGTTAGAAGCAGGATAGGCTTCTTTAATTGTCAGCAATTGTCAGTTAAAGCAACGCCGTGCCGTATCGCAAAAAATGGCCTGGTCATTTAGGGGGCAAATCCTTCCAGGTCTGAAGTGGTTAAAAAAAAAAAAAAAAACACCCAGCGGTTTACTACCGCTTTAATGTTCCCACTCTCGCCATGCAAAGCTTCTACATATAACTGGATATTATGTATAATTGGTTTATCTGGCTTTGTCAGGTTTGAGCGTTAATGTTTTAGCCAAAAGAAAGCTAATTACTAGAAGAAGAGGCGAGAAACTAAGCACATGTTATTTGGCTTTTCGGGCATTCCCACTGAAGTCTCTAGGGACCCAAATACGTGACTCTCCCCCAAAGAAGCTCATGTACTTTTCTGAGCTGGAGTGGGAATCCACATGTTCAGTGTTGAAGCACTTCTGAAAAAAAAAGCTTAAAAAAAAAAAAAAGCTTCCATTCCCTCGGGTTTGAACCAGGGCTTCTACTGTATGTACCCTGCACCTGCAAACAGTGTAGGAACCTGAAATGGACTTGGTATCAGGCTCTTGCAGTCCACTGTACAGCAGAGCTCAGACAGGCTGGGGGAAGGAAAAAACCTGTAAGCGCTACTGAACTGCAACAGAATAAAAATCCAGTCTTCTGCCCTGCTAGACAGGGCTTTGTGTGGCAGAGCTGTGTAAATCTCAGGACTTGATGGGCAGAAATACAATTCTTTTGGCAGGTAAACCAGCTCCTATATATGTATTTTACTGGTTGCCTGGATGATTTATAAAAAGGCTTCATTCACAAAACGTAAGCATGCCAAACACTGCAAATTTCAGCGGGTTTCTGATAAACAGACCAGAATTCGCTACATGGAGGGGCCCTGTCACTTGCCTCCCAACTGACAATCTGTTGGATTTTTTTTTTGTTCAATATAAATCTAAAATTGTTTAGTCAGCCTAACACACCTGGATACAAACCCATATTTTCAAACAAGTGACAAGTTATTTCTTAATGAGATTTTTATAGTCGGATGGCTAAAATCTACCTTTTATATCACTTGGGCTTCCCTTTAGATTGTAAGCTCTCATGAACAGGGCCATCCTAATTATACAGTAAAACCTTGGATTGCGAGTATAATTCGTTCCAGAAACATGCTTGTAATCCAAAGCACTTGTATATCAAAGCGGATTTCCCCATAAGAAATAATGGAAACTCAAATGATTTGTTCCACAACTACTTATTCATAGGTCCTTCAGTTTATAGTCCATATAAAAAGATTACAGCAATGTGACCAGGTTGGGTAACAATAAAATGTCCATCCACAAATGGAAGCCTTCACAAAGGGATTATAAGCAAAATCCATCAGGATCTACAGAGTATAAAATAGAAGAGAGGCGCCTTTAAAGTGTAGCAATATGTTGCTAAATGTTGTACCTTCATTAAATGTAACCATATTGCTACACTAATGCCCCGTACACACGGTCGGACATTGATCGGACATTCCGACAACAAAATCCATGGATTTTTTCCGACGGATGTTGGCTCAAACTTGCCTTGCATACACACGGTCACACAAAGTTGTCGGAAAATCTGATCATTCTGAACGCGGTGATGTAAAACACGTACGTCGGGACTATAAACGGGGCAGTAGCCAATAGCTTTCATGTCTTTATTTATTCTGAGCATGCGTGGCACTTTGTGCGTCGTATTTGTGTACACACGATCGGAAAATTCCGACAACGGATTTTGTTGTCGGAAAATTTTATATCCTGCTGTCAAACTTTGTGTGTCAGAAAATCTGATGGAAAATGTGTGATGGAGCCCACACACGGTCGTAGTTTCCGACAACAAGGTCCTATCACACATTTTCCTTCGGAAAATCCGACCGTGTGTACGGGGCATTAGAGGCGTCTCTCTTCTCTTTTATACTCAGTTGTGATATCAAGCTACTTGCATATCAAGACATCGCTTGTATATCAAGTCAAAGTTTATAAAAAAATTTGCTTGTCTTGAAAAATGCTCTCATACCAAGTTACTCTCAAATCAAAGTTCTACTGTAATTGTACTGTCTCCCTATTATTTTGCACTAACTGTTGGTGCTATATATTGTAAATTCTGAATAATAATAAAAATAATACATTAATAAACTATTTCTAAAAGTCTATGACTAAGCACTGGTCTCTGATATAATTATTTTACAACATTCCTGTAATGGTTCATTCCTATTGGCCGCTTATGATTATTTGTACAATGATGACAGTAGGATTTATTAGTTGATTTTTTTTTCAGGTCTCTCTGTAAATATATTTAAACTTCAATATAAATATATTGTATCAAAAAGCAAATATGTAATCAGACTGAAAAATCAAGTCAAGCTTCTCATAAATGAAGTCTCCAAATCTGTAGAAAGTATCACATCTCACATTCTATAGCAATTCAGTTTGTATATCAGAAACACAGACTTCATTGATCACACACATTGATAGCATGATTTATGAACAGTGATTATTCCCATCATTGTGAAATGCTGGCAATGTAAAGAATCCCCACTGTGCTGTTTACACATATATCTTCCAGGGTCGGTGGTGACTGTCATACATGTCATACTCTCTACATGTCCCATTTCCCCCCAGAGCCCAGCACAAGGGCACACCAACATCTGCCTGGGACTGGGAGGACTGGCAGCTCCTCCATCAATAATGCAGGGCCAGCTGATCCAGGACAAACTTGCAGCCCCCAGGCACAGGGACACCTTCTCCATATAGAAAGAGCAATGCAGATCCCCCTCAGATCCATAGAGGCAGGAAGAGCCGCTACTGTGTGCTAAACAGGATTACAGGAGAGATCCCAATCAGTCCGACTAGGATGTACATACACTGTATACACACAATACGGGGATCACACATTGTATATACACAATATAGGGATCATACACACAATGCTGGGATCACACACACTGTATACACACACAATGCTGAGATCACACACACTGTATACACACAATGCTATGATCACACACACTGTATAAACACAATGCTAGGATCACACACACTGTATATACACACAATGCTAGGATCACACACAATGTATACACAGAATGCTGGGATCCCACGCTGTATATACACAATGCTAGGATCACATACATTGCATATACACAATGCTGGGATCCCACGCTGTATATACACAATGCTGGGATCACACACTGTATATACACAATGCTGGGATCACACACACTGTATACACACAATGCTGGGATCACACACACTGTATACACAATGCTGGGATCACACACACTGTATACACAATGCTGGGATCACACACACTGTATACACAATGCTGGGATCACACACACTGTATACACAACGCTGGGATCACACACACTGTATACACAACGCTGGGATCACACACACTGTATACACAACGCTGGGATCACACACACTGTATACACAACGCTGGGATCACACACTGTATACACAACGCTGGGAATCACACACACACTGTATATACAATGCTGGGATCTCACACACTGTATAGACAATGCTGGGATCTCACACACTGTATAGACAATGCTGGGATCACACACTTTATATACAATGCTGGGATCACACACTTTATATACAATGCTGGGATCACACACACTGTACACACAATGCTGGGATCACACACACTGTATACACAATGCTGGGATCACACACACTGTATACACACAATGCTGGGATCACACACACTGTATACATAATGCTGGGATCACACACACTGTATACACAATGCTGGGATCACACACACTGTATACACACAATGCTAGGATCACACACATTGTATACACACAATGCTGGGATCACACACACTGTATACACACAATGCTGGGATCACACACACTGTATACACACAATGCTGGGATCACACACACTGTATACACAATGCTGGGATCACACACACTGTATACACACAATGCTGGGATCACACACATTGTATACACACAATGCTGGGATCACACACACTGTATACACACAATGCTGGGATCACACACACTGTATACACACAATGCTAGGATCACACACATTGTATACACACAATGCTGGGATCACACACACTGTATACACACAATGCTGGGATCACACACACTGTATACACAATGCTGGGATCACACACACTGTATACACAATGCTGGGATCACACACACTGTATACACAATGCTGGGATCACACACACTGTATACACACAATGCTGGGATCACACACTGTATACACAATGCTGATAGGCTCATCCATCATCAGACAGCTGTATAGACACACAGTGCACTTGTCCTCCGATCCCTCCCTCTGACAATGTGTCCCCAGCAGTCCTTTCTATGGAGGGGATCCAGGCTGGGTGTCCCTCCTTCCCCTCCCAGAATAGCACTTACTGTGTGATGGAGATCATCGCTGGTGCCGGCTGTGGCTGTGGTGATTTAAATCCCGTTCTGTGAAGTCAGCATGGTCCGCTCTCCATGTCACACTATGGAGGGGAATATCACCATCACACTCATCCCTTTCTTGTTTTCCACACCCCCGGAGCTGGGGGCGGGGCCACATCACCGCACAGCTCATAAAGGGCCAGAGTCTGCTCTAGTGACACAGTGTTCTGGCTGGGTGTCACACGTCCCCATTCCATGGGCACCAGACAAATACACCGGGGGCCTCTCACACTCCTTTCCCTTTTTCTTTAATCCATGCATTTCTTTTGATTGATTCTGATTTTTTTTATCAACGCATTCATCTCTTCCCTTTATCATGTATGGCTTATATCTATCTGTTTATTTCTATAGGATTGTTAAGGATGATACATTCAGTTTTATATTTGATTCTGTTTCCATAAGATTTTATTAAAGGGAGATCTGTGGTCACAGCATACACTTCAACCACTTGTCTATGGGGCATTTTTTTTTCCTTTTTTGTACATGTTCAAAATCCTTATTTATTGCTAGAAATAAGTGTAAATCCTTCAAAACCCATATATTTTCTGAAAGCAGAGACCCTGGGGAAAAAATGATGGTAGTTGCAATTTCTTATGTCACACAATATTTGCACAGTTATTTATCAACACATATTTATAGGAAAAAAAGACAAAAAATAATAACTTTAGTGCACACTAACACATAATAATATAATACCCAGTTCTGGTAAAATATAAAAGATACAAATACAGATAATTGGAAAAGAACAAACAGAAGGATACAAACGCCTAGTACGTTACAATAAATGTATTATCTTTTATTAAACTAAATGAAAAATCACAATTGGGTACTAACAAAATGTGATATAAAACAGGCAGTGTATCAAACCAGTGGTAATCGAGCGACACTTGAACTTATTCCTTACTTAGTTTGCAGGCTAACGTGTTTCGGAGGTCACACCCCCCTTCTTCAGAGCTATACCAAACAAAGACCTACATCCTCTTATATATACACACATTCTAGAACAATTTCAACCCCCAAATATGGCACCGCCTTTACCTATGAATGTGCATATATATAAGAGGATGCAGGTCTTCGTTTGGCATAGCCCTGAAGAAGGAGGTGTGACCTCCAAAATGCATCAGCCTGCCAGCTGAGTGATACATGGGTTCAAGTAATGCTCCATTACTATTACCTGTTCTGAGTACCCAATTGGCATTTTTATTTTAATTCAATAAAAGCTTCTGGTAACGTACTATGTGTTTGAGCTCTCCAGTTCTTTTCTAGTTACCTGTTGAGATCCCACAGTCTAAGGAGGGCTGCACCAGTGTAGAATTCCAGCTGAAGAACTATGAGTGTTCCACACTTATTCTATTATTGGGACTACGTAGATGCACTAATTCTTTGAGTGTTGGGGTTTTTTGTATATCCATTTTGCACCAAGACAGATAATATTTACTTTCTGCAATCCAACACTGCTGCCTGTCTGCTGGTCATCTCTTTCCACAACTTCCTGGATTCCCTGCATGCTCCGCAGATTCTCCATTTCTAAGGACTACATATCCCATAGTACTTTGCTGCCTGCAAGAAGTCATCCCAGTACTGACTCCACCTCCTGAAACTTCTGCTATCAGCACCTCTGTAGTTCAGAAGACAGGCTTTGTGAAATGTGTGACACAGTAGAGACTGCTGACAGGGAATAATGGATATGTGTTACAGAATTCAAGGAATTAAATGTGTGGGGATCTTCACAAATTAAGTTTACAAACTTCAACATTGTTGAGATCAATAAGAGTGGGCTAGAAATAACTGAAATACAATGTGGAAATGAATATATGATTTTACATTTTGACCGCAGAGACTCTCTAAACCTAACTTCAGGCACCTAAAAATTATCCTTTGCACTGGGGCTGTGCTTGCACTGCAAGGCTAGCTTTGCTTGTTTTGCATATCCATTTTGCAGTGATCTCCAAACTGCGGCCCGTTGCTTGCCTTTATCCGGCCCTTGGGGCACTATTCCTCCCACTGATATGAGACACTATTCTGCCATCTAACACCTATAATGGGTCACCATTTATCCCGCTGACACCAATAATGGGGCACTATTCCTGCCTATGATACCAATGATGGCAAATTGATGCCAGGAAAATGTCTACCCCTGCTGGCCACAATCCGGCCCTCCTAAAGTCTGAAGGACAATAAACCGGACCTTTGTTTAGAAAGGTTGGAGACCCCTGGTCTAGAGGAACAAAAAAAGATTTGGTTATACACGCTAAAAAGTATTTTTAAAAACTACATAAACACACACATAATAGAACAATGCAAATTTACAAACATGGTGACCACAGTGCAACTTGGACTGGATAGTTTTAGTGCTGCAGCCCTCCAAAGATCAGGGCAATCTTTAGCTGTACAAATAACAAAAAACAAAAGAGTGCAAATGCCTAATTCATTATCTACAGCTCTTTACTAAAAGAAGAAAGATAGAAATGATACTCCCAAACCAATAGTGAATAGTGGTGTAATATAGATTTACACAACAGAAGTCCGCCCCCCCAACCTCATAGGTCCAAACGGATGACATAACCAGTTGACTCGTTTCGGGAGACTGGCTCCGTTCATCAGAGCAATAACTGGTTTAGCCCCAACCTCTGCCTTCGTATATTAGGATGACACCATCTTAGCAGAAGGAGGTAGAGGTTGGGGGTAAACTAGGTAGAGACTCCATGACCAAGCAGTATAGCCTAGCTGTCAAACAATCTGGTCAGATAGTAAGTAGTGAGTGATCAAAGTCCAAGGATAAATCATATTTGATCCAAGGGATCCAAACCTGTTTAAACCTATGCTATTTGTCACTAAGATTCACAGACATCACTTCATTCAAGAAGTATCATGCCACCCGCTGCCAATGGGAGTGGAGGACCACCAATCTTTATGAAGGACTTGTTTCCCCACTGTAAAAAGTAAAGTAAGCAGTAGAAAGTGGGTGTTTGTACAGTGCCTGAGTCTCCAATTTAATAGGGCCTCTTTAGGAATTTTCAGAATATCTCTGCCCAGAAGGGTGTAGACCACATGTGTCAAGCACAAGGCGCATGACCCGAATCCGGCCCACCAGTTCATTTAATGTGGCCCTCACACCCAGGAATTTCAGCCGGAACATGGCGGAACTCTGTTCCGCAACCGTTGGCTCTTGTCCTCTGCTCCCCGCTTACCACTATCACTTGTAAACACAGAAGCCCTCTGTGTTTACAAGGACAGCTTTCCTCTCTGTGGCTCTCACAGATCCCTGCCTACCCTGCACTCATGACAGGGACAAGGAAAATGAAGATACTGATGCAGTGTAGGATGGGGCATCACTTGGAACTGTGATCCCCATATGTGCCTGGGTGCACAGATGCCAACCAATCATCTCCCTGCAAATAAGAGAGGGAAGCGGAGCCACCTACACTGCTGGGAGGTACTAGAGCTGGGCTGGGTAGGTGAGATGTGAGGAAGCTTTTTCGGGGTGAGGGAAAATAGGAGGGCTTTGAGGGATGGGGAAGAGTAATGCAGAGGTCAGAGCCGAGGAGGGGTGGAAGTGAGATGTGGACAACCTGTATAAGGGAGCTGAACCCTGCACACTGTGCATAGCACACCCCTAAACCCTGCACTCTGTATGTAGTGCACTCCTGTACCCTGTATTATGTACACAGGGACCCCTTGAACTATGTACTATGTGCACAGGATACCCCTGAGACTGCAATCTGTACACAAGACACCCCTGAACTCTGTACTCTGTACATAGGCCACCCCTAAACTCCACACATAACTCACTCCTGGTATTTATTGCCCCTTTACAATCCTTCCACTGTTAGTGCAATTAGGCCACACCCATGGTTCGATGCAGTTCGGCAGGAAGGCATGGTTGAGAGCCTGAACCTATCTCTGAGAAAATAAGCCCTGTATAAATTTATATAGTCTTACAGATACACCCACCCCTATGAGGGCAACCATAATGCGGCCTGTGATGAAATTGAGTTTGAGTTAGACCAGAGATCTCCAAACTTTTTAAAGAAAAGGCCAGTTTACTGTCCTTCAGACTTTAGGGGGACCAGACCGTGCCGAGTGGGAATAAACAATGGCCAATCTTTGGTATTAGGGGAGAAATAGTTGGTGTCAGTGGGAGGAATAGTGCCCCATTTTTGTTGTCAGTGGAAGGAATTATGCCCCAGTGTTGGTGTCAGTGGAAGGAATAGTGCCCCATTGTTGGTGTCAGTGGCAGGGATTATGTGCCATTGTTGGTATCAGTAGCAGGGATTATGCCCCATTGTTGCCCCATTGTTGGTGTCAGTGGCAGGAATAATATCTCAAGGGCCGGATAAAGGCAAACAAAGGGCCACATCCGGCCCCAGGGCCTCAGTTTGGAGACCACTATGTAGACCATCTGATATAGTCTGCTCTAAAACCTCCTAATGTGGGGACAAGTCCACCATATGTAAAAAAGAATAACTGGCGGTTTGACAGGTTTTTTTTTTTATTGCCATTATCAATCAGTCATTTGCATGAGCAGTGACAACAAACATTTGCACACTAGGGGATAGGGTACAAGAGCATACAAGGTCAGTTAAAGCTCTGGGAAACTTGAAAACTATCTCTTGCAGTGGGGCTGTGGTTGCATTGCAAGGGTTAACTGTTTATTTAGTCTAGGGGAGAGTAAAAGCGCTTTTACTTACCTTATCCTCCACTCCCCCATTCTCCGGCAGTGGATTGTCCCTCAGTGTCATCACGTCCAATGCAGGGCCATTGATCCTGCATTTGTCTTGATGACATTGAGACCATAGCCTGCTGGAGAGTAGATGAAAGGATGCTGGGGGAACAGGTCTAGCAGCACAGAGGAGTGGAGGATCGAGTAAGTAGTATTGTTTTTCACAGATCCACAGATTAAAAAATGACAGGTGGCTGCAAGGAGACGTAGCCTGCAATTCAGATGAGGAGTGGATGGGGGGTGAGGCTTGGGGGGGGGGGGGTTGGAGATGTGACTATGTTTCCTGGATGTCGGGATATGCGGCTGGCTCTCCTAATCTCTTCCTAACTAATTTGCTGTAGTTGGCCCTTCACTTCACCTGGCCACTAGCTTCACCAGTACACTCCTACCAGCAGGGATTTCCATTATCTGTCCCCAGTATATTCTTCTGGCCGTTCTGCTGCCTTGGAGTGCAGGGAGACCTTTTTTTCCCCTTGAGGATAACAATACTGAGTCTGTGTTCACAGACCCTTCTGATGCCCTTTTGCCTTGAGATAGCAACCCCACCTGCACAATTAACTCGTGTTGTTTGTCTACACTTTTTAATGCTATATAATGAAATATTGAAAATTATCTCACCATTCAACATTATATGAAAACCCCTGAAGAAGGACTAAACTGTATCCCGAAACACGTTGGGTGTAAGGAGGTCTCTTCATATACCCTCTTGCATGGTGATATTAACCTACTGTGTTCAGATAAATCAATATTTCCTTTTAATTTTTAACTATGTTTAATTACTATTAAAATTTACGTGTACTATATTATCTTTGTATATCTTTATATATGGCATTATTATATTATTAGTTGCCTAAAAAGTGCATTTAGGGGAACCCTCTTCTTTGTCATGTTTCATGTTAATGAAATAGCAACAAAGGTTTTATATCCACTTTGTATGCACCAAATGCCTTTGCAATCCCAGTTATTGCTTTTTAAAAATAGTAGTGACATCTTCTCAGGGCTACATAGCCAAGGAAGAGAGCGGAGCTATGGTGGAAGGGGGGCTGTAGCTCCACCCACTACAGGCTGACTGCAGAAAATTACAGGAGGGGGTGGATACAAGACCAGTTACTCTGCACAAAGACAAAGAACAACATTTACTGGTCTTTATTACAGGAAGCTTTGGCACAGAGGCAAAGTTTAAGGGAGGGTCACTGGATCTGGAAGAAATATACAATGCACACCAACATTCAAGCAGGAATATGCATTCCTCTGTTATTTCGACAAATGATGCTTATCCTGGAGTTCAACTTTAAAAATGAAAAAAAGAACCATATGTGATACACTAATTTGGTGTTAAAACCATTTTCAACACCATATTAAAGTGATATGTGTTTACATATGATGCTCTGTACCTGGTTATATATCTCATGTTCAGTGCAAGTGTTGATGGTTGTTATCTATACCTGTCAACTCTACAATGTACAAGCATTTTTTTTCCTTGTCAATAAAATACTGACTATATCAGAGGTGCAATAGCCCAAAATATGACATTGTACCAGAAACTTTAAAAGATATGCTTCCCAATAGAGCCATGTTAATGTATATATGATGAACTAGAAACCACCAATACAGTATGTTTGAGAAGTCCCAACCTAAGAATTATACATCTACCTAGACTATAATTTCTGTGCAGACTAATGAGTGTCAGCACTGAGCATCAGACAGCTGTAGCAGAATCTAGTGGTTTTGGGAGGTATGAAATAAGGAACTGATACAAAGTAGAGAAGAAAACATAATTTTACTACTGTATCAGGTCAGGCGCATGCCGCTGATTGAGTATCTTTAAGGACTTAGATAACATTTGCAACTTTGCATGAAGCCTTTCTGTTTAAGATCCAATACACACTACACAACTTTTGTTGTCTGATTTCCTTTTACCAAAACCACGTAGTGCAAGGACCTGCCTGATTGCATACAAATTGAAACTCTTATGCCGTGTACACACGGTTAGATTTTCCGACGGGAAATGTTGGATGTGAGCTTGTTGTCAGAAAGTCCGATCGTGTGTATGAGACATTAAGGTTTGACCTCATATTATATGGTTTTGGTAAATCTAAAGGAAAAAATCTACAGAAAATTGTGTAGTGTGTATCCAGCTTAAGGGTCCTTTCTCGCAGACTTTCCGATGATGTCCGCCTGTGAGTTTTTCAGGTGGACCCGATCAGAAGCTCCATGCAGTCCTATGAATAGGCGGATGTAAACAGACATTTGTCCGTTTACACCCGCTTATCTTAGAGTCTGTCCAGGTGCAAAAAAAAAAAAAATGAAAAGGACTGTCTCCTTTTCCATTTTTACGGACCTAAGCGTGATGAATCAGAGGTAGTCTGATGTAAACGGACACAAGTCTATTTACATTCGGCCACCATTAGAGATATTACGGGTCCGCCGGACACAAACTGAATAGGTACAGATGTAAAAAAGCTGACATCCTTCCCAATCAGCTTTGATTCAGCAGGGGATCTGCTCATGTGAAAGATAAAGTGATTTGATACGTTTTTATGATACAAGAAAATGGGGAAATGTTTAAACAACTTACTTGTCAATCAAATGTACCAAAAATAGTAGCGCAACAATATCAAATCATACATAAAAACTACAGTGTACATATATTAAAGACCATATATAAATCATTATTTATCAATTCAGTCCCATATGACTCAATGGGGTTTATTTACTAAAGGCAAATCCACTTTGCACTACAAGTGCACTGCAAGTGCACTTGGAAGTGCAGTCGCTGTAGAGCTGAGGGGGACATGCAAGGAAAATAAAAAACAGCATTTTTGCTTGTACATGATTGGATGATAAAACCAGCAGAGCTTCACCTCATTTCAGATCTTCCCCTCAGATCTACAGCGACTGCACTTCCAAGTATACTTGCAGTGCACTTGTAGTGCAAAGTGGATTTGCCTTTAGTAAATAAACCCCAATGTATCAATTCAGTCCCAAATATTTGTAACAAAAACTACACGGTGTGATAAGTGATTCACAAATCTTCTTGTGTCTTAAGTGCCTCCACCCATAGGTGAAAAACCTGCTCACCTTTGGCAAATAGCAAGTTACAAGGTATATAGGTGTTTGACCCTGAGATAGGTGGAACTTGAGAAATAATTGTATGGCTGGGCAGAGGGAATGTGAGATGCTTTATTGTTGGAAGTATGTCTTCACCTAATGCAATCACAAATTAGCAATTATTTAATAACAGTATTCCAATCTAATGACATAGAAAAGAATAGAATAGAATAGAATAGAATAGAATAATAAAGTGACTTTGGTTACTGAACATAAACAT
Source organism: Aquarana catesbeiana (assembly GCF_042186555.1). Lineage (NCBI taxonomy): Eukaryota > Metazoa > Chordata > Amphibia > Anura > Ranidae > Aquarana > Aquarana catesbeiana. The sequence goes on from NC_133325.1 coordinate 668,661,144, forward strand.
TTGAGGCATTTTTTTTAATGTAGTCTGTAAAATTATTATTTGTACAGCTGTGAGTTATTCTTACTCTTAATACATTTGGATCTATATTTAATAATGATGAGAAAAGGACCCATAACCCTCTGGGACTGTCATCCTATATTACCATGATGAGTTATAGATATATATAAGAGCCAGTATTTTCCACTTGCACAAGATTGCCATTACTTTGCACTCTTTCTCTGCTCCCTAACTGGCATCTTGATAATTAGACAGGACACGTAGTTTCTTTGTATATCTCTTCAGCTTCTGCTGCCTGCATGACATCACCAGGTGACTTAATCTTAAAGCGGAATTCCACCCAAAAGTGGAACTTCTGCTCATTTGTCTCCTCTCCCCCTCCGGTGCCACAATTGGCACCTTTCGGGGGGAGGGGGGACAGGCCGCGGCTCATGACATGGGCTCCCTCCTCCTCCCTCCTCCTCTCTCTGTCGCTGGGCCAGTAGGAGAGAGGAGCGGGGCCTCGTGCATGCGCAGTAGGGTTCCTGGCGTGAAGCTGTAATGCTGCACTGTCGGGTTCCCTTACCCGCAATGAAGGTGGCAGCACCGGACAGCTGATGGAAACATCAGCTGCGGTGCCAACATTGCGGGACTCCAGGACAGGTAAGTGTCCTATTGTTAAAAGCCAGCAGCTGCAGTATGTGTGGCTTTTAATTTTTTTTTTTGGGAGGAACACCGCTTTAAAGTGGAGTTCTGCCGGAAAAAAAAAATAAAAGTCAGCAGCTACAAATACTGCAGCTGCTGACTTTTAAAATAAGGACACTTACCTGTCCAGGGCGCCTGCGATGTCCTCAGTCGAAGCCGACCTGTCTCTCGGTTCCAGGTGCATGTGCTGGCATCTTCAGTAAGGGAATCAGGAAGTGAAGCCTTGCGGCTTCACAGCCTGGTTCCCTACTGTGCATGCTCGAGTCGTGCTGCGCGTTCTGACTGGTCCCTACTGTCTTCTGGGACCTGTGTGTCTCCCAGAAGACAGCGGGGGGGGGATGGAGGAAGGGCCGGACATGGCATAGATCGCCGCAGATTCTGCGGCGATCTTTCGCCGGAAGTTGGAGCAAATACCTGTATTAGACTCCCCTCCCCCTGAAAGGTGCCAAATATGACACCGGAGAGGGGGAGGAACCAGATAAGCAGAAGTTCCATTTTTGGGTGGAACTCCGGTTTAAAATCTGTCTGCCATGACAATGGTTGAGCATAAGCAATGATTTCTTTCAGATCCATTGGGTTTCAGTATTGTTGGGCCTGATTTACATGCTATTGATCCAGAGTCACATTGGTTTATTCTTGGTCTGTTTGCCTCCTGCTGTATTGCTCCACCTGGTTCCTCACTACATCTGTCTGCTTCTTGCCATGATCTTCTGTCTGGTTACCAGACATATACTGGATGCCTGCTGCCTGTCCCGACCTTCAGCCTGTTTTCAAACAACAAATATGTGCTGCTATCCTGACCTTCCATCTTGTTTTCAATAAAATATGTCTGCTGCCTGTCTTGATCTTCTGCCTGGTGTCCAACTACAAATGTCTGTTGCCTGCACTGACCTTCCACCTGATTTCCAACGACATGTCTGTTGCCTATGTACCGGACACCAGAAATGTGTCCTGGATGGCAGGTACATTCCCCGATATTTGAGTTGTGGTCCCTTTAAGGGGGACAGTTGCAGAGCTTTTGTGTTACTCAGGGGTTCTCACCCATGCAGGGTGAGATGTCCCGGATTAAGTTTGGCTGGAGAGGACTGACTTCCAGGACTTTCTGGATTGCTAAATTTATATTAGGGACCTGGGATATCGAAGGTTCAAAGAGGCTTGGGGGGAAGAGCCTTCAAACCCTGAGTACCAGCACTTTGGTCCTGAAGGGGTTAAGTCCCAGTTGAGGGAGACTTGAAAGGCAGCAGAATGGAAATCAGCACTTGTGTCAAGTAAGTGAGTGGAAGAGAGAGAGACTCACAAGCTGTGCTACAAGTGTGAGCTCTCAGACAAACTAAGGCATGGGTTGCTAACCCCCTGTGTGGCCTGTCTTCCACCCTTACTTTGGAAGAGCCTAACCCCTGTATGGGACCGAAAACTAGCAGTGAGCCTGCTTTTTAACCAGTTTAAGACCAGCCGCCGCAGTTGTACTGCGGCAGGTTGGCTCTACTAGGCGATTCGCCGTCATTGTACGTCAGCCGCTTTAAGAGCTCTAGGGAGCTCGTGCGCTCCAGTGGTCGTGATGTCCGCTGGCCACCTGCGATCGCTCCTGAGAGAGACAGAACATGGATCTGTCAATGTAAACAGACAGATCCCCATTCTGTCAGGGGAGGAGAGACAGATCTGCTGTTCCTAGTGATTTCTCTCCTCCTCCAGTCACTACACTACACTCCACTCCCCCCCACAGTTAGAAACACCTCCCTAGGGAACACTCAACCCCTTGATCGCCCCCGAGTGTTAACCCCTTCCCTGTCAGTGACATTTATACAGTAATCAGTGGCTATTTTTAGCACTGATCACTGTATAAATGTCACTGGTCCCAGAAAAGTGTCAAAAGTGCCCGATCTGTTCGTCGCAATGTCGCAGTCCCGCTAAAAGTTGCTGATCACCGCCATTACAAGTAAAAAAAAAAAGAATAATAAAAATAAATATCTATCCCCTACTTTTTAGGTGCTATAACTTTTGCGCAAACCAATCAATATACGCTTATTGCGGTTTTTGTTTAACAAAAATATGTAGAAGAACACATATTTGCTTAAACTGATGATGAAATTTGTTTTTTTACATTTTTGGGGATTCTTATTATAGCAAAAAAAAGTAAAAAAAATATTGTTTTTTTTTTCAAAATTGTCGTTATTTTTTTGTTGATAGCGCAAAAAAAAAAAAAATGCAGAGGTGCTCAAATACCACCAAAAGAAAGCTCTATTTGTGGGAAAAAAGGACATATATTTTGTTTGGGTACAGCAGCGCACAACTGTGCAATTGTCAGTTAAAGCAACGCAGTGCCTTATTGCAAAAAATGGCCTGGTCATTAAAGGGGCAAATCCTTGCTGCTTCACAGCAAGGATCTTGGTTTCCAATTACAAATGTCTGCTGCCTTTCCAAATCTTCTGCATGGTTTTTAACTTACTATGTCTGTTGCTTGTACTGACCTAACATCTTGCTAACTACATGAACTGACTTGCCATCTGTTTTTCAACTGCAGATGTCTGCTGCCTGCCAAAACCTCCATCTGAATTGCAACTACTTATGTCTGCTAATTTAGATGCTTCTGCCCACTGAGAGGTCAACCTCCCTATTCAATGTCTCACTGGTAACCTGCAGCTCTGGAGCCTTGGTTACAGCAACAACACCACATCAGGTGTATGATCAGCGATTGGTCATTTAATCAATTGACCTTCTATCCGTGTACGGCTTGCCCAAGGTCCCTCATCTTCCCCATTCCCCCCCTCTCTCCACAGCTCGAGAGCCTTGCCTGATCTCATGAACTGAAATAAACTAAATAACATGTAGCAAGGTCCCAGGCCTCCTTTGATCTAATGAGAACCTCCAGGGCCAGGGATAGATGACATCCTTCTGTATGTAGTGGGTTGTGAGGTATGGTGGGTGCAGAGTAGTTAAAGTTATTGGGCGCCAGACACTTCTTGAATGCAAAAGAAAGTTTACAAAGAGAAATACCCCCTAAATGGGACTTTAAAAGACCATCAACTCTGATGTAAGAATAAATATCTTTAATAATGAAACGTAAATCTATACAAATGGGTAAAAAGATGTGTAACGTCTACATAATACATACATTAAACAAAAAAACAAAACACAGAGAAAAATCATAATATACAAAATTACATCAATACTCTTCAATGGGTAGTGTACCCTGATACCCGCCGCATTTCCAGTTTTTTAACACCTTCATCAGGGATAGAGAGTGAAGTATAGTCAGATATATTTTAGTTCAATTAGAATGATTCCATGTTCAAAAAAGATAAGAGGTAACTGTTCCAGTGGGCACATAGATGGACGCCAGACCAGGATAACTGGATGCTTGAAATACAATGCGTTTCCAAAATACAGTATGTATGGCAGTGAGTGTGCTTGGCAGCAATCAGACTCCACCCATAGATGGTCAATACTTATGAAGAATAATCAGGACAGGATATCGCTAAGGCTTCAAATGTAGCTACTTAATAAGCGAATAGAATCCAAGAGTCCCTGATTTCATACATCCTGTGGAAGTTCAGATCCTGCAGGAGGGTTTTTAGGGGGTATTTCTCTTTGTTCCATTGCACCAGGGATGGGACCACCACACTCTTTATCTGATATGGTAAACAAAAGAAAGTTTATTTCTCTTAACAAACTTTTTGGGGGAGAGAGGTTTAGGGCCAGGACACCCATAGGTAGCTGCAAGATTAATTAGCAGACTCTGAGACTTTAATAGGAGGACAGCCATGCAGGGAAAGGCATCCAGCCAGGCGCCACATCTGCATGTGCAGGAATGCTGTCTCCTATGGCAACAGTCTTTAACAGTTCCTAACACAAACGTAACAGTTCTTTCACTTTCACTCCAATTGCTCCTTGTAGTTTTTCAGCCCACTGACCTGCCGGTCTCTCACTAGACTCGCTGATTCACTGTAACTTAATCCTTTGAGCTCCTTCAATCTTCACCGTGGTATCTTCCTCAAGCATCACCCTCGCTTCTCTGCTGGGTCCCTAGCTTGGCACTCTAGATACCTCTCAAGCTTCACCCCCCCTGGCCTGCTCGGTCCCTGGTTTGACACACAAGGCTGCTCTGCAAGCGTCACCTCTGCTGGCTGGGTCCCTGGCTTGATACCCACTGAAGTTTCCCGATTCTTCACCGTCCCCGGATTGTGAGAATGCTGCTCCGTTACTTGCTTCAGTTGCTTACTGTGGTCCCTGGTAATTAGGCAGATAGTCCCTTACTGGCGACAGCTTCCTCTCTACCCAGCAGGCCAAGGGATCCAAGAAACCCCTGCCCCTTGGCTGAGATACCCCATACACCCATAACCTGACCTTACGTTGCCCTTCTCATATCTAGTACCACCAAGTACCCGGCCACCTAGTGGAAGAAGAGAAAAGTGCAACAAGGCCAAACTAAGGAAGAAATCAATAGATCTCTAACAATCAACCAGGATAATTATTCCTGGCAAGTAAGTTTGTGAGGCGCAACCCTGCCTAAACTCCGGGGTGCTATAAACATAAAGTGGCTCTGCATTATTCATTGCTCAATCAAAAAAGTACAATCAACAGAATATTGAGAAGTTTTAAAAGAAGGGAAAAAATGTTCCCTTCTCTGGCAGTTGGAAAGGCTTTGTTTTCTTCAAGAGCTCTGGGTATGGCTGCTATCTTTTAGGTGCGTTGGATAGTTTTTCCCCACTGGTAACTGTGGTTCTTCCCTGTTGGGAGGGCATGATATCCAAAATAACCAGAAGTGCCAGATATCTTTGGTGCTCTGAGCTCTTGACAAGAATGAAAATTTGCCTCACACCTGTTGGAAAGGTGGGTATTTTACTTACTTTTACTTCTTTTACATAGTATCTACAGTTTAGTTCTCTCGCCAAGGTGACTTTAAAGTGTCTGTAAACCTTTGACATAATGAAATATGAACAAAGCATGTCCTTCTATGGTGTGTGGTTGTCTGAATCCTGGACACTAAGTGTAATTTCTGTCTGTTGCCTTTGTTCTTCTGCTATCTGCACGAGTCACTTCTGACAGGTCTTCCTGACACCAAGAGAAAAAAGGTAACAGGTGAGGGATCACCAGCACATAGCCTGTGATTGACAATCTCAGCTCTGTTCCTGTGTGCTGTGTGAAGGGGGTGTGGCACTTCCCTCCAATCAGCTTTCACAGAGCTCTGCAGAGTGTAATTTCAGTTCTCCATCCCCTGCTTTCTGAAAGCACAGACAAGTTGTAAAAATGATGTAGATGCGATGCCCCCCCGCGGTGTCTGTGGGCTCTGTCCTCTGCCCGAAGCCTCTCTGTGCCAGGCTCCGTTCCCTGCGAGCGTTGCGATGTCCACAGTGCTTTGGCCCATGCCCTGCATGCAGTTTTATATTATATATACTGTTCTTTCTGCCTGGAAACTTGAGATTGTTCATAGCAACCAAAAAGTATCCCTTTACGTCAAAAGTGGCTTTAGACCAGCTGGAAAAACAGCGATAGTAAATTAGAACACTTGCAGAATTGAGCGATAGTGAATCGTGGGGAAATGTATTTTATTATTATTATTTTTTAAAATTATTTATATTTATCTATTATATTATCATTTATGATTTTGTGTTTCAAACTTCATCATACCCGGGATATCTACTAGACTCTTGGTGGACAGATCTAAGTATGTTATTGCTAAGAATTACAGACCTACAATATAAAACACCAAATTTCTATGCAAAATAATTGTGCCGCTTTGAGACACAAAAATCTGAAATAATCATACCGCCAGGGAGGTTAAAGTAGAAATAAACCCTCCTATTGTTTTCAGCCAAGGAAGCTGCCATCTTGGCCTTTGTTTAATCTTCAACTGCCATGATGCTGCACATGTGAGCAATTATGACACCAACCATTGGATAGTTTGACAGTTTGGTTGACAGCACAACCAATGTGACAGTTACATTTGTGGCATGTGCCGCAAATGTAACTGTTTTTTGAAACTGCCAATGTCCAATCCCCTGAACAAGGCAAGGTTAAGTGTTTCACAGGACCGCACATCAACCACATGGATTTCACCCAACTGGGGCATAATCATACAGGCCTCTATGAATAAGCCCCACTTGGGTGAAAGGCAAAAGAGAGGTTTTCTTGATGGGCGGAGAACCAAGTGAAGCTAGTTTCTGGATATTTGTTTTGTGGTTCACTTTTTGAGTGGTGGTCCCGTGAAACACTAGTGGTTCCATGGTTGAGCTTCATGGACTCTTATCAGTGGCCCAGCACCCAAGCAGCTGTGCATAAACTGGACGGTATCATGTGAGCAGTGCTGTCTTTCATTTGGTTGAGGCAACGTTAAAGCTGAGGTCCGCCCACCGCTGCAAAAATGTAAAGTCAGCAGCTACACATACTGCAGCTGCTGACTTTTAATAATAGGACACTTAACTGTCTTGGAGTCCATCGATGTCGGCACCGCAGCTGATGTTTCCATCAGCTGTCGGGTGCTGCTGCTGCCATTGCGGGTAAGGGAACCCGGAAGTGAAGAAGTACTGCTTCACGCCGGATCCCTACTGCGCATGCGCGAAGCTCCGCTGCTCTCTCCTACTGGCCTGGCGGCAGGGGAAGGAGGAGGGAGCCGAGCTGCTGGCGTAATTTGACGCTGCCCGGACTCCCAGAAGTGGGGACAGGATAACTGTCAAAGACAGGTATCCACTCCCCCCCCCCCCCCCGAAAGGTACCAATTTGTGGCACTGGAGGGGGAGGAGACAAATGAGCGGAAGTTCTACTTTTGAATGAAACTCTACTTTAAGATCACATTAAAAACACTGCACTTCTTGTACCACCTTCCCTCCTGCCATAGACACTGGTTCACTTATGGTAAATACAGCCTGTCTATAACTGTAAAATGTATATGTGTATTACAGATTACTGCTCAAGATAAGCTTTAGTACACCAAAATGGGATTAAACTTGGTTAGTCAAAGCGAAATAGTTTATCTGATTCTGCTGGGTTCCCCTTTCTCTGAAGAGCACAACAGATGAAAGTGACCTACAGAACATTTGCAATAGCAAAATTCAACACTGATCCCAAAAGGATGTTCATTTTAGGTAAGTGCACTCTACAAAATAAACTTGTACACTGATAACTGTCCTCAACTTTTTACTGCTATTTTGAGAGAGAGTCCACACCCTCAGTGGATGTACTGCTGCAACGAGGACCAATTGGTCATCAATTGGTCATGAAGCTGTGGTGGAAAGTACAGAATTGCCATGGATGGGACTGCATGTGTCCACCAAATGAAATTAGCACATAAACTGTTATACCCATGTCTTTGTACATTTGAACTGCTCTTAAATGTTTGATGTCTTATCCTTGTAAAACGAAATACCCATTTAATACACAAAAAGAAAAGGGTACATTGCATTCCCACAGTACCATTGGATACGTGCATTTGTGCAAGGAAAGTGCATGTTTTGGTTGAGGGGGCTCTTTGAAAAATGTAGGTACAGTGAGTGTACCACTGTTCAGTCAATAATTTCTGCATCGAATCAATTTTTTAGGCAACAGCAAATAGAACTCACAGTGGCACATTAGATGCACAATGTGAGTGTTACATGTTTCCCATAGTTTACAAATCGCAATAGATTTTCCTGTGATATAGGCTACAGAAAGATTTTTTGAACATCCTAAAGTGCTCTTTTAGCAGACTTAAAATCAATGTTAAATATGGTAATAAGGTAGAAGAATTGCCCCTCCCATGGGCTGAAGTTGGCTGTCAGTGTCATTTATTATACCATCTTTTTCTATCAAATGTATATTAAGAATTGTGTAACGGTTTTTAATAGCAAGGGATCAGCCCTAGTAAAACAAAGCACTGTAGTAACTGCTGAGAGAACTAAAAGAGGATGCTTTTACGCAGCCATTCCACCAATCGCTGAAATTTCAGTGCTGGGTGGAGTTCTTCTTTACTTCTGCATTCGGTCAAATCTGGATCTATCCTCTTATATCTGGAATTTCAGTGGCTTGTGCTAGTATCTCTAGTCTGACTGTGTAACTGATCACAGCTCTAAGCTCAGTAAATGACGGGGGCCATTAGGTCAGGAAGACACTTCTAATGTATCATTCTTTTGCAGCAGTGGCTGTCACTCACAGCGCTGGCTAAGTATCATACCATGAGAAGAAAGGAAGGCTTTCACTCTCAACATTGTGTAAGGGCAGAAGTTTCCCTTGGTCTGGGATGGCAGAATATTCATATTTACAGCTAACCCAAACCAACATACAGTGCCTTGAAAAAGCATTCATACTCCTTGAAATTTTCCACATTTTGTCATGTTACAACCAAAAACGTAAATGTTTTTATTTAGGATTTTATGTGATAGACCAACACAAAGTGGCACAATCTTGTGAATTGGAAGGAAAATGATAAATGGTTTACAAATATCTGAAATGTGTGGCGTGCATTTGTCTTCAGCCCCCTTTACTCTGATACCCCTAACTAAAATCTAGTGGAACCAATTGCCTTCAGAAGTCACCTATTTAGTAAATAGAGTCCACTTGTGTGTAATTTAATCTCAGTATAAATACAGCTGTTCTGTGAAGCCCTCAGAGGTTTGTTAAAGAACCTTAGTTAACAAACAGCATCATGAAGGCCAAGGAATACACCAGACAGGTCAGGGATAAAGTTGTGGAGAAGTTTAAAGCAGGGTTAGGTTATAAAAATAATCTCAAGCTTTGAACATCTCACGGAGCACTGTTCAATCCATCACCCTAAAACACTAAGGCACAACTTTAAACCTACCCAGACATGGCCACCCACCTAAACTGACAGGCAAGGAGAGCATTAATCAGAGAAGCAGCCAAGAGGCCCATGGTAACTCTGGAGGAGCTGCAGAGATCCACAGCTCAGGTGGGAGAATCTGTCCCCAGGACAACTATTAGTTGTGCACTCCACAAATGTGGCCTTTATGGAAGAGTGGCAAGAATAAAGCCATTGTTAAAAGAAAGCCCTAAGAAGTCCCATTTGCAGTTTGCAAGAAGCCATGTGGGGGACACAGCAAACATATGGAAGAAGGTGCTCTGGTCAGATGAGACCAAAATTGAACTTTTTGGCCTATAAGCAAAACGCTATGTGTGGCAGAAAATTCACCCTTAACACACCATTCCCACTGGGAAGCGTGGTGGTGACAGCATCATGTTGTGGAGATGCTTTTCTTTAGCAGGGACAGAAAGCTGGTCAGAGTTAATGGGAAGATGGATGGAGCCAAATATAGGGCAATCTTACAAGTAAAACTGTTATGCTGCGTACACACGGTCGGAATTTCCGACAACAGATGTTCGATGGGAGCTTGTTATCGGAAATTCCGACCGTGTGCAGGCTCCATCGGAAATTTTTTGTCGGAATTTCCGACAACAAAAATTTGAAAGCTGGTTCTCAAATTTTCCGACAACAAAATCCGTTTTCGTAAATTCCGAGCGTGTGTACACAATTCCGACACACAAAATTCCACGTATGCTCTGAATCAAGTACGAGACGGAAGAGCTAAGTCTGGTAAAACTAGCGTTCGTAATGGAGATAGCACATTCGTCACGCTGCACATTTTTTAATCTTTTAATGCAGTGCATTCTCTTCTTCTTTATAATGCTAGAATTATGAAGTTGTTTTGCTGCTGATATTCACACTTCTGACAAACTGATTTCTTTATTATTTCTTCTGATCTCATGAATAATCTTTTTTATTTTTTCGCCAGATCTCCAGAATAATGTTTTAATTTTTGTTTATAGTGATCTCCTTTTTTTTTAATCAAGATCTACTGTTTTTTTTCTAGTGATCTCCATAATATTTTTTCTCGTTTTGTGTATCAAGTTACCATAACACCATTATTATCTTTTATTTTTTAACCTCAAGGAGGTTGGTTGGTGTTGGTGTCCCTTGTTAATTTGACATTGTATTTTTGAAATGTACCTGCCTACTCACAAACACACTGTCCTTTTTTTAATTATAACACAGAGCCAATGATTTAAGAAAAAATATGTACATTTATTAAGAGGTCATAACAAAATAAAGAGGAAGGCAACGCTGGATAAACTGGTGAAATTAGCGAAGCCTTTGTACCCCAAGGCACACATCAACTATTTGACATGCAAAATTGGGAGCCTGAGGAGTCCATTTAATAGGGAGCACAATCCGGTCCATGACTTTGAGAGATCAGGAACAGCAGCAGGTGACATATATGTCCCTAGGCTGTGGTCTTACAACAGCCTGCGTCTTTTGCCAGACTAGACCGAACCCAGGCCATTACATTTTTGTCTTCCTTACACGCTTCCTTCCACGCTTGCTCCCAGGCTGTGGCTCTGGTGTTGGAGTTGTGGCAGGAGGTGGAGGAGGATGGTCCAACTCACACAGGTGGGTTTTGCTTGTGAGTTCTCCCTCAACCCCTTATTTAGGGCCAAATATATCACTTCCTCACAAAAGAGGCATTGGCCCACCTCCATTTCCAGCATTTTGTTGGCAGCCATGCAGCCATAGGCCTCAAGAAGACGGGGGGGTTCTGAGGGCCACAGAAGCCTGCCGAATTAACCCAAGTGCAGACTCCTCCACGCTCCTCCCCTTCCTGGGCCTTTTTTGTTGAAGGCGGAGGGGAGGGACCTGGGATTCGGTCAGGCTACTGGGCCTGGCCACCTCCTGGCTGCCACTTACCCCCGCCACCTCCTGGCTGCCACTTACCCCCGCCACCTCCTGGCTGACACTTTCCCCTGCCACCTCATGGGTGCCACTTTCCACAGCCTCCTCCTGGCTGAGGCTTTCCTGTGTATGAAAAAGAGACATAGTCTCCAAAGACATGCTGGTAGGTTAATTGGATCCTGTCTAAATTGTCCCTAGTATGTATGAATGTGAGTTAGGGACCTTAGATTGTAAGCTCCTTGAGGGACTGATGTGAATGTACAATGTATATGTAAAGCGCTGCGTAAATTGACGGTGCTATATAAGTACCTGAAATTAAAAAAAAAAATAATAATAATAAATAGTTTTAGTTTATTGTTCATCAATCACACATAATTTTGAGAAATATATTAAACAATGCTATACTTGACTCAAGCTGGGCTCCTCCACATCTTCTTCCTGGGTGGAAGGCCCAAGTTGGACTTCTGAAGCCTCATCTGAGGTGGAAGGAAGTGTGGAAGGAAGGGTTGAGAGTGATGGCCTGATTTCAGTCTGGTCTGACAGAAATCGCAGTCTGTCGTAGTACCAGAGCCTGGGGACATAAATGTCATCTGCTGCTGCTCCTGATCTCATGGAATCCTGGACCTTCTTGTGCTCCCTATTATATGTGCTCCTCAGGCCACCAATTTTGCACTTCAAATAGTTGATGTCTGCTGTGGGGATCTGCGGCTTCACAAATTCCAGCAATTTATCCAGTGCTGCCTTCCTCTTTAGTCGATTTGTATAAAAGGGGTGTTTTGTCTGCCACAGACAGGGCAGCTCTCTGTACAAATCAATGAATTGGGGGAGGAAATCATGATCATTGAATCAATCCATTTTATCTGCAAGACACAACACAAGACAAACCCTAATGTCAGGCTAAACTCGCATAATCTTGTCCCAATATAGGCCTCAGTCTATAAGCAGTATAGGTCACTGATGCCCCAAGTTAAAATTGTACCTTCGTTAGAATGATCGGCGCTTCCGCTACTCCTTCCTCCGCTCACAGACCGTACGTATGATGCATGCGTGTTCTGCTTTATATACACTGTGCATGCGTTAAACTCCGCCTGCCCCTGACCTTCTTTCTAGTATATTCCCCGCCCCTTCTCTTTCGGCACAGTGGGAGATGACATGGCAGAGAAAGAACAAGTGCATGAAGACAGCAGAAGCAACGACGAAAGCCCAGAGCCACGAATGTCCTGATCCCGGAGGAGATTTAGGGCCTCAAATATGTCCTTTGTAGAGATGGTGGAGATGGTGGACATCTTGAAGAGAGCCGACTATGTTTGGAAGCATGGACCTTACCCAAACCCAAATGTGAGAAAGGCCAAGATCATGGCTAAAGTTGTGAAAAGTCTGCAGAAGAATTTTTTGGGGTACGGCGATCCAAGGATCAGCTGAGGAAACGATGGTCAGACCTCAAATTGAGGGAGCAGGATGAGTACAGAAGAATCAAGAGAGTGCTGCAAAAAAGTAAGTAGTTGTCGTGTGTTCCTATTATTATTATTACTTGCATGTTGCTCCATGTGCTTTTCTTTACTGTTGGATAGTTCAAGATGGTGGTTAAAATGGCAAGTTTCCGGTTTGTGGGCACAGTAATTGTTCATAGTAAACATCGTTCGTTCACCCACTAATATGATGTTTTTGGCAGATGCAGGTTAACTACATTTGTTCAGGTGTATTTGTATTCAAAGACGTTTAGTACATTGTTGTCTAGATGGGTTTGTAACTAGAATGAAATGCAAACTTGATTCAGTGTAAGGAGAGGACACTCAGTAGCTGTTTACACATCTGGCTGCAGGAGCACTAGTGTGGGACACCAGAATAAACTTTTTAGGGTGTCCCACACAGGTGCTCCAGTGGATACTAGGGGTGTCTCCATCTGTGAAATTTTACCAAAACAGGTAAGTATTCCAGCTTTTGTAAGGGAAAAAATCATGTTTTCAGCTTGGAACTCTGCCAAAACAGACAATTGTATGTCACTTCCAAGCAATGTTTCATATTCCTATTTCTGCCCTCAAATATCTGTGTGCTAAGTATACCTTTTTTTTTATACACATAGGGGAGAAAAGACTCGGGACATCAGAGGTCACCAAGAACACCACACCTCCTAAAGAAGGGGAAATCCCAAAACCACAACCTTAGGATGTGGAGGAAGGAGAGGTTTATGATTTGGGCGACATAGTGACCACAACAGGTGAGTGTCTGAGACCACTGCTTCAGGTAATAGATGGATGCCTGCATATTTATAATACATGGTGTGTTTTTTTATTTTTAGGTGATGGGATGATGGGAGCTAGCACATGTTGAACTTAGGCATGGGATCAGGAGGGAAATCCCCATTTTGACTCCCAATTTGTGTGCATCTTCAAAATTTGGCTTTCACAGGGGTGACATCACCCTATCTGATGAAGGCAATATCAACACAGTTTGGACATACTAATGTCTGATATTGCCTTCAATTTATCAAAGTTGAACTTTGTAAGTTCCTGAGTTGTGTATTGTTTTATGGCTTTAAAAACATGCCTGTTTACCACAAAAAGGGATATTTCTACTGTCCAAAAAAAAAATAAATGTATTCCAAAAATATGTTGGTTTGTTCAAAAACCCTTTTCTAAACGCACATGTGAATGTGCACCAAGTAAAAAATGTTCTACTCAGCAATGTGTGGCTTCTTCTTTCAATGCTCAATAGCAGTTTTTTGCTTAAGTTGGTGTTTACAGTGACAATGTGACAATGGGGGTTTATTTACTAAAGGCAAATCCACTTTGCACTACAAGTGCACTTTCAGTGCAGTTTCAAGTGCACTTTCGCAGTGCACTTGTAGTGCAAAGTGGATTTTTCCTTTAGTAAATAACACCCACAGTGCTTTATAATTTGCCCCTATCAGGCCGTTTTCGTCACTCCAAAAAAATTAATTCATGGTGCTGAAAATGATACATATTTTTATCACTAATTTTTTTTTAACAGAAAATTTTATTAAACAAATCAGCATTACATTACAGAATGATTTAGAACATTCAAAGTATAAAGGAGAATGACAGTATAATCAACCTTCAACCTGTAGTCTTTGTTTATCAGATATTCCAGTTGTGCAGATATCAGAAATATCACTTAACAGTACACCTTATTGCATTATAGTGTCATATCATCATAGATAAATTTACATAAGTAACTATTTTCAATCCAGCCTGATAAGGAGGGGAAGGGGGGTGAAGAGGGAGGAGGGGGAAGGGGAGCGAAGGTAAGGTAAGGGGGGGGCAAGAAGGAACAGGCCCAGGGAGAATAGTCAAAGGGACATAGGAGGTCCTCCAATGAGTTTCATAACATAATACTTATGGAGTAGGGGGTTCCGGGACCCCAGAGGCGTCTACCCAAGAGGACCAGATCTTATCGAATTTACCTGGACATTGCCTACTTTCATATGTCAATCTATACAGGGGAAGTACCATGTTCACCGACCTTTTCCATGACATCAAAGTAGGAGGCTCTGCCTTTTTCCATACCATTAAGATTTCACATTTTTATCACTAATACATTACATACATTAACAACAAAAACAAGGTGTGTGTGTGTAGCAGACCCACAACATAATAGTTAGCTGAAGAAGAGATTGTCACCTCATGAAAATAACGTTTGCACTACTGAAGAAAATGGCCACAAAAAAAGCCAATTGGATAACCTAGGAGACAGCTAAAAGAAACACAAGCAGTATATCAAAGGAAATATTTTTCAGTTTAAAATACAAATTTAAAAAAAAATAAATTTATTTAAATACATATAATGTGATGTTAAAGAAGAAATTGTACCTTAATATAGTCCTTCTGCAGGACCTGTATGATGGCAGAATAGGTCTCTGGAATAATGATTCCCAGAGCCTGGGGGGAGATGCCTGTCAAGAAGTTGATGTCCTGCAGACTTCTCCCCATCGGCAAGTACCGCAAGGTGGCGACGAGCCTCTGCTCGGGAGTGATGGTTTGCCGCATGCAGGTGTCCTGCTTCGTAATATAAGGGGACAGCAAAGCCAACAGATGGTGAAAAACGGGGTCCGTCATCCGGAGATAATTCCTGAAATCATCAGGATTATTCTCACGGATCTCCCGCAACGCTGGAGCAACCAATTCTTTGTCCATGAACTCCTCCCTCCTCCTCCTGGACTGGGCTTGGGTCAAAGTAAGAACCCCAACACCAAGCCTCTGCACAGCACGAACTCTACGATGAGTACGTACCCGCAACATGGCTTCAAAACGGTCGGCTGGTCAGAACGAACTAACAGAACGCACTGAAAATCAGAAAGGCCTGAGAAGAGTGAGCTGAAATTCAGAAGCAAGTAGACAAGAACGCACTGGGAATCAAATACGTAATATAAAAATACGCACTGAAAACCAGATTCGAACTGACTACACGCACTGAAAACCAGATACGAACCCACAAGCACAAACTGAAGAGCAGTAACGATCTGAAAAGCACAAGGCTGAAAAGCGCAAATCGTCTCTCACCAAACCTCTACTAACATGAAATAAACACGAGATTAGCAGAAGGAGCCCAAAGGGTGGCACACTGGCTATTGAACTTCCTCTTTTTAGTGCTGTCGTACGTGTTGTACGTCAGCGCGTTCTTGGCGATCAGAATTTCTGACAACATTTGTGCGACCGTGTGTATGCAAGACAAGTTTGAGCCAACATCTGTTGGAAATAAATCCCAGGATTTCGTTGTCGGAATGTCCAATCGTGTGTACGAGGCATTAGAGTCTGCAAAAGATTTGAGACTGGAGCGGAGGTTCACCTTCAGGCAGGACAATGACCCTAAACATACAGTCAGAGCTACAATGGAATTGCTTAGATCAAAGCACATTCATGTGTTAGAATGGCCCAGTCAAAGTCCAGACCTAAATCCGACTGAGACTCTGTGGCAAGACTTGAAAACTGCTGTTCACAGGCGATCTCCATCCAATCTGACAGAGCTTGAGCTATTTTGCAAAGAAGAATGGGCAAAAATTTCACAAAGCTGGTAGAGACATACCCAAAAAGACTTGCAGCTGTAATTTGCAGTGAAAGGTGGTTCTACAAAGTATTGACTAAGGGGGGCTGAATACAAATGCACATCACACTTTTCAGATATTTATTTGTAAAAAAATGTTGGAAACCATTTATAATTTTCCTTCCACTTCACAATTATGTGTCACTTTGTGTTGTTCTTTCACATGAAATTCCAGTAAAACACATTTACATTTTTGGTTGTAACATGACAAAATGTGGAAAATTTCAAGGGGTATGAATACTTTTTCAAGGCACTGTACTTAAAGGGTTAAATATAGCAAATAAACAAAAAATATAAAGCATGTATAAACGATACACAAACCATACTGTAATTTAATGTTATTAAAAATGACCTTACCATTTCAATCTGTAGCACTCTAGTTTTCTGTAAACTGCAATGCAATAGGGCTATCTGAAGATGTTCTGTACACAATTTCAAAAAAGCATTTTCCTGTTTGTGTGATTGGATCACTGATTTCCCCAGAAGTCTACCCCAGTGTTTCTCAACCTTTTTCCAGTCCAGGTGCTCTTGAAAAATATTTTCAGTCTTGAGGCACCCCAGTCTAAGGTTTGGTTGGATAACACCCACAAAAACGGACGCATTCCCGATATACAGACACACATGCTGCTCCTTAGTAGATGCGCAGGGGTGTCATTAATTCTTAATGGTAACCTCAAGCATCACAAAACATAGTATGTTTTTGGCACAGCACAATTATAAAAAAGGGTCGGGGACTTTTTTCCCAGTGTTTATGCAGGTAGGGAAGCCCACTGAAATTAATCAGCTGCCCTACATGCAGCACAGAGCTGCAGAGATGTGAACCAATAAGGTTGGGGAACAGTTAAAACCATGCGATTGAGCCACATTTTTACTGCTCCCCCTTGCATTGGCAACAGCCAGGGATGTAGACACATGCTGTGGCCCCGGCTGGAATTATACCCCCAGGTGAATGGGGCTGTGATACAATCGCTCTGCAACCGCGTGCATTGCATATGGTTAAGACACCAGGTGATGGTGCATTTAGGGGGTTAAAACAAATAGTGAGGATGAAACCTCTTCACTGCCTGTCAATTACCTCTGAAAAGATTTCTGAACATGGATCGCTTTTAAGAGGAGCGGAAGTTCTTTCCGCTATTATGAATGAGCCCTAAAAAGGCATACATACACATACATACTGTAGATTCATACACACATACAGTATGTATACATACACACACATACTGTACACACACACAAACAGGCACAAACATTCACACACAAAGCTGTGGAAGGAAGAGGTGAACTGCAGCAGAGGGGTGGAAAAGACAGTTGGAACATCAGTGGTCAATTGGCCTGACAACATGGCTGTTTTAAAAAGACTGCCTCAGCTGCCATCAGCTATTAAGACTTACAGTGACCACCATCAGATACCACTAATAAATGTCATATGGGTAACAATTTTTATTACAGCTCATTGATCTGTTCTGAGAATTTTTCAGATTTTTCTGATTTTTTCAGTTTTGAATGATGCCATCTTGAAAATAGTGAAACCATGGTTTTTCATATCCTGTGCTGTTAATTTGTTGTGTAGGAGGTGTTAGAATAGAAGCCTTAAACGAGAAAAGATGTGACATACGACTCTTAAGAGAAAAAAAAATGAAGCATTTGTTAGGTACAGAGGCTTGAAATGTTAGTTCACATAATAGATAGTTCTGGAGAATGAGACAATGCCAATGAAATTATGAATGGACTGTTAGAGTACATAGAAAATCACATCCAGTATCTCTATGGCAATGGCCTTCAATGGTCATAAAAGTGGCGAATCGCAAAGCTTTTTTTTTCCCTTGAAATCTATAACCTTGTTACAGAATGCATTGATGGGTACAGTAGCTTATCATATGTCACTATTTATCTTTGAATAATTAGATTCATACATGTAAACAGTACATATTAAAGGCAACTGAAAAAAACACTATTCACTTCACATATGTAGGAAAGAGTAATGCCCTGTACACGCGATAGGATTTTCCGATGAAAAATGTGTGATAGAACCTTGTTGTTGGAAATTCCGACCGTGTGTAGGCTCCATCACACATTTTCCATAGGAATTTCCGACACACAAAGTTTGAGAGCAGGCTATAAAATTTTCCGACAACAAAATCCGTTGTTGGAAATTCCGTTCGTGTGTACACAAATCCGACGCACAAAGTGCCACGCATGCTCAGAATAAATTAAGAGATGAAAGCTATTGGCCACTGCCCCGTTTATAGTCCCAACGTACATGTTTTACGTCACCGCGTTTAGAACGATCGGATTTTCCGACAACTTTTTGCGACCGTGTGTATGCAAGACAAGTTTGAGCCAACATCCGTCGGAAAATATCCATGTATTTTGTTGTCGAAATGTCCGATCAATGTCCGACCGTGTGTACAGGGCATTACTGTTTAACTACTATGTGTAACAAAAATTAATTCTTTTTTTGAATTTTTTTTTTCAGAATTAAAACGTAGAAAAAATTAAAATCCTAAAACAGCCCCCCCCCCCCAAACCCCCCAAAAAACACATGCATGCATCTCGGTATGCTAAATAATTGAGGAACTGAGTTTGTAGACAAACATTTTGCAGGAAAAAAAAAATTAAACTTAGCTTACTTCCTGGTTTTCTGGAGGTACTTGTGACATAGCAAGGGCCTCACAGATGTACCTTGGGAAGGTTACATCACCAGCGCCTTCATGCATGATCTCGTCCTAAAACTGCAAGAGATCTTAAAAGAAAAGCTTTTTGTTTTCAAAAGATAGGTTTATCGGCCATGCGCAAGATCAGGTGCATGAAGTTTGCGCTGCCTGCCTCATCTTGCAGATGCACTGTATTACATTTTATTCATCTGTTGAAAAAAAGGATCCATGACTTTGCAAGATTTAACAATATAAACAATATTTGGGGAAAGTGTGTTATGATGCTGCATGACCTGAGGTGGAAATGTCATCAGTAGCATGGCAGAGCAGACAGAACAAGAAGCCGGCCGCTGATTATGTTTTTCTTTTTTTTTTAATGACCAGCACCAGGACAGAGTGAGTAGACTGGGAAACAGAGCAAGATGGAGGTAGGTAGGTACTGCTAGCTTTATTATTGTTACTAAATACTTTAGATTTATATAAAGAATTTATTAAATTGGGGGAAAGGCAGGCTCGCTTTAAAGATGGACCATAACCAATTTGATTAGAACCATGTTGACTTTAATGTTTTTGTTATTCTGAATGGTATTTTTTCTCTAAGGGTCTACAGAAATTTTGAGTGTAAAAACCCCATTTGATAAAACCCCTGCACTTCCAGGTTCCCCACAGCAGCTAACGTCACGTCCACCCTTAATGCGTTTTGTCACAGGTATTCCCCAGGAGCCAGCGTACCTATGGGATCTCCTTTCTACTGCTCTTTTGTGAGTGCAATTTTGTAACGTAAATAAATGTGTTTTTATACGCTACACTGTGGTGATTGTGTTTTCATATTTGATGCTGAGTGGAGCGTTTGGATAAGTGATGACCTAACCTGAGGGGGAGCCATATTTACTTAACACAATGAATATCAGTTGTTGTATGACCTTCTTGGTCTGTATTTACATTTCCTGGCCCTACCTCACATCAGCACACAATGGGTTAACGCCTCCTCTGGAACCCACAGGACCATCTCTTCCTAGATAAATAAAAGACAGCCCCTCCTCCACTAAAGAGTTCTTTTTTTTTCATGCTCCAGGCCATCTGTTGATTGCAGTTGGTAAGTACTTTGGTTCCTGCAAGTATATCCCCCTACCACACAGCCCCTACAAGTTCAGCCTCTCCTGGAGTTGGAAGACCCTGAATGAAGGTAAACCCTCCTGAAACTGGGTGCCCTGTGTGCCGGGCTGTGGGCAAGGTTGTTTAACAGCATGAATATTCTACAGGTGTGGTATTACTAAGCTCTGCAACATCGCCATTGGCCTCTCCCTGGGTTTTTCTTCCTGTCTTGTATAGGCAGCATGCCACACTGCTCTCCTGGCTTTGTTTTCAGTTTGAGAGCGGCAGAAGATGATGTGAGAGAGTGCAGGGAGACAGTGTGGCGCGGGGTAGTGACCGCCTGTCACTAAGCAGCAGCTTAACCGCTTGGCAATGACGAATGACGGCTACAGCGCGGACCTGAATTCCCGGGAGGCCGTCATATGACGGCCTCCCCTGTGCACGTGCCCTGCGCGCGCCCTACAGGGCGCGCGTGGAGCGCGCTGTGATCACCGAGTCACTGAGACTCGGGTGATCACCGATCTGTGTAAGGGGCCGGTCCCGGCCTCTTACCATGTGATCAGCTGTCAGCCAATGACAGCTGATCACATGATCAAAACAAAAGCTCTGTGATCGTTTTTTTTTTCTCCTCGCGCTGACAGTGCGAGGAGAAAAAAAAGCCGATCACCGGCTCAGCAGCAAGGGACATCGGTCCCGAAGAGGAGGAGGCAATAATGCCTCAATTGTGCCACAATTGTGCCAACAGTACCCACTGACAGTGCAACCTGACATTGCCACATCACAGTGCCCACAGTGCCACGTATCAATGCCCATAAGTGCCACCTATCAATGCCTACAAGTGCCACCTATCAATGCCCACCATTGCCACCTAACAATGCCCACCAGTGGTGCCAATCAGTGCCACCTAGCAGTGTACAAGATCAGTGCCCATTATTGCCACCAATCAGTGCCCATCACTGCCACCCATCAGTGCCCATCACTGCCACCTATCAGTGCCCATTGGTGCCGCCTCATCAGCGTACATCAATGAAGGAGAAAAATTACCCTTTTAAAAAATTTTATAACAAAATATAAAAAAAAATATTTTTTTTTTTTAAAAATTCGGTCTTTTTAAATTTTTTTAACAAAAAATAAAAACCGCAGAGGTGATCAAATGCCACCAAAAGAAAGCTCTATTTGTAGGAAAAAAATGATAAAAATTTCATTTGGGTACAGTGTTGCATGACCGCGCAATTGTCATTCAAAGTGCGTCAGCGCTGAAAGCTGAAAATTGGTCTGGATAGGAGGGGGGTTTAAGTGCCCGGTAAGCAAGTGGTTAAACAGTCTTAGAAGCTTGCAGAGGTACTGGTTTGGCTCCCTCTCTCTGCAATCCTGACAGTTTTCTCTTGTGAGGTAAAGACTTGTTGCTGTTTACTCCCCTGCTGTGCTGTGTGTTCCTGGGCGCTTCTCATCAAAGATGGTTCAGACCTTGGTGAAGACCACAAAATCATCCATGAATGCTACATTTGAGAGGATATGAAGGAAGTTTGTTCTGTTTGCTCAGCAAAATTTTCCCTCCTGTGTCCTCAGCTCTAGCCAATATTCTGGACATTTTTACAATCAGCGCTAGAGGTTGGTCTGGCATACAACTTCATTAAAGTACAGGTCTCTGCCTTTATCCTCTTTTTCAGGCTGCAGATGGGTAGAAGAGCCATTGGCCAAATGCTTCATGCAGGCTGTAATCCATATTAACAAGGAAATCCTTGTTCCCTTCATGGGATTAGGCTTTGTTCTGAAAGCACTAGTACAGACATCCTTTGCTCCAATAGCTTAATTTTTTGATTGCGGTTCCTAGTGGTAAAACTAGTTCCTCTGATAGCAGTTGCTTCAGACAGAAGGACATTGGAGATTGCAGCACTTTCCTGCAAAGATCCTTTTTGTGTCTTTTTACCTGAAATATTGATACTACTTCCATCTCCAAAGCTCAATTCTAAAGTGGTATCCAGTTTCCAGAAAAACTGGGGGCAGTACCTCCAAGCATTCACACAAAGTCACTGAGTACACAGCAGAAATATTTCAGTTCCTTACACATGTACAAGTTGCTAACAGTGTACATGCAAAGGGCAAAAGACGTGAGGAAAGTGGACAGTCTTTTCATTTTGCCATCAGGTTCTCGAGTCACTTTTTTATTGGTTTACCAGATTGATTGGATTGGCATGCAGGAAGTAGGCCTTTCTGGTCAGGAGCAGGTGCAAGCTCCTTCTACCTGACAGCTTTTGGGGCAGTTATGCCAGGATTTCAGTGGAGGATAGCCCTTCATTCGAATTTACAAGCTAGGCGTGTTGTCAGCAAGCTCTGCAAAGTTTCGGACGAGACATATAAATTATTTTGTCTTCAGCAGCTTTTCTTTGATTGTCAATGTTTCCTTTCATCTGTTCTCTCCCACCTACTTATTCAGCTAGTTTTATCCCATTGTGTGCTGATGTGAGGTAGGGCCAGGAAAACGGAAAATTGTTATCAAATACTTACCGTAATTTTCCTTTCCTGGCCAATCCTCATCAGCACAGGACTCCCTTCCTAGTGGCTTGTTGGAAGTTATTGAACACTTCAGTGGGGGAGGGGCTGTCTTTTATTTATCTAGGAAGAGGTGGTCCTGTGGCTTCCAGAGGAGGCCTTAACCCATTGTGTGCTAACGTGAGGATAGGCCAGGAAATTATGGTAAGTATTTAATATCAATTTTACATTATGTGGTGTACGGAGGTGAAGGAGTAAGGGAAGAAAAAGATCACATTGATTAAAGGACTTCTTATAAACTGCCATATATCTTGAGTGATTACACATTGAGTTTTGGCATATGGAAATTTCATAACACGTTTTCCACTGAAATATGTGTATTTTATATGCACTACTGTGACTATTTATATAACTGCATTTATAATTCATTTTACAAGGGGCGTTCAAGTCAAACCGGTACTTTTGAGTTTATATAATAAAAGAACAAATTTCAAGAAGTGGAAACTGCATTTATTTTTTGACATGCTACGTTTATACACTTATCCCAGTATTTAACTAATGCCTGGAAAGCTTCAGCATAGAAAAATTTGTCAGTACGCCTGAACAATTCTAGAACAGCCTGCTTCACTTCATCAGTACTGAAATGCTGACCTCCGAGAAACTCTTTTAGGGGTCCAAACAGGTGGAAATCACTCAGAGCAGGGTCTGGCCTGTAAGGGGGACGTGTTTCTGTAATTTGCATGTAGTGCGGTAAGCAGTATGCGCTTGTGCATTGTCCTGGAGAAACAGGACGGCCTTAGTGGTTAGACTAGGCCATTGTTTCCTGGTCTCCATTAATAGTGGCACCACGGGGTAGAAAATCCACATGAATAAGGCCACGTTTGTCCCAGAAAACACTTGCCATCACTTTACCCGCAGACGCAATTGTTCAAAATGTTTTTGGTGGTGGTGAATCTGTGTTGGAGCTGTGTCTTATTATCTTATTATTACAGCATACAGTATACAGAATATTCGTGACCGCCAGGTCCAGGGGATCCGGCGCATCATGTTATAGGGCCGATGGCAGTGGGCTTTCACCACATGATCGCTCCGGGCCTTTACCACATGATCGCTAAAATGACGGAGCAATCACTTGTAAACAAGCCGGAGCATGCCTGATTCATCTCTCCCCTCTCTGTACCGATCAGTACTGTGTGAGTGGTTGAGAGATCGGGTGCAGCAGCGCTGTGGGCTGGATCTGCAGTGCCCACTGTGCTGCTCTGTGCCTATTGCTGCACTCATCCACCCATACTCAGCCATCCCATCTATACTCACAGCCATCCATGCTCAGCCATCCATCCATACTCAGCCATTAATCCATCCATGTTCAGCCATGCCATCCATACTCAACCATCCATACATGCTCAGCCATGCCATCCATACTCATCCATTCATACCCAGCCATCCATCCATACTCAGCCATGCCATCCATACTCAGCCATTGATCCATGCTCAGCCATCCCATCCATACTCAGCCATCCCATCCATGCTCAGCCATCCCCACCCATGCTCAGCCATCCCTATCCATGCTCAGCCATCCCCAACCATGCTCAGCCATCCCCACCCATGTTCAGCCATCCCCATCAATGGCTCATCCATCCACATTCATGGCTCAGCCATCCCCATCCACGGCTCATCCACCCATACTCAGTCATCCCATCTATACTCACAGCCATCCATGCTTAGCCATCCATCCATACTCAGCCATCCATCCATCCATGCTCAGCCATGCCATCCATGCTCAGCCATGCCATCCATACTCAGCCATCCATCCATGCTCAGCCATGCCATCCATACTCATCCATTCATACCCAGCCATCCATCCATACTCAGCCATGCCATCCATACTCAGCCATTGATCCATGCTCAGCCACCCCATCCATACTCAGCCATCCCATCCATGCTCAGCCATCCCCACTCATGCTCAGCTATCCCCATCCATGCTCAGCCATCCCCACCCATGTTCAGCCATCCCCATCAATGGCTCATCCATCCACATTCATGGCTCAGCCATCCCCATCCACGGCTCATCCATGCCTCATCCATGCCATATCAGTTCTCATCTGTGCCACATCCATGCCACTACAGTGCCCATCAGTGCCACTATAGTACCTCACAAAAGTTTAATAGATAGTCAAATTAGATTTGACATTTTTGCCCCTAGAACACCTGATGACATGTTCAAAAGACTCATTATCCCTTATAGAATATACATTGGGGTGTTTGCTTTCCAAAATGGGGTAATTTTTGGGGTGTTTCCATTGTCCTGGTGCTCCAGGGCCTTCAAAAGTGCAAGAGGTAGTCAAGAAATGATATGTGTAATTTATGTCCCTAGAACGCCTGATGGTGCTCCCTGCATGTTGGACCGCTGTATGTGGCCAGGCTGTGTAAAAGTCTCACACATGTGGAATCACCATACTTAGGAGGAGTAGTAGAATGTGTTTTGGGGTGTAATTTGTGGTATGCATATGCTGTGTTTGAGAAATAACCTGTTAATATGACAATTTTGTGAAAAAAAAATCTTCATTTTGCAAAGAATTGTGGGAAAAAATGACAACTTCAAAAAACTCACCATGCCTCTTACTAAATACTTTGGAATTTCTACTTTCCAAAAAGGGGACATTTGGGGGGTATTTGTACATTCCTGGCTTGCTAGGGTCTCAAGAATTGAGATAGGCCGTCAGTACATCAGGTGTGATCAATTTTCAATGATTGGCACCATAGCTTTTGGACTCTATAACTTTCACAAAGACCAAATAATATACACAGATTTGGGTTATTTTTTACCAAAGAAATGTAGCAGTATAAAGTTTTGCCAAAATTTACGAAGAAAAATGCATTTTTTTTACAAAATTTTCAGTCTTTTTTCATTTATAGCACAAAAAATAAAAAACCCAGAGGTGATCAAATACCACCAAAAGAAAGCTCTATTTGTGTGAAAACAAGGACAAAAATTTCATATGGGTACAGTGTCGCATGACTGAGTAATTGTCATTCATAATGTGAGAGCACCGAAAGCTGAAAATTGGTCTGGTTAAGAAGGGGGTTTAAGTGCCCAGTGGGTAAGTGGTTAATGTGGAGATAGCACATTATTAGCTATTGTCATTTATTGTTTATAATGTACTGAGCATATCACACAGTGATGTTTATTATTTTTCTTTATTCAAATAGACAGCAGACCATTTTTTATAAGCTATCTTTTTGGGTTATCTATAATGTATTTATTTTTGTTTTTGACTTATATTGATTTATCTAATTAATGATACATTATGCTGATATATATGTTATTTTTCCCATAGATTTACAAGCAAAGAGAAGGTACATTGACAACAAAATTGTACAACATTGAAGTCTGCGTCTCATCCCCTTCTTCCCAAGTGGAAAGTGTCTTGAATATTGAGTCCACAGTGAAACATGTTCTCCTGTACAAAGAGCAGACCTAATAAAGAAGGAAATAATTATATTCAGAATGAATTATTGCTTGTGTTCTTATTTCATTTTTAAAACAGAAAAGAAAGAAATCAAGGGAGAAGTCCATGTTCAAGTTAATAAGGTGACTTTGTAGGGACTGCTGCATTGGCAAACATCTGGTGCATTGATGAATTAGTGGTGAAGTTGTGGGGGGGTATAAGTGAAAATAGGAGTGCCAAAAAATATGAAGGGGTAAGAAAACAAAAGGGGTAGGGCAGGGTATGGGGTCCATAGAGGCAGATACAGGGGAAGAACCATCTGACACAGGGCCTAGTAGATTCTCGGCCAAACAGGTTTAGTTTGAGTTGGAAAACATAAATACCCCAGTGAATCCATACCTGTGGTCTTTTTCTTGGGGATACATTCCCACTAATGTGCTGTAACCACTGATAGTACCAAATACTTCAATACACAAATAAAAGTTATTTTTAAAATACTGCTGTAATCTGGCAACATTGATCAAATGTGACCTATAACTGTAGAATTCAAAGTGTAGTGGTTCCCTGTGGATGCAAAAATTAATTAAACGACCTGACAATTAAATCAGTAAAATTACAACATCAAAGAAAAACACTGATTAGCATAACTCAGTGAAAACTGAGTTCATAAAGTTAAATGAATACATTTGTTTAAATTAAAAATTGTAAAAGAGGTTTTATTTCAAAACATCAAACATTTTTCCATTGTTACATCTATTTTGTACCCTTGCTTATAACAGATGAATTCAAAATCTGAAATAACATTATTATCTTACTTTATGTTTTAAAATGGCATTTTATTAAAAGTCCACTACTGCAAAATATTTTTTTGATAACTGTGTGCAGTTATTACATGCAATTAAAGTATTCATTATATTCTTATTTTTATTTTACATTCCTTTCATTTATATTTTTTCCATATTTGCAGGAAGACTAAGCTCTCCAGCCAAAGTGGAAATGACAGGGTTTGGGATAAATTGTAATGCCGTGTACACATGAGCGGACTTTTCAGCATCAAAGGTCCGTCGGTCTTTCCGACAGACTTTTGACGGAGTTACGACGGACTTTCGAATGACTGGACTTGCCCACACATGAACGGACTGAAAGTCCGTTGGTTTGAATGTGATGACGTACAAAGGGACTAGAATAAGGAAGGTCATAGCCAGTAGCCAATAGCTGCCCTTGCGCCCTTTTTTGTCTGTCGGACTAGCATACAGACGAACTGATTTTTCGACCGCACTCGAGTCCGTCGGAAAGATTTGAAACATGTTCCAAATCTAAAGTCCGTCTGAATTTCGAAAGAAAAAGTCCGCTGGAGGTCCGATGAAGCCCACACACGGTCGGATTGTGTGTACATGGCATAACACTGCCAGGGCGCTAAAGCAGTGGCAGTATCAGTTATGTTGTTTGATTTTTTTCTTTGAAGCAGACTTAAACCAAAGGAATACGAGGTAATGAGTAGTGTTAGTTTGCTTCAATCACTGTCACTTTTGCTGGACACAGTGGACAGTTTAGTTTGGGAGCATACCTACAGAAAAATAATAATAAAAGTATCTGAAATAAAAACATGAAGTCATCTACTGACTTCAAACAGAGAAGGCTTTCTTTTGGTGATTTTATCTGGCAAAAATGATTTTATGCTTAATGCATCCCACACTCAAAAAAGGAATAAAAGAAAAAAATTATGGTTTTGGTAAAAAGCATTGCAAAAAATATCTACAAATAAACTAAAGTTGTTTTTTTTTCATGCAACACTAAAAATATTAACAAAATTAAAAAAAGGAAAAAATAAATAAAATCAGCAGCAAAATAAGGGAAAAGGAAAAGAAGCAATCAACTAGGGCTGATTATGGTGAACCAAAGGTAAAAAGGGGCAAATTGAAATTACTTCCTATCCTATTTAATATGAAATGTTTTTTGCCAGGTTGCTTCAACTGACATGCAGCAGAAAGCTCATTACCTTGTTCTGCTGATGAATAAAACTGTGTAAAATTACAACATCAAATAAAAACACAGGTTAGCATAACTCAGTACCAGGGTGGATTTGATTTAAATCAAGTCGACTTAAATCATGATTTAAATCACTAGTAAAAGGCTTGATTTAAATCAACTCGATTTAAATCCTAATTTTTAAAGAGCAACTGTCATCTCTGTCCCGCAGTGGCTCCTCCTCTGACCCACTGTTGACACACTGACAGTCCTATTCACATTAATGGGATGGTTGGTGATGCGGCAGTGACGCAACAAGGTGAGGGATGCCTGCTAACAGGCACTGCCATAATGGATTTGAAATGAGAGGTGCTCTTTAAATGTAAGGACTCATTGTTGCTGGTAGTTAGAATCTTTAAAGCGGGAGTCCACCTAAAAAAAAATTAACTAATCTGACGCTGCCTAGGGTGACGCAGATCCTAACTGACACTAAAACCTAACTGATATCACCTGCCGGGTGATCAGGGGGTTAAACCTTTTATTAGGTAATATACGGCGGGTGCCCTGACACTATAAAAAAATAACTAACCAACCAGCATCACCCGTGACATTAATACGGTGATCACTGGTGACAGGGGGATGATCAAGGGGTTAAACCTTTATTAGGGGGGTTTAGGGGGGTCCCTAGACCTAACTGGGACTACTAAGAAGTACCCTAACACTGATTATTGTCATAAATGACACCAGTACAGTGATCAAAGAAAAATATGAACACTGCACTGGGTGACACAGTGACAGGGGGTGAAGGGATAAACTGGGGGGGGGTATCGGGGGGTGATCGGGGGG
Source organism: Aquarana catesbeiana (assembly GCF_042186555.1). NCBI lineage: Eukaryota > Metazoa > Chordata > Amphibia > Anura > Ranidae > Aquarana > Aquarana catesbeiana. The sequence continues at coordinate 668,690,048 of NC_133325.1, forward strand.
GGGGGGGACAAGTGTGCCTATGTGTACTTTGTCAGTGTAGTATTGGTGCAACTTACTCTGAGATGTCTTCTCTCCTCTCTCTGGAACGGAAAAGATTTCCACAAGGGGAGATGACACGACTTCCCCTGCCTGTGTTTACACTTACACAGGCAGGGGAAGGATTTCATTCACCAGAACCGATCACCAGGTCCAGGCCAGAAATCACTGACCTGGGCCTGGAGACTGGTCGGTTCTGAAACTAATCCTATCGTCGCGGCCACCGTAAGGTAACGTTGCTTCACCCAGCCGAGCTAACCTGCCGCAGTACAACTGCGGCGGCTGGTCCGGAACTGGTTAAAAAAGTTTCATTGTTTTTTTTTTATAACTTTCCTTGTTAAAAGCATGAAAAGACAGAGAATAAAAGATACAAGGGCAAAATACAGTAGAATGAAAGATCCAATAAGAGAATGAGGCAGCACTTGTACCATACCAAGATAAAAAGATAAAATGAAAAGAAAGGGGGGTGGGAGAATCAGAGGTAAACAAGATCGCTCTACAGGAAACCCTCATATAATCCTGAGCAGACCGAGCAAAATGTTTAATTTTTACTGTTTGTTTTTCTAATAGTGTATGTGGATTTGTTTGGTAAAGTCCATTTGTGGCAAAAGGAGAACTTCACTTTTTATGTGAAGTTCCTCTTTAGGAGTAGAGTATCTTGTGATTCTGTCAGGGGGTCCTTATGATTTGTCCCATGACAACTGTCTCCCAGTTGTGTTTATGTCCCTTGTCTCCCTGTGCCCCTGGTAAAGACTGCAAGCAGCCATGCTGATAAACATTGCACAAGCATGTTATTTTTACAGTGCTGCACTGTATTATTTATAATTTATATTGCACAAGCGTGGTCCATCACTTATCAGGAAGCCAGTCCAAAGCAATAACATGTACCCAAAACAGGAGTGAATACAGGTACAGAGGAAGTAGTTAAAAAGACTGGAGAAGATCAACACCACCAAGATGCAAAGAAGATGGAAGAGTGTACAACTACTGTAAAAGACAACTGTATCTTAACCACTTGCCGACCACCGCACGCCGATGTACATCCTAAGTTTGGCAGCGGATATCGTTGTTATGGCAGCAGCTAGCTGCCATAACCCCGGTATCCCCGTTTTCGTGCAGCGGTCGGCTTTCAGATAAAAGTGGTCTCTGCGGCGGATTCACCGCAAGATCACTTTTATTGGTGGCGAGAGAGGGCCCCCCTTCCCACCGCGATCCGGTGCACTCCGTCGCTTACCGGAGCCGTTGATAGCGGCGGAGGCGATCGCATCAGTCCCCTTGTTGTGCCTGGAGACGAGTGAGGGGAAGATGGCGCCCACTCGTCTCCATGACACTGCGGGGTGGAAGTGACATCAAAACGTCACTTCCGTCCATACGTCTTAACCAGTTGCCGACCGCCGCACGATGATGTACGTCGGCAGAATGGTACGGGCAGGCAAAGGACTTACAGGTACGTCCTTGCCTGCCCGTGGGTGGGGGGACCCCCCCCCGGTGCCTGCGGCGGTCGGCAAATCCTCCCCGGCGATCGGTGGTGAGGGGGAGGCCATCCATTCGTGGCCCCCCCTCGCGATCGCTCCTGGCCAATGGGATCATTTCCCTGCCTCTGTATTGTACACAGAGGCAGAGGAAATTATGTCATCTCTCCTCGGCTCTGCATTTTCCGTTCCGGCGCCGAGGAGAGAAGACTGGAATGTGAGTTACACAAACACACACATACAGTAGAACACGCCAGGCATACATTACACCCCTGATCCCCCCCAATTACCCCCCGATCACCCCCCCCCCCCCCGTCACACTGACACCAAGTAGTTTTTTTTTTTCTGATTACTGCATGGTGTCAGTTTGTGACAGTTAGTGTGGTAGGACAGTTACTGTTAGCCCCCTTTAGGTCTAGGATACCCCCCTAACCCCCCCCCAATAAAGTTTTAACCCCTTGATCACCCCCCGTCGCCAGTGTCGCTAAGCGATCATTTTTCTGATCGCTGTATTAGTGTCGCTGGTGACGCTAGTTAGGGAGGTAAATATTTAGGTTCATCGTCAGCGTTTTATAGCGACAGGGACCCCCATATACTTCCTAATAAAGGTTTTAACCCCTTGATTGCCCCCTAGTTAACCCTTTCACCACTGATCACCGTATAACTGTTACGGGTGACGCTGGTTAGTTCGTTTATTTTTTATAGTGTCAGGGCACCCGCCGTTTATTACCTAATAAAGGTTTAGCCCCCTGATTGCCTGGCGGTTATATGCGTCGCCCCAGGCAGCGTCAGATTAGCGCCAGTACCGCTAACACCCACGCACGCAGCATACGCTTCCCTTAGTGGTATAGTATCTGAACGGATCAATATCTGATCCGATCAGATCTGTACTAGCGTCCCCAGCAGTTTAGGGTTCCCAAAAACGCAGTGTTAGCGGGATCAGCCCAGATACCTGCTAGCACCTGCGTTTTGCCCCTCCGCCCGGCCCAGCCCAGCCCACCCAAGTGCAGTATCGATCGATCACTGTCACTTACAAAACACTAAACGCATAACTGCAGCGTTCGCAGAGTCAGGCCTGATCCTTGCGATCGCTAACAGTTTTTTGGTAGTGTTTTGGTGAACTGGCAAGCACCAGCGGCCTAGTACACCCCGGTCGTAGTCAAACCAGCACTGCAGTAACACTTGGTGATGTGGCGAGTCCCATAAATGCAGTTCAAGCTGGTGAGGTGGCAAACACAAGTAGTGTCCCGCTGCTACCAAGAAGAAGACAAACACAGGCCCGTCGTGCCCATAATGCCCTTCCTGCTGCATTCGCCAATCCTAATTGGGAACCCACCACTTCTGCAGCACCCGTACTTCCCCCATTCACATCCCCAACCAAATGCAGTCGGCTGCATGAGAGGCATTTTCTTTATGTCCTCCCGAGTACCCCTACCCAACGAACCCCCCCAAAAAAGATGTTGTGTCTGCAGCAAGCGCGGATATAGGCGTGACACCCGCTATTATTGTCCCTCCTGTCCTGACAATCCTGATCTTTGCATTGGTGAATGTTTTGAACGCTACCATACACTAGTTGAGTATTAGCATAGGGTACACTTTCACAGGGTCTCCCAAGATGCCATCGCATTTTGAGAGACCTGAACCTTGAACCGGTTACAGTTATAAAAGTTACAAAAAAAGTGTAAAAAAAAAAAAATAGTTGTCATTTTATTGTTCTCTCTCTCTCTATTCTCTCTCTATTGTTCTGCTCTCTTTTACTGTATTCTATTCTGCAATGTTTTATTGTTATTATGTTTTATCATGTTTGCTTTTCAGGTATGCAATTTTTTATACTTTACCGTTTACTGTGTTTTATTGTTAACCATTTTTATGTCTTCAGGTACGCCATTCACGATTTTGAGTGGTTATACCAGAATGATGCCTGCAGGTTTAGATATCATCTTGGTATCATTCTTTTCAGCCAGCGGTCGGCTTTCATGTAAAAGCAATCCTAGTGGCTAATTAGCCTCTAGACTGCTTTTACAAGCAGTGGGAGGGAATGCCCCCCCCCACACTGTCTTCTGTGTTTTTCTCTGGCTCTACTGTCTCAACAGGGAAAATGAGAATGCAGCCGGTGATTCAGCCAGCTGACCATAGAGCTGATCAGAGACCAGAGTGGCTACAAACATCTCTATGGCCTAAGAAAACCGGAAGCTACGAGCATTTCATGACTTAGATTTCGCCGGATGTAAACAGCGCCATTGGGAAATTGGGAAAGCATTTTATCACACCGATCTTGGTCAGATGCTTTGAGGGCAGAGGAGAGATCTAAGGTCTAATAGAGCCCAATTTTTTCAAAAAAGAGTACCTGTCACTACCTATTGCTATCATAGGGGATATTTACATTCCCTGAGATAACAATAAAAATGATTAAAAAAAAAAAAATGAAAGGAACAGTTTAAAAATAAGATAAAAAAGCAAAAAAATAATAAAGAAAAAAAAAAAGCACCCCTGTCCCCCCTGCTCTCGCGCTAAGGCGAACGCAAGCGTTGGTTTGGCGTCAAATGTAAACAGCAATTGCACCATGCATGTGAGGTATCACCGCGAAGGTCAGATCGAGGGCAGTCATTTTAGCAGTAGACCTCCTCTGTAAATCTAACGTGGTAACCTGTAAAGGCTTTTAAAGGCTTTTAAAAATGTATTTATTTTGTTTCCACTGCACGTTTGTGCGCAATTTTAAAGCATGTCATGTTTGGTATCCATGTACTCGGCCTAAGATCATCTTTTTTATTTCATCAAACATTTGGGCAATATAGTGTGTTTTAGTGCATTAAAATTTAAAAAAGTGTGCTTTTTCCCCAAAAAATGCGCTTGAAAAATCGCTGCGCAAATACTGTGTGAAAAAAAAAAATGAAACACCCACCATTTTAATCTGTAGGGCATTTGCTTTAAAGAAATATATAATGTTTGGGGGTTCAAATTAATTTTCTTGCAAAAAAAAATTATTTTTTCATGTAAACAAAAAGTGTCAGAAAGGGCTTTGTCTTCAAGTGGTTAGAAGAGTGGGTGATGTGTGACATAAGCTTCTAAATGTTGTGCATAAAATGCCAGGACAGTTCAAATCCCCCCCCCCCCAAATGACCCCATTTTGGAAAGTAGACACCCCAAGCTATTTGCTGAGAGGCATGTCGAGTCCATGGAATATTTTATATGAAGGAAGGGGTCCTTTCCTAGAACCCTGTTTCCACAAACAGGTGTCTAAGTTGGAACATCTTAGCTAGTTTAGATGGTAAACGCTCCAGCACGGGGGTATCTGAGATAAACCAGATATACTAGCTGCCTATACCTTTTGGGCCCACAGATAAGTCACAGATGGAAACAAAGTAAGGTATCTTGAAGGGGGCGGGGTTTAAAGCATTGCAAGTGATGTATCCGGTCCAAGAACAAGCAAGTGACACAAGTTGCGGGAAAGAGACAAATTTATTTATTTTTTTTGCACAAAGTTGTCACTAAATGATATATTGCTCAAACATGCCATGGGAATATGTGAAATTACACCCCAAAATACATTCTGTTGCTTCTCCTGAGTACGGGGATACCACATGTGTGAGACTTTTTGGGAGCCTAGCCGCGTACGGGACCCCGAAAACCAAGCACCGCCTTCAGGCTTTCTAAGGGCGTAAATTTTTGATTTCACTCTTCACTGCCTATAACAGTTTCGGAGGCAATGGAATGCCCAGGTGGCACAAACCCCCCCCCCCCCCCAAATGACCCTATTTTGGAAAGTAGACACCCCAAGCTATTTGCTGAGAGGTATAGTGAGTATTTTGCAAACCTCACTTTTTTGTCACAAAGTTTTGAAATTTGAAATTTGAAAAAAAAAAAGTTTTTTCTTTCTTTCTTCATTTTCAAAAACAAATGAGAGCTGCAAAATACTCACCATGCCTCTCAGCAAATAGCTTGGGGTGTCTACTTTCCAAAATGGGGTCATTTGAGGGGGTTTGTGCCACCTGGGCATTCCATGGCCTCCGAAACTGTGATAGGCAGTGAAGAGTGAAATCAAAAATTTACACCCTTAGAAATCCTGAAGGCAGAGATTGGTTTTCGGGGCCCCGTATGCGGCTAGGCTCCCAAAAAGTCCCACACATGTGGTATCCCCATACTCAGGAGAAGCAGCTAAATGTATTTTGGGATGCAATTCCACATATGCCCATGGCCTGTGTGAGCAATATATCATTTAGTGACAACTTTGTGCAAAAAAAAAAAAAAAAATTGTCACTTTCCCGCAACTTGTGTCAAAATATAAAATATTCCATGGACTCAACATGCCTCTCAGCAAATAGCTTTGGGTGTCTACTTTCCAAAATGGGGTCATTTGGGGGGTTTTGTACTGCCCTGCCATTTTAGCACCTCAAGAAATGACATAGGCAGTCATAAACTAAAAGCTGTGTAAATTCCAGAAAATGTACCCTAGCTTGTAGACACTATAACTTTTGCGCAAACCAATAAATATACACTTATTGACATTTTTTTTACCAAAGACATGTGGCCGAATACATTTTGGCCTAAATGTATGACTAAAATTGAGTTTATTGGATTTTTTTTATAACAAAAAGTAGAAAATATCATTTTTTTTCAAAATTTTCGGTCTTTTTCCGTTTATAGCGCAAAAAATAAAAATGGCAGAGGTGATCAAATACCATCAAAAGAAAGCTCTATTTGTGGGAAGAAAAGAACGCAAATTTCGTTTGGGTACAGCATTGCATGACCGCGCAATTAGCAGTTAAAGCGATGCAGTGCCAAATTGTAAAAAGTGCTCTGGTCAGGAAGGGGGGTAAATCCTTCCGGGGCTGAAGTGGTTAAAGGCACATTTTTTTCAATGTCATTTTTTTAAATTACTTTTTTTTTTTAATTGCATTTTAGTGTAAATATGAGATCTGAGGTCTTTTTGACCCCAGATCTCATATTTAAGAGGTCCTGTCATGCTTTTTTCTATTACAAGGGATGTTTACAATAGGAAAAGGAATAAAAGTGACACAATTTTTTTTAAACAGTGTAAAAATAAGTAAAATTATGTAAAATAAATAAGAAAAATAAATTAAAAAAAAAAAAAAAAACACCCGTCCCGACGAGCTAGCGTGCAGAAGCGAACGCATACGTGAGTAGCGCCCGCATATGAAAACGGTGGTCAAACCACACATGTGAGGTATCGCCGCAATCGTTAGAGCGGGAGCAATAATTCTAGCCCTAGAACTCCTCTAACGCAAAACATGCAACCTGTAGAATTTTTTAAACGTCGCCTATGGAGATTTTTGAGGGTAAAAGTTAGATGCCAAGCCACGAGCGGGTGCAATTTTGAAGCGTAACATGTTGGGTATCAATTTACTCTTCACAATCTTTCACAATATAAAAAAAAATTGGGCTAACTTTACTGTTGTCTTATTTTTTTATTCAAAAAAGTGAATTTTTTCCAAAAAAAGGGCGTTTGTAAGACTGCTGCGCAAATACGGTGTGAAAAAAAATATTGCAATGACTGCCATTTTATTCTCTAGGGTGTTAGAAAAAAAAACAATATATAATGTTTGGGGGTTCTAAGTAATTTTCTAGCAAAAAAACCTGTTTTAAACATGTAAACACCTAAATTCCAAAACAAGGCTGGTCCTTAAGTGGTTAAGTACAAGTTGTTCTTTCATAAATTCCCCACCCCCTTGAGTGCAGCTTACGTTCCTCAAATGTGTCCCCACTGGGTCTTCTTCTTAGTTCATGCATCCCACAACGCTTTTCATTCCTATGAGAGTGCCATATTCTGCTGGACCGCTGGTGGCTGCCATGAGTATGGCTCTCCCATAGAAAGAAAAAGAGCAGACACTACTATTTTACTATTACTGAGCTACTTATTGTAATGATTTTTTTTTCCTGGAGTTCAGTTCAACTTTAAATACTGGCATTGGAATATTTCCTCTCTATACATGTTCCAGTAAAAACCATAACATTTAGAATTTGGCATCATTTTCTCTTCAGGTGAAAATGATCACCAAGACAAGTAGGGAGGGTGCTTCTTCCTATTTACAAATCTGCTCTTAAGTGACCATCGGTAGTGCCTCTTCCAGTATTGGAGACTAGTGATCACATTCTGTTCTCTGTACAATAAACAACCAATCCTGTTGCTGAACTTCACATCATGATGCTGCTACTGAAAGACTGAAGAACCCTGTGAGAACCCTGCAATATATTATATATTTTTGTTCTTGGATTTAGGTATGGAAAGCAACTTCATTGACATACCCAAACATTTATAATATAAAACAGAAAATACATTGATAATTGAAAACCATTTACATCAACATTTTTCACAGAATATAATGCTAATGTCATAAAAACTATTTTTTGGGGTTCCCAAACATCTAGAGCTGTACTCTGAGTAATCAAAAACCTAAAATGGGTATGAAACTAAAAGAGGGAAGAGGAAAACAACAAGTGGGGGAGGAAAAAGGGGAAGGTATACAGTCTCTTCTACAAAAATTGCAGAGTTGTGCCACTATACACAATATACTGTAGATATATATATATATTAGCCAGGGACAAGTCCATATTTTCCTTGCTCACTACTCATAACATCATCTGTTCCAAAATAAACCTGCTTAAACAGTGATGCTTGATGCTTATCCAATTAAAGGGATTACTAATGGAAGGAAGAGATATGTAATCCAATACACTGAACACTAACTTGCACATAGGATTGATTGTAAAACCACACAGCTGATCAATGCCTTCTGCTTTTAGAAGATCCTTAGGAACACATTTTGGTAACAAAGTAACAAAGCTATAAAACTAAAAATCAGCGCTTAGATATATATATAGCTGCAGCCTCCCCAATAAAGACTCCACAAAGTGGTGTCCCAAAAATATATATATAATGAAAAATGGGGAAATTGGCGCTGCTAATAATAAATGTGATTAAATATCCCCCCTAACCCAGTGGGGGTATAAGGCAAAGGTGAGTAAATAATGGTCCTCTATAAATTAGTGAAACTCTGACGAGTTAATAATAGTGTCATCTAATTACCAAGCAAATATGAAGTGCAACTCACTGGACAGTATGTTGAAAACCTTATCATAGATGAAAGAACTCTCTCACCACAAAATGTGATGCACCATAATAGAGTAAGCAATGACCAATACTGATAATCATAAAGTGAATCCTTAAGTGCAAGATAAAGTGACAGTTTAAAACTCCATTTACTGTGCTGTTTCCTAGAGGGCAATTATTGGAAGGCAACATGGTTTAATGTCATATTTCTGGAGTTTCTCTGTCAATGTTACTGCGTTTATTGGTAACAGTGTTTTGTTATTATCCAGAGTTTGAATTGCATCTGTCATAGATCTGTTACATATCTGTTTCCTATTCCCAAAGATCAGCCATGCTGATACTTGCAATTCCATGGTTTTAAAGGGTAAAGGTCTGATGTTCTTTCTGGTTGTTCCAGGTCTGGAATGTAACAAGTTACACGTAAAAGCCTTGTAGCATATCTGAAAGAAGAAATCAGGCCTCCATCAAGGCTGAACAAAGCTTGGCTCCAGACCATCTGATGTTATAATGCTATGCAAGCAAGCAAGCTTAAAAGGGACCATAGCTGACAAGATGATTGATGAATGTCCTGCTACAGCAGATCAAAGGACCAAAAGGCATTGAAGATGCATAGACCTGATACATGGACAATGCTGCCCCTAGAGGCCGATACAGCAGGACGGACAGTAATATAATATATTGAGGAGGACTGCCCCATAAGTACTGTGATTCGTCAAAAGTCTAGAAGGCATGGCAATGGGGTTGGGTCTGGATGGTGTATGATTGAAGTAAAAAGGGCTGAACGAGTCAGAGAGCTCCCTCTCTACCCTTTTCACTCTTGGCTCGTGCCTGGTGGCTTTCTAAGCCGCATGGCTCTCTCTACCATTTTTGAGCCTCATGGCTTCCTCTCTACCATTTTTAGCCCAGCCGAGGAGACCGTGCGATAAGTATCTTTGATGTTCTTATGTTATATGTTTTGTTGTTATATGCTTTGTAATATCTTTCTTTAGTATTTTCATGTTAGCGTCTTCCTATTTTCCAGGGAAATAAGACGTGGTTTTATTAAGCAGTGTGCTTGTTTTTATAGCTAACCTTATATTATTGTGATATCAACAGTAACTTTCAGAGTTTTAATAGACTACCTAACTATAGGAATAGACAAATTAATACATATATGGAATAAATAGAGGGAATCCATAACCACCCTTGGATAATATTTAGTTTAGAACTTATTCCAATTTTCAGGATTTATTTCAGCAGTCTTTCTACCAGTAAGTGGACAGGGCTTGTGCAAGAACCCATGTTGTGGTAAAGAGAGCTCACTATATGTCTCTGCTCCAATAAAACTTTTACTCGCTCTAGGGAGACAGCAGGATTGCACCAACAGGATTTGTGGCAATCATACACCTTTGTAAATTTTTAACGTAGACAACTTGGTAACCTATAGCTTTCCCAGAGACAAAAAGGCTCTACTTTCTACCTAGTTAACCCTCTCAAATTTGGGGCTTACAGGAGCCTACATTTGCAAAAAAAAGGGATACTGCCTGCAGTGTTCCTTATACTGTTACATAGTTACTTATGCCAGACAACATGTTTGATACCAAAAAGAGGAAAATCACTTTGCTTAGGTTATGGACCTTCACAGGTACCCTGTGCAAACTCAAGCTTGTTCTTGGACCGGATACATCACTTGCAATGCTTTAAACCCCGCCCCCTTCAAGATACCTTACTTTGTTTCCATCTGTGACTTATCTGTGGGCCCAAAAGGTATAGGCAGCTAGTATATCTGGTTTATCTCAGATACCCCCGTGCTGGAGCGTTTACCATCTAAACTAGCTAAGATGTTCCAACTTAGACACCTGTTTGTGGAAACAGGGTTCTAGGAAAGGACCCCTTCCTTCATGAATTGCTATCTGTGTCTGTATCAGAGCATGTTGACCTACTGAGGGCCAGGATTCGAGGGGCAGGAGGGGCAGCCCCAGGTGCAGTGATTTCATATGGGAAGGGGGCACCATGTTGTGAGTTCTTACTATAAAATCCTTTTTTTTACAAGTTAATTGGGAGATAAGGAATCCCCCCCCCCCCCCCCTTCATATTGTGTTTCTGCTGTTGACTTGTTTTTATAGTTAAGTTTCTTTTGAAGGTTATTATTCTTCACTATAGTTTACTGTTTGCCACTTATGAGTTTGTTTAGTATGTGCAAGGCAATATCCATTAGAAGTGGCTGAGCCTTTGTACTTTTATTAGAGCCAAGCGACTTTTGTCTTGAGCCTTTTGGTGTGTCTGCTCTTACCTAGGACTTTACATTTTAATAAGTGGAAGAGGCAGAACAGTAGTTAAAATAATAAACAAAACATTTCTAATAAATTATTGTGACTACTAGCTTTGCTCTCAGGGGTCCCATACAAGGTGCAACTATTTTGACTAATTTACCAATATGTGAAGGTCCCTGAGATCTACTTTAGAAATGACTGCTCAGTAGATCCAAAAGTTGGCAAAGAAGAATCCAGAGACATTTTTGACAAATTTAGGCTCAAAGGTGAAAGTAAACTCTTTTCTGACTCCAAATGTGGCAATTTATTTACACCTTGGATCTCATACACAACCAAACTACATACTGCTATATAATATACAGAAATACCACTGACATACTTATGCCACATACACACGATCGGACATTCCAACAACAAAACCATGGATTTATTTCCGACGGATGTTGGCTCAAACTTGTCTTGCATACATATGCTCGCACAAATGTTGTCGGAAATTCCGAATGTCAAGAACGCGGTGACGTACAACACGTACGACGAGCCGAGAAAAATGAAGTTCAATAGCCAGTGCGGCTCTTCTGCTTGATTCTGAGCATGCGCTGAGTTTTGTGCGTCGGAATTGTGTACACACGCTCGGAATTTCCAGCTCTCAAACATTTGTTGTCGGAAATTTCGACAGCAAATGTCAGATGAAGCCTACACACGGTTGGAATTTCCAGCAAGCTCACATCGAACATTTGTTGTTGGAAATTCCAACCGTGTGTACGCGGCACTAGACATAAATTATGTAGAAAAGCCTTCTGGATTCCTTCTTTTTTTCTTATTCTTTTTGTTTTTACATACTTTTTCAGTGTGTTTCCTTATCCATATTCCATTTAGGAGCAGATAATACATGCATTGTGAATGGGACAGCAGTAAAATTTTACTGCTTGCCTTCTATGTCTAGTCAAAGACTGCTTGTACAAAGAGATTTACACATACTTGCATGGGTACATACATATATACACTGCACATAAATATAGTGATAGATGTGGGGAGATAGGTAACTCATAGCAACTAATTAGAGTTTACATCTCATGACTTTAGGGCATTTAGGATCACAGTGGACCTTTCCCCCTTTCATTAAAAATCACACCAGCATAGAGCTCTGCATGCTGATATGAAATCTTTCTACATTTATTAAAGTGGTATTAAACCAAAAACTAGAAATGTAATATATTGCAGCTTACCAATCATTACATGCGGTCGCTGCATTAATTTTTATTTTTTAGGATTTTCCCCCTCTGTTTTCAAATGGTGATCTGGCCAGTAACACACCTCCTGTATTAGAGTATCCCCACTCTGGATGAATAAGCACAGGGATCACCTTTGGACAGCAACATTGTCAGTCTGGGGGAAGGGGAATATTAATCCGCGTACACACGACCGATTTAGCCGTCATAATAAGCTCCGACGGTTTCTCCGATGTAACTCCGACGGAATTCCATTCAAGTGGTCTTGCCTACACACAGTCAACCCAAAGTCCGACCATCCAGAACGCAGTGCTGTACAACACTTACGATGGGACTAGATAAAAGAAGTTCAATAGCCAGTAGCCAACAGCTTCCGTCTCGTACTTGCTTCAGAACATGCGTCTTTTTTGGTCTGTCGGACCAGCACACAGATGATCGGTTTTCCCAATAGGGATTGGGTCCGTCGGAAAGATTTAGAACATGTTCCATTTCTAGGTCCGACAGATTTTTTGGAAAAAAAAGTCCGATGAGGCCTACACACGATCAGTATATTCGATGAAAAGCTTCCGTCTGACTTTTTCTGTTGGACAGTCTGCTCATGTGTACGCGGCATTAGATGGCATTAGATGGACTAACAGATTTAGGTACACTGTCTGTTTGTAGATTGCCATTACTAAATATTTCTAAAAGTGCCTTTGTTATATTTTTAGGAAAAGGGTGACGTATTTTGCTATATTTTTGTAATAATAAAGTATTTATTTACTCTTTATAGTTATAGTGCAGTTTTTCCCCTGTTTTTTCAGTTTTTCCTCAGATTATTGGTTCAGTGTTAGGGTTACGCACCACACTGGAATTATATCCTATTTGAATTGGTAAAGAACTATATTAAAAAAAAAGTCCAGCCTGAGCTTTTTAGGCTGGGCTTCTCCTAAGGGTCACAGGAGTGCAATTTAGTTTTGTGCTCCTGTGACCCATTTTCAGCGGAGAGCAGTCTGAAGTCTGCTCTCCGCTGACGTCACTACTATCAGTCGAGGCAGCGCCTCATCCTGACTTCCCAAGTCTGGACCTGCCAGCTGCCTTGACTGATGGCAGTCTCAGCAAGACGCTGAGACACTAGGACAGCCGCTCCCGCCCCTCCACAGCTCACCGCTCCAATGAGCGTGGAGGATCAGAGCAGGAGAGATGTTGACTGACAGGCTGCATCGCTCTGCTCGGGGAGGAGTAAGAACTGAGCCATCGGCGATGTTCGGTGGCTCGGTTCTCAGTGCAGAGACGGCAGGGGAGAGCTGCAGTATTGGTCTGATGCTGCATCCACCTAGGTAAGTATGAATTTGCAAAAACAGCAAAACCCATACTTCTCTTTTAATAATAGAGCAATGGGATGTGACAGTAGTGAGTTTTTTTTTTTTTTTTTTGGGTTATATTTATTAGACCACAAGGCCTATCGCTCTTTCGAGTGACAAAATGGAATCTGGATTTTGTTTAGAAGAGGGTAATCCCTTCTTTGTTCCCTAAAGATTTATCATTTTTGTCCACAGTTGATGAAATTGGAAACTATTGCACCCTTTTCACCCCTTGCAAAAGAGAAAAAACCCTTAGAGGACACATGCTATGTGTTAGGTGGTATGCTCCTTGATCTGGGGGCTCAAGGTGACCAGGTACCGCTGTCTGTCTTCTATAAGAGGCTTCCTCCCTTTCCCTGCTTTACAGTTGTACATGTGCAATCAGATGGGACAGCAGAAAACAGTGTCTGGTCACAAATAATTTGTACACAAACATTAATTTGTCAGTCCATGCAAAACTGATATTTCACCAGCTGATGGGTTCTTCTGGTTCTTGGGAAAAATTCTGAACTCAAACTCCTGTGTTTGCTCACCTTTTGTGGCCATTATGAGAGATTTTCTCCCTTCCTGCTGGATTTTATTTTATTAAATGTAATTAATTGATTCATCCATTTTATTTTATGGGGACTGCAACAGGAAGCAGCTGGAACACTGAGAATGCTCAGATTTGCCTGAACAGACCCAAGCAGGTGGAAAGATGAAAGATGATTAGTTGCTGTAAGTGAAAGAACTTTGTCTATTACTCTCTGAAGTAGTAAAATAACATCTGGATTAGGGTGTATACACAGTCAATGAAGAGCAGATATAAGAGTGAAATAATACTACTGGTTAGTTTTTGTGGGTTACAGCATATTTCTGCTGTAGTTTTCTAATATTCTATTCTTTATCACGTTTCCATTGTGGCTTTCATCCAAAACTGTAAAAGTTTACCTGGATCTGTGTAAGTTTTTAGTAGCTTATTGTCTTAATAAAACATCCAGGGCCGTCTTTAATATTGACTGTACCCTGGAGAAACATTTTCTTGGGCCCCCTCTTCCATGCAATTTCGCTATCCACTTGCTTTGAGACATACAAGAAATAGCAGCTAGACTCAAAAACAGTTTATTGAATCAGATCAGGCAGCCATTGCGATTGGTTGCCAGAGGTTACAGTGTATCATTACCGCTCACTGACTGGCTGCTAGAGGTTACAGCACACATTATAGCTCACTGTTTATTTTCTAGAGGTTACAGCAAATGACTTCTGCTTGTTGATTGGTTGCTAGAGATTACTGTACATTAATACTGCTCACTGATTGATTGCTAGAGGTTACTGGACACCTATACCACTCACTAATTGGTTGTTAGAGGTTACTGCTCATTATTACTATTATTACTGTTTACTAGTGATGAACTTGATGTTCGGATTGAACAAAAGTTGGACTCGAACATCGGGTGTTCGCCCGTTCGCCGAAGAGCGAACATTATGGGGTTCATTATCGGTTTTGCGTCAAATTCGAGTGCCGCGGAACACCCCATAATGCACTGCAAGATTGCAGTGAATTGCTGTATGATGATTGGCCAAAGCATGCACCTGACCTGAGATGACCAGATTGCGAATGCGACATACTACAGGAGATGACCAGATTGTGAATGTGACATACTACAGGAGATGACCAGATTGCGAATGTGACTATAAGAGATGACCAGACTGCGAATGTGACTACAGGAGATGACTAGACTGCGAATACAGGAGATGACCAGACTGCGAATGTGACTACAGCTGATGACCAGACTGCGAATACAGGAGATGACCAGACTGCGAATGCGACTATAAGAGATGACCAGACTGCGAATGTGACTACAGGAGATGACTAGACTGCGAATGCGACTATAAGAGATGACCAGACTGCGAATGTGACTACAGGAGATGACTAGACTGCGAATACAGGAGATGACCAGACTGCGAATGCGACATACTACAGGAGATGACCAGATTGCGAATGCGACATACTACAGGAGATGACCAGATTGCAAATGTGACATACTACAGGAGATGACCAGATTGCGAATGTGACTATAAGAGATGACCAGACTGCGAATATGATTATAAGAGATGACCAGACTGCGAATGTGACTACAGGAGATGACTAGACTGCGAATACAGGAGATGACCAGACTGCGAATGCGACATGCTACAGGAGATGACCAGACTGCGAATGCGACATACTACAGGAGATGATCAGACTGCGAATGTGACATACTACAGGAGATGACCAGATTGCGAATGCGACATACTACAGGAGATGACCAGACTGCGAATGCGACTACAAGAGATGACCAGACTGCGAATGCGACTACAGGAGATGACCAGACTGCGAATGCGACTACAGCAGATGACCAGACTGCGAATGCGACATACTACAGGAGATGACCAGACTGCGAATGCGACATACTACAGGAGATGACCAGACTGCGAATGCAACTACAAGAGATGACCAGACTGCGAATGTGACTACAGGAGATGACCAGACTGCGAATGCGACTACAGCAGATGACCAGACTGCGAATGTGACTACAGGAGATGACCAGACTGCAAATGTGACTACAGGAGATGACCAGACTGCGAATGTGACTACAGGAGATGACCAGAATGCGAACGCGACTACAGCAGATGACCAGACTGCGAATGCGACTACAGGAGGTGACCAGACTGCGAACGCGACTACAGCAGATGACCAGACTGCGAATGCGACTATAGCAGATGACCAGACTGCGAATGCGACTACAGCAGATGACCAGACTGCGAATGCGACTACAGAAGATGACCAGACTGCGAATGCGACTATAAGAGATGACCAGACTGCGAAAGTGACTACAGGAGATGACTAGACTGCGAATACAGGAGATGACCAGACTGCGAATGCGACATGCTACAGGAGATGACCAGACTGCGAATGCGACATACTACAGGAGATGACCAGACTGCGAATGTGACATACTACAGGAGATGACCAGATTGCGAATGCGACATACTACAGGAGATGACCAGACTGCGAATGCGACTACAAGAGATGACCAGACTGCGAATGCGACTACAGGAGATGACCAGACTGCGAATGCGACTACAGCAGATGACCAGACTGCGAATGCGACATACTACAGGAGATGACCAGACTGCGAATGCGACATACTACAGGAGATGACCAGACTGCGAATGCAACTACAAGAGATGACCAGACTGCGAATGTGACTACAGCAGATGACCAGACTGCGAATGCGACTATAGCAGATGACCAGACTGCGAATGCGACTACAGGAGGTGACCAGACTGCGAACGCGACTACAGCAGATGACCAGACTGCGAATGCGACTATAGCAGATGACCAGACTGCGAATGCGACTACAGCAGATGACCAGACTGCGAATGCGACTACAGAAGATGACCAGACTGCGAATGCGACTATAAGAGATGACCAGACTGCGAATGTGACTACAGGAGATGACTAGACTGCGAATGCGACTATAAGAGATGACCAGACTGCGAATGTGACTACAGGAGATGACTAGACTGCGAATACAGGAGATGACCAGACTGCGAATGCGACATACTACAGGAGATGACCAGACTGTGAATGCGACATACTACAGGAGATGACCAGATTGCGAATGCGACATACTACAGGAGATGACCAGATTGTGAATGTGACATACTACAGGAGATGACCAGATTGCGAATGTGACTATAAGAGATGACCAGACTGCGAATGTGACTACAGGAGATGACTAGACTGCGAATACAGGAGATGACCAGACTGCGAATGTGACTACAGCTGATGACCAGACTGCGAATACAGGAGATGACCAGACTGCGAATGCGACTATAAGAGATGACCAGACTGCGAATGTGACTACAGGAGATGACTAGACTGCGAATGCGACTATAAGAGATGACCAGACTGCGAATGTGACTACAGGAGATGACTAGACTGCGAATACAGGAGATGACCAGACTGCGAATGCGACATACTACAGGAGATGACTAGACTGCGAATGCGACATACTACAGGAGATGACCAGATTGCAAATGTGACATACGACAGGAGATGACCAGATTGCGAATGTGACTTTAAGAGATGACCAGACTGCGAATATGATTATAAGAGATGACCAGACTGCGAATGTGACTACAGGAGATGACTAGACTGCGAATACAGGAGATGACCAGACTGCGAATGCGACATGCTACAGGAGATGACCAGACTGCGAATGCGACATACTACAGGAGATGACCAGACTGCGAATGTGACATACTACAGGAGATGACCAGATTGCGAATGCGACATACTACAGGAGATGACCAGACTGCGAATGCAACTACAAGAGATGACCAGACTGCGAATGCGACTACAGGAGATGACCAGACTGCGAATGTGACTACAGCAGATGACCAGACTGCGAATGCGACATACTACAGGAGATGACCAGACTGCGAATGCGACATACTACAGGAGATGACCAGACTGCGAATGCAACTACAAGAGATGACCAGACTGCGAATGTGACTACAGGAGATGACCAGACTGCGAATGCGACTACAGCAGATGACCAGACTGCGAATGTGACTACAGGAGATGACCAGACTGCAAATGTGACTACAGGAGATGACCAGACTGCGAATGTGACTACAGGAGATGACCAGAATGCGAACGCGACTACAGCAGATGACCAGACTGCGAATGCGACTACAGGAGGTGACCAGACTGCGAACGTGACTACAGCAGATGACCAGACTGCGAATGCAACTATAGCAGATGACCAGACTGCGAATGCGACTACAGCAGATGACCAGACTGCGAATGCGACTACAGAAGATGACCAGACTGCGAATGCGACTACAGCAGATGACCAGACTGCGAATGCGACTACAGAAGATGACCAGACTGCGAATGCGACTACAGCAGATGACCAGACTGCGAATGCGACTACAGCAGATGGCCAGACTGCGAATGCGACTACAGAAGATGACCAGACTGCGAATGCAACTACAGCAGATGACCAGACTGCGAATGCGACTACAGGAGATGACCAGACTGCGAATGCGACATACTACAGGAGATGACCAGACTGCGAATGCGACTACAGCAGATGACCAGACTGCGAATGCGACATACTACAGGAGATGACCAAGTAGCCAGTTTTAAAATTTAAGCTTTCAGCAATGCACAGCTATACAGGGGGATAAAGAACATTGTCAGGGAGGGTTTAGTAACACTGAGTCTATAGGTAGAAAGATCTACCTGACCAGCCGGGCTCACCTCTCAGAGGTCTGGGGGCGGAGCTTTCCATGGTAGGGGCGGGGCTTACAGTGGTAGGGGCGGGGCTTACGGCGGTAGGGGGCGGGAATATTCGTGGTCTAGGAGAGGCGATGTCAGTGCTCCGAGCACATACAGAGTACATGGGGCGGGCAGGGCAGGGTCAGAGCATCAGTGGAGCTCCCTGCCCCGCCCCCCCCTGCTGACAGAGCCTCCCTCAGCCTAAACTGATGGTATACACTTCTGATGGTGTATACAGTATCTAATAGAGTGTGTACAGTGTCTACTACACTTTTGGTGGTGTACACAGTATAAAAAACAGAGCAGCCGTTGTACATTTTCTAATACAGTGCAGGCGGTGTATACAGTATCTAACACAGTGTGTACAGTTTCTACTACACTTCTGGTGGTGTACACAGTACACAATACAGTGCAGCCGTAGTACAGTTGCTAATACAGTGCAGGCGGTGTAAACAGTATCTGATACAGTGTGTACAGTTTCTACTACAGGTCTGGTGGTGTACACAGTACACAATACAGTGCAGCCATAGTACAGTTGCTAATACAGTGCAGGCGGTGTACACAGTATCTAATACAGTGTAGTGTGGTGTTGCAAAACAAAATATACATCATGCCCGGAAGGCCACCAAGGAGAGGCAGACGCTCACAGGCCACTAAAGGAGGGCAGGCAGCCTCTGTGTCTACAGTCAACAGTGCTGGTCGTGGACATGGTGCATCCTCTGCAGGTGGCCGTGGGGCACGCTTGTCCTTTTTTTCTGCTGCTGGCCGTGTTATTGAGCCAGAACATGCAGAAGAGTTGGTGGAGTGGATAACAAAGCTGTCCTCATCCTCCTCATCCTCTGTCACCCAGGCTCAGAGTAGTTTGGCTTCCAACTCGGCTGCCAAAGTAGCCTATTCCACCGGCTCCTTGTCCACAGTCACTGCTTCCGTAGCCCCACCATCATGCACGGAGGAGTCGCCAGAATTATTCGACCACAGTGTTGGGTACATGCTGCTGGAGGATGCGCAGTGATTTGAAGACTCTGATGTTGGTTCCCAGGTTGAGGAAGGGAGTAATGTGAGCCTAGAGAAAGGGGGTGCCCAAGAAGAACAAGAAACTAGCAGTCATGTTCCCCCAGTTGCAGCATACTGCCAAGTTTGCTCCAGTGGCGAGGAGGGAGGGGATGATGAGGTCACTGACTGTACTTAGGTGCCTGAGAGAAGAGAGGAGGAGGAGGAGGCACAACTCCAAGAGGCAGGATATCCTCTAGGGGGCAGCTTAAGGGCAGCCACCCTATTGCATTGCACCGCAGAGCTCCGCAGGTGCAGGGCGCTGCTGACTCCCCGCTGACTTTTAAAAGTTCTTTGGTGTGGGCCTTTTTTGACATGTGTGCAGCAGATCACACCGTTGCTGTTTGCAACCTATGTCTGAAGCGGTCAAGCGTGGCTAGAACAGCAGCCACTTGGGAACCACATGCTTGACCAGTCATTTGACAACCTGCCATGCAGTCCGATGGCAAGAGCACTTGAAAGACCCACATCAAGGAAAAAGGCCGACTTCTCCTTGCTCCTCATCTGGCATCTCCAACCCTACTATACCTCCAGTTCTCTCAAAAACCTGCACTGAGAGGAATGAAGGTATAGCAATAGGTGTCCCAAGTACTTGCAGCCAATCTGCTAGTAGTACACCACCATCTGATTTTAGCAGGCAAATTTCCCTACCCCAGTTGCTGAACCGTAAAAAGAAATTCGGTCCCAGCCATCCACATGCTCAGCGTCTAAATGCTAGCTTGGCCAAATTGCTAGCACTACAACTGCTGCCTTTTCAGCTGGTAGACTCTGCCCCTTTCATGAATTTGTGGAATGTGCTGTACCTCAGTGGCAGGTTCCAAAATGCCATTTCTTTTCACGGAAGGCCATTCCAGCTCTCTACTGGCGTGTGGAAGGCAATGTTTTGGCCTTATTGGACAGGGCAGTCAGCAGTAAGGTGCATATTACCGCTGACTCATGGTCCAGCAGGCATGGGCAGGGATGTTACCTTTCCTTCACGGCTCACTGGGTAACTCTGCTGGCAGCTGGGAAGGATGCAGGACAGGGTTCAGAGTTGTTGGAGCTTGTTCCTCCACCACACCTCCAAAATACTAGTGGTGATTCTGCCACAGCTCTCTCCTCCACCCCCTCCTCTTCTTCTTCCTCTATGGCCTCTGGTGTAGATTTGTCCTCTGAACCAGCGGCACTCCGTAAGCGTTCATGGGGCTACGCAAGCAGTCAGGCTAAAAGATGCCATGTGGTGCTTGAGTTGGTCCGCCTAGGGGACAGAAGCCACACTGGGGCAGAGATTCTGTCAGCTCTGCAGGGTCAGGCTCAGAGGTGGTTGACACCACACCAGCTTCAGCCAGGAATGGTTGTATGCGACAATGGCACCAACCCTCTCTCCGCCCTCCGACAGGAACACTTGACCTATGTTTCATATTTGGCACACATCCTGAATTTGGTGCAGCAGTTCTTGAGCAGATACCCAGGCTTAAAGGATCTCCTGAGGCAGGCCAATAAAGTCTGGTCATTTCCGCCAATGCCAGTGCTCGGCTGGCTGGCATTCAAACGGGATGCAACCTGCCCACCAACCGCCTCCTTTGTGACATGCCCACCAGGTGGAACTCAATGTTGGCAATGCTGCAGTGGCCGCACACACATCAGAGGGCCATCAATGAGTACCTGTGCGAGTATGGCACCAGGACAGGGTCAGGGGAGCTTGGCTTCTTTTCGCCACGCCAGTGGCTACCGATCAAGGATGTATGCACTGTCCTGCCATTTGAGGATGCCACAAGGATGGTAAGCAGTGACAATGCATGCATCAGTGACACTGCCCCTCTAGTCTTCCTGTTGGAGCACACGCTTCGTGGAATAATGGACAGCAGTGGCGTAGCGTGGGTTGTCAGCACCCGGGGCAAGGCAAGTAATTTGCGCCCCCCAACCTGCGGACTTTTATCACTCCCCGAGTCCCTTCAAATACAATAGTACTGACCTACCTGATTCCTATACTGACCATTACACACTACACTGACCACTATAATATACTGTCCACTACACTAAGAACTACACTGACCACTACACTACACTGACCACTATACTGTCCACTACACTAAGAACTACACTGACCACTATACTGTCCACTACACTGACCACTATACTGTCCACTACACTGACCACTATACTGTCCACTACACCAGTGTTTCTCAACTCCAGTCCTCAAGGCGCCCCAACAGGTCATGTTTTCAGGATTTCCCTCCGATGACACGGCTATGGTAATTACTAAGGAGGTGGAACTGATCAAATCACATGAGCAAAATAATGGAAATCCTGAAAACATGACCTGTTGGGGCGCCTTGAGGACTGGAGTTGAGAAACACCGCACTACACTGACCACTACACTACACTGACCACTATACTGTCCACTATACTGACCACTACACTGAGAACTACACTGTCCACTACACTATACTATACTGACCACTATACTACACTGAGAACTACACTACAGTGACTATTAAACTGTCCACTACACTACACTGACCACTATACTACACTGACCACTACACTAACCACTATACTGTCCACTATACTGACCACTACACTATACTGTCCACTATACTGACCACTACACTGAGAACTACACTGACCACTATACTGTCCACTACACTACACTGACCACTATACTGTCCACTACACTACACTGACCACTATACTACACTGTCTACTACACTACACTGACCACAATACTACACTGTCCACTATACTACACTGACCACTACATTATACTGACCACAATACTACACTACACTGACCACTACACTGTCCACTACACTACACTGACCACTACACTATACTGACTACAATACTACACTGACCACTACACTACACTGTCCACTACACTATACTGACCACTACACTGTCCACTATACTACACTGACCACTACACTATACAGACCACAATACTACACTGACCACTACACTACACTGTCCACTACACTATACAGACTACAATACTACACTACACTGTCCACTACACTACATTGACCACTACACTACACTGTCCACTACACTACACTGTCCACTACACTGTCCACTACACTACACTGACCACTATACTACACTGTCCACTACACTATACTGTCCACTACACTACACTGTCTACTACACTACACTACACTGCCCACTACACTACACTGTCCACTATACTACACTGACCACTACACTACACTGACCACTACACTACACTGTCCACTGCACTGTCCACTACACTGTCCACTATACTACACTGTCCACTACACTACACTGTCCACTACACCACACTACACTGTCCACTACACTATACTGACCACTACACTACACTGTCTACTACACTACACTGTCTACTACACTGTCCACTACACTACACTATCCACTATACTACACTGACCACTACACTATACTGACCACTACACTATACTGACCACTACACTGAGAACTACACTACACTGACCACTATACTGTCCACTACACTACACTGACCACTATACTACACTGTCTACCACACTACACTGTCCACTACACTACACTGACCACTACAGTACACTGACCACTACACTGTCCACTACACTGACCACTATACTACACTGTCCACTACACTACACTGTCCACTACACTATACTGACCACTACACTACACTGCCCACTACACTGTCCACTATACTACACTGACCACTACACTACACTGACCACTACACTACACTGTCCACTACACTACACTGTCCACTACACTACACTGTCCACTACACTGTCCACTACACTATACTGACCACTACACTATACACTATACTGACCACTACACTGAGAACTACACTACACTGACCACTATACTGTCCACTACACTACACTGACCACTATACTACACTGTCTACTACACTACACTGTCCACTACACTACACTGACCACTACACTACACTGACCACTACACTACACTGTCCACTACACTGTCCACTACACTACACTGACCACTATACTACACTGTCCACTACACTACACTGTCCACTACACTATACTGACCACTACACTACACTGTCTACTACACTACACTGTCCACTACACTACACTGTCTACTACACTACACTGTCCACTATACTACACTGACCACTACACTATACTGACCACTACACTATACACTATACTGACCACTACACTGACCACTATACTGTCCACTACACTGACCACTATACTACACTGTCTACTACACTACACTGACCACTACACTAACCACTATACTGACCACTACACTATACAGACCACAATACTACACTGTCCACTACACTACACTGACCACTACACTACACTGACCACTACACTACACTGTCCCCTACATTATACTGACCACTACACTATACTGACCACAATACTACACTGTCCACTACACTGACCACTACACTGTCCACTACACTATACTGACTACAATACTACACTGACCACTACACTATACTGACCACTACACTGTCCACTATACTACACTGACCACTACACTGACCACTACACTATACAGACTACAATACTACACTGTCCACTACACTACACTGTCCACTACACTATACTGACCACAATACTACACTGACCACTACACTACACTGACCACAATACTACACTGACCACAATACTACACTGTCCACTACACTATACTGACCACAATACTACACTGACCACTACACTACACTGTCCACTACACTGTACTGACCACTATACTACACTGTCCACTACACTGTCCACTACACTACACTGTCCACTACACTACACTGACCACTACACTACACTGTCCACTACACTGTACTGACCACTACACTGTACTGACCACTATACTACACTGTCCACTACACTGTACTGACCACTATACTACACTGTCAACTACACTACACTGTCCACTATACTACACTGTCCACTACACTGTACTGACCACAATACTACACTGTCCACTATACTACACTGTCCACTACACTATACTGACCACTATACTACACTGTCCACTACACTATACTGACCACAATACTACACTGTCCACTACACTACACTGTCCACTACACTACACTGTCCACTACACTATACTGACCACTATACTACACTGTACACTATACTGTCCTGCCTAGTCTTCCTATACTGACACTACATATACGGCGCCTGTCTCTTCTCTCCCCCCCCCCCCGTGTTTATCTATTTCTCACCTTATTGTCTTGCATCGGTCAGGAGGATAGGAGGAGGAGAAGACAGCTGCCCCGGCGGCTCACACTCTCCAGTGCTCGTCTCCCCTGCGCTCCGGCCGCCATATTCATTTTTCCCGGCGCACTGTGATTGGGCGTATCGGGGTCATGTGCAGAGGCGGGACTTCAGGAGCAACTGTGATCGCGGATAGGCCAGCCCCACGCCGCACATGACCCCCATACGCCCAATCACAGGGCGCCAAACACTAGACATGGCGGCGGAGTGCGGGGGACACAGGAAAATAAATTAGGAGGAGGCAGCCAGTAGTGACACTACTGGCACGAAATTGCGCCCCCCTAAATGTCGCGCCCGGGGCCACGGCACCCCCCGCACCCCCCACGCTACGCCACTGATGGACAGGGCACTTGAGGCAGAACAACAGGAGGAAGAGGAGGACTTCCTTACCTCTCCCTTTATCCAGATAGCATTCCTGCAGGCCCGCCAAACACACAGGAAGAAGAAGAAGGATTGTGTCAGCATGGATGTAGAGGATAACACTCAGCAGCAGTCTTCAGGGGATGGTTTTAGTCCCCAGAAACCCAAGGAGTTGTACATGGCTGGGAGGAGGTAGTTACAGATCATGTGATCCTTAGTGACGCTGAGGACTCAGAATCGAATGCCTCTGCAAACTTACACTGCATGGCCTCCCTGATTCTGCAAAGCCTGCTAAAGGACCCTAGGATTTGTGGTATCAAGGAGAGGGATCATTACTGACTGGCAACCCTTCTTGATCCACGTTAGAAGGGTAAGGTTGCAGAACTCATCCTACATTCGAAGAGGGAGCAGAGGATGAAACATATTCCGGAGGCCTTGAAGAAAGGTTTGTGCAATGCATTTCCAGACCCTGGGAGGTTACAATTTCCTGGAGCTGGACAATGTGTTGCTGAGGCTCAGTCAGAGGAAGAGCGGTGGAGAAGGTTGCTGGCTGACCGATGCCTTAAAACAATTTTTCAGTCCTCAGCGCCCAGGTCTGATCGGTTCAAGCAACAATCGCCAGCATCTGCATTACATGGTGCAGGAATATCTAGGGGCAAGAGCAGACTTGGAGACCTTTCCAACAGAGCATCTACTGGGTTACTGGGCCTTAAGGATGGACCACTGGGGACCGTGACCAACTTCCAGTATGTGAGGAGGCTTTCTTACAGAGCCCCGACCGTGAAACCATCCTTCATCATCCTGACAGGTTCCAGGCTTGGACTTTTTACCTCATACTGACCGGCATCGATAGAGGGAAGCAACGGAAACGTGGCTATGGTAAAATACGGCCCGAATGTGGATCCTACGCCTGCAAAGAAGTTGGTAAAGTTCGCCCATGAGGGCTCCCAAGATGGCGCCCACTTGGGATCGGAGTGGCGCTGCCTCTGTCCCTCCGGATCGCAGATGGACCAAGGGGGACACTGACTGGCCCGATCAGACTGATCCTCTGGCGAATCCCCTGCCTTCTCCCCAATCAGACTTGGGGGAGAGCGGCTCCAGTACACAGGTGGGAGAGCCAACGCTGCTGCAGATTATGGACACTATTAAAAGCTGCCATGCGGCCTTGTCCACACAAATTTAAACCGTCAGAGTGGAATTTGCTATCCTCAAAGATGATGTGCAGAAGGTGAGACAGAGGGTCATGCAGACGGAACAGTGCATAAGCGCGGTGGAAGATGACCTCAACCCTCTGCTGATACTGGTGAGAGATATGTCGGAGAACAACAAATCCCAGGAAGCCAAACTGGGGGACATTAAGGACAGACTCCGAAGGAACAACCTCAGATTCCTCAGTTTCCCAGAAAGCTCGGAGGGAAAGAATCCTTAGGAATTCCTGTTGACCTGGCTCAAACAAACGTTTGGAGCTGACAGTTTCTCCCATCTGTTTGCTATAGAACAGGCACACCGGATTCCCCTGAGAGCCCTCCTGGCAGATATCCCAGACCCATGCTGGTGCTTTTTCTGTACTTCAGAGACAAGGAAACCATACTGTGCAAGGCACGCAATTTACCCGAATTAATGTTCAATAACAATCGTATTTCTATTTTCCCGGATTTTTCGCCTGCCACACAGAAGCAAAGAGCAACTTTTCAGAGTATAAAGCAGCGCCTGAGAGAACGCAGCTTACCATACAGCATGCTATACCTGGCCAAACTGAGAGTTGTACACAAAGGACAGACACAATTCTTCACGTCACCTAAGGAAGCAAACAGATGGCTGGAATCATTGGGTCCCGGATAATAATTCTACTCTCCCGGCAGATGGGTAGGTGACCTAGAGGGCTTGGGGGGGAACCCCAAGTGGATAAACTTGATCTGTTCACTGAAGAATATGTCTATACATAAGGATAGACTATCACTTTATGTTTGACCTTTCCCGGTCTGAAAGATCCTACACATTTCAAGCCCTGCAAGAACCATGTATTATGACCTTCAAGCAATGCGGTCTTGTTAATGCTCTGCTAACTATTTTAGTTTAATCCCTAAACCTTCCTGTCTGGCTGGAGCAGGAAGCATACCCCCCTTAGGGAGACTTTACTGTTTATTGTTTGGGGTGGAAGCCCGCAGAATGTTTGGGGCTGCAGGCAGGGTGGGGGGAATGGGTGTTAGGATCCTCAGTTTTGGATCCAGGAACGTTTGTGTTTTTTGTGTTTTTTTCCCTTTTTGTTTTTTTTTTGCACTGACATTTCTCTTTTTCTGGTCTCATAAGCCCCCACTGAGAGTGGAACTGGACTATCGATCTCCTCTGTGTGTCCTACATATAAGTCGAACAAATGACTATAGATGCATTACAAATGTTTACCTTATTCATCAAATATGTGTATTAATGTACTGAATTTTAGCAATGTGTTCAACCGCCACCTGAGGAACTCTCTGCTACTACAGTATACACAATCCTCTAGCACAAATTTTTTATGAATGTCCCTATGCAGACCCTTAATCTCCTCTCTTGGAATGTGAGAGGGCTGAATTCCAAGATTAAGAGAGCCCTAGTCTTTAAGTATATATTAAAGCATAAGCCACATGTCATATTCCACCAGGAATTGCATCTAGTAGGCTCTAAGACGCTGGCTCTCCATAGGGCTTTTGTAAGTAGAGCTTTTCACTCCACATATTCTAGTTATGCAAGGGGTGTGTCAGTTCTGCTGTCCAAATCCCTAATGCATACTACCAAGACGGTGAAATTGGACCCTTTTGGTAGGTTTGTAGTTTTAGTATTAATTATTAATAACAAACCATACACTCTGGTAGCAGTTTATATACCACCCCCTTTTACTGTGGGGGTTTGGGAAACAGTGTTGGTGGAGGTGATACAGGTGGCGGAGGGACCTATTATCTTAGCAGGGGATCTAAATGCAGTACTGTACCCTGACAAAGATATGTTCAGGATGACGACTATGGGAGGATCCCCACTAGAAGCATGTGTGAAACCCTACGATTTGATGGGGGCGTGGAGGTGGAGGCACCCAGATGACAAAGCATATTCGTGCTTCTCCTCCACATTCAACACCCTGTCTAGGATAGATATGTGTTTTGTTTCAAGAGCACTGCTGCCAAGGGTAAAGGAAGTTAAATACCTGGCAAGGGCCATCTCGGATCACTCCCCTATGCTTCTCATCATTGATATGGAGAAATGGGTGGGTGCGCTGCATGGAGCCTGAGCCCGTTGTGGCTTAAGGAGGAGTGCTTTGAGAGGTCCACTGCAGTATCCATCAATAACTTTTGGCTGGAGAATAGAGGGGAAGTTCCAGTAGGGGTAACCTGGGATGCGTTTAAGGCCACACTTAGAGGTTCTATCTCGGGACTGGTCGAACAGCTCCAATCAGACAGAGAATGGAAGGTTAAGGAGTCAGAACAAAGGGCTACTGAAGCCGAGGTAGATTACATTAAAAACCCAAACCCTCTTACCCATAAAACATGGAGGGAGGCAATACGCCAATTGGATTTAATTTTGGTGGAAAAAACGCAGAAAAAATTGCTTTAACAATCGCAGCGTATTTTCGAGTTCGGGGAGAAAAACAGTAAGATACTAGCATACTTGGTTTACGCACAACAAGCTGCGACCTCTATCCCACGCATCTATGATGCAAACGGAAAACTCTGTATATTACAGTCAGAGATAGCAGATGCCTTTGTGTCCTTTTACTCTGATCTATATACTTAAAAAGTAGACTATGAGAAGGAGGCAGTCCAAAATTATTTAGCCCCAATACCCCTACAGGAGCTTACTATAGATGGAGTGGAGGAACTTGACCACCCCCTTACGGTAGAAGAGGTAGTACTGGCCATAAGATCCCTGAATCCAAATAAGACCCCAGGACTGGATGGTCTGCCAGTTGAGTGGTTTGACACATATACTGAACACCCAAATTACTTGACATGTATAAGGACGCCTATGATAGGGGTATACTTCCCGAAATGATGAGAGAGACACTTATAGTGCTGATTCCCAAGCCGCACAAGGACCATGACTTATGTGAATCATACAGACCAATATCTCTAATTAATGTTGATTCAAAAATATTGCCCAAAATTCTGGCCAAGAGACTAAATAAAGTGATTGCCACCATTATCCACCCGGATCAAACAGGTTTCATACCTGAAAGATCTACTGCCATAAATTTTCGATGCCTCTTTACCATTGTGCAATTGGAAGGCCCCACCCCAGACACCAGAGTAGTGGTGTCACTTGATACGCATAAAGCGTTCGACTCTATAGAATGGCCATACTTGGTTGCGGTCCTTGAGCGGATGGGGCCTAGATTCATAACATGGGTCAAAATATTATACACGGAGCCAAAAGCCAGACTTAGGGTTAATAATACGATTACAAACCCATTCAATATTGCTAGGTGCACACGGTAGGGGTGCCCTTTGTTGCCCCTGCTGTTTGCCCTGGCTATAGAGCCACTGGTGGCTCTGTTGAGAGCAGATGGAAATATCAGGGGTTGTAGTGTTAATGCGTTGGAGGAGAAAACATCTCTATACACAGACGATATTCACCTGTACCTGAATGAAGCAGAGGACTCACTGATTAATGCCCTAGATAGAATTTAGGAATTCGGGGGATATTCGGGATTTAAGTTGAATGCAATTGAAAGTGAATAGGAACAAATCCATAGTTTTTCGCTTTCATTCTGAATATGCCCCGAACCTACCCCCGGAGGTCCCACTAAGGGTAGTCTCCAAATTTAGATTTTTGGGGGTCGAGATACAGCTGCCATTGAGTACATATATATCCAATAACCTGTCTCCCATGAGGCAACGCTTGAGGGAGAGTGTCCAAAAATGGGCTAGGTTGCCTCTTGGTCTCCTTGGATGGATAAATATATTTAAAATGATTTACCTGCCCAGGTTTCTTTATCTGTTCTGGCATGCCCCAATTTATATTTCCAAGAAATGGTTTATAGACATCAATAAAATACTTTCCTCATTCCTATGGGGACCTAAACCAGCCAGAGTGTCCCTGGCAACGCTTCACCTACCAGTAAGGTCGGGAGGATTAGCATTACCAAACCTGCAATATTATTACTGGGCAGCTCAATTGACACATGAGCACTGGTGGGTTTTTCCACAAATGAACATCGCCTCGGTGGCAACACAGGCAGCTCAGATCCACTCATACGAGACGTTGATCAATATTCTCTATAGAAATGGTCCATACCCAGAGAAGGGGGCAGATATACTGAAAATGTCATACAAAATATTCCACATGTGTAATGCTAGGAAGGATGGCACTAGCCTGGCAGACTCACCAAACACCCCACTGTGGCACAACCCCCTGAAAACTGAATATAGAGTTCCAAATACAATTTTTTTCAGGTACCTTCAGATGCGCCACGCAGTAACAGCCCAATATGGTGGAGGAGTAGCACTCTCCCCCTCTAATGTGGAAAAATCGGTGGCTGAGGAGTAGGGATGAGCTTCGTGTTCGAGTCGAACCCATGTTCGACTCAAACATCGTCTGTTCGCCCGTTCACCGAATTGCGAACGATATGGGCCATTCGCGCCAAATTCGTGTGGCGCGTCACGGCCCATAATTCACTGCGGCATCGCAGTGCATTGCTGGCTGATGATTGGCCAAGCATGCACTATGACCCGCATGCTTGGCCAATCACAGCGCCGTCTGAACAGAGAGCTGTAATTGGCCAAAGCCAAGGAGGCTTTGGCCAATTATGGCTCAGGGGATTTAGTACACGCCCCACACTATATAAGGCCGCCTGCACGGCGGCCCTGTGTAGTGTGTGTTCCGGCGTTGAAAGAGATAGACAGAGAGACAGTGTCATTTGATTTGAGTTAGATAGATAAGGCAGAACAGTCAGTCAGTTAGCTGCACTTACAGTGTATTGTGTATATATATATGCATCCAAGGTGTTGCATATATATATATACACTGTATTCAGTTTAGCTAGATCCGTTCCTGTTATCTTCCTACTGACAGGCAGGCTTGTCTTGTTACAGTATTTACAGCTACCTGAAGAAAATTGCTGGTGTTCTTTTGATCCTATTAGTACCACAGTCAGGCAGCTAGACTATTTACAGTTAGTGCAGTGCGTCCTGCTCACAGTGTTCAGCTAGATCCGTTCCTGTTATCTTCTTACTGACAGGCAGGCTTGTCTTGATACGGTATATACAGCTACCTGAAGAAAATTGCTGGTGTTCTTTTGATCCTATTAGTACCACAGTCAGGCAGCTAGACTATTTACAGTTAGTGCAGTGCGTCCTGCTCACAGTGTTCAGCTAAAACTACAAGTTAGTGGGGTGCGTCCTGCTCACAGTGTTCAGCTAAACCTACAAGTTAGTGGGGTGCGTCCTGCTCACAGTGTTCAGCTAAACCTACAAGTTAGTGTGGTGCGTCCTGCTCACAGTGTTCAGCTAAACCTACAAGTTAGTGGGGTGCGTCCTGCTCACAGTGTTCAGCTAAACCTACAAGTTAGTGTAGTGAGACCTCTGCACAGTGTTCAGCTAAAGCTACAAGTTAGTGCAGTGCTTCCTGCTCACAGTGTTCAGCTAGATCTGTTCCTGTTATCTTCTTAGTGACAGGCAGGCTTGTCTTGTTACAGTATTTACAGCTACCTGAAGAAAATTGTGGGTGTTCTTTTGATCCTATTAGTACCACAGTCAGGCAGCTAGACTATTTACAGTTAGTTTAGTGTGTCCTCCTCACAGTGTTCAGTTAAAGCTACAAGTTAGTTAAGTGTGACCTCTGCACAGTGTTCAGCTAAAACTACAAGTTAGTGTAGTGCGTCCTCCTCACAGTGTTCAGCTAAAGCTACAAGTTAGTTTAGTGTGACCTCTGCACAGTGTTCAACTAAAGCTTAAAGTTAGTGTAGTGCATCCTCTGAACAGTGTTCAGCTAAAACTACAAGTTAGTGTAGTGCGACCTGCTCACAGTGTTCAGCTAAAACTACAAGTTAGTGCTGTGCGTCCTGCTCACAGTGTTCAGTTAAACCTACAAGTTAGTGTAGTTAGACCTCTGCACAGTGTTCATCTAAAGCTACAAGTTAGTGCATTGCGTCCTGCTCACAGTGTTCAGCTAGATCTGTTCCTGTTATCTTCTTAGTGACAGGCAGGCTTGTCTTGTTACAGTATTTACAGCTACCTGAAGAAAATTGCTGGTGTTCTTTTGATCCTATTAGTACCACAGTCAGGCAGCTAGACTATTTACAGTTAGTGCAGTGCGTCCTGCTCACAGTGTTCAGCTAAAACTACAAGTTAGTGGGGTGCGTCCTGCTCACAGTGTTCAGCAAAACCTACAAGTTAGTGGGGTGTGTCCTGCTCACAGTGTTAAGCTAAACCTACAAGTTAGTGCGGTGCGTCCTGCTCACAGTGTTCAGCTAAAACTACAAGTTAGTGCTGTGCATCCTGCTCACAGTGTTCAGCTAAACCTACAAGTTAGTGTAGTGAGACCTCTGCACAGTGTTCAGCTAAAGCTACAAGTTAGTGCAGTGCTTCCTGCTCACAGTGTTCAGCTAAAACTACAAGTTAGTGCTGTGCGTCATGCTCACAGTGTTCAGCTAAAACTACAAGTTAGTGTGGTGCGTCCACCTCACAGTGTTCAGCTAAACCTACAAGTTATTTTTTTGAGAGCTCTGCACAGTGTTCACCTAAAGCTACCTGTAGAAGGATTGTGGTGTTTTCCTGATCCTATCACTACCGCAGGCAGCTAAAAAAGCTACAAGTTAGTTTTTTGCGAGCTCTGCACAGTGTTCAGCTAAAGCTACCTGTAGAAGGTTGGTGTTCTCATACTACAGGCAGGCAGTTGATTTTGCTAGCTGCAGTATCAGTACATATATATATATATATATATATATATATATATCCCAGCTTAGTGCAGCTACAGGCCATTAGTATGTCTGGAAGGCCAAGAAGGAGAGGCAGACAGTCACAAGCCAATAAGAGAGGGCAAGCAGGCTCTGTGTCTAGTGCTGGTCGTGGAGACGGTGCATCCTCATCAGCACGTGGCCGTGGGACACGCTTGGCCTTTTTTTCGGCAGCTGGCCGTGTTGAGCCGCAACATGCGGAAGACTTGGTCGAGTGGATGACCAAGCCGTCCTCATCCTCCTCATCCTCTCTCACCCATGCCCAGGGTACTTTGTCTGGCAAAGCAGCGGCCTCTTCCCTCGGCTCAATGTCATCAGTGACTCCTTCCCTAGCCCCACCATGTCCTCCTGAGGAGTCCCTCGAACTGTTTGACCACAGTGTTGGGTACATGCTCCAGGAGGATGCCCAGCGTTTGGAAGGCTCTGATGATGATACTGAGCTCAATGAAGGCAGTAACATGAGCACGGACAGAGGGGGTGCCCAAGAAGGACAGCAATCTGGCAGTCATGCTCCCCCTGCTGCAGCACACTGCCAGCTTTGCTCCAGTGATGAGGAGGGAGGGGATGATGAGGTCACTGACTCAACGTGGGTGCCTGATAGGAGAGAGGAGGAGGAGGAGGAGGAAGAGGAGGCGGCACATCACCAACGAGGCAGGATGCCCTCCAGGTGCCAGCCTAAGGGCAGCACATTGACTGCATCACACCCCAAAGCTCCACATGTGCAGGGCGCTGCAGTCTCTGCGCGTTATTCAAAAAGTTCTTTGGTGTGGGCCTTTTTTGAGACGAGTGCATCAGATCGCACCGCTGCTATTTGCAACATATGTCTCAAGCGTATCTCGCGTGGCCAAAACATCTCCTGCTTGGGTACCACATGCTTGACCAGACATATGTTGACCTGCCATGCAGTTCGTTGGCAAGCGTATCTAAAAGACCCACACCAAAGAACAAAGAG
The DNA here is from genome assembly GCF_042186555.1 of Aquarana catesbeiana. Taxonomy (NCBI): domain Eukaryota; kingdom Metazoa; phylum Chordata; class Amphibia; order Anura; family Ranidae; genus Aquarana; species Aquarana catesbeiana. The sequence continues at coordinate 668,724,271 of NC_133325.1, forward strand.
GACCTCTCCTTGCTCCTCATCAGCTGAGATCTCCAACCCCACTATACCTTCAGTCCTCTCTGAGACCTGCACTGAGAGGAATGAAGGTGTAGAATTAGGTGTGTCACAGTCAAGTACTTGTGGGTAATCTGCTTTTGGTACACCGACGTCAAATTGTACCAGGCAAATTTCCCTGCCCCAGCTGCTGCACCGCCAAAAGAAGTTTGCTCCCAGCCATCCACATGCGCAGCGGTTGAATGCTAGCTTGGCAAAATTGCTAGCACTTCAACTGCTGCCTTTTCAGTTGGTAGACTCTGCCCCCTTCCCTGAGTTTGTGGAATGTACGGTTCCTCAGTGGCAGGTACCCAAACGCCACTTTTTCTCACGGAAGGTGATTCCGGCTCTCTACCGGCATGTGGAAGGCAATGTCCATGCCTCGCTGGACAGGGCGGTCAGCGGTAAGGTGCATATTACCGCTGACTCATGGTCCAGCAGGCATGGACAGGGACGTTCCCTAAGTTTCACGGCGCATTGGGTGACTCTGCTGGCAGCTGGGAAGGATGCAGGACAAGGTGCAGTAGTGTTGGAGGTTGTTCCGCCACCACGCCTCCAAAATGCTAATGATTGTGACACACCTCTCTCCTCCACCCCCTCCTCTTCTTCTTCCTCCATGGCCTCTTCCTGTGCTTTGTCCTCGGAACCAGCGGTGCTCCATAGCTGTTCAAGGGGGCTACGCAAGTACGCAGGCCAAATGCCATGCGGTGCTTGAGCTGGTGTGCTTGGGGGACAGGAGTCACACTGGGGCAGAGGTTCTGTCAGCTCTGCAGGGGCAGGTTCAGAGGTGGTTGACGCCACGCCAACTTAAGGCAGGAATGGTGGTTTGGGACAATGGCACCAACCTCCTCTCTGCCCTCCGACAGAGACAAATGACCCATGTGCCCTGTTTGGCTCACGTCCTTAACTTGGTGGTGCAGCGGTTCTTGGGCAGGTACCCGGGCTTACAGGATGTCCTAAGGCAGGCCAGGAAAGTCTGTGTGCATTTCCGCCGGTCATATAATGCCAGTGCTCGGCTGACGGACCTCCAAAAGGAGTTTAACCTGCCCAAGAACCGCCTAATCTGTGACATGCCCACCAGGTGGAACTCAACGTTGGCCATGCTGCAGCGACTGCACACGCAGCAGAGGGCCATCAATGAGTACCTGTGCGACTATGGCACCAGGACAGGGTCAGGGGAGCTTGTTTTTTTTTCCCCACGCCAGTGGGCCATGATCAGGGATGCATGCACTGTCCTGTCACCATTTGAGGAGGCCACGAGGATGGTGAGCAGTGACAGTGCATGCATCAGTGACACTGTCCCACTTGTCCACCTGTTGGAGCACACACTGCATGGAATAATGGACAGGGCACTTGAGGCAGAACAGAGGCAGGAAGAGGAGGACTTCCTTAGCTCTCAAGACCCCCTTTATCCAGACAGTGTTCCTGCATGCCCGCCGATCACACAGGAAGAGGACAAGGAGGAGGAGGAGGAAGATTGTGTCAGTATGGAGGTGGAGCCTGGCACTCAGCATCAGCAGCAGTCTTTAAGGGATCAGTCCCAATAAACACATGGACTTGTACGTGGCTGGGAGGAGGTGGCTGCGGACCATGTCGTCCTTAGTGACCCAGAGGACTCCGGACCGAATGCCTCAGCAAACCTACGCTGCATGGCCTCCCTGATCCTGCAAAGCCTGCGTAAGGATCCTCGTATTCGTGGTATCAAGGAGAAGGACCAATACTGGCTGGCAACTCTCCTTGATCCACATTACAAGGGTAAGGTTGCGGACCTTATCTTGCCATCACAGAGGGAGCAGAGGATGAAACATCTTCGGGAGGCCTTGCAGAAAGGTCCGTGCAATGCATTCCCAGAGACTGGGAGGTTACAAACTCCTGTTTCTGGACAACGTGTTGCTGAGGTTTCGGTCAGTCAAAGAAGGAGCGGTGGAGAAGGTGGCCGTCTGACCGATGCGTTCAGACAATTTTTTGGTCCGCAGCCCCAAGGTATGATCGGTTCCAGCAACCATCGCCAGCATTTGTTTTACATGGTGCAGGAATACCTAGGGGCAAGATCTGACTTGGACACCTTTCCCACCAAAAATCCTCTGGGTTACTGGGTCTTGAGGATGGATCACTGGCCAGAGCTTGCACAGTATGCAGTTGAGCTACTGGCCTGTCCTGCATCCAGCGTTCTTTCGGAACGCACATTCAGTGCTGCTGGAGGCTTTGTAACCGATCACAGGGTGTGTCTGTCCATCGACTCGGTCGATCGACTGACCTTCATAAAAATGAATTAGTCTTGGATCACCACCAGCTACCAAGCACCTAATGCTGATGTAACCGAATAATTTTTTTTTGAAATCTCAGATCCCTTCAAAGACTGCCTATGCTGAGTGACTATCCCTGAGTAATTATCCTCTTCCTCCTCAATCATCATGCTGATAGCTTGTAAGAACATTTTTGGTTCTGGGCGCCACCACCAGTGCCTAAGGCATAATTTTTCAGCCCCTGTTTAACAGGGGCGTGTAATTACAATTTTTGATGCAATACTTTGCAACAGGGCTCGTTTCTGCGTTACAACTAGAGTATCTGTGAGGGGTTGCAGTGTTGTGGCACCAGCACCAGTGCCTAAGGCCCAATTTTTCAGCCCTTGTTTAACAGGGGCGTGTAATTACAATTTTTGATGCAATACTTTGCAGCAGGGCTCATTTCAGCATTCCAACTAGAGTATCTGTGAGGGATTGCAGTGTTGTGGCACCAGCACCAGTGCCTAAGGCCCAATTTTTCTGCCCCTGTTTAACAGGGGCATGTAATTACAATTTTTGATGCAATACTTTGCAGCAGGACTCGTTCCTGCGTTCCAACTAGAGTGTCTGTGAGGGGTTGCAGTGTTGTGGCACCAGCACCACTGCCTAAGGCCTAATTTTTCAGCCCCTGTTCAACAGGGGCATGTAATTACAATTATTGATCTAATATTTCACAGCAGGGCCCATTTCTGCACCCACCAAGAGCGAGTGAGGACTTATGCCCCGTACACACGGTCGGACTTTGTTCGGACATTCCGACAACAAAATCCTAGGATTTTTTCTGACGGATGTTGGCTCAAACTTGTCTTGCATACACACGGTCACACAAAGTTGTCGGAAAATCCGATCGTTCTGAACGCGGTGACGTAAAACACATACGTCGGGACTATAAACGGGGCAGTGGCCAATAGCTTTCATCTCTTTATTTATTCTGAGCATGCGTGGCACTTTGTCCGTCGGATTTGTGTACACACGATCGGAATTTCCGACAACGGATTTTGTTGTCGGAAAATTTTATCTCCTGCTCTCCAACTTTCTGTGTCGGAAAATCCGATGGAAAATGTCCGATGGAGCCCACACACGGTCGGAATTTCCGACAACACGCTCCGATCGGACATTTTCCATCGGAAAATCCGACCGTGTGTACGGGGCATTACAGTGTTGTGGCACCAACACCACCACCAAAGGCCCAATTTTTCTGCCCCTGTTCAACAGGGGAATGTAATTACAATTATTGATCTAATATTTCACAGCAGGGCCCTGTGAGGGCTTACAGTGTTGTGGCCACAACAACACCTAAGGCCCAAATTTCTGCTGAGTATATAGGGCAGGCCCCTACTTTCAAACATCTAACTTACAAACGACTCCTACTTGCAAACGGAAGGAGACAACAGAAAGTCAGATGAAATCTACCCCTAGGAAGGGAAATTCTCTCCTGTAAGAGTTAATATGGGAAAAACATTTCTCCTTTCCACTGATGCTTTCCAATCCTTGTTCCACAAAAAAACCCAAATTTTCAAAAAACATTTGTCATTGGGACAAAAAGTGAGGTGAAATCTTCTGAAGAGGAGGAAAGACAGCAAAACAAATGTCACAGGGGTGATAACCCTTCCCTATGTTTTCCAAAAAGCTTAAAAAAGATTTTTTGGCTGGAGCTAAACACGTAAAAAATGTACCCGTTCAAAATTACAAACAGATTCTACTTAACAGCAAACCTACAGTCCCTGTTTTGTTTGCACCGCCTGTATACTGCTGTTCAGAGTATATAGGGCCTGGTGGCCCCACACCTTTCCTTATTTTAATTTGGGTGCGGGGTTCCCCTTAATATCCATACAAGACCCAAAGGGCCTGGTAATGGACTGGGGGGTACCCATGCCGTTTGTCTCACTGATTTTCATCCATATTGCTAGGACCTGACATTACATTAAACCCACAAGCAGTTTTAAATGAGATTTTTTCCTTTAAAAATGACATTTTGTGCAGGGACTGTTCTAAACACGGGAAACACGCGCCACTTTACAGGCATACTATAGACACACCCCAGGTACGATATTTAAAGGAATATTTCACTTTTTTTTTTTACTTTAAGCATCATTAAAATCACTGCTCCCGAAAAAACGGCCATTTTTAAAAGTTTTTTTTGCATTGATACATATCCCCGGGGGTAGGACCCGGGTCCCCAAACCCTTTTTAGGACAATACCATGCAAATTAGCCTTTAAAATGAGCACTTTTGATTTCGAACGTTCGAGTCCCATAGACGTCAATGGGGTTCTAACGTTCGTGCGAATTTTCGGTCCGTTCGCAGGTTCTGTTGTGAACCGAACCGGGGGGTGTTCGGCTCATCCCTACTGAGGAGGACCACACGAAGTTGATCTCTAAATATTACTTTGCATTGTTGTCATCCTCCTCCTCTGGGATGGAGAAGGTGTCCGCACAGTGGAGAGCGGACATACCCTCCCTTACAGAGGAGGCTTGGTCAGAAGCCCTAGAGACACTAGTGCCCTCAATGATCTCTGCCAGAGACAGACTTTTACAATCAACTATCTACATAGAATATATTACATCCCCAAAAGATTACATAAAACGGGTAGAAAAGAGTCGCCGGAGTGCCCCTCAGTAGAGGGAGAATTTTTTCATATGATATGGCAGTGTCCTCAAGTGGTGAAATACTGGAAGGCAATCCTGGCATACTTGGAAGATACCCTAGGGCTCCCTAACATATATTCTCCAGCTAGGTGTCTCCTAGGAGACTTCGAGGAAGAGTTGTTGACGTCAAAGAAAAATCTTTTGAAGATGGTCTTTTGCTACGCCAAAAAAGCTCTGGCCCTTCAGTGGAAGAACCTGTCCCTTCCATCCGTACAAAACTGGCTGAAACTGGTTACCAACGCCCTAACAATGTACAAACTAACTTACAAGGCCAGAGGATGCACCAAAAAATTTGAGAGGGTATGGGGGGAATGGATCGAAAAGATATCAGAAATAGAGGAGGGGTAGGTCATAGAGAGAAGGTAATAATATGAAAATGACGTTGTGAGGAGATATACCTTGGCACACAGAGGAGAGACAAAGAGGAGACAAAGAAATTATGTAGTATTACTTTATTGCAACAAGTTTTAAATGGTTACTGTACAAAACTGAAATGCTTAAATAATTTACCAGTACATGCGTTTGTTACATATGGTGGAGTTCAGAATGTTAAATACCCGGTAATCAAATTGGCTTATATAAAATTTGAAATGTAACACTGAATTGTACAAGATTGTTTAAATTTAATAAAATTTACCCTTTCAAAAAAAAAAAGGATGGACCACTGGCCAGAACTAGCTCAATAAGCAATTGAGCTACTGGCCTGTCCTGCATCCAGCATGCTTTCTGAATGCACATTCAGTGCTGCTGGAGGGTTTGTAATGGCTCAAAGAGTGCACCTGTCCACAGACTCCGTTGATAGGCTCACATTCATAAAAATGAATCAGTTTTGGATCAGCAGCTATCAAGCACCAGATGCTGATGTAACTGATTGAATTTGCTGTGGATGTGGGATCCCTTAAAGACTGCCTATGCTGACTATCCTATTCCTCCTCAATCTTGATGATGCTAGCTTCCAACAATACTTTTGGTTTAGGGCACAACCACCACCACCCAAGGCCCAATTTTTCTGCCCGTTTAACAGGGGCATGTAATTACATTTTTTGATATAATATTTCACAGCAGGGCCCATTCCTGCGCCCAACAAGAGTATCTGTGAGAGGTTACAGTGTTGTGGCACCACCACCCAAGGCCCAATTTTTCTGCCCCTGTTTAACAGGGGCATGTAATTACAATTTTTGATATAGTATTTCACAGCCATTCCTGCGCTCAACAAGAGTATCTGTAAGGGGTTACAGTGTTGTGGCACCACCACCACCACCCAAGGCCCAATTTTTCTGCCCCTGTTCAACAGGGGCATGTAATTACAATTCTTGATATACTATTTCACAGCAGGGCCCGTTCCTGCGCCCAACAAGAGTAACTGTGAGGGCTTACAGAAAAAAAAAGAATAAGGCCAAAAAAAAAAAGAAGTAAGCCACACACTGGCTGTGTCAATGAGCCCCACAGGCTGTGTTTTGTGGCCCCCAGTACAGGTGAAGTAATCAGTATGGCTCTGGTGAGCTGCCTCTGATGAACACACCTGTGCCGAGCAGGAAGAGGGACGTCCTCACCAGAGGCTCATCCTGAGGTTCTGAAAGACAAAGCAAAGTCATCCATGGCTGCCCAAGAACAGATCTTTCTCCTCATTTCTGTGTTTATGACCACCTCTGGACCATCGCCTTCTTGGAACGATTGTCGCAACCAACAGCCTTTGAAATTTCCACTTGGGACCACCTCCATCTTGTGTCCATTGGAGTCTGCGGGTTGCAGGATACCGTCCAGTCCTGGCATCACCTCATCACGGGAGATTTTCTCAAAGCCTTTTTGATGCACTGCCGTATGGTATGTGTGTCCTACTGATCTGGTAAGGGTACCTACCCCTTCCTATCGAATGCCTTTCATGCCTTTTGGTACTTCTTCTTTGATTGAAAATTGAGAAGAAAGTCTCCTAATTATTGGATACCTCATATGTGGACTTCTATTATTTTGAAGCTCATTTTGTTGTCACATATTCACTTCACATGTGGACTTTTTGGTTTTCCTTTATATTTACTTTATATCTTTATGTATTTACCTTATTTATGCACTTGAGGTGTTTTGGACTTACATTTATACATTCACATATTGTGTATTTGGTTATAATTAGTGCTACACTTATTTTTTATAATCAGGTAAATTTAGGCAGGCCTGGCTAGCAGAGAGAGGAACAACTGGTCGCAGCCAAGAGGGCTGGTGAATGACATGCACAGTCAGTTGGACTGGGGAGGCACGCCTGAGAGGACTGGGAGTATGCAGTCTAGGATGGGTGCAGAGCCAGTGGAGTGGACTGTGGTGTCATGGACAGTGGAGAATGGCAGCTGCAGCCAGAAGGGCCTGAAGATGGGTTACTGGGCTCAGTAGCTGAATTTAGGACAGCTAGACCGGGCTGATCCAGTGTCAGGTCTAACCATGTGATGCTAGCTGTGCCTGGATGCTCAAACAAGTATAGTGCTGGAGGAGCTGGAGAGTGATAGTCTGCAGCAAGAGTTGTGCTGGAGGAAGAGAGGCATGTATATACTAGAGTGTATATAGGTTGTCCCAATCAAATTATTCAAATTCCACTGGGCATCCCATATTTCCCTTACCCCATCCAAGTTCAATTCCCCCAATAAAAATACAAAACAAAGCATATGGACTGTTCATTGTCTTGGAGTGTCTGAGGACTGAATTCCGGGCTGGGTGACAGGTGGGCCATATCACTTAGCAGCCCCTTACGAGGGTACCGCTACATTAGCGAAATAGGCTTTACTACTTCAAGGCTTAAACCTACTTAAAGTAGGCTTAAAGTTAAAAGTGGAAGTTTTGCTCCTCTCCAACTCCACCCACCATTATTGGAGGTTTAATTTTTTAATGGGAGCAGGTACCTTTTTCTGCCAAGTACCCATTCCCACTTTCAAGATTCTCCCCTAGGCGAGAATTGTGAAAGTTCAGCTATCCCCCTCCATGTCCGCAGAGGGGAGCCAGCTGTAAAACAGCAGGAAGCCTCAGCTGACCTCCCATGGTCAATATGGTGGCTCCAGGAATCTGAAGACCAGCGAAGAACCAACCTAGGTGAAGACAGACTCAGAACCAGGCTCGGACTCTGTCAAAAAATAGGCCCGGGCATTTTAAACTGGGCAGCCCAATCCCTGGGGGAAGTAGGGCGGAGATGTGGGGCGGGCATTCGCTGGGTGGTTGGTGACCAGATATTCATTCTGAGAGGTGTGTAGTTTGGTAAATTCTGTGCTTACCCGGATAGCTAATTAAACCGTACCATGTAAACTAAAATATAAAAAATTATATTAGTTATATAAATGCAGCAATCTTAAAGAATTAAATACTTAACCCATAAATACATATACACAAAAAAGATGCGCAAAAACTAAAACTAATTACGTGACCAGTGACCAACAAGTGAATGAAATGATCAAATAAGTGAATAAATAATTAAACCCAATAATTATAATTCATTGATTAGGGTGCAAAAAACCTATGTGTATCAAAAAATGAATTAATTAATATAGGGAATGATAAATAATTCAAAAAACTACATGTGACATAAAACTAGTTTTTTTGCACCCTAATCAATGAATTATAATTATTGGGTTTAATTATTTATTCACTTATGTGATCATTTCATTCACTTGTACACGGACAGCCCCAGACCAGTACACGGACAGCCCCAGACCAGTACACGGACAGCCCCAGACCAGTACACAGTCCCAGACAAGTAATAGACAGTCCCAGACCAGTACACAGTCCAAGACCAGTCCCAGAACAGTACACAGTCCCAGAACAGTAATAGACAGTCCCAGACCAGTAATAGACAGCCCCAGGCCAGTACACGGGCAGCCCCAGACCAGTACACAGCCCCAGACCAGTACACAGTCCCAGACCAGTAATAGACAGCCCCAGACCAGTACATAGCCCCAGACCAGTAATAGACAGCCCCAGACCAGTACACAGCCCCAGACCAGTAATAGACAGCCCCAGACCAGTAATAGACAGCCCCAGACCAGTAATAGACAGCCCCAGACCAGTTCACAGCCCCAGACCAGTTCACAGCCCCAGACCAGTTCACAGCCCCAGACCAGTACACAGCCCCAGACCAGTACACAGCCCCAGACCAGTAAAGTAGAAAGCCCCAATCCACCACCTTTCCCCAACACTACAGAGCGTGATGTAACGCACTGGAACATGTTTTTTTTTTTTTTTCAGTGAGCCTTCCTCCCTGTGCAGCCATCAGTGTCCCGGCCGATGTTAGGAGAGAGGCTGCCGCCGTCTCCTCGAGTGCAGCCATAGCTCCAGCGCGCCCAGCCCACAAGGTGTCTGTCCAGTGCAGGCGCTTCCTACATGTCACAGGAGCCTTCTCTCTCCCGCCTCCTTCTGCACCTCGTAAGTGTGTTGGTGCCCGGCCCTGCTGTAGGAAAGCCTGTATAGCGGGAGGTGAGCGGCGGCCGCGGTCTATGTTAACCCTGTCCAGACCACGGTCGCCGCTTACCTCCCGCCGTGAGGCCCAGTCATCAAGAAGCCGCTCCTAAAAAATGTGGCCCAGGGACAGCGGCCCACCGGGCAAACGCCCGGTGTGCCCTATGGCCAGTCCGGGCCTGCTCTGAACTCCTTGACTGGTAACTGTTAGTATTTGTAGCTGCTAACTTTTATTTTTTTTTTTAACAATGGCTGTAGTTCCTTTTTAATAATTCTTAAAGAACAATCAAATTTGCTGGTAAACTTACATATCAGGAAACGTTCATTTTTATTAAACAATATCTGTGCCTCCGCTTGTTACACAGCAGGTGTGCAGGCTTCCTATATGGAAAGGGGATTAACGGCTTCCTTCCCAGGCCTATTCTGACACTTTGCTCCTACATGTAAAAATCTACTTTTTTTTTGCTAGAAAATTACTTAGAACCTCCAAACATTATATATATACATATATATTTTAGCAGAGACCCTAGAGCATAACATTATGGGTGTTGCAACTTTTTATGTCACACGGCATTTGAGCAGTGGTCTTTCAAATGCAATTTTTGGGAAAAAAAACACTTTCATGGATTTAAAAAAACAAAACAGTAAAGTTAGCCGAATTTTTATGTATAATGTGAAAGATGATGTTACGCCGAGTAAATAGATACCTAACATGTCATGCCTTAAAATTGTGTCTGGCCGAGGAATGGCGACAAACTACGGTACTTAAAAATCTCCAAAGGTGATGTTTTAAACACCTTTACAGGTTACCAGTTTAGAGTTACACAGGAGGTCTGGTGCTAGAGTTATTGCTCTTGCTCTCACGTTCACAATACCTCACATGTGTGGTGCGATCACCGTTTACATATGCGTACGGGAGTAATGTATGTGTTTGCATTTGCGCGTAAGCGTGATAGCATAGAGCATAGGCTGTGACAGGTCCTCTTTTTTGGAGAGATGTGGGGTCACATCTGTCCTCTGGCCCCCCATGTAACTGATCAGACCGAGATGGTTGCTTCCTTTGCCGCTGGTGGCCAGGGAAACAAAGGGGCAGAACCGGAAGTGATGAACTGCTCATCGCTCCTGGTTTCCAGGGTTACAGAGAGAGCGATGTCAGTTCCTCTCTCTCTGTACAAGGCTGTCATTGCTGCCGGCCGCATTGCTCCTGGCCTCCACGATGGGACCGGAGAGCCCGGGAGAGGCTGCGGCGGGACACCCTTCCACCACCCGCAGAAGTGATCGAGTGGCTAATTAGACACCATCAATGTAAGCAAGGCTGTTTTCCACTAAGCACCAATCTAAGGGGGGCCCTTCTTTCACTGAACACCAATGTAAGGAGGCTCTTCTCCACTTATACACTGATGAGCATTGTAAGGGGCCCTTCTCTGCTAATGTAAGAGGACCCACATTTATTGAGGACCAGTGTAAAAGGGGCCCTCCACTGACCACCTAAGTAAGGGGCTTTTCTCCACTAACCACCAATGTAAGGGGGGGTGTGTCCTCTCCACTGACCAACAGTAAGAGGACTCTTCTTCTCTGACCCCCAGTGTAAGGGGGCCCTTTTCCTCTGCTGGCCAGCAGAGGATACTTTGTGCTGCCCAGCAATGTAATAGGATACATACATTTTCACGGTTTACACGTCTTTTTCCATCCATTATTATTGTTCATTTAAGATTGTTGCCAACAATTATTTTTTCATATAGAGCAGAGGGTAACATGAGCTGTAGATGTCATTATTTTTAGTAAGGGTTCCCTGAGGCCGGAAAATTACTTCAAGGATTCTTCCATAGCGAAAAGGTTGGGAATTTGCTTTTTTTCCTATACAATCACAAGCTTTATATCCTGCTACAGACTCAAACTTTTTTGAAATGTTGCTTTCTCCTTCAAACAGCAGATCCAAAATGAAAAAAAAAAAACAAAGCAAACAGAGGCAAAGGTGAATTTCAGGTAAATAGCTTTTCACCTTTTTCCTACTGAAAGTTGTGGTACGCCTGGAATTCCCTTTTATTGCATAGAGAGTCATATCTTAGTTCTGCTTATTGTTTTTGAAAAATAGTGAATCATTATCTGTCTAGCAAACGTAGGTTATGAATAGCATTTTTGGTTGGTCAATCACACATAAAATAGTCTATTCAACTTCCTTATTTTTGTGGTGTTTTGTCACACAAAATAACAGTTAACTGTCCAGACATAAGATTATATATATATATATATATATATATATATATATATATACACACACCCACACACACACACACACACACTATATTGTCAAAAGTATTGGGACGCATGCCTTTTGCACAAACTTTAATGGCATCCCAGTCTTAGCCTGTTGGGTGCAATATTTTTGGCCCATCCTTTGCAGCTATAACAGCTTCAACTCTTCTGAAAAGGCTGTCCACAAGGTTTAGGAGTGTGTCAGTGGGAATGTTTGACCACTCTTCAAGAAGCACATTTATGAGGTCAGGCACTGATGTTGGATGAGAAGGCCTGGCTCTCAGTCTCTGCTCCAATTCATCCCAAAGGTGTTGAGGTCAGGACTCTGTGCTGGCCACTCAAGTGCCTCCACCCCAAACTCGCTCAGCCATGTTTTTATGGCCCTTGCATTGCGCACAGGTCCAAATCATTTGGTGGAGGGGGGATTATGGTGTGGGGTTGTTTTTCAGGGGTTGAGCTTGGCCCCTTAGTTCCAGTGAAGGGAACTCTTATGCCGCGTACACATGATCGGATTTTCCAATGGGAAATGTTCAATGGGAGCTTGTTGTTGGAAATTCAGACCGTGTGTAGGCTCCATCTGACATTTTTCGTTGGAATTTCCGCCAAACAAAATTTGAGATCTGGATCTCAAATTTTCCAACATCAAAATCCATTGTCGGAAATTCCAATCGTGTGTACACAATTCCAACACACAAAATTCCAAGCATGCTCGGAATCAAGCAGAAGAGCCGCACTGGCTATTGAACTTCATTTTTTTCGGCTCTTTGTACGTGTTGTACGTCACCACGTTCTTGACGTTCGGAATTTCTGACAAGATTGTGTGACCGTGTGTATGCAAGACAAGTTTGAGCCAACATCCATCGGAAAAAAAAACATGGATTTTGTTGTTGGCAAACCCAATCGTGTGAACGCGGTTAAGGTGTCAGCATACCAAGACATTTTGGACAATTTCATGCTCCCAACTTTGTGGGAACAGTTTGGGGATGGCCCCTTGCTGTTCCAACATGACTGCGCACCAGTGCACAAAGCAAGGTACATAAAGACATGGATGAGCAAGTTTGGGGTGGAGGAACTTGACTGGCCTGCACCTCAACCCGATAGAAAACCTTTGGGATGAGCAGAGACTGTGAGCCAGGCCTTCTCGTCTTCCCAGAAGAGTTGAAGCTGTTAAGCTGCAAAGTGTGGGCAAACTCAATATTGAAACTTATGCCGCGTACACACGGTCGGACTTTACGGCGGACTTTGCCCGGCGGATTTTTCTACGTACTTTCCGACGGACTTTGTGAATGAACGGACTTGCCTACACACAATCCACCAAAGTCCGTCGAATTCGTACGTGATGACGTACGACCGGACTAAAACAAGGAAGTTCATAGCCAGTAGCCAATAGCTGCCCTAGCGTGCCTTTTTGTCCGTCGAACTAGCATACAGACGAGCGGACTTTTCGACCGGACTCGATTTCAACGGATAAATTTTAAACAAGTTTAAAATCTAAGTCCGTCCAACTTTTGAGAAAACAAAGTCCGCTGGAGCCCACACACATCGAATTGTCCGACGAAATCCAGTCTGCCGGGCAAAGTCCGCCGTAAAGTCCGCTCGTGTGTACGCGGCATTACTGACTAAGGCTTGATTTACACTAATGCATTTTTGATGCTTTTTGCATTTTGCAGAAATGCAGGGAAGTTTTTTAACATGGGTTCCTGTGGAACACGTTCACATCAATGTATTTTTGTGCCTCTGCGTTTTTGGAAAGGGTCAGGGACTTTTTTTCCGCAAAATGCAGCATTTTGCATGTAAAAGACTTCAATGGACCCGCATCTAAAATGCAAGTATTGCGTTTTTACCATGATTTTACCGCAATTTGCGACATTCACTTTATATAGCTGGTTGCTGAATGTGAAAAAAAAAATGCTGGCTAAAAAATTTTCACAAAAAAAATGGAATGGGTTCCCCCCCCAGGACCATACCAGACCCTTCAATCTGGTATGGATTAGGAGGGGACACCCCCATGCCAAAATGTAAAAAAAAATAACGTGGGGCCCCCCAAAATCCATACCAGACCCTTATCCGAGCATGCAGCCCGGCAGGTCAGGAAAGGGAGGGGACGAGCGAGCGCCCCCCTCTCCTGAACCATACCAGGCCGCATGGGGGGGCGGGTGCTTTAGGGCAGGGGGGCTCTGCACCCCCCACCCCAAATCACCTTTCCCCCATGTTGATGGGGACAAGGGCCTCTTCCTAACAACCCTGGCCGGTGGTTGTCAGGGTCTGCGGGCGGGGGGCTTATCGGAATCTGGAAGCACCCTTAACAAGGGCACCCCCAGATCCCGGCCCCCCCTATGTGAATGGGTACCGGGTACATTGAATCCCTACCCATTCACTGAAAAAGCAGTGAAATGTAAATAAAAACAAGAGTCCTTTATTAAAAAAATAGCTCCGAGCCGTCTTCTCCTGCCTCCGTCTCTCCCAGTGCTGTCTCCTCCCCAAGCCATCTTCTCCCGCCTCCGTCTTCTCCCTGAGCTGTCTTCTCTCGCGCTGCTGTCTTCTTCCTCACTGCCGGTTACATGCTAAAAACAAAAAAGGCCACTCCTGTCCTAAAGCTGTCTACCTCAGTCGTGACGTCCCCCGCTGTCTTCATCTCTTTTATAGCCGTGGGACATCACCTGGAGAGCCTGCCCCCTGTGAGGTCACAAAGCACCCACCCCCCCATGTTGAGGGCATGTGATCTGTTATGGTTCAGGAGGGGGGCGCATGCTTGGGCCCTCCCTTTCCTGACCTGACGGGCTGCATGCTCTGATAAGGGTCTGGTATGGATTTTGGGGGGACCTAATGCCAATGTTTAGAAAATGTTGGCATGGGGTGTCCCCTTCAAATCCATACGAGACCTTAGGGTCTGGTATGGTCTGGGGGGGACCCCACGCCTTTTTTCCATGAATTTTTTTAGCCGGCAATTTTTTTTATACTCAGCTGTCAGCGGGGACAGCTGATGACTCATCGGTTGCTAAGGACAAGGCGGCCGGCTTCCCGACCCACTCCTTAGCAACCAGCTATATACAGTGAATGTAAAAAAAACCCCAAAAAAACATACAAATCGCAAAACACAAATCGCAGCTAAATTGTGGTAAACATACGTTACAAAAATGCAAAAAGCACTGCAGAAACGCTCAAACGCAACATGCATTGGTGTAAATCAAACCTAATGACCCATACACACGATCTGAAAATCTGACGACAGATCGTCCGTTTTTGTTTTTTTTTGCATGGTAGTCGCATATCAAAAATGCAGAGTTTACTAAAGTTATGAAAATTCTCGTACAACAGAATAAAAAATCGGAAGTGATGTCATGTGTTGCAGTGTATTTGTATTTTCGCACGACAACTGTACTGCTTAAAGGAAAATCGTTTTTCGTGCTTGTCCCATCGGATAATATTGGATGAACTGTCTTGATCGGCTCTCGGAAGTTCTGTATTAACGATCCGATTATTGTACAATCGCGTCGAAAGCGGTATTTTTCGTGTGTATGGGCTATTAGACTGGGATGCCACTAAAGTTCATGTGCGTGTAAAGGCAGGCGTCCCAATACTTCTGACAATCTAGTGTGTATATATACTGCTATATTATATAGACCATATATACTGCATATTCGTTACCAAGGTGTTGTTGGACATAAGAATATGAAATAATTTACCTATGGCTAATTTAATTTCCTGGATAAAAGTGAACCTGTGGAGCCAAGCAACATAACAAATAGAGATCAGATTGTGTTGAGTCAGTGTGGGAAAAGTGGAACTGGATAGTAGATGAAGGGCAGAAGTCACCAACATTGGACTGTGAGTGGGATAGCAAGATCAAGTTGTCAGAGAAAAAAGAAGCAGAAAGACTGGATTGTGGAGGAGGGGAGCAGTGTTGCCAACCTACCAGATTTAAATTTACTGACACGACTCCCAAAATTTACTGGCACAGCCATGTTTCTACTGGCATTTTACAAAAGTTATAAAATTACAGTTTTAAGTGCAAATTTCAGTATTTAAGCTACAAACAAGTACAATATGCAAACAGCAGTGTGATTTAAGGTAGATATTAAGGTAAAAAAAAGTATTTATTTTTCTTTTTATATAGGAAGGGCGGATTATAGCCCATCAGTTTTTGTCACCTGTGCCCAACTGGTTTCCCCTTAATTTCTGTTCCATAGCCACCACAGAAAGTGGGAGGAAATCCCTGGTAGCCATTAGGATCACCAGCATGTATGTCCCCAATTCTAAAGACCTCCTGTCTCCATCACACCATCCCTCCATCACCTCCTGTCTCCATCACACCATCACCTCCTGTCTCCATCACACCATCCCTCCATCACTTTCTGTCTCCATCACCTCCTGTGTCCAAACCTCCATCACACTATCCCTCCATCACCTCCTGTCTCCATCCCTCCATCACTTCCTGTCTCCATCACCCTATCACCTTCCGTCTCCATCCCGCCACCACCTCCTGTCTCCATCCCGCCACCACCTCCTGTCTTCATCCCGCCACCACCTCCTGTCTCCATCCCTCCACCACCTCCTATCTCCATCCCACCACCACCTTTTGTATGGCTTCTTGCAAATTTATTATATATCCATTGTAGGATGTATAGGCAGAGGATATATAGTATATACTTACACAATCACCGACTGATCTTGCTGACCCCTCCCCCTCCTCCACTATCCAGCCCCATTGCCTCCTTCCCTTCCACAATCTGATCTCACTAGCCCCTCTCTCCCCTCCAGTGTTGCCAACCGCCTGTTGTTGTTAACAGGAAGTTCGTAAAAATAGGGCACTTTTCTCCTGCCCGTAAATGTCCATAATAGGAGAAAAGTGCCCATAAGAATAGCTGTGACCGGCTCGGCTTGGAACCGTGCATGCGCAGTTCTGAGGCTGCCCGAGACAATGCGATTCTGTATGCGGCTGGCGCCGGTGGGCAGAGCTGCCTGGGCCCAGGGGGCAGATCTGAGGCTGTGGGGCCATGGGGACAGAGTCACAGACCAGCCCAGCAGCTGAGCAGCTGCCCAGGCATCCACAGCACAGGCGGACCAACCCAGGGCAGGCACACAAGCAAGGCAATCCTGCGTTCTCAGACTTTAAGATGTCAGATTATGCAGTTTTGCTTGCAATCACCTTTATGGATTTGCTCACTCACATAACATTAGACATATTGCTATACATTGTTCCAGTTTCTAAGCCCTACCTTACTTAGTAATGAAGGGATGGAGTAATAAATATAGGAGGTGATGAAGGGGTGAAGCTTTGGATGGAAGGAATGATGGATCAACAAAGGACAGAAGGATGGTGGGGTGGATTGATGGAGAAATAGACCAGAGAAGTGGTGGAGACAGGAAGTGGTGGCAGCGGGATTGAGACAGGAGGTGTTGGAGGGATGGAGACAGGAGGGGGCGGCATGATGGAGACAGGAGGTGGTGGAGGGATGGAGACAGAAGGTGGTGGTGGGATGGAGACAGGAGGTGGCGGCAGGATGGAGACAGGAGGTGGTGGAGTGATGGAGACAGGAGGTGGTAGCGGGATGAAGACAGGAGGTGGTCATGGGATGGAGACAGGAGGTGGTGGAGGGATGGAGACAGGAGGTGGTGGAGGGATGGAGACAGGAGGTGGTGGAGGGATGGAGACAGGAGGTGGTGGAGGGATGGAGACAGGAGGTGGTGGCGGGATGGAGACAGGAGGTGGTGGGATGGAGACAGGAGGTGGTGGTGGGATGGAGACAGGAGGTAGTGGTGGGATGGAGACAGGAGGTGGTGGAGGGATGGAGACAGGAGGTGGTGGAGAGATGGAGATGGGAGGTGATAGGGTGATAGAGACAGGAAGTGATGGAGAGATGGAGACAGGAGGTGATGGAGGGATAGTGTGATGGAGGTATGGACACAGGAGGTGATGGAGACAGAAAGTGATGGAGGGATGGTGTGATGGAGGGGTGGTGTGCTGGCTACCAGGGATTTCCTCTCACTTTCTGTGGTGGCTATGGAACAGAAACTAAGGAGAAACAGGAGGAGGTGGTGGTGGGATGGAGACAGAAGGTGGTGGTGGGATGGAGATAGGAGGTGGTGGCGGGATGGAGACAGGAGGTGGTGGCGGGATGGAGACAGGAGGGGGCAGCATGATGGAGACTGGAGGTGGTGGAGAGGTGGAGACAGAAGGTGGTGGTGGGATGGAGATAGAAGGTGGTGGCGGGATGGAGACAGGAGGTGACGGAAGGATGGAGACAGGAGGTGGTGGAGTGATGGAGACAGGAGGTGGTGGAGGGATGGAGACAGGAGGTGGTGGTAGAATGAAGACAGGAGGTGGTCACGGGATGGAGACAGGAGGTGGTGGAGGGATGGAGACAGGAGGTGGTGGCAGGATGGAGACAGGAGGTGGTGGCGGGATGGAGACATGATATGGTGGTGGGATGGAGACAGGAGGTGCTGGTGGGATCTACTCGAATCTCTTCACCGTTCCAAAGCCAAATGGAGATGTCAGACCCATCCTAGATCTAAAGGATCTGAATCAGTTTCTACACATTCGATCCTTCCGAATGCAGTCAATTTGTTCGGTGGTCTCCACCCTGCAGGGGGGGAGAATTTATGGCATCAATAGATATTAAGGATGCATATCTTCCTTTGCCGATTTTTCCCGCTCACCAAAGATATCTAAGGTTCGCGGTAGACCAGCGCCATTTCCAGTTTGTGGCTCTTACTTTCGGTCTCGCTACAGCTCCTCGAATTTTTACAAAAATTTTAGACCCTCTCTTAGCAAATCTAAGAGCTCAGGGCATAACTGTGGTAGCTTATCTAGACGATTTGCTACTCATAGAGCAATCGGTGGCACACCTGAACCACGCTGTCTTCAAGACAGTAAGACATTTGCAAAGACTAGGCTGGATAATCAACCTAGAAAAGTCTTCTTTGCAACCTTCAACAAGGTTGGAGTAGCTAGGCATGATCATAGACACCGCTCAAGGCAGGGTGTTTCTACCAGAGCCAAAGGTCAAGGCCGTAAGAGCTCTAGTCCGCTTAGTATTAGACAAAAAGAGTCCATCCATTTGGCTATGTATGAGACCGTTAGGAAAGATGGTTGCCACTTTCAAGGCTGTTCCATTTGCCCAGTTTCACTCAAGGCCCCTGCAGAGAAGCATTCTCACAGCTTGGAACAAAAAGACTCATGCCTTGGATCTTCCAATGTGCCTATCCCCAAGGATACACAAAAGCCTCAATTGGTGGTTACGCACCAAAAATCTTTTGAAAGGCAAAGCCTTTCTTCCACTACAATGGAAGATCGTAACCACAGATGCCAGTCTGACAGGCTGGGGAGCAGTTCTGGAAGAAACATGCACGCAGGAAAGATGGTCTGCAACGGAGAGATGCTTGCCCATCAATATTCTAGAAATTCGGGCAATTTACTTGGCCCTCATGGACTGGTCTTACAGGCTACAGGGTCATCCTATTCGCATACAATCCGACAATGCCACGGCTGTGGCTTACATCAATCACCGAGGAGGCACCAGAAGTCTGGATGCCCAAAGGAAGGTGAATCGCATTCTTGCATGGGCAGAAAGCCATGTTCCCTGCCTGTCTGCGGTATTCATCCCAGGAGTGGAAAATTGGCAAGCGGATTTCTTAAGCTGCCGGCAATTATGCCCAGGAGAATGGTCCCTACACCCCGACATATTCCAAACCATATGTCAAAGGTGGGGAACACCAGATGTGGATCTATTTGCGTCCAGATTCAACAGGAGGCTGGACAAATTTGTGTCCAGAACAAGGGATGTACTTGCTCAGGGGTCAGAAGCTCTGACTATCCCATGGGATCAGTACAATCTAATGTATGCCTTCCCTCCGAACCCACTTTTTCCGCGGTTCCTGGGAAGGGTCAAAAGGGAAGCAAAGTCAGTCCTTTTAGTAGCCTTGGCTTGGCCCAGACGACCTTGGTATGCAGAGATCGTAAAGATGGCAGTGGGCAGGCCTTGGGTCCTCCCATTCCGGCCAGATCTGCTCACACAGGGTCCAATTTGCCACCCTGCTTTACGAAGTCTAAATTTGATGGCTTGGCTGATGAAACCCACATTTTAAAAGACCGTGGGTTCTCGGAGTCAGTCCTTTCCACTCTGGTCAATGCCAGAAAGCCGGCCTCCAGGCTTATATACTACAAAATCTGGAAGGCATATGTTTCCTGGTGTGAACCCAGGGGATTGCATCCTAGAAGGTATATGATTAGCAGAATCTTGACCTTTCTTCAGTCAGGCCTAGAAATGAGATTGACTTTGAGCACTATCAAAGTCCAAGTTTCGGCTTTGTCTGTATTTTTTCAGAAGCCAATTGCTTCACATACCTCCAGTATGCCCATGGGATTTGAATTTGGTGTTGTCGGCTTTACAGGGACAACCCTTTAAGCCACTGCACCTGGCTCCTTTGGCGCTTTTGACTAAAAAATCTTCTTGATAGCCATATCCTCTGCTAGGAGAGTATCAGAATTGGCAGCTTTTTCTTGTATAGAGCCATATTTAATTATTCACAAGGATAGGATTGTTATGCATCCGAATCGTTCCTTCTTACCTAAGGTGGTTTCAGGATTCCATTTGAATCAAGATGTAATCCTACCATCCTTTTTTCCAGATCCGCAGTCCGCGGAGGAAGAATCTTTGCACACTCTTGATGTGGTTAGAGCAGTCAGTGTCTACCTGCAGGCAACCGATCAGATACGGAAAACTGATTGTTTGTTTATTCTGCCAGATGGCCATAAGAAAGGCCAAGCAGCGTCGAAATCCACTCTTTCTAGATGGATTAGACAGGTTGTTTTTCAGGCTTATGATATAAAGAGGAAGACTCCTCCTTTTCATGTGAAAGCGCACTCAACTAGGGCAGTGCATCACCAGGCCTCCATGGCTCAGATCCGTAAGGCTGCAACTTGGTCTTCAGTCCATACATTCACCAGATTCTATCAGGCGGATGTAAGAGGGCAAGAGGATACCGCCTTCGGGCGCAGTGTACTGCAGGCTGCAGTTTAGTTCCTCTGGTCCGTTTGCAGTATGTATTTTCTGATCTGTGTCTCCCTCCCCTCAAATGAGCATTGGTTTGGGACATCTCACTATGTAATGAATACTCTGTGTCCCGTGATGTATGATCAAGAAAATAGGATTTTTAAATACAGCTTACCTGTAAAATCCTTTTCTTGAGAGTACATCACGGGACACAGAGCTCCCGCCCTTCTATGGGTTTTACGTGGTTACCTATTGCTTTGCTACAAAACTGAGGTCCTCCCCGTATGGGAGGGGTTATATAGGGGAGGAATTCTCCTCAATTGGGGTTAACCAGTGTCCAATCACCAATGGTGCCTATCTAACCCACTATGTAATGAATACTCTGTGTCCCGTTATGTACTCTCAAGAAAAGGATTTTACGGGTAAGCTGTATTTAAAAATCCTATTTTGCATATTTGTGTTTCCTTGTATTGTGGTACAACATACCGAATAAAATCAACTTTGTCAGCAAGCTTCTTCAAAGCAAAAAGATGTACCTCCCAGATATGACTGATGTCCACTACTTTTTTGAAGGACCACCGTTCAGATACAGGTGTTGAAGATTTGCTGGAAGAGGCTAAAGAACTAGCGATAGAAATGAAAATTGATCCTGTTTCAAGTTGAGTGCTTTTACAGCATTTTTGATGTATGTATTAGCTCTCTTAATGAGAGATTTGAGCAGATTAAGCATCACAGTGGGCACTTTCAATTCCTTTATGACATTCAGAAACTTAGAGATGTACCACAGGAAACACTTATGAAGTACTGTCTAGATTTGCAGAATGTTTTGACCGATAAAAACACAGGATTCTGATCTAGATGGAGCACAACTGCGTGAAGAGCTTACAATATTGACTCCAATATTGAAACCTGGAATGACACCTAGTCAAGTTTTGGCATATGCAGCTAAGAATGGGTTTGCTTCCAATGTCTCCACTTCGCATACTATTGACATTTCCAAAAAACACGTGCAACACGTGCCTGAAAAACGCATCATGTGCAGACCGCATAGAAGTGAACCTAGACTTTTAGCTTTTCTGCTTTACAATAAATGAGTTATAAAAAGGAACACAACTGGGATTATAACCTGATGTTGTAAATAGTAAAATAACAAAATGTATACATTGTTACTTTACAATGGGAAAAAAGTTAGAATGAGGGTTTCAATACTTGACTTTTCTTTATTATTAGTGCAGCAGATTAGAAGACCACCTGATTGACCACACTTTAGCAAGCCATCAGAGCTGTCTCAGGCCAGTCAAAAGCTTGGCCAAAAAAATATTTAGTGTGTAACTGCACACAGTATAATCAGAGAGCTCTCCTATTGTGTAATGATATTTAGGACGAGGTGATTTTAAGAATTAATATTGGATGAAACATTACAGAAGCTCTAAATAGCATAATTACATAAACACACCCAGTGTATAATTGTTTACACTTCAATAATGGACTTCTTGGTTGGAGAAGGCTGCAGTGTAAGGGGACAAAGCACTAAGAACACACTATTAATAGACTGCTGTTTGCTGAGTCTGGTATTCCAGTTCACTTGAAACCAACATCGTGGAGCCAAATGCACGATGAAGCGGACATCCTCTATAGATCTCTGTTATGAAATATTATCTGAACTCTTTTGCTTTTGCACTGCTTCTGTCCTTGTACAGTTACATTATGAGAACCAGCTCCACACAGAATTAAACATTTATATTTATACAACTGGAGCAGAAACAAATGTGATGAAATTCAAAACTGGTCTCTGCAAATGCCATGCACAGTCATAATAAAATTATTTTATGAATGGGTTATAGGTATGTATGCAATACATATAATAGTGGTAAAAAAGTAGGCTTGATCACATAATTATCTTTGTAATAGTGTAATGATATATTGTTGGCAATTTAAATACAGTTCACATCCAGAGGACAGCATTAAAAGGTTACTTCCAGTAAAGCATGTGTTGCTGCACATGGGCCTAAAGAGAGAGAAGGTCCAGCAGAGCAGTGCAGGAGGAGCTTCAGCGGAGGAAGCTGAACACTGCAGCAAAATTACTGAAAAAAATTAACTAAAAAATAAACAGAATGTCACTGCCGACTTACATATTTCTTTTCTGTCAGGTTTGCTTTACTCTCAGCTAACATCGCTGCTGGCTGAAATTGGTGGAAGTCTGCTGGCACTGCAAGTAATGTGTTTGAAGCTGGCAATGTTGGAAGGGGAGATCTGTTTCAAGTAAGCAGATAATTTCATTACAGGATGAGGAGAGCAATTTAGAGATATTTGCTACACTGCACCCTGGGATGAGTTGGCATCCTAGCAAGAATCTAATCAGACCTTCCTAGAAAGCTCGAAGGCAGCCAATATACTAATTGATTTCCACTAGCTATGAACTGATTGAAGATTATCATAGCCAAGTCTTTCAAAGATTTTGCAGGCTACTATCACAACTAGGGATGGGCCGAACGACCCCCTGTTCAGTCGCACCAGAACTTTTGAACATCGGGAAAGTTCGGAAGCCGAATAACAAACCCCATTGAAGTCTATGGGACCTGAACGTGAAAAATCAAGTGCCCATTTTGAAGGCTTATATGCAAGTAATTGGGCATACAATGGTTATGGGGGTCCGGGTACTGCCCTGAGAGACATGTATCAATGAAAATTTTTTTTTGAAAAAAAACGTCATTTTTAAATTATTATACATTATATTATTATACAATATTTATATAGCGCCAACAGTTTACGTAGCGCTTTACAACTTGAGGGTAGACAGTACAAATACAATACAATTTGATACAGTAGGAATCAGAGGGCCCTGCTCACTTAGAGCTTACAATCTAAGAGGGAAGGTTAAGAGATACAAGAGGTAATAACAATCTAAGAGGGAAATGAGCAGTGATTTATTGATACTTAAAGTGAAAGTATAAAAATTAAAAATTCCTTTTAATATAGTGCCTGGGGGTCCCCTTAGTCCACCTGTAAAGTGGCACATCTGTACAGTGTATAGAAGCTGCTGCAGCAATAATTGCATTTATAAAGCCCAAAAAATTATATTTTCCCTGCAAGCTTTCTTTATTTTGTAAGCAACGGCTTGGGAAGCCAGTCTGTATGATGAAGCCACAATGTAGTGCACGGGGAACAAGATTAGAGATTTTTTGGATAAATCCTGCTGTCTCTACCACAGACTTTGTATTTCCACTTCTGTAATGGGTGCGGAAAAATTGGTATGCACCTGTCAAACAGGTGCGGAAAAATTTTTCTTTAGGTGTCGGTGGCGCGTTCACACCGTAACCCTATAGAGGTGCTCTTGATGAAAGCAAGAATTTGCCTTTCTGTGGAAAATTGTAATGATATGCACCTGTCAAACAGGTGTGGAAAAATTGGTCTTTGGGTGTTAATTGTGCCCATGAAACCTACACCAAAAACATTCTTCCAGATGAAATCCACACCCACAACACTAGGCAGCCCAGAAATTCTGCAGAGATTCCACATCCCAAAAACACTTAATCTGTGACATCGGCATCAGGGGCTTCATAGCTGCTGGTAATCCAGGACTGATTCATTTTGATAAAAGTCAGACGGTCCACGGAATCTGTGGACAGACGCATTCTATAATCAGTAACGAAACCTCCAGCAGCACTGAATGCCCGTTCAGAAAGCACGCTGGATGCAGAGCAGCCCAGCAGCTCAATAGCATACTGGGCAAGTTCTGGCCAGTGGTATATTGTCATGACCCAGTAAGCCAGTGGATCGTCAACTGGAAAGCTCTCCACCTCTGTTTTTGCCCCTAGATAATCGTCCACATGTGATGCAGTTGCTGCTGATGGAATGTGGAAGCTGACAGCTCTGGGCGGCGAGGACTAAAAAAATTCAGAAATTCATCACTTAGGTGGCCGCCTTCTCCACTGCTCCTCTCGTGACCAATAGAAGCCTCAAAACTACATTTTCCCGGACATTGTAACCTACCAGAGTCGGAAAAGCGTTCAATAAACTTCTCTTTAAGATGTCCTCAATAGATTTCATCTTCTGCATTCTCTGTGGGGACGGGATGAGTTCTGAGTCTTTCCCCTTATAACGGTGGTCAAGGAAGGTTGCCAACCAATAGTGATCCTTTTCCTTTATGCCACTTATTTCTCCTCCCAGCCACGTACTACTCCCAAGGGTTCTGCAGATGGAAAACCATCTCTTACTGTTTGACACATGTCTTCCTCTGCTTCAATGCCTCCAAAACTGCCAGAATTATCCTCCTCCTCTTGTGTGTTCTGTGGCATAGGAACAATGGTGTCTGCATAATGTGGGCCCTGAAAGGAAAGGAACTCCTCCTCTTTGTCCCGTTGCTCAGCCTCGAGTGCTCTGTCCATAATGCCACACAGAGTCTGCTCCAGCAGGAACACAACAGGGATTGTGTCACTGATGCATGCATTGTCATGACCCACCATCCTTGCGGCCTTCTCAAATGGTGACAGTACAGTGCATGCATCCTTTATGGGTAGCCATTGGCGTGGGGAAAAAAGCTGAGTCAGCCTGAGCCTGTCGTTGTGCTATACTCACACAGGTACTCGTTAATAGCCCTCTGCTGCATATGCAGCCGCTGCAGCATTGCCAAAGTCGAGCTCCGCCTGGTGGGCATGTCACAAATCAGGCAGTTTACGGGCAGGTGGAATTCCCGCTGAATTTCAGCCAACCGAGCACTGGCTGTGTGTGACTGCCTAAAATGGTTACACACTCTTCTGGCCTGCTTTAGTCGATTTTTTAACCCTGGGTACTTATTTAGGAAATGCGGCATCACCAAAATGAGGACATGTGCCAGGCATGGCACATATGTCAACTTTCCCTGTCTAAGGGCGGACAGGAGGTTTATGCCATTATCCCATACCACCATTCCTGGCTCCAGCTGCCGTGGCGTGAACCACCTCTGGGCCTGTCCCTGCAGAGCTGCAAGAATCTCTGCTCCGGTGTGATTCCTGTCCCCTAGACACACCAGTTGAAACACTGCATGGCACCTTTTAGCCAGACTCACTGAATAGCCCTTTGAACGCTTAGGGCATACTTGAGGTTTAATAGGACAATTCAGCAGAGGAGGGCATGGAGGAGGAGGAGGAGGGGGTAGAGCTGGAAAATCTGGCATCATCACCAGCTGTACGGAGACGTGGGGGCACAACAAGCTGCAGCACTGAGCCCTGTCCTGCATCCTTTTGAGTTGCAAGCAGAGTTAACCGGAGTGCTGTGAACGAAATATATGATTCCTGCCCATGCTTGCTGGACCTCGTGTCAGCAGTAATGTGGACTTTGGGGCTGACTGCCTTGCCCAACGATGCCACAACATTGCCTTTCATGTGATGGTAGAGAGATGGAATGGCTTTACATGAAAATAAATAGCAATTGGGAACCTGCCATTGTGGTACAGCACATTCTGCAAATTCATGGAAGGTGGCAGAATCCACCAGGCAGAAAGTCAGAAATTGTACAGCCAGCAGCTTTAACAAGCTTGCATTTAGACGCTGGGCATGTGGGTGGCAGGGAGTTTATTTTTTTTCCGCTGCAGCAGATGGTGCAGAGAAATTTGCTGGCTGTAGTCTACACCTGGTGGTGTGCTGCTGTCAGATGTGCTGCAAAGACCTGGGACACCCTGTGCTATACCATCATCCCTGTCAGTGGAGACTGAAAAGAGGTCATGAGGTATAGAAGGGACAGACTGAGATGAGTAAGAAGGATGGACAGATTTCTGCCCCTTTTGTGTGGCTTTTAGGTGCTCTTGCCAACGGGCCAAGTGGTGGGAGGTTAAATGCCTTGTCAAGCATGTGGTACCCAAATGGTTGGTGTTTTTGCCATGCTTGATGCGCTTGAGACAAAGTTTGCAAATAGCAACAGTGCGATCGGCTGCACATGTACTAAAAAAGGCCCAGACAGCTGAGCTGCGGGTGGTGGGCCGAGAGATAACAGCTCCACAATGTAATGAAATAGGGTGGCTGCTCTCAACTCTTCCATGATGGCTGCCTTGTTGGGGTTGTGCCTCACCCTCACTTTCCTCCTCTGCTCTATCCGGCACCCAAGTCGAGTCAGTGACCTCATCATCATCACCATCATCTCCTCCATCCTCATTACCACTGGAGACAACTTGGCAATACGCTGCGGCTGGGGGAACATGACTGCCAATTTGTGTACCAGTGTTCTCCCCTCTCTGTAGGCTCATGTTCCTCCCTTCCTCAACCTCAGAGTCAGAACCAACATCTGAATCGAGTAATGGCTGTGCATCGTCAAGGAGCAAGTGGCTGACGCTGTGTTCAAATAACTCAGCTGACTCCTCCATGCCTGATGCTGGGGCTATGGAAGGAATAGCTGTGGACAAGGAGGCAGGTTTTGCCACTCTGGCAGTTGCAGGGGACTGAGCACTAGTCTCTGTTTGGGTGACGGAGGATGAAAATGGTTTAGTAAGCCAATCCACCACCTCCTCTGCATGCTGTGGCTGGATAGCAAACAGGAAATGATGCCCTGCCTGAGGACTGACCACGTCCACCTTTGCCTATGGACACATACGCTGCTGGCCCCCTTACAGTGCCATGGGAACATCCGCCTCTCCTTGCTGTCCTCCCAGACATGATGGGGGGAGTGGGGGTGCTCATTAACAAAATGTAATAAAGATGTGTAAATATGTACGTGGATGCACTTTAATCAATGGAAAGTGGTATTTGGTGCACTTTATTTTGAGTATTCACTACACAGACACACTCCACGGATACACTATAATATACTGCAATATACTGCGTCAAGCATGCAGTAATGCACAGAACTATATGGTGTTAAACTTGCAGTAATGCAAAGAAAAATACAGCGTTAAACTTATGCCGTGTACACACGAGCGGAATTTCTGACAGAAAGAGTCCGATGGGAGCTTTTCATCGTATATTCCGACCGTGTGTATGCCCCATCAGACGTTTTCTGTCGAAAATTCAGACGGACTTAGATAGAGAACATGTTCTATATTTTTCCGACGGAACAAATTACTATTGGAAAAACCGCTCGTCTGTATGCTGTTCCGACGCACCAAAACGATGCATGCTCTGAAGCAAGTAGGAGACAGACGCTATTGGCTACTGGCTATTGAACTTCTGTTTTCTAGTTTCGTCTTAAGGGTTGTATGTCACCGCGTTCTGGACGGTCGGAATTTGGGGTGACCGTGTGTATGCAAGACAGCTTGAGCGGAATTCTGTCATAAAAACCTTCCGAGTTTATTCCAACGGCAAAACTGGTCGTGTGTACAGGGCATTACAGTAACGCACTGTCAGAGAGGTTACCTGGTTGGGCGCCGGGGCGCGCCGGGGCGTGTTGGCGCTCGCGTTCCTGTCCGTGCTGGGGCGCGTGTCCCTGTGGGCGCCGGTGTGTCTGGGCTGGCCGACCGTGGCGTGCGGGGCGGCGTCCGGGCGTTCGTGCGTACGCGCGTTCACGCTAGCGCGCGTTCGCGTTAGCGCGCGTCCGCCTGTGGGCGCTGCTTGTGACGCGACCCGGTTCGGTGGGCGTGCACGCCGGTGTCGGGGGCGCGCTCGGGCGCGTGCGGGGGCGCGGCGCTTTGGCGAATCGGCGCGCGCACGTGCGCGGCGTTTTGGCGCCAATCGGCCTATTTAAGGCTTGCCTCTATGCTGACCCAGTGCTGCCTGATCAAACAGCTCTGTACCTTGTCCGTGATCATCCTGAGTTCCTGTTTCCCTGTTGTGCTTACCCGTTGTGACCCGGCTACCCCTTGGACTATCCTTGATTGCTGCCTGAACCCGACCCCGGCTTGTCTGACCTTGTTTTTGCCTCACCCTCTTGTACCGCTGCTGCCAGCCCGTTGCCGACCTCTGCCTGTGTGTGACCAGCCTGATCAGTTCCTGCCAGCATCTGCTCTACCCAGTCTGAAGAACTACCGGTTGCTTGCCAGACCATTGTGCTCCAGGATCCTACTACAGGCCCTCATACCACTCCGCATTCGTGGCCTCCTGTCTACTCTATCAGGGGCCCCGAATCGGATACGTAAGGGAGCCTACCCTCTGCCCAAGCGGACTCACCTGTCTGGTAAGTGTGGGACCTGATAGTATCAGGCAGCCATGACTGAGTCCGGGCAGGGGGCCTCCCCCATGGATGAACTGTGCAGGCACCTAGCGGGCCTCACTCAAGCCGTTAAAAGTCTGCAAGAAGGCTACACTAGATTGGAAGGGCAGGTCCAGGCCCTCTCAGCCTCTCCTTCAGGAGCAGCGTCCAATTCGGCTTCGGCACCCTCTGTAGTGATGCTTCCACCAGAGCCCAGAGTACCTCCACCCGAGAAGTTTTCAGGAGATCGCAGTAAGTTCCAAGCGTTCCGCAACGCTTGCGAACTGTATTTTGCCCTGCAACCCCGTACATTCTCCCTGGAAGTTACTAAAGTGGGGTTCATCATATCCTTGCTGACTGGTGAACCTCAAACCTGGGCCCACAATCTACTGAAACAAAAGGCTCAATCCCTTGATTCCGTGAGTGACTTCTTCCTAGCCATGTCCCAACTGTACGAGGACCCTCAGCTAACGGCAACGGCTGAAGCCACTTTGCACTCCCTCCAACAAGGTCGCAGAGCGGCTGAAGATTACGCCGTGGAGTTTAGGCGTTGGAGTGCCGACACGGAGTGGAATGACGCTGCCTTGCGTCACCAATATCGGCTGGGATTATCTGACCCTCTAAAGGACGAGCTGGCACGAGTGGGGGTTCCCCAGACACTAGAGGAACTCATCAATTTATCTATCCAAATTGACCGTCGCCTCAGGGAAAGACGCTCTGAAAGATCAGTTGGTCATCCACGTCTTACCTGGATGTTGCCCAGGGCCCCTAGTGCCCCGCACCAAGCTCCATTGGTCTCATCCGCTTCCGCCCAGGAAGGCTCGGAGCCTATGCAGTTGGGACTGCTCCGTCCCTCTCTGACCCCAGAAGAGAAGACCCGAAGACGCACACTCAACCTGTGCTTGTACTGTGGAGAGCCCGGTCATTTTGCAAGAGCATGCCCCAATAAGAGGCGTAAGTGTCTACCGTCTTCCTCATTGTGTGCACCTGTCCTACCTAGTACCGGTAGCCATTTAACTCTCTCCATTGTCTTGCAGTTACCTGGAAGGAGCATCCCAGTACCGGTCATCGTTGATTCTGGAGCATGCAGTGGATTCATTGACCGGACCTTTGTTGAAACTCACCATATCCCCACTCAAACTAAAGCCCAAGGACTGGCAGTCTTTCTAGCAGACGGTTCCACCCTCCGTTCCGGACCCGTCACCCAAGAAACGGTTCCTCTTTTGGCCACCATTGGCCCGGAACATCAGGAACTATTACGCCTAGATGTCATCTCCTCTCCTCTCTTTCCAATTATCCTAGGGATACCTTGGCTACAGGCCCACAATCCTAGCATCAACTGGGCTACGGGCAAGGTTCAGTTTTCCTCCGAATATTGTAGACAAAACTGCTTACGGGGAACCCCACCAACCTCTTCCCAATGTCTGTGCATGGACTCTGAAACTAAACTCTACCAAGATCTTCCTGAACCCTACCGGGATTTCCTAGACGTGTTCAGTAAGAAGGGGGCAGAAACCCTTCCGGCACATAGACCCTATGACTGCCCAATAGAACTTCTACCGGGTACCGAAGTCCCCTTTGGTAGGATCTTCCCCTTAACTGAGCAGGAGCTGGGCACCTTGAAGACTTACATTGACGAAAACCTGAAGAAAGGGTTCATTCGTCCTTCTACGTCTCCAGCTGGGGCAGGCATCTTCTTCGTAGAAAAAAAAGATCATTCCCTACGTCCCTGCATTGACTACCGGGAGCTTAACAAAATTACCATAAAAAACAGATACCCGCTACCTTTGGTTCCTGAGCTGTTTCAGAGGTTAGGATCTGCTACCGTGTTTACTAAACTCGACCTCCGTGGAGCCTATAACCTGATCCGTATAAGAGAAGGAGACGAGTGGAAGACAGCTTTTCGTACCCGATTTGGTCATTATGAGTACCTTGTCATGCCTTTTGGTCTGTGCAACGCACCGGCAACATTTCAGCACTTTGTTAATGATGTCTTTCATGATTTACTGGATTTATACGTCATCGTTTATCTAGATGATATCCTGGTCTTCTCCGCCTCTCTGATGGAGCACCGCAGACATGTACGAACTGTACTCTCCCGGCTAAGACAGCATGGGCTCTACGCCAAACTTGAGAAGTGCGAATTTGAGCTCCAATCCATCCAATTCTTGGGTTTAATCATCTCTCCTGATGGCATTAAAATGGATCCTCAGAAAGTATCCGCCATTCTGGAGTGGCCTGCACCGACTGACAAGAAAGGGGTACAACGTTTTATTGGCTTCGCCAATTTCTACAGAAAGTTCATCAGGGGATTTTCTTCAATCATAGCTCCCATTACGGAACTTATTAAACAAGGGTGCCGGTTCCACTGGACCCCTAAAGCACAAGAGGCCTTTGGAAAACTCAAAGCGTTGTTTACCTCAGCCACTATTCTTAAACATCCCAATCCTGCCTTGCCTTTCGTCCTGGAGGTGGATGCCTCCGAAGTTGCAGTCGGAGCTGTACTGTCTCAGAGACAGGGTGCCAAAGCACTCCTGTATCCAGTGGGATTCTTCTCACGTAAGCTCTCTCCGTCCGAGAAGAACTATGATGTGGGTGATCGGGAACTTCTGGCCATTAAAGCAGCTCTGGAAGAATGGCGTTATCTCCTGGAAGGTGCAGCACATCCCATCTTGGTCTACACAGACCATAAGAACTTAGAGTACCTAAGAACGGCCAAGAGATTAAAACCCCGGCAGGCCAGATGGGCACTTTTTTTTTCGCGATTTATTTTCCACATCACGTACAGACCTGGATCCAAGAATGTCAAATCCGACGCCCTTTCCCGGATGTTCCTTGACTCTGAAAGAACCCTGTCCCCAGACACCATTCTTCCTTCTGGAAATTTTCTCGTTCTACAGGAAGACATAATTTCTCAAATCAGGCGAGCTTCCTCGAGAATGCCCCCACTTGCTGAAGCCTGTGCCAAGGATGGTCTGCTCTGGTTCAAGAATAGGATTGTGGTTCCTGAGGAGCTGAAAGCACGGGTACTAAGCTTGTGCCATGACCACAAACTTGCGGGTCACTTCGGCACACGGAAAACAATTGACCTTGTCCAACGCTCCTTCTGGTGGCCTCATCTTACCAGGGATTGTAAGGCATATGTGGAGTCCTGTGATACGTGTGCCAGAAATAAGACTAGCCGGTCAAGAGCATGGGGCCTACTGAAGCCATTACCAGTTCCAGAGAGACCTTGGGCCATGATCTCTATGGATTTTATCGTGGAGCTTCCACCATCAGAGGGTTTTTCATCCATTTTTGTTGTAGTGGACAGGTTGTCTAAAATGGCCCATTTCCTCCCCATGAAGGGCACCCCCTCAGCCATGGAGAACGCCGCTATCTTCATCAAAGAGATCGTCAGACTACATGGAGTCCCGACCAATATAGTCTCGGACAGAGGCGTCCAGTTCACCTCCAGATTCTGGAGATCCCTTTGTGGTGCCCTTGAGATCGAGTTGTCCTTTTCATCGGCCTACCACCCTCAGTCCAATGGACAAACTGAGAGGACGAACCAAACCTTGGAGCAATACATCCGCTGTTTTTCAGCTTTTTCTCAAGATGACTGGGCCTCCCTGCTTCCCATCGCAGAATTTTCTTATAATAACTCTTTACATTCAGCGACTAATCAGTCTCCGTTCTATGCCAACTACGGTTTCCACCCATCCTTCTTACCTGGAGCATTTTCTGAATGCCCTGTTCCTGCAGTTTCCGAGACCTTGAATTTTTTCGCCAATAACAATAAATTGCTACAGGAAACCATGACCAAGGCTCAGGAAGACTATAAGAGGATCTTCGACAGAAAGAGGCGAGGAGAACTTATGCTAGAACCTGGCAATTCTGTCTGGCTGTCCACCGCAAACCTCAAGCTAGCTTGTCCATCCAGGAAACTGGGTCCCAAATACCTGGGTCCTTTCTTGATCAAAAGGAAGATCAACAATGTGGCATTTGAATTGGACCTCCCCAACTCCCTGAAAATTCATCCAGTATTCCACGTTTCTCTCCTAAAACCGGTCACGCCTAATTTCTTTCCTGGTCGTTGCATTGGTCCACCCAAACCGATCAAGGTTGATGGCGAAGAGGAGTTTGAAGTGGAAGCAATTCTTGATTGCAGAAGAAGGCGCAATCAGGTACAATATCTGGTGAAGTGGAGGGGCTACGGTCCCGAAGACAATTCGTGGGAACCAGAAAACAATTTGCACGCTAACGATCTCCTTCAATCCTTCAAAACCTCTCATCCCGCAAAGATGGCCCAGCTGGGCATCCGGAGTCTGCCCTTGAGGAGGGGGCACTGTCAGAGAGGTTACCTGGTTGGGCGCCGGGGCGCGCCGGGGCGTGTTGGCGCTCGCGTTCCTGTCCGTGCTGGGGCGCGTGTCCCTGTGGGCACCGGTGTGTCTGGGCTGGCCGACCGTGGCATGCGGGGCGGCGTCCGGGCGTTCGTGCGTACGCGCGTTCGCGCTAGCGCGCGTTCGCGTTAGCGCGCGTCCGCCTGTGGGCGCTGCTTGTGACGCGACCCGGTTCGGTGGGCGTGCACGCCGGTGTCGGGGGCGCGCTCGGGCGCGTGCGGGGGCGCGGCGCGCTTTGGCGAATCGGCGCGCGCACGTGCGCGGCGTTTTGGCGCCAATCGGCCTATTTAAGGCTTGCCTCTATGCTGACCCAGTGCTGCCTGATCAAACAGCTCTGTACCTTGTCCGTGATCATCCTGAGTTCCTGTTTCCCTGTTGTGCTTACCCGTTGTGACCCGGCTACCCCTTGGACTATCCTTGATTGCTGCCTGAACCCGACCCCGGCTTGTCTGACCTTGTTTTTGCCTCACCCTCTTGTACCGCTGCTGCCAGCCCGTTGCCGACCTCTGCCTGTGTGTGACCAGCCTGATCAGTTCCTGCCAGCATCTGCTCTACCCAGTCTGAAGAACTACCGGTTGCTTGCCAGACCATTGTGCTCCAGGATCCTACTACAGGCCCTCATACCACTCCGCATTCGTGGCCTCCTGTCTACTCTATCAGGGGCCCCGAATCGGATACGTAAGGGAGCCTACCCTCTGCCCAAGCGGACTCACCTGTCTGGTAAGTGTGGGACCTGATACGCACAGAACTATAAGGCGTTAAAATTGCAGTAACGCAGTGAAATATACAGCTTTAAACTTGCAGTAATGCACAGAACTACATGAGGTTAAACTTGCAGTAACGCACAGAACTATGCAGCGTTAAACTTGCAGTAACGCACAGAACTATATGGCATTAAACTTGCAGTAATGCACAGAACTATATGGCATTAAACTTGCAGTAGCGCACAGAACTATATGGCATTAAACTTGCAGTAATGCACAGAACTATATGGCGTTAAACTTGCAGTAAAGCAATTAAATATACAGCATCAAACTTGCAGTAACGCAATGAAATATACTGCGCTAAACTTGCAGTAAGGCACAGAATTATATGGCGTTAAACTTCCGAGTAATGCAATAAAACGGTCACTACACTCACACTGACTGAAGTATCCCTACATTCACACTAATGTAAAGATGAATGGTGGTCACTACACTCACAATGACTGAACTATCCCTACATTCACACTAATGTAAAGATAAATGATCGCACTACACTCACACTGACTGAACTATTCCTACATTCACACTAATGTAAAGATGAATGGTCACAGTACGCTCGCACTGAACTATCCCTAGATTCACACTAAACTGATATTCTACACTGACAATAGAAACAGAATAGAACACTATAGCACACTAACTGTCTAATAGCACTGAACAGAGCCTTGTTCTAGCTCTCTCCACGCTACATATGGCTGCTATAGAAAGAATATTTTTATAGTGTGGGGTTGGGTTAAGAGCAATGAGCCATGATTGGATACAGTCATCATGACAGTGTCCCATCATGACTCTGACAGTGCTCTGTGCCCTGATTAGGAGAAGCTTTCATTGCTTCGGCCAATCATGGCTTTCAATGCACTGTGTGGCGGCCCAGTGAGTTGTAGTCGTTCGGCCTACATACCCTATAATTCCACCCTCTGAAATCAAAAGTGCAGTACAGTACTCGTACACATGATGAGAATATCGGACAAAAAAAAGTGCATTTGGAGTGATCATCTGATAATCTGATCACTAGTACACAGTTTTTGAGAGCCGATCACATCAGTTCATGCGAAAATATCTGAATGGGCAAGCACAAAAATTATTCTTGTAAGACAAAACGAATGATTGCTGTGTAATTAGTATAGAATTTGTATGAAAAAAATTGTGTGACCAAGACCATGCATGCTTGGAAAACGAAAGAATACATTATAATACATTACATCACTTCTGAAGTTGTATTGTGTCTTACAAGAATTTTGTAACTTTAGTAACCTGTTTGTTTTCGATGAGACTAGCATGCAAAATAAAACAGACGATCATTTGTCCGATATTAACATAGTGTGTGCTAAGCTTAAAGCCTGGTATACACTATCAGTTTTTTTTTGTTTAAACCAGCGGGCTGAACAAAAAAAATAGGATTTTTATAACAGCTTACCTGTAAAATCCTTTTCTTTGAAGTACATCACGGGACACACAGCCATAGTAATTACTTTGTGGGTTATAGGCCACCTTCAGGTGATTGAAACTGGCACACCCTAAGACAGGAAGTCCACTCCCTATATAACCCTTCCCACTACTGGGAGTACCTCAGTTTTGTTGCAAAATAATACACGTGCATACCAGAAAGAGGAGAGGGACCTCTGTGTCCCGTGATGTACTTCAAAGAAAAGGATTTTACAGGTAAGCTGTTATAAAAAATCCTATTTTCTTAATCGTACATCACTGGACACAGAGCCATAGTAATTACTATGTGGGATATCCCAGAGCAATGCCAACTGAGGGGAGGGAGACACAACAGAATTAGGGCAACATGAGACTTGAGGAGTTATACTGCTGCCTGCAGCACACTACGCCCAAAGGCGATATCCTCATGCCTTTTTACATTCACCTGATAAAATCTGGTAAATGTATGGACTGAAGACCAAGTTGAGGCTTTGCAGATTTGAACCATGGACGCTAACAGTCCTAGTGAAGTGCACTTTTGATTTGAGAGGGTGGAATCCTCCTCATTAAATCATAATCCTGAACAGTTACTTGCTAAATCCACTTAGAAATAGTAGATTTCGATGCTGCCTGTCCTTTTTCTAGGACCTTCAGGCAACACAACAAAACATCCGTTTTTCGAATCTGAGCAGTCGCCTTCAAGTAGACCTTGAGTGCTCTCACCGCATCAAGAGAATGTAGTAATTTTCCTTCTGTAGAAGGAAAAAATGAAGGTAGAACAATATCCTAGTTCGAGTGGAACTAGACACTACCTTCGGTAGAAATTTAGGATGGGGGCGCAATACTACCTTATCCTTGTGAATAATCAAATATAGCTCTTACAAGAAAGAGCATCCAACTCTGATACCCTTCTTGCAGAAGATATGGTTACCAGAAAATTATATTCCTTGTCAAAAGGACCGAGGGAATATGCTGTATCGGCTCAAAAAGGCTGTTTCAGCAATGCCAACAGAACTAAATCCAAGTCCCAAGGTTTCAGGGGTGACTTAACCGGAGGATTAAGCCGTGTTACCCCCTGAATAAGCTACGAACCAAAGAATGCGAAGCAGGTGGTTGTTGAAATAATACCGACAAGGCTGAAACCTGGCTTTTGATAGTACCCAAGGCCAGCTTTATTTCTAAACCCATATACAGAAAATCAAGGATTCTACCTATGACATACTTCCTGGGGTGCCAACTCCTGGATTCACACCAGGAGACATATGCTTTCTAGACTCTAATCTATGATTCTGGAAGCCAGCTTCCCTGCATTAATCAAGGTAAATATCACTGGACCTGACAGCTCCTACTTCTTCAGAATGTGGGATTTAACAGCCAAACCGTTAAATTTAGCATTTGTAAGGTAGGATGGAATACCGGCCCTTGCGAGAGAAGGTCTGGACGTGGTAGTAGGGTCCAAAGTTCCCTACCGCCATCCTTATGATCTCTGCATAACAAGATCTTCTGGGCCACAAGAATCACTGATCTCCCTTCTTGCTTGATCCTGCGAAGCAGTCATGGATAAAGCAGAATAGGAGGAAATGCATACATCAGTGAGAACTGATTCCACGGGAACACCAAGGCATCTGTTCCACATGCTAGCGGATCCCTTGTTCTTGACACAAAGTTGTCGATTTTCTTGTTGAACCTGGACGCAAACAGATCTACATCTGGGATCCCCCATCTTCGGCATATTGCCAGGAAGATATCGGGGTGAAGGGAACATTTTCCCGGGAACATCTGCTGGCGACTCAAGTGTCCGCCTGTCAATCTTCTATTCCCAGAATGAAGGTATATTGTTTTCTGCCCAAGTTAAGATATAATTCACCATTCTCTGGGCTGCGTGACTTGACATGCCCGCTTGGTAATTGATATAGGCCACTGCTGTGGTACTGTCAGATTGGATTCTGACAGGATAATTCCTTAACCTTAACATCCAGGCCCTCAGGGCCAATTGCTCTGCCCGGATCTCTAGAATGTTGATGGGCATTTTTGATCTGGACTATTTCCCTTGGACGGTCGCTTCTTCCCAGACTGCTCCCCAACTCAAAAAGGCTAGCATCTGCTGTTACCATCTTCTAGGTAGGTGGTAGGAAAGATTGTCCCTTCTGCAGATTCTTGGTTATCAACCACCAACTGAGGCTCCGGTGCACCCTGGAGATAGACACATTGGGAAATCTAGAGCTTGGACCTACTTTTTCCAAGCCGACAAAATTCTGTTTTGCAGCAGCCTCAATGAAACTGAGCATAAGTAACGGCCTTGAATGAAGCCACCGTCTTTCCCAACAACCTCATGCAAAGTCGAATAGAAGGATTCTTCTTTGATATGACCATCTGAATCAGTTCCTCTATGGCACTGATCTACGCCTGGAGCAAGAATACATTTTCCTGGGCTGTATCAATAATCAGACCCAAGTATTGCAATCTCCTTGATAGTTTTTTTTCTGGTACAATATTTTTATTGAAATATGAAAAAGGGAAAACCAGATAACAAATTCCCATGCAGGGGAAATGGACATAAAACATAAGAAAAAGGTTCATATAAATGTACATAATAAAACATATATTACGAGGGTGTTGATTATCAACTGACATCGACCTGCCAGCCAGGGCCGGGGGTCAGTGCGCTATGCCCAAGCCTTGAGACCCAGGGGCTAAGGCAGACAAGGGAGAGTGGAATGGGGAAGAGGAAGACAGAACAAACAGAGAAAAAAAAACAAAAAAATACACAACAGGAGGGGGGGAGAAGGATGGTAAATGTAGAACAGAACGGCCGGCGAAGGGCCCAGAGACAGAGAGGAAGTGGGAGGGAGAAAAGGGGGTCCCCCAGGCTGGAGATGAGATAAAATTGAATCTACAGTCCTAGACTAGTCGGATTTAGATTAGGAAGTGCGTAGGACCACCACGGGGCCCACACCTTAAGAAATTTTGCATGGGAGTCATGAAGGACGCTGGACATTTTTTTATGGATCATAACGGTCATCAAGGTATTCTTTACCTCTGCGAATGAGAAGGTTTTTTCCAAGGCCTCGCTATTGTTCGCTTGGCAGCGATGAATAAGTATGTAGCTAGTTTCTGCTGGTGAGAGAAGAGGCCCAGAAGCGGGCAATGGAGTAATGCAAATTTGGGGTCTTTGTGGAAGGGGACATGAAATAGGGAGGAAAGTAGGCCAAAGACCCTTGACCAGAATCCTACAAGACCACCATTTGCACAATTCATCTCCTCGTTGACCACAACCTCGGAAGCATCTGTCATTGCATGATGGGTTTGACTTGGCGATACGGGCTGGGACCCAGTACCAGCGCAGGAGGACCTTATAGGCCGCCTCCAACGTGGCAGTGTTAAAGGAGCATTTTGCTATGCTGGACCAGGCTTTACTCCAGTCTGCTAGATCTATGGGGGACAGGTCCCTTTCCCATTTGAGCACATAGGAAAGGGTAGTGGAAGTGCTGCTGGCAGTTAGTAAGGAGTAGATCATAGAAATGGTGCCGCGAGGACCTGGACAATGCTGGCAGGAGTGCTCAAAGGCGGTCATTTGATATGGAAAGGAGCCAAGACACCGGAGGGAAGTTATCCAGTGTTGCAGCTGGATGTAACAGAAGAGTTCGGCAGGCCGAGCTTCATGGGTCTCTTGAAACGAGGACCATGTGGGGAAGGCGTGGGTATGAAGAAAGTGACGGACCAGGGAGAACCCATGGGCAGGCCACCATAAAAAAATGTGGGGTTGTTCCAGGCCAGGTGGGAACATAGGGTTATTCAAGAGGGGAAGCAGTGGCAGGAATGGGGACATAAGCTTGCCTGAGTATCGTATCGAGTCCCATAATTTCAGACTGTGTGTCATGAGGGGGCTGGCAGAAGGTGGTCACATTTTAGGGGGTAGCCACAATAAGGCCGAGATAGGGACCGGCGCGCAATTAGGTACCTCCAGAAGGACCCATAGGGGGATATCAGAAGTTGCATGGAGCATGGAGAGTTGGGAAATATGGGCTGCCTGGTAATACTTTGCAACGTCGGGAACACCCAGCCCGCCCTATAACCTATGACCATAGAGAGTAGAGCGGGAAACCCTGGGGCGTTTATGTGCCCAGATAAAGGCGAGAAGTCTGTTTTGAAGTAGCCACAGATAGAAGGCAGGGACCCTGACAGGAAGAGTTCGAAAAAAGTAAAGAATCTTTGGGAGAATGGTCATCTTGACCGCATGGATACGATCCAGGATAAAGTGGGGAATCGCCAAGACGCCATGAGAGCCGTGATTGTGCGCAAGAGTGGGTAGCAGTTGGCGGAGAAAAGGGAAGCGTAACAGGGGGTCAACTTGACGCCCAAGTAGTCCAGTGAGGAGCTTGCCCAATGGTAGGGGAAGGAAGATTGGAGATGTAAGGCTAGGGGACCTGGGAGAGTAACGTTCAGGGCAGTAGTTTTGTGTGGGTTGATGTGGAGGCCTGAGATAGTTGAAAAGTGGGTTAGAAGGGCCTGAAGATTTGGTAGGGTGACGATAGGGTTGGTGAGGGTCAGGAGGGCATCGTCAGCGAACATGTTCATTTTATAGCTGTCACCTGCGTAAGGGATGTCCGTGATGTTAGGGTCTGCCCTAAGGGCAATAGCTAGCGGTTCGGGGGCAATAACAAAAAGGACCGGGGATAGAGGGCATCCTTGCCTCGTTCCCCTAGAGATAGGAAAGGAGGGAGAGAGTCAACCAGAATAACGGACTGAGGCAGAGGGGGTTGAGTAAAGGGCTGTCAACCACGTCAGAATCGAGTCTCCAAAACCCCAGCATTGTAGCACGCAACGTAGATAGTCCCACGAGAGGGTATCGAAGGCTTTATATATATCAAGCGAAAGGAGAAAGACGGGGATTTTGCGTTGCTGCAGTAAGGTGATCAAGTGGACAACTTTCCGGACATTGTCCCCCGCATGACGACCAGGCACACAGCTAACCTGGTCTCTATGAACCAAGGAACGCAGGTATTTGTTAATGCGAAAGCACAGGATTTTCCCTAAAAGTTTCACATCTTCATTTAATAGGGAAATTGGGTGAAACACCTGGGGTTCATAAGCCTCCTCGGTGGTCTTAGGAATCATGGAGATGTGAGCTCGTAATGAGTCTGGAGAGGGCAGCGCACCTTGTTTCATGCAATTAAAGTAGGCTGTCAGATGGGGGAGCAAGAGGGGAGAAAACTTGCGGTAGTATAGTCCGGTGAAGCCATCTGGGCCCGGAGCCTTCGAAACACGAATGCCCTTGATGGCCTGAGCCACCTCCAATTCAGTAATGTCAGCATTAAGAGTCGCACAGGCTGCTGAGGAGAGAGGTGGAAGATGAAGATTGCGGAAGAAGTCGTCCGCGAGATTAAGAGGGAAGGTTTGCTATAAAGCGAGGCTAGGAAGTCTGCCAGGGCCGCAGTGACTTTGTTTGGATCCGAGGTGAGGTCTCCGTTGGCAGAGCGAAGGCGGATAGGTTTATGGCTACGAGATGTGGCATTGAGTTTCTTAGCCAGCATTGCGCCTGGTTTATTTGTGCAGGAATAAAATGTATGCTTTGTCCACCGTAGGGCCCTCTCGGCTCAGTCGGAGGCCAACAAGTCTAATTTAGCTGCAAAAGTGTCCTGGGCTTTCTTGTTCGCTAGCGAGGGGTGTTATTTCCACTCAGCATCAGCGGAGGCCAGAAGATCTGCAAGTTCCTGGGTCCGCTTTTCCCTATGACGTTTTCGGGAGGATGCTAATTGTATACAGTGGCCTCTCATGGTAGCCTTATGGGCCTCCCAGAGAGAGATGGGTGAAGACACCGAAGACACGGAGCCTACATTTTCCTTAAAGAAAGTTTGAAGTCGGGTATGGATCTCAAGGAGGGCGTCTTGTGATGTAAGGAGTGAGTCATTTAATCACCACTGAAAGGTAGGGCGCGTCAGACCTGAGAGGGTGAGCAGAAAAACGATAGGGTCGTGATCCGACCACGCGGAAGGGGGGATCGCAATCTTATGGATATTGGAAATAAAGCGTAAAGGAATGAAGACGTAGTCGATCCTACAAAAGCTATCCTGTGGGCTGGAGTAGTAGGTGAAGTTGCGATTGCAGGGTTGGAGCTCCCGCCAGGCATCTACCAAGCCGTGGGATTGCACAAGGGATCTCATCTGTTCCTCCACAACCGGGTCATGGGAGGGGGGATCCAGATGAGTATTTCCTGTCCACCGAGGAGTCCAGAGCTACGTTTGTGTCACCCATCAGGATAAGGGTCCCAGAGCTATGTTGGGTCACGACTCTGAGAAGGTGGGAGAAGAACTTATGTTGGAAGCGGTTGGGGGCATAGTACCCAACCAGGGTTACATTCTGGTCATTTATTGTGCCCTGGAGTAGTAGGTATCTACCGGTTGGGTCTGCTATTTCTTTGGAGCATGAGAATAGGAGATTGCGTCTAAAGGCAATTAGAACCCCCCTCTGCTTCTCGGGGGCAGAAGCCAGATAAAAGGTAGGGAAGTGAGAGGAAACAAATTTCGGGGCAGAAGAGGAGGAAAACCTGGTCTCTTGCAAGCATACTATGTCAACGCAGCTAGATTTTAGGTGATGAAACACCTTGGACCGTTTTACTGGTGAATTAAAACCATGGATATTATGGGAATAAAACTTCAACGGAGATTGGGTCATAGCGAGGAGATGATGGTTAGCTTGCGTGATGGTGTGCAGCAGCTGAAGCTAAGTGCAGTAGGGGTCCCGGTCAACAACTTTTGTGGATTTCCAGCCTGAGGGAAGAGGAAAAGAGAAAGACAGAGAAGGGTGCAAGACAAGAGGCAGGATGGGGGAAGGACAAAAAAAACACAAAAACAAAAATACAAAAACAGTGCAAACGTACATCTTCGGGAAGATGTGTAAGGCGGGGGGCTCGACCGCCGGACACATGGCCATTCTAGGTCTTGATAGCTCAAACTTCAGCAAGAAGAGGGGGGTTCCGGGAGGAGGGGGGGGGAATCACTGGCTGGGTCAACCGAGTGAAAGGGAGAGGGGAAAAAAAAAAATTTAAAGAAGGGGGGGCCCAAATTAAAGGGGTAAGGCAAGTTTACGGGTGCTAATAGCCAACCTGAGGATGAATTACAGCGAGAGATTGCCATTTGAACTTTAAACACAGAATTGTTTTATAAAAATAAGAATAAGAAACCCCTGAGGTTCAGATCATACGGTTTAGAGAAAGGTTCCCGCAAGGTGGGGTTTTTAGGCAGCAATAATAGAATCAATAGTGTATGAAAAAATAACCATATTTATTTACGAAAAAGTAGTATCATATAAATGTAAAAGAGAAATGAGCTCCAGCAGGAAGTACTTTCAAAATGTTAGATTAAACATACATTTGTAGACATAATTCCATAACAACATTTAACCAACAAATGTCGAACGTAAGAATGTGAGTCTGACGCGTTTCAACCCTTACATCAAGGGTCTTCTTCAGAGGGTCAGTCTGCCGAGAAATACATAATGTAGGTACACGTAACAATCTATATACAGTAACATTGATAAATGGTTCACATATTAGATATAGTTACCCAGCAATGTATGTCCAGCAAGGAAAAAAGACCTTCTACGTGGAGATCTGTTTAAAAACTGCTTTCTCTCTTCCCCCAAGGGGTCCTGAAACACCTCCACCACTGCAGCAGCCAGGCACGGGGCAGTATCCCAAAAATGCGACTTACGAGAAGTCACACTAATAAGTCACCTCCCGCCAGGTCAGCCAATTGGTCGAAAACAGAGGGCCACACCTGTGGTAAGAATCCAAATAAAGAACTCAATCAGAGAACCATTATATATAAAAAAGGGGAAAACAAATTGGAATATTGTTGGTCAACCAAATGATTTGTTGGCCAGCTGGGAGGCACAAGTCTCAATGTATGCCGTAGGTGCACACGGAGGCCTCTGGATATTCCAACAGTTTATATATGAATGAAAAAATTATTTACTTAAAGTAGTTATATAAGGGATTCTAGTGGTATACAGCAACACAATTTGGACCAATGCATAGAAAGTGATAGTGAGTATAAAGTAATGGAAAGGGAAAAGGTGATGGAAAAAGAGACAAAGTGAAGAAAAAGAAAAAGAAAGAAAAAGGGGAGAGACAGGGTGAAAAAAAGTTGGTGAACATGCATGTGAGAGTGAAAGTGCAAGGAAGTGAGTATAAAGTGCATGGACCAAGTGAGGTGACAGTGGGAAGTAAGGGACACTAACATAAGTGCCCGGGATTGGCTGTGAGCTATGTCAGGCTCCGTGGATCAGTGTCCAGTAAGAGTCGACCAGTCTGAAATATATGCGTTCTTTTTCTTCACTTTGTCTCTTTTTCCATCACCTTTTCCCTTTCCATTACTTTATACTCACTATCACTTTCTACGCATTGGTCCAAATTGAGTTGCTGTATACCACTAGAATCCCTTTTATAACTACTTTAAGTAAATAATTTTTTCATTCATATATAAACTGTTGGAATATCCAGAGGCCTCCGTGTGCGCCTACGGCATACATTGAGACTTGTGCCTCCCAGCTGGCCAACGAATCATTTGGTTGACCAACAATATTCCAATTTGTTTTCCCCTTTTTTATATATAATGGTTCTCTGATTGAGTTCTTTATTTGGATTCTTACCACAGGTGGTGCCCCCCTGTTTTCGACCAATTGGCTGACCTGGCGGGAGGTGACTTATTAGTGTGACTTCTAGTAAGTCGCATTTTTGGTATACTGCCCTGTGCCTGGCTGCCGCAGTGGTGGAGGTGTTTCGGGACCCCTTGGGGGAAGAGAGAAAGCAGTTTTTAAACAGATCTCCATGTAGGAGGTCTTTTTTCCTTGCTGGACATACATTGCTGGGTAACTATATCTAATATGTGAACCATTTATCAATGTTACTGTATATAGATTGTTACATGTGTACTTACATTATGTATTTCTCGGCAGACTGACCCTCTGAAGAAGACCCTTGATGTAAGGGTTGAAACGCGTCAGTCTCACATTCCTAT
Source organism: Aquarana catesbeiana (assembly GCF_042186555.1). Taxonomy (NCBI): domain Eukaryota; kingdom Metazoa; phylum Chordata; class Amphibia; order Anura; family Ranidae; genus Aquarana; species Aquarana catesbeiana. The sequence continues at coordinate 668,768,605 of NC_133325.1, forward strand.
TTCGACATTTGTTGGTTAATGTTGTTATGGAATTATGTCTACAAATGTATGTTTAATCTAACATTTTGAAAGTACTTCCTGCTGGAGCTCATTTCTCTTTTAAATTTATATGATACTACTTTTTCGTAAATAAATATGGTTATTTTTTCATACACTATTGATTCTATTATTGCTGCCTAAAAACCCCACCTTGGGGGAACCTTTCTCTTTTCTGTTCAATCTGAGGGGTGAGCAGCATTTTTTCTCCTCTTCTGGTGTTTTCCCTTTGCGGATCATACAGTTAGACTGGTCTCCAGTCAATTAGCCGGGGGGACCAGACATAAAGTCCGCCAAGGGATCTCCGGAAGCCCGCCACCAGGCTTAAGCATCATCAGGAAGCGGGCCCCTAGAGAGCCCAAGCAGACTAGTAAAGGAGGCTGGACATTGGTTATCAACCTGGAAGTGAGTCACATCAATTAAGCACAACATAAACATATAATTCAATATTATCTGAAAACAACATTAAGCATAACTTGCAAACAACTCCGGTGATGTACATCATACAGTCAGGCTAACCCCCAGCCATCCAGCTAAAGGGGTCAATTATGGGGTCCATCTAGAAGTCTCCCGGAGTCGGCCACCAGCCGCTATCGCAAGCGAGGGGTGGGCCCCCGGAGACTCCCGATAAAATTAAGGATAAAAGCATCGCCGGTTAAGGCTCAGGCAAGAGCATACAGGAGGTAGGGGAGGGAGAGTCAGATCCAGGAAAGGCAGGGGGAGGGAAACTTCAGCAGGAAAAAGGGGGTTCCGGGGAGGAGGGGGGGGGGAATCATTGGCTGAGTCAACCAAGTGAAAGGGAGAGGGAAAAAAAAATAATTTAAAGAAGGGGGGGGCCAAATTAAAGGGGTAAGGCAAGTTTATGGGTGCTAATAGCCAACCTGAGGATGAATTACAGGGAGAGATTGCCGTTTGAACTTTAAACACAGAATTGTTTTATAACAATAAGAATAAGCAACCCCTGAGGTTCGGATCATACAGTTAGACTGGTCTCCAGCCAATTAGCCGGGGGGACCAGACATAAAGTCCGCCAAGGGATCTCCGGAAGCCCGCCACCAGGCTCAAGCACCATCAGGAAGCGGGCCCCCAGAGAGCCCAAGCAGACTAGTAAAAGAGGCTGGACATTGGTTATCAACCTGGAAGTGAGTCACATCAATTAAGCACAACATAAACATATAATTCAATGTTATCTGAAAACAACGTTAAGCATAACTTGCCAACAACTGCGGTGATGTACAGTCAGGCTAAACCCCAGCCATCCGGCTAAGGGGGTCAATTATGGGGTCCATCTAGAAGTCTCCTGGAGTTGGCCACCGGCCGCTATCGCAAGCGAGGGGCGAGTTTCCCAATAAAATAAAGGACAAAAGCATCGTCGGTTAAGGCTCAGGCAAGAGCATACAGGAGGTAGGGGAGGGAGAGTCAGATCTGGACAGGCAGGGGGAGGGAAAGGGAGGGGGAGAGGGAGGGAAGGGATGGGAGAGGGAGGAAGGGGAGAGGGAAGAAGGAGGGGGGAGGAAGGGAAGAGGGTGAGGGAAGGGGGAAAGGGAAAAGGGGGAAAGGAAAAAAAAAGGGAGAAGAAAAAAAAAAAAGGGGGGGTGGTTGAAGGGAAAGAGGGGGGGGAGGGAGCATGGCAGGCTCCCATGTACCGGGCATCCTCAGGACCATATGTTTAAGGAGACGGGGAGGAACCCCATAATTTAAGTAAAACAGTGGGGTTCTGGATGCAATGTCACAGCTTAAGGAGTCTGTGGTGTAAACACGACATGGAAGTCCGGAGTGGAGATCCTGAGGGGGTAAAATGAAACTAAAAAGATAGGGAGTGGCGCTGTACTATAAAGAAGGAGTATCGGTATATATCGGTATATAGTTATTCTCCTTTATAAAGTGGCAGGTGCATAAATGCAATGATTAATCCACTAAAAAGTATAAGTTAACAGGTGTTATAATAGAAAATATATTGAAGGTATATCAATGCAATAGTATTTATTTTTAAATATAAAGTGATAAGTTCTAATTGGTGCAAAAGAGAATTGTAATCTGTATGCAGATATATGGGAAATATATTGAAAATATATCAATGCAATAATATTTATTTATAAATATAAAGTGGTTAGTGCTAATTAGTGCAGAAGGGAATTCTAAACTATATGCAAATATGTTGGCACAATCACTATACTATATAAGTGAGAAAACAAAACATAAAAAACTGAGTGACGTGCTTATAAATCTTCTATAAATTAGTACTTTAGTTTGGAGATCAAAGTGACAAGTGCATAATTATGCTAAATAAATATCTTGGTATTTGAACCACTGTGCAATAAGATCAATGTGCAAAAAATCAGAAAAAGAAAAAATATACATATGTAATAAAATACAATTCAACAGCTAACTGTGTATCAGATCAAAACGCATATATTGTGCAAAAACAAAAAGTTCATAGAAGTGACGTGGCGTTTCTTCCAATATATTAAATATGTCTCCTTTAAAGTAGAATATGTATAGAGATGTACAGCAATTAGTGACAATATCCCCCTAGTGTGATTGCACTCACCGGAGCGCTCTCCCCCTGCAGGGGTACGAGCGTAAGTTGTTATTCCCCAGGTGCCGATATCCTTCCAGTTCCCAGTAGCCTGATCTAGGGTCATCCACCCGCAGAGAGGGAGGGAGGGAGGAAAAGGGCTTCACTGCCTCCTATCTCAATGGAGACCCCGTCCAGGCATCCACAATAGTATATTTCATGAAAAAATAGTCCACATAGCGTGACTCCATTTGATTTGTTTATTGTAAACAATAGTAATGTATCCAAGGAATAGGACTTGATAAAAATAGGAATAAAAAATAAATGAATTAAAAAAATTATTTAAAAAAGGGAGAGGGAGCTTGCAGGCTCTCTATCTCTCCAAGCGACACGGGGAAGCAATGCTGCCTAGGATCGCCGCTTGCGTTCGAATATCCGGAACCACGATACCCGGATGTGACGTTGTGCGTGTCAAGCGGCAATCTTGGGCAGCTTTAACTGGTGAAAAGTTTATGCTGACTGCTGAGGTCATGTCAACCAGTTTATTTAACTTACAATTACGGGAAGCAGAGGATAATAAAATGCTTTGACACCAACTGAAGCCTTAGGTGGTTTAAAGAGTGATTTTTCAACTAAGATTACATGTAACGTAAAGTCATAGCTGAGAATGAATTCAGAAGAATTCCCAAAGGTCATTCTAAAACGTTATCACTGGACATCAGAAGATTTTCCCCCAGTGATTTGTTGTCAGTCACCGCTGGCAGTGTTTTACCTCGACATATAACACACCACTGGGGAATGAAACTCTATTGACATGAATTTTATGTGACAATATCCTGATGTACAGAGCACTCTCATGTCCAATAGAAACACAACTATATTTTTGTGCATTTCTTATCGGCTTGCTTCATAATTGACATTTATTATGCCACAATGAGAGAAACAGTTTTAAACCAGGTGACAAAACCCTCACTAAAATAAAAGTGAAATAGCTGAAGTAGCATAATTAAACTATATGTAGCCTGTTTCTAAAACAGCCATAGCCAAGTGCATGGTGGCATATCTTTTTAGGTGACATAGGCCAAAGGCTAAGGTGCCACAGCTGCCAGGGTCATCGGCTTGCCAAAACGACATTCTTATTTTTATTTCACAACTTATAAATTCACAATCACAGGTCTCTTACATGCAAAGTGCATGCACCTCCACTGCCCCTTGAGTAGCCATTGCTCTTAGATCATGCTAGTTAGGTCTTACCTCACCGCCCCAGCATGCTATGAAAACAAATCGTGCCTCTCTAGGGCATGGGCGGGGGATGAAAATCTATAACTGCAAAGTCTGCTAGCCTGGTTGAGCTGCAGCTAGCTGCTGCTGGTGTCCTCAACAGTGCAGTGTGCCCTTGATTACTAGTAAATACTTTCACAAATATAAAGACTTGGACCAGTGTAGAGTTATTGAGCATATTTATTAAGCTGCACCCCACATTTCTTCTGTCAAGTCATTCTCTTCAGTTTGCTGAAGTTAGAAATTGTAAAGGTTTGAAAATAAACAGGTGGGGCCTCTAAACTTCTCTCTCACTTCTCTGCAGCATGTGTTGAAAACAACCCATTGTTTATAGAGATCAATAGCTCAAGGTAAAATTTACACAATGAGTTAGAACAATGACTCATCCCTTATCAGCTCAGTTGTGGTTTCATTGTGTTACTGCTGCATGCTAAAGGGAGCTACTTTTGCTGTGCTGTCTCCTTAGCTAAGCCATAGCACACTTTGAGAATCCTTTGTCATGTAGTAAATGTTCGTATGTTAAAAATAGGAAAAAAGATATAAAACATCAGTTTAAAAATGTGTAAAATATTTAATAAATAGAAAAACTTTAGCTAAGGAATAAAACTGGTGTGTTGTCTTGTAAACTCAGTGTAGAGTAATAAGCATGATTAATTAAATGTGGAACTGCATTATTAATACTTCATTCTTAATACATTGCAGTAGATGTAGATATAAAGAGGACCTGATACAGCTATATGATTTAATAAAGACTAATACAAGATAAGTCATTACTTCAATAATCTAAATCAATAATCGTGTCTGGTTTAGAATTCCGATTTACCTGAATGAATTTCAGAATGCTCAGACCTTGATTATCTTGGTTTAAATATTTATCCACAGATATTTGACATAAAATGTTTGCTTGTAGCTGAGCTGTTTACTGAACTGTTTATGTGAACAGAGAAGGGAGGGGAGGAAGCAGAGTTTAAGCCTCAGACACATGACGAGAATATCGGACGAATGATTGTGTTTTTTTTTTTTTCTGCAAGCTGGTTTCATATCAAAAATGAAGAGGATACTAAATTTATGAAAATTCTCGTGCGACAGAATACAACTTTGGAAGTTATGTAATGTATTGTATTGTAATATATTCTTTCGTTTCTGAGCATGCGTGGTCTTACTCTTCCAATTTCTTTTGGATGAATACTCTACTAATTAAAAGAAAATCGTATGATCTGGTATCGAACAGGAAAAAATTTTGTGTTTGCCCCTTCAGATAATTTTGGATGAACTGTCGTAATTGGCTCTTGAAAGCTGTGTACTAATGCTCAGGTTATCGTACGATCACTTCGAAAACAGTAGTTTTCTGATCGTGTGTACTAGGTTTAAGAAGAGAGATTGTTGTTTGTGGCTAATTAGGGGGTGAACAATGGTGGTGGAGGGTTTCTTAACTTTGAGTGTTTGATCCCTCTGATAGTGGCTGGCTGGTAACAGTTCCAAGCACTTCCCAGACTTACATTATATTACCAAAATTATTGGGACGCCTGCCTTTACACGCACATGAACTTTAATTGCATCCCAATCTTATGCCCTGTACACACGGTCAGATTTTCCGAAGGAAAATGTGCGATCGGAGCGTGTTGTCGGAAATTCCGACCGTGTGTGGGCTCTATCGGACTTTTTCCATCGGATTTTCCAACACACAAAGTTTGAGAGCAGGCTATAAAATTTTCCGACAACAAAATCCGATCGCGTCAATTCCAACCATGTGTGGACAATTGCGACGCACAAAGTGCCACGCATGCTCAGAAGAAATTCTGAGACGGAACAGCTCGGTCTGGTAAAATTAGCGTTCGGAATGGATATAGCACTTTCATCAGGCTGCAATGTTTAAAATTGTTTAATGCAGGGCACTCTGTTCTTCTTTATAATGTGAGAAGAATGAAGTTGTTTTGCTGCTCATATTAACACAGACTTCTCACAAACTTCTTTCTTTATTATTTATCGTGATTTTATCAATATATTTTGATTTGTCACATCTGTCAAAAAATATATATATTTTTTTGGGTTTGTATTTTTTTCAAGCCAGATCGTGTTTTTTAAAAATTTTTTTATTTTTACTCGAGAATATTTTTGGTTGTGTTTTGTGTGTCAAGTTACCACAACACGATATATTATCTTGTCTTATTTAATCTCAAGGAGATTGTTTGGTGTTGGTGTCTCTTGTTAATTTCACATTGTATGTTTGAAATGTACCTGCCTCCTCACAAACTGTCCTTTTTGAAGGAAAACACACATAGACGAGTATAATTGAAACAAAAATTCCTTTATTAAGGGATCAGAACCAAACAAAGAGGGAGGCAACGCTGGATAAACATCATAAATTGGTCAAGCCTTTGGCCCCCAGGGCAGACATCAATTATTTTACAGCAAAATTGGTGGCCTGAGGAGTCCATATCTAAGGGAGTGCAGTCTGGTCCAGAAGTCCCAAAGATCATGATAGCAGCAGATGACATGTATGTTCCCAGGCTGTGGTCATACAAGAGCATGCATCTTTTGTCAGACCAGACTGAACCCAGCCCATCACTCTCTGGTCTTTCTTCCACGCTTCCTTCCCGGCTGTGGCTCTGGTGTTGGAGGTGTGGCAGGAGGAGGAGTAGGACCTGGACGAGGAGGAGGAGGAGGAGGAGGGCCATGGGTGAGCTCACAAATGTGGGTTTCACATGTGAGTTGGCCCCTCAACCCCTTATTTAGAGATTCCAAAATTAGAAACTCACATAAGAGGTGTTGGCCCTCCTCCATTTGCATCATTTTGCATGCAGTAAGCTCTGCAAAATCATCTTCCACACTGTGGGGTGTTCTGAGGGCCTCAGTAACCTTCCTAAATAGGCCTATTGCAGCCTCATCCAGGTTACTCCTTTTCCTGACACTTTTTTTTTGAAGGCGGAGGGGAGGGACCTGGGTATCGGGCAGCCTGCTTGGCCCAGTCACCTCCTGGCTGAGACTTCCCTGTGTATGAAAAAGGGACATCGTTTTAGTTTTTGGTTCATCAATCACAGTCATAAATTAGTACTCCAAACTAACATATATTTAACATCATTGATTGGACAACCAGCAATATTTAAAAGAATGCTATACCTGGCTCAACCTGGGCTCCTCCACATGTTGCTGCCTGGAAGGCCCAGGTTGGACATCAGAAGCCTCAGCTGGGGGGGAAGGAAGCGTGGAAGAAAGAGTGGAGAGTGCTGGCCTGGGTTCAGTCTGACCTGCCAGAAAATGCAGCCTGTCATAGTACCACAGCCTGGGAACATAAATGTCATCTGCAGCTCCTGATCTCTGGGAATCCTTGTTTGGTTCTTATAATCAGGGTGGTTCACCTGCCACAGACAAGGCAGCTCCCTGAACGTATCTATGAAGATTAATCCATTTTCACTGCAAGACACAACACAAGACAAACCCTAATGTCAGGCTAAAGTCTCCTAATCTTGTCACAATACAGGCCTCAACCTGAAAGCAGTTTAGGCCCAATTTTAAATCTTACCTTCGGTATCACGATCGGCGCCTCCGATACTCCTTCCTCCGCTCACAGATCGTACGTACTACGCACGCGTGTTACGCTTTATATACACTGCGCATGCGTCAAACTCCACCCGCCCCTGACGTTTTTTCTAGTCTATTCCCCGCCCCTTCTCGTTCGGTGCAGTGGGGAAGAGGACATGGCGGAGAGAGAGCAGGTGTCTGATAATTACGTCAACGAGGAGGAGGAGGAGGAGGAAAGCCCGGAGCCAGAAACGTCCCGATCCAGGAGGAGAAGATTTAAGGCCTCAAATATGTCCTTTGGGGAGATGTTGGAGATGGTCGACATTAAGAAGAGGGCCGACTATGACGGGAAGTATGGACCTTACCCCAACCCCAATGTCAGAAAGGCCAAGATAATGGTGAAAGTGGTCAAAAGTCTGCAGAAGAATTTCGGGGTACGATGATCCAAGGATCAACTCAGGAAGCGGTGGTCAGACCTCAAATTAAGGGAGCACGATCAGTATAGAAGGATCAGAAGAGTGCTGCAAAAAAGTAATTAGTCCTGTGTTCCTATTCTTTATATTTATTACGTTCGTGCTGCTCCATGTGCTTTTCTTAACTGTTGTACAGTTTAAAATGGCAACTTTCATGTTCATGGGCACATTGTTCGTTCGTATGAAACATTGTTCGTTTGGCATAGAAAACAATGAGGTTATAAACAAAATGAACAACATCATTGATGTTTTAGGGAGAGTTTAAAAGACCTCCAAATCCCTTCCTTTTTTGTGGTATTTGTAATTTAAGAATTTGTAAGATTTTTTGACATTTTATAGAAAAGCCAAATTTTGAAGATGCACACAGTGTGTCAACATGTGCTCTCTGTCATCACGGGAGATCAATGTAGGCGTTTTGGGGGTGCAACCCCTTCCTCAATAATAAAGTAGCTGTGAGGAAGGGGTTGCACCCACAAAACACGTTCCTTGATCCCCCGTGATGGCAGCTAGCACATGTTGACATTCGGCAATTTGTGTGCATCTTCAAAATTTGGCTATTCCAGGGGTGACTTCACCCCATCTGAACGCAATATCAAACACAGTTTATAAATACTCATGTCTGATATTGCCTTCAATTCCTACAAAAGTTGAACTTTGTAAGTTCCAATTTGTGTATTTCTTGTTTGTTTTAAACATGCCGTTTTACCTTAACTGGACATTTCTACTTTTATTAATGTGACCCAAAAAATTGTTATACAACAAACATGTTGGTTTGTTTTAAAAAACCTTTTATAAATGCACATGTGATTGTGCTGGTATTAAAAAGATTGATACTCAAGAATGTGTGGATTATTGTTTCAATGCTCCTAAAATTTTGTGGTGGAAAAATTGTGGTTTTCAGTGACAATGGGGGTTATTTCCTAAGGGCAAATCCACTTTGCACTACAAGTGCAGTTTCAGTGCAGTCTCAAGTGCACTTGTAGTGCAAAGTGGATTTTACTTTAGTAAATAAAACCCAACTGTGCTTTTTTATGTTACACAATCATGCCATTTTCAGGACTCCCCACATTTCTGTCAGGATCAGCTAAAAGAAACACAAGCAGTAAATGTCACCAAAGATTTTAGTAGTTAAAATGCTTTTTTAATTTTAAAAATGTATCATACATTGTCTGGCATATTGATGGCCCCCCTACCCGCAAAGTATTCAAGGTATCTTAGACGGACCTCGCGGGCACTCGGGGGGGCAAGCCAGGACAGCCAGCCTCAAGCGCCGTCAGGGTTGTTTCAGTTCCAGGAATTCTGGCCTCAAGCCCAACTGAGGCAGCATAGTTGGCAGAATTTTGCCTTAAAAAGTTGTGCAGAACACAGCACGCTAGGATTATATGATTCAGTTTATATTCCGCCATGTGTATGGGTATAAGAAATAGGCGGAACCGGCTGGCCATGATTCCAAATGTGTTCTCCATCACTCTTCTGGCTCTGGCCAGCCGGTAATTAAAAACCCTCTGGTCCGGGGTGAGGGTCCTCATAGGGAATGGCCGCATAAGATGGTCCCCCAGCGCAAATGCTTCATCAGCAACGAAGACGAATGGGAGTCCTTCCACATTGTCTGGCAAGTCCAAGCTGCCATTCTGGAGACGCCTGTAGAACTCCATCTGGGCGATGACTCCACCATCGGACATCCGGCCATTCTTCCCCACGTCCACATACAGGAGCTCTTAAGTAGCCGACACCACCGCCAACATCACAATACTACTGAACCCCTTGTAGTTGTAATAGTATGACCCCGAGTTGGGTGGTGGGACAATGTGGACGTCTTTCCAAGTCAAACAAGAAAAGAAAATTAATCATTTTGCACATAAACATGGAAAGCAGATTAGACACAAACATTCTTGGCCAACATCAGTATAACATTTATTTTAGGGAGTATTTAAAGACAAAGGTATAAGGTCCACCTATCAGATTCCCCCCCCTCTCATGGGCCATTTGCTAAATTTTATGGGGGGGGGGGATATGTTTGGGACAGGTAACCCTCTCCACTTCATTGAGAGATGAATGCCTAAATAATGTGTATTACTTTGGCCAGCCCCTCCTTACTTTACACTATTGGCAGCCCACTGGACAGGTAAGAAGTGTCATAATACAAAGAGATAAATTCACACTGTACAAATGGAAGCACATTTTTACATTCTGCTATTACCTATCAAGATAATAATAGGATACAAATACTTTAAACAGTACCATTTGTAAGTATTCAGGCAGGCCCTTGCACTACATGCTTTGGGGAATTCATCCATAAATATGACCACTAAAGAGGTGGGTATAGTGTGTATGGGTTTACCAAAGTCAGCACATAGAGGATTGGTATCAGCCGAGTTAGCAGTTGGGGGGGGGGAGGGAGGGTTCCAAATGATTTTGGAACACAAAAAAAAGCCTCTGGCCAGAATTTCAAACACACATCACAAATTTCTACATTTTAAGGGGTTTTTAGGGTAAAGCACTACTATGGAGCTGACAAAATACATTGTTAATTGACTACATGAGGTGAATATAGGCCCAGGAGAGCATGGTGGGGAGGTAAGTGAAGGCAAATATATATGAAGGACAAAAAAACCCCTAAAATTCCAGCATGCATGAGGACAAAGGGGACATTCACAGCATATTACAATCATGGTAATTAGGGAATGAGGAAAGAAATACAATACATTAGCAAACATTCTATACAATAAAATGCGATATTAAGGAATAAAAATCTTACCTTAATATACTCCTTCTGCAGGACCTGGATGATGGCAGAACAGGTCTCCGGGATAATGATCCCCAGAGCCTGGGGGGAGATGCCTGTCGAGAACTTGAGGTCCTGCAGGCTTCTCCCCGTCGCCAAGTACCGCAGGGTGGCGACGAGCCTCTGCTCCGGTGTGATGGCTTGGCTCATGCAGGTATCCTGCCTGCTGATATAGGGGGTCAGCAAAGTCAACAAACGGTGAAATACGGGGTCTGTCATCCGGAGAACGTTCCTGAAATAATCAGGATTATTCACATGGATCTCACGGAACAAAGGCATATGACAGAACTGGTCACGCTGGAGCAACCAATTCTTGGTTCATGAACTCCTCCCCACCCTGTTCATGGACTGGGCTTGTGTCAAGGTAAGGACCCCAACACCAAGCCCCCGCACAGCACAAACTCTATGAGGAGTATGTATACGCAACATGGCTAGAAAACGGTCGGCTGCTCAGAACGAAGTAACAGAACGCACTGAAGAACAGCAAGACCTGTGAAGTGCGACCTGAAAATCAGTAACGAACAAGAACACAATGATAAATCAATGCAAACTAACTGCATGCACTGAAGACCAGATACAAACCCACAAGCACAAACTGAACAGCAGAAAACGATCTGAAAGCCACGAGTCTGAAAAAGCGCGAATTGTCTCTCACCAAACTTTTACTAACACGAGATTAGCAAAAGGAGCCCAAAGGGTGCCGCGCTTGGTTCGGACCTGCCCTTTTCTAGTCTCGTCGTACGTGGTGTACGTGACCGCGTTCTTGGCGATCAGAAATTCCGACAACTTTGTGTGACCATGTGTATGCAAAACAAGTTTTAGCTAACACCCGTCAGAAAAAATCCATGGATTTTGTTGTCGGAATGGCCGATTAATGTCCGATCGTGTGTACGGGTCATTAGTCTGTAGGGTTCAATATTGAGTTGGCCCACCCTTTGCAGCTATAACAGCTTTAACTTTTCTGGGAAGGTTGTCCAAAAGGTTTAGGAGTGTGTCTATGGGAATGTTTGACCACTCTTCCAGAAGCACATTTGTGAGGTCCACTGATGTTGGACAAGAAGGCCTGGCTCGCAGTTTCAGCTCTAATTCATCCCAAAGGTGTTCTATTGGGTTAAGGTCGGGACTCTGTGCAAGCTAGTCAAGTTCCTCCACCATAAACTCACTCATCCATGTCTTTATAGACCTTTCTTTGTGCACTGGTGCACAGTCATGTTGAAAGAGGAACATCCCCAAACTGTTCCCACATAGTTAGGAGCATGAAATTGTCCAAAATGTCTTGGTATGCTGACGCCTTAAGAGTTCCCTTCACTGGATTTTTACATTCACATTTTTCTTTTTGAGACAGCGCACCATTAATATTTTTACGGAATTTCTTGTGGTTCAGTATTCAGGTACTATTTGGTACAGCAGTCTTGCTTTAATTGAGGTCAATCATAAACCTTAGGAATTTTTAACACTACATAATTAAATGGTAAAAAAAAGTGCACTTGGTGCTCAGCATCAAACAAAAATCAAAGTCTCCCACAGCTGCACTCACAAACACATAATACCAGTGCTGAACCAAAATTAAGGCTTACATGGATTCCATATGATTTTAAAAGATTGAATATTATGTATTGTTGACTCTATTGTCAACACTGAGGGGCTGCACTCACAGACGTGCAGTGTATATAAAGGCTGTGTCAGCACATCTAGCCAACCCCTTGAGAACAGCCTATTGGTTGAAATGCACTGGGGCGAAGCTTGTGCTGATGTCATTCCACCAGCTGGAGCTAGCAGTGGTGTTGGTTGTATTTACATGCAATTAATCGTGTACCTATGTAAGTAAATGCACAAATACTTATCACAATAAATCTGCAGGTTGCGCTATGGAATGCTTGCTTATCTCTTACATGGCTTAATGTATATGGCGAAGCAGGGGTGCAAACAATGAATCCCTGCTGATGTGTTCTGGAGTTCCTGAACCTTTTGCTGTGATATCCCATATGGTTCCAAGGCTGTGGATTGGTGATTACTGGTAGCATACTGTTATAAGACCACATATAATTTGGGGTCTTATCACTTGGTAAGAGGCTGCAGTTGATGATGGTGTTGAATTCACAAGTGGAAACATATGACAAGATTTGCAATGTGACGGAACCCTCCTACACTAAACTACTTGTTTCATTTGGACATTTGCATATAGATGGTGGACTTTCATCAGGATCTAGGTTTATTAATTGGTATTTTTTGTGTCACTTTGGAATAGTGGCGTCACCTTCTAAATTTTCATTTTTTCATCTGTTTAATTGTAATTGTATTTATGATGTTCATACACATATCACATTCATTTTTGAAAATATCATGATCCTTTGTATTGTGATACATTTAACTAAGACCCATTTAATTTAGAAACACAGCGCAACATCTGTATTCCTTTTAACACTGCATCATTTTTCATAACTCTAAAGAAGATTGTAAAACTACATTGTAGCAAACATGACCTTGTTAGGGTTTCCAAAGATTTTAAAGTGGTTGTATGGGTATTTTTTTACAAACATCTCTATACTTCCCTGCTCTGTGCAATGTAATTGCACAGAGTGACCTTAAACCTCCTCTTCTCGGATCCCCCGCCGACTCTCCTGGCTCCACCTCTATGTGCGCGCTCGCTCCTGAGCCCTGCTGCTGCATTCATTGACACAGTTAGCCGCACTCAGCCCGCCCCCTAGCTCTCTCATCATTGGCTTTGATTGACCGCACTGTGAGCCAATAGTGCCCCAGCAAAGCCAGTGAGGCCCAGAAGTGAGGGGAGAGAAGAGCTGCACACTTGGACAGCCCTGGATCGAATGAGGGCTCAGGTAGGTAAAAGGGGAGGGGGGGTTGAGGGGGGATACTGATGCCTAAAATTTTTTACCTTAATGCATTCCTTGCATTAAGGTAAAAAATGTTTAGGCTTTACAACCACTGTAAGCTGGCATTAATTGTTTCATTTTCAGTAAAGCCCGTCATACCTCACAAGTGCTGCATTCACCCATGAGCCAAGTACAATGTAGCTTGTGCCAGCACCATGGCAATGTGATCAAGGATGAGAAGATGCTTCATCATTTGTCAATGAAAGATCTGTGAGTTTGCAGTTACCCTTAATTAATACATAAAAAAATGACACACCAATCTAAGATTCCATGCCCAAACTTTATTATTTGCAAAAATCAGAAGAAAAGACAAACTTTATAATAGGGTACATTGAACTATTCGCTTATCAACAGATTATGCTCAAAACTGCAATCAAGGTAATCACATTCATAAATTAAATAACTGTGATTGTAAAGAAAAGGAAAAGCTTCAAATTATTTCAAATGCACTCATCCCTAGAGAAAAGAAATATTTCATTCTCATTTTCCAGTGTAAGTGCGGCCTGATCAGATATCTGAGGCTTCAAAACACACAAAATAGTAAGAATAAGCTCAAGAAAAATATAATTATGTGATAGATTGGAAGAAGTATTATCATTAAGAATTTACGGCATTCATGAACAAGCAGCATATAAAGAAACCTATAACAAGCTGGAATTACCACTGAATATTATTGTAATCATTTTTAAAAACATGATGCACCTAATACTCAGAATATATATTTTATATGTGTACAGACTCAAGTAACGTGTACACAGGAAAAGGATGTCCAGTAATGATTATCACCCAATCAGAATTCAGCTTAAAGCATTATATTGTAGCCAAATAAAAAAACGTGAGCTCTGATTGGTGTTCTACATATATTTTTATAGATGTGTGTGTGATATAATGGAATAAAATTCCACATATTTCCAACATAAATTGGCCTTTCTATCAGAGCCTGTTCTAACCCTACAGAAAAGGCTATTTTACATGTAACCAATTAGTTATTATTCATATATTAGAAGCAACAACTATCTATTGATAACCTTTCACTAATGACCATGCCATTGATTGCAATCATAGGATATGTAACCAATCAAACAGGAAACTGTCAACATGTCAACCCAGAACGCAGCATGTGTCTAAATGCTCACAATAAAGTGCTGAAGGTGGTTAATTGAGATAGTAGAAGAGTAAACGACAGCATCGTAATAACCCACTTTAATTGTACTGTCAATCCAAGAAAAGTCCTAAAGGAATATCCCATTTATGGAAAACCAAAGATCGCACCAGTCACAAGGCAGCCATGTCATACAAGAGCTGCAAAAGAAAAATAAGAAACAGTGGCGTGACCAAGGTTCCATTTCCTAATCATCAGTAAGTATTATAATGGATTCATTTACCATAAAGAAAACTGACACTTTCTTATTCACAATATAGCTGCTGCCAGTATAGGGGTGACATGTTTAGGTAACCTAATTACAATACAACTACTATTTACATAATCCCTTGCAGCATGCATTATTTATGTTAACAAGTTCAAAAATTATATATATATGAATTATGATCTCAGTTGTGCATAAATAAGTACGTCTTGAAAGTTTATTATGATTGCCACACTGGAATATTTAATTTACAAAAGCATATTTTTATAAATAGTTTTATCATTCAGTTATGGGTGACCTGCATCTCCCCAGATGTAGCTAAAGTCGATTTCCCAGAAGGCTTCGCTGCACTGGTGAAGCTAAGATTCCCCAGCACAATATAAAGTCTGGCTGTAATGGTAAACTAAATATATGATGCTCCTAATCATGAATTCCAATCATAATGTAAATGTTGTCGCTTCTTAGTCTAGTCTCTGAATAAAATGTCAGGAAGGGAAATTTTAAGAACTGTCTAGTGGATAAATTCTGTTTTTCTTCTGAAAGTAACAAGTCACTGATAAGGGGAAATGGACAGCTGCCTATTTAAAAATGTATAAGCAGTCCATTTTCTCAGCTCCTGTGTCTGCCACTTTGCAGTATTGTAAAAATCAGCTAGTCTAGGTCAATCGGCTGTGTTTAATGCATCAGGGAAGAGAAGCTAGTACAGAGACATCCGGTCATTTGGTCCTTCAGGGATTAGATGACCCTGGATTGAAGATTCTTCTATTCCTGCCACATGTCACCATTTTCTCCATTCGCGTGGAATTTGTGCAAGTGGTCGGAATACCTAGAAGTGACAGACCATACACAGAATTTTATGATGCGGTTTTAAACATGACACATTAAAATATAGGAGTCCTCCCAATGCTGATAGCTTGCCTATAGATAGATACTGTTGGGTTGAACCTCCTAAAAGGTTCCTCATAGTTTTCAGGGACTCCAGTGTTGAGATATTTCCATTGAAGCCCTATAACCTTTCTCTTTACAGCTACGGCGGCTCGTTTATCTTGCTGCAGCAAGAGGATTCTGGATTCAATTTGCTCAGAAACAAGGCCGCAAGGTGGGCACTGAATCTGGGATCCCCTCCACTGTTGTTGTAATAATGTGACCTCTTCCTGACCACTGTACTTATCTTCAATGTATCACTAGGGAGCCTGCATACCATTACTATACAACTCAATATATTTGAATATGGATCTTGTCTACAGTATGTGTACTGTACAGTGATGTGTACCTCTATATCTTTGAAGTTATCCTGCGCTCCTTTGTACCGATTATAAAATGATTTAATAAAAATAAATCTAAATAGAAAAACCTGGCGGGTGGCCATAACAGGCTCAGGGTACATCAATCTGAGTCTGATCGAATACTATGACGCTCATAAGGGATCAATGTACCTGAATCAACAAGCCACAATCTCAGATTAGGTGGCAGGTCATGCTGTGGCTGAATTTTGAGACACTGCTTTCAGGCATTGGCCTGAATTTTAGGCCTCATTCACACAGGCCCATACAACATGAATCAGCTGGTTATGTCTCAGGGACCTGTCTGTTATGGCACATCTAAATCATCTTTGTTTTCTAATTTTACCAGAAAACTCCTTTAGAACTAAAATATTTATAGCTTCCTATGATGTATCCATATAAAGAAGATGCTATGCAATTTAGGCACTAGAAGCGATCAATTTTAATGCATTGTCCGTGGAAGAGTGATGCATGATAAGTTTTATGCATATATACATTCTGAGCATTTAATGGTTAAACCCAAACAAGAACATAAAGTAAATGTTTTAATGTTGTTGTGAACCTGAAGAATAGCTAATGGTGTAATAACACATAAGGAGCTGAAACTGTCTACTAGATTATTTCTACTCCATTACTGTGTTTCTAGGCTTTCCCACAATGTATACAGTTATCAAAACACACAAAAGCCAAAAGGATAGGGGAGTTATTTACAATGCTGATGGGACTCTCTTGGGAAATACTAGTAAGTGCTGCTTCCCAGGAATTTGGATAAAATAGTTTTCTACTTCATCCATAAATACAAATACTTTTTTTTAAAAGCACAGCACATAAAATAAAGGAATTAAATAGGGTGTAAATAAGAAAATAATAAAAAATACAAAAAATAAAAGAACATAATAACTATATAATTATAATTTTCTCCAATAAAGGGAATGGAAGATATTCTACACATTTGACCCAGGTAACACCAGTGACGTATACGTACTTTTGAGCACAGTAGGTGGCGCAGTCTCTTCCCACACTCTCACTCCAGGCTGTTTTGTACAGAACCTGATAGGACAAATATATACTTATTACATAATGTTTAATTTGTAGACTTGTAAACATTTTGGTGCAAGGGAAAGTTCCAATATGTCTATCCTGACAGATATAATTGCAAAGGGCAATGTTAAAAAGTGTGTCACATTAACCAAATCAACAATCATTTGTCATCGTTCTGGCAACTTAAAATGAATGACAAGCAAAGACTGATGGTTGCTTTGCTCTTTAAATGGTATTTGTGCTACACTTTAAGTGCACTTTACACATCCTAATCCAAGACTAAGGGAATTCATATGGAGTTGCCTCCCTTCTCTGTGGCTAGAACAGCCTCCATTCCTTTGTCCTCTGGGAAGGCTTTCTACAAGGAGTGTCTGTGGGAATTTCCAATTCAGACAAAAGAGCATTTGTAAGCTCAGGTACTGATGTTGGGTGAGAAAGTGTATTAATTCCAAAGGTGTTCAATGGGCTTAAGGTCAGGGCTCTGTGCAGGCCACTCAGTTTCCTCACCTACAAACTTGTCGAGCCATGCATTTTGCACATGGACACAGTTGTGCTAGAACAATAGAATGACTTTCCCAAAAGGTTGAAAGAGCACAGTTGTCCAAAATACCATTGTCTAAACTGTACCCTTTACTGGAAAGGCTATCATTTGGAGGGGGGGGGGGGGGGGTAGTCGCATACTTTTGGTCATATAGTGGGTCAGGTGCTCAGGTGTCCACAAACTTTTGACCATATGGTTGTTTGCCACTACAGGGCACAAGCTTAACATCAGCACTGGTCTGATTTACAATGGAAAGTAAATTTGTTGCATGTAAGGCCATTCTCAGCCAAGGATGTGAAGGCTCCGATAACACACTGATTTCAGTAATGGTAAGCAGATCACTCGTTATGTACTGCCACCCACTCCAAGAGATCTGTCATATATGGACAGCCTATGATACAATAATCAAAGTGTAATATAAATGGGTATCTTGGTATAAAATGATGGATGTAGTGTCTCTGCCACTTACCAAGAAGACTAGACAATGCAGAAACAGAGTGTAGAAAAATGCAATAGTCCTAGCCATCTTATTGGAAAGAATAAGTCTCCCCTATAAAAAAATAAATAAATACAACAACATTTTAAATTACAAATATTTAAAGCAGTGGCATGGACTGCCACTATACTGCAGCTTTAAAAATAATCTACACATATATGTAGCACATCAATTACAACATGCTTAGTGCTCTGCTTACTCTGGTACTCTAAAGTAATTAGAGTGCTGTGAAAATGAATGGAGATAATAATAATAAAAAATAGCAGGAGAGCCCAGTCAAGTGACCTGCCAAAAGTCATGTAACTGGTCTCTTCTCCAATAACTCTGTGATACACTGCAGCTGGCATTTGAAAAATGTAGACACTATAATGTTTAGTGAGGAGTGAAAGGCAACAGCTCATATAATGCCAATAGATATAAAATAAACATTTGTCTTTCTAAAATAGTTTTTATGGACAGTTCTATAATGTAAAAAGGTGCATTGGTAATATTTTTCAAGGAATTTTTTTTCAAGGAATGAACCATGTTGTTAAATTGTTTGTTACCCAGACACTTCATATTCCTGATATGTGCCTGCTGTGCCATATACTTGTATGAAGAATATCCTGTTCTCTTTGTATTGCTTCCTTTGTGTGAAATCTCTGGTGATCCTGACAGTTCCTCTGCTTTCCTATTAAAAGCTGACCACACTAAGCAGGAGGGCACACCGTTGTCAGTTCTCTAGCTATGCTGGGAACTCAGCCTGCTCTCTTCCAATGATCAGACTTGTCCCGACATGCCCCCACTGCATAGCCATACACTGGGAATCTCAGTGTGCTGCAGCTTCTCCTCCCCCAGCTCTTATGCAGCTGAGAACAGAGGGAATGTGAAAACTTATAAAAAAGGGAAAAAGGTATTAATATTTTTTTTATATCTATACAAAAATGGTTTGCCTCTCATTTCTATTTTAAACTAAATGAGCTCCTGAAAATCTAATCATTGTTTGAGCTCTGTGAACTTGGCAAACTAGATGAGGTCTCTCTGTCACAGCCATACCCCCCCCCCCCCCCCCCCAGGACCTCCTTAAATAGTATTGCTGAAATCTACTACATCCGAATCCATATCCTAATGTTATGTAACTTGTCAGCTCTGCACATCTTTCTCCTGTTCAAATGTGTAGCCCTTTTGTTCTGTGACAATTCATGTAACAATATCTATGTGAACAACTGTGTATATGCATCGCTTGAACTGTAAAAATCGAATAAATATTTATTTTCTTGTGAAAAGAAAAACTGAATGAGCTGTTTTACAAGGTGATCATTTACAATCACTTTAAGTACTGTCAATGTATAACATGTTTAACTCTCACTACATTTGCAGTAATAATGTAGGATTAACAGGTGGAGTACTGAGGCACAGAACAAGTACTCTAATTATGCTGGCCAGTACATAAAGTAATACTATAACCTTTATCATAGGTGTATTTTAAATGATAGAGACAACCAAAAATCCAGAAAAAACACATAAAACAAATACTATAAATTCAATTAATTAATTATTTTATTCTCTGAACTGCAACCCAATTTATAACATTTGTATTATGTGTTTTTTCTGGAGTTTTGGTTGATATTCTGTCTCTATCATTTAAAATACGCCTATGATAAAAAATATAGACCCTTCATTTCTTTGTAAGTGGGCAAACTTACAATCTGCAGGGGATCAAATAATTATTTTCCCCACTGTATGTGAGAGGCCATATTAGACAGATATGCTGTTTTTTTTTGTCTGACACATATTAAATAATTAAATAATATTACATTACACTTGGTTTTGTGTTTTACAGATCTGTGCAAATGGATCAAAATGTTTGTACAAATGCTAGGTTCTGCAGTTTAGAATATCCAATTACTTTACAAACTTAAAAAAAGTAAAATTATTGTAAATATTGAAAAAAAGCCTATAACGTCATAGTAGCTCCCCCATCAAGACAGCACCCCTCACCTTAAAGCCATTTTTTTTAGTTTTGGATAGAGTGGAGCAGGATTAGAACCCCTTTCAGGTTTTTATTGCTGCCAGATTCAAGCACTCTGCTAGTTATGTTTTCCATCATAATCGAAAGTGAAAGTAAAAGAAAACCCCAAATTTTGGGTTGTCCCCAAAACAGTAATAGAGGGAAAATCTTCCTATGGGGACACTAGTCCTGGTGACAACAAGAAATTTCCTCAATTCAGAGGGATTTTTTCTCACTTTCTGTTTTAGCTTTGGGACAGAGAGTGAAGGCAAATCTCCCCAAGGGGATATAGATAGCAAAACTAAGAGGGGATATAACACCTCCTTACTCCATCTAAAAAAAGTTTTGCCTTTAGTTATACTTTAACAGTGGGGAAGGTGTTCTGCCCAATGGTACTTTCCTAGGTTGAGCCATCGATCCTACTGCGCTGTGGACCAACCACTGAAACAACTTATGTTATAGATGACATGGGAAGCACCCTTATTAACTGCCATTTACATACAGGCTTTCCTTTCCGTGATGGAGGCGCCTCATCAAAAGCTTGGTGATGCATTTATACCATCGAGTAATGAATGGCTTGTGTCTTCCCACAGCTCCCTGGCATAATCTGCTTTTGCCTTGCCCTGGATTTAGCACTTGATAAATCTCCATACTGAATTATATAAAGTGCATGGCTTTTAGTCACCTTTTAGCCCACACAACTGTATGCCTATTAATAACAATGAATAATTTAAAAAAGAATAGGGATCAATATGCTATAAATCCTACCACTAATTATGTTGCCAACCTAACAGTGTTAATCTTGTAAAGTCTATCCATTAAAACTTGGATACAAATTGTAACTTCTTTGCCTTTAATGAATGTCTGCAATGATGGTATGCAAAGATACATTTGGCAGTACTTTTGTACATGAGATATTTATATGCTAGGAGAAATTTTACAAAATCCGCTAAAGTTTCTTTTCTATATCAATAAAACAAGAATGGATGTTATTCCCCACCAGAATTCAGGACAATGTTCAATCAGGGGAAAAAAAACGAATGTTTTATATGATTTACGCCACCATGGCTCTAAGGCTTGTCATAGACCGTGCAGATTTCCCCCAATAACACAGACAGTGTTGACAGGGGAGTTTCTCCCGCTGAGCCATTGTGTTCTCCTGGCGGGGGAAGCTGTCCCTGCCGGGAGAACACAGTGATTATTACTAGCGAATATAACAACCGCTAGCAATAACTGCATGTAAAATCTGGCAGGGTGGTTGTACCAAGTTGATCAATGGATCAACTTGGGTACATTCAGCCTGCCCATTCGTGGTTCCAAATTTAGGCCAGTTCCTGCTGAACTGATGAAGATTCAAACCGTCTATGGCCGGCTTAAGGCTCTGTTCACACCTCAGGATTTTTGGGCGTTTTTCTGCTGTAAGCCTCAGCTCTAAAAACGCCCAACAAAAACAAATCCCATTCATTGCAATGGTTCCTGTTCACATCTGAGCGTTTTGTCATCTGAAGCAAAACGCCTGAAGCTCAAAAAGGTACAGAAGCTTCTTTTTTGGCAGACTACAGGCGTTTTCTGCTTTTTACATTGGTGACCTTTTGACCTGTACAAAATCGTGGCAAAAATTGCGGCCAAAAATCGTGCGACTTTCTGCCTGAAAACAAAACGCCTAGGTGTGAACAGAGCCTTACTCTATTATAACTATCTTACAAATCTAGAGTATCTGTGACCAGGAACCATGCTTATTACTCCTTTCACAAGAACATAAGTGTCCTTAGAATGTCTAATACTTTCAATTTGATGAATATTTTTTGTGACAGGTTACCTCAAAGCAATTTTACTAAAATAAAATATCTGCAGTATTTCACCAAAGTTTAGGTCCTGTTAAAGTATCTGTTTTAAAAGAAAATACATAGCAAAATGACAATAATGTGGTAGCAATCATTTTGTGACAATAATTTGGTTATATTGTCTTGCAAAAATGATTTTATCTTTTATGAAATTCATGAACAAAAAGAAAAGAAAAAGAAAAAAAATGCAACATTTAATTGATTAGTGCTGGTTTAAAAAATATATTTATATATTAACCCCTTGGCGCCAGGCCTCTCGATGCCTGGTCCTTAGCGCCGAGGGGCCGCATATTTGTGTGAATTGCTGCCTATACACCTGTGCTCAGAGCGCGGGCTGCACGTTCCCAGCACAGTTACCATTGCCTAACCAAAAGCTCCCAATCACTCGTTGCGATTGGGAGTTTTCCTACCATGTGACCGCCAATCACAGCGGTCACGTGATCTTAAGCTGCGCCCTGCCTCTCAGCATCATAAACCTCTTAAAGGCCTGGGAGTTGCTAAGAGGTTAATAAACATTGTGGTAGAGGAGTGAAGGGGAGTAGGCAAATGAGCTGAACTTTCCCTTTTGGGTGAAGTTCCGCTTTAGGTCTTACCTCTTAATTTCTTTTTCTGATCCCTTCTTTACCTCTCTTCTTTTCAGGCTTTGATGATTCTTTCCTTTCTGTTTGTTTAGTTTTTATATCCACTCTCTCCTTTACTTTCTCATTCACAGTTTTCAGAGAATACACCTAATACAGAAATCGCCTTGTGCGATATTCTTTTTCATCTACTGTATTCGCTTTATTCTATTATATACTCTCCTGTAAGGAGCCAGTTTCATGTGTCACTTCTCTTTTGTTTCCTATAATGGATATCTCCTACAGGCTATATATTATTCCTCGTTGTATTGTAAAACTTCTTCAAACGTGTACTCTCATTTACTTGATAAAATAATATTTGAAAAAAAGTCCAAGTACTTACCATACTAAGTGTCGCTTTATCCCAAGGACTTAGACTGAGATATTTCCGTTGTCGTTCCTTTGAAATAAAACACAGGTTGAGAAATGCATCCTTGTAGCTAGGAAAATATGTGCCATTATCAAGAATATTTTTTCACTAATAGCACAAATGCATTATCAGAGTATCACTTACTGTATATAGAAATGAAACTGATCGGGTCAAGACTGCAGAGCTTTGTATATACACGGGATTTCCAAAGACATAGCTAAACCTCTCTGGGCCTTTTCACTGCATCCTGGAGGAACGTTTGCAAAAGCCCCCCAATTGTACCCTTTTCCCTGATCTATTTACTCTGCACTAACTAGTGCAACATGTGAAAGCGGAACTGTAAAGCAGGAAGCAGCAAATCATTTTGCCGTAATGTGAAAGCCCTGTATCTATCAATGATAACTACAGGTGTTGCAGTGGCTTTATAAACAGACTAGGACCTTGGATGACAACAATTTAGATGCTCTGATCATTTTTAGCACTGAAAATAAATAGCTTACCTAGACCTATAGGGGACCTGAACTCAAAAAGTGAACATTTGCCATGTTATATTGAATATGTTATTTGTGTCTAAGCACAACCCTGAAAAAACAACCTTTTGTTTTGAATTCCTCCTGAAAAATAGCAGTGAAATTCCTGACATGTGATTTGTGTCTAGGTACTCCTGTTTTGTAGCCTAAATGCTAAAGATCTGCAGTGTAAGATCATCGAGGGCACTGCATGCCTCTGACTAATAGTCTCATGAAATTTGAAATGAGATTTGGTGATGTCACTACTGTGCTGCTCACTGTAACCTCTGGTAAGGCTCCCCCTCTTTCTGCCTACTCTGCTACCAAGATGACCACCTCTACACAGAGACAAAAGGTTTGATTTACTAAAGGCAAATAAGCCATTCAAGTTGCAAGGAAAACTGCAATTTTTAGAATTATCCCCAGAGCTTAGAGAATGTGGTAACATTTGATTTTGCAAAGAATAAAAAAAATAAAGTGGTTGTACACCCTGTACAACCACTTTTACCTACAGATAAGCCTATATTAAGGCTTACCTGTAGGTGCTTGAAATATCTCCTAAACCTCCACGGTTTACGAGATATTTACTAAAAAGATGAGCGCCAATGACTACGGCCCATGCCCGACACGACACGATACACGACATAGTGCCCTTTCTAATAGGGGTCATGCCGTGACTGGCAGCTCCCACTCGCATGCGCGGAAATGATGTCACGCGACTCCGGCCAGTCACAGACTGAGTTGGCGGCTGCGGAAGGAAGAGGGGCGAAGATGGACGCTCCCTGCTAGTGGGGACAAGGGAGACATCACGGGCTTCAGTGTCAGGTAAGTAACACATAATGGGCTACTATGCGATACATAGTAGCCCATTATGCTTTACCTTTGCAGGGAAATAAAGAGGAAGTAAAACCCACCAGAGTTTACTTCCTCTTTAACACTGGCAAGGAAAACAACAAAAACTGCATTTTTGTTTGCATATGATTAAATAAAGGAAGTCAGCAGATCATCACTACATTCACTAAGCTCTCAAAAAAATCCCATTGCAAAGTGCACATCCTATTTGCTTTTAGTAAATCAACCGCAGTGTGGAACAAAGCATAGTAAGTCAGTTATGGGGAAAAACTGCTGCTGGGTGATATTGGTAGCTAGTCCTTTGTCCTCTGCTTGCCTTTTTTTTTCAGCACAGCTTCCATAATTTAGCTCAGGTTCACACTGAGCTGCAGGAATGAAGCCGTGCAAGTTCGGCTGAACTCGCACGATTTTACTCCCGCATGTCAGTCCTGATTTCGGCCACAATTTCAGAGACATCTATGCAGGTTTCTGCACAGATGTCAATGTAAATTGCAGCCCGAAATCACAAACAGTAGTACAGAAATGACTTTTTGAAATCGGTGGGGCGCCGCAAATGCAGCGTCGCACCGATTAGGAAGGTGCCATTGCCGGCAACTGCCTCCAATTTGACATGTGATTTGACATGTCAAATTGTACCAATGGGAACCAGTGCTTAGGTCCTCTTTAAAACATTTGAAAAGTCCTTTATTAAGCCACATATTTATTAATTAAACTATGTTGTCTCTAGAAACAGCTGCTCATACTTGCCTAAAGCTTTTCCAGGGTCTATTTGTCACAAAAACCTTGCTGTAATATTGATTTGTTTTTCAGCAATTGCAAACATTTAGCTGCCCCATGAAGGTGCTCAGCAAATGATAAAACCACGTTTTTCTGGAGACAACTGCTTGAAAGAAATCTTGGACTAGAGAGAAAGTTTTGTACTGACCTGTGGAGCTTCTAATCAGAAAATGTAACTGGGACTTTCTTAGATTTTTCAGCTGTATATGCCAGCAGACCAATCCTGCAGTTTTAATTCCTGGTTTTATGACCATGAAAGCTATTTTTTAATTTATAAACCAGACCAATAAAAAAAAAAAAAAAAAAAAAAAAACTTTCTTTGACCAGGGGACCATGTAAAAATTCACTTAGAGGTCTCCACTATTCTGTGTGGCAAACCACAAGCTGATCTTCCCCTGCATAGCGATGTTACCATCAGAGGCTGCTGTGTGTGCCAAATGGTGCTTACAAAATTCATTGTAGAAAACTAGTAAATAACAATTTAAGTGCAACAATCAATAAAAGGGAATGGAAAAGCTTTTATAGTGGATATGCAGAGACAAATGCATTCTTTCCGCAAATCTCTGAAAACGCATTCCATCAAAAGTTGTTTTGGAAGCATTCTGTGGTTTTATATTAGAAACACGGAGACCGCTGAGTAAATCTGCACATTCATTTCCATGGAAAAGATCTATAAACCTTTGCTTGCATTTTATGATTTGGCCTGTGCAAGCAAACACTGAATTTCACCTTTTAGCAGTCAATTTCATTATCTCTAAGCCAAACCCTACCACAGGTGAAAGACAACGGTAGCCCTATCCTCAAGTAACCTATTCCACATCGAACGCTGGGGAAAGAAAATATAAATTACCACTCACCGGACACACATTTACACCTCACCTGTATGTGTGTGCAAGGAGGTACTTATGATGGGTTCTGGAAGTAACTCTGATGGCATCAAGGGGTATTTGTGTTTTCCAAAATATTTATCATTACAAATTTTGCATAACAATATATCATGTCTAAGGCCCCTTTCACACTGACTGATCGAGTTTGCATGTCAGTTTTTCAGGCGGACTCGATCGGACCATCCATTGCTTATTATGGAGCAGTGGAGGTCAATGGACATGTGTCTGTTGACACCTGCCGACATCTGATCCTGTCTGGTCCCCATTCGTCTGGTGGTTTGGATTGGATATCTGCCCGGTGGAAACGGACGGGTGGACCATTACGATCTGACAGCCCATAGAGGACAGCGGGCTATGTCTGCCTGCTCAGCGGAGAGATCCTCTGCCAGACTTCGCCAGTGTGACAGGGGTCTAAAACAGACCTAGGTAAGTAGTTGTCTACCATGCAGCCTGATGGGGTGACTCCCTGGATCGTGAATCCCTGAAAGTAAATCTGAATGTCTTCTGGACTATAGACAAAGGCATTTCCTCTCATAATATCAGACTGAAAGCAGTTTTAAACCCAAAAGCAAATATTTATTATATTGCAGCTTAACAACTCTTATGCCCTGTACACACGATCGGACATTGATCGGACATTCCGACAACAAAATCCATGGATTTATTTCAGACGGATGTTGGCTCAAACTTGTCTTGCATACACACGGTCGCACAAAGTTGTCGGAAAATCCGATTGTTCTGAGCGCGGTGACGTAAAACGTGTACGACGGGACTATAAACGGGGCAGTAGCCAATAGCTTTCATCTCTTAATTTATTCTGAGCATGCGTGGCACTTTGTGCCTCGGATTTGTGTACATACGATCGAAATTTAAACGATCAGATTTTGTTGTCGGAAAATTTTATATCCTGCTCTCAAACTTTGTGTGTCGGAAATTCTGACGGAAAAAGTCCGATGGAGCCCACACACGATCGGAATTTCCGACAACACAATCTGATCGCACTTTTTTCGTCTGAAAATCCGACAGTGTGTACAAGGCATTAGATGTGATGGATGCATTTGTTTTCTTTTTTGAGGCTTTCCTTTTTTTTTTCACCCGGTGATCCAGCCAGTAAGTCTGCAATTTTTCAACAGAACAAGCTGTCCTGCAGCTGTAGCAGTTAGAGGGTTGAGACAAACCATTTACCACTGACAATGGTGCTTACAATCGTTAACTGCGTATAAAGTGTTTGGCTTTATTTTGTTAGTGCTTCTAAATCTGCTAGTCAATCTAACATTCCCCTCCTCCTCCAACTGACAATGCTGCTGTCCAAAGGTGTCTCTGTTGATCCTTCATCCGGAGTGGAGGCACTATAATACGGGAAGTTTGTTAAGCAAGCCACAGATGATGCAATTTTCAGTTTGCAGGAAAGAAAATCGCTAGATACTGACTATATGGGGGAAGCCCTCCCGCAGCGCTATTGTGTTCTCCTGGTGGGGAGCCATCACTGCTGGTGGCTATAGCTGTATAGCTATAACCCCATGCAAAAAAACCAACAGGTTGGTTGCACTGAAGTCGATTGATGGATCAACCTACCCATAGATGGACCGAATCTCAGCCGATCCCACTGGAACCAGCTGAGATGCAATCTATCTATGGCTGGCTTTACTGGCCAGATCACCAGGTGAAAACAGTCGGGAAAAAAAAACTAAAAAAGGGGTAAAAAAGGAAAACTAACACAGCCTCTGCAGCCTAATAATTGGTAAGCTGCAATATATTACATATTTGGTTTAGGGTTGAATAAAGTCTATGATGATTTGGGATACAAAAGGATCAGTCAATGTGACTGTTTACTATTTAGATACCTGTGACTTACCTTTTTGCCAAACGAGGAGAATGGGTCCAGTCTCTCCTCATACTGGGAAGAGTATCGCATCTCTGTGTCGTCAGTCTTAGCACCCTGTTGGAGAGAAACAAATGAAAAAACAAGGCTTCACACACTTCAAGACGTCCCTGTCCTGTGAGGCCTGCTATTCACACCAGTCAGGAATGACAGGCCTGTGATAGCAGCGTGGTTCTAAATTTTTATGTCCTCTTTTATTAAAATAGTCAGTCTGCGGTTTGCTTGGGAAAAAATACACTACAAAATATCAGTAAATTACAAATAGAGGCACCTCTCATGAGCATTAGGCCTGAGTATAGTCTGTGACAAGCATGTAAAGCCTTGAGAATTCCAGGTGTAAACAGCCACTATAATACAGAGAATATATAATAATAGAATGTATAAAACAGATATAGCACAGTTTCCAACCAGGTAAAAAAATACGTAAAGCAATTAGCCATATAGTGTTTGTATTTTCTGTTTTTATCACCCTGTTTTGGTGTGAATTACTCAAATACAAAGGAGAAGGGCACACCCTAGTGCCAGGAAGTGTTATATCATTTTGAGCATCAGTATGAAGAGATTATGACACGTTCAATTTTTTTGCATAAAAATAGCTTAATTCTGAAAAAAAAAAAAAAAAAAAAAAAAAAAGCACGGCATGCTTCCCTGGATACATTGGCAGCACAGTACAAAACAGACCATCGTGGCCACCCATCATACATTTCTGTGGGGTCTACCCAGCAGTGATAGAGCGGAACCTGGAACTGGAATCTAGCTCAGACTAATATCCAAACCCTTTAGACCCCTTTCACACTGAGACATTTTTCAGGAGCTAAAGGGCTAAAAATAGCACCTGTAAAGTACCTGAAAAACGCCTCCCCTGCCACCCCAATGCGAAAGTCCGAGTGCTTTCAGACTAGGGCACTGCGCTGGCAGAACGTTAAAAAAAGTCCTGCAAGCAGCATCTTTGGGGCAATGGAGGAGCAGTGTATACACCGCTCCTCCACCGCCCCTGCCCATTAAAATGAATGGGCAGCGCTGCCAAAGCGCCTGCAAAGCGATTCAGCAGCGGTGCTATACAGGTGCATTTAACCCTTTCTTCAGCCGCTAGCGCGGGTTAAATTCCCCGCTAGCGGCCAAATAGTGCCGCTAAAAAGTGATGAATGTAGACTCTGCATAGTACATTTCAAAGACTGGGGTGTATGGCGTCATGTCAGCCAGAGGTAATACAGATGGAAAAAGGTCAGCAGAGGACAAGATATGGCAGTCAACAGGATCATGATAGGGGGCTGTCCCTAGATTCACCCATACATTGTCAGAATATATGTCAACCAAATGAAACCCTAAATCCCCGTACACACGATCCGAAAATCAGACAACAGATGGTCCATTTATTTTTGTATGCTAGTCGCATATCGAAAATGGAGAGGTAAGAAAATTCTCGTACCACAGAATAAAAAATCGATAGTGATGTCATGTGTTGTAGTGTATTTCTATTGTATTTTCGGATGACAACTGTACTGATTAAATGAAAATCGTATGATCTGGTATCATAGAAGAAATTTTTTTTGCGCTTGTCCAATCGGATAATATCGGATGAACTGTTGTGATCGGCTCTCAAAAGCTCTGTACTAACGATCCGATTATCGCACAATCGCTTTGAAAGCGGTATTTTTTGTCCGATTTTCGGATTGTGAGTATGGGCCTTAACATAACATATCACCTGGAGGATGATGAGCAAAAGCCTTTTCTGTTAAGGCTAATTTCACACTGGGGCGGTGAGAGCATCGTCGGTAAAGCGCCGCTAGTTTTACTGATGCTTTACCGTCGTTTTAGCTGCGCTTTTTGCCTGCTATCGGGGCTCTTTTAACTGAAGGGTTTAGCTGAAGAGGCGCTTTGCAGGCGCTATTTTTAGCGAAAAAACACCTGTAAAGCATCTCAATGTGTAAGTAGCCTTAGCGTGTGCTTGGTACTAAACAGTAAACCATATTTTATTTGTTAACCTCTTACCCACTGGGCACTTAAACCCCCTTCCTAACCAGACCAATTTACAGCTTTTGGTGCTCTCACGTTTTGAATGACAATTACTCAGTCATGCAACACTGTACCTATATGAAATTTTTGTCCTTTTTTTCACACGAATAAAGCTTTCTTTTGGTGGTATGTAATCACTGCTGTGTTTTTTTTTGCGCTATTAAAGAAAAAAGACCAACAATTCTGTAAAAAAATACATTTTTACTTGGTTTCTGTTATAAAATTTTGAAAATTAGTAATTTTTCTTCATAAATTTTGGCCAAAGTTTATACCCCTACATATACATAAAAATAACCCAAATTACTGTATATTATTTGGTCTTTGTGAAAGTTATAGAGTCCACAATCTATGGTGCCAATCTCTGAAAATTGACCCTAACAAGCCAGGAAAGTACAAATACCCCCAAATGACCCCTTTTTGGAAAGTAGACATTCCAAGGTATTTAGTAAGAGGCATGGTGAGTTTTTTGAAGTTATAATTTTTACCCACAATTCTTTGCAAAATCAATTTCCTTTTCTTTTTTTTTTTTCACAAAATTGTTATATTAGCAGGCTATTTTTCACACACAGCATATGCATAGAACAAATTACACCCCAAAACACATTCTACTACTCCTCCTGAGTACGGCGATACCACATGTGTGAGACTTGTACACAGCGTGGCTTCATACAGAGGCCCAACATGCAGGGAGCACGATCAGCAGCATAAATTATACATATCATTTCTTGACTACCTCTTACACTTTTGAAGGCCATGGAGCACCAGGACAATGGAAACACCCCAAAAATGACCCCATTTTAGAAAGAAAACAACCCAACGTATAATCTATGAGGCATGATGAGTCTTTTGAACATGTCATTTTTTTCTACAAGTTTTTGGAAAATGTGTAAAGAAAATGAAAATGCATTTTTTTACGGCTGAGTACGGCTGGGTACAACTGAGTACAGCTGAGTGCGGCTGATTATGGCTGGATGCGGCTGGGTACGGCTGAGTATGGCTGGGTGCGGCTGAGTAGGACTGGGTACGGCTGAGTACGACTGGGTACGGCTGAGTACAGCTGAGTGCGGCTGAGTGCGGCTGAGTACGGCTGAGTGCGGCTGAGTATGGATGGGATCGGTTTGTTTACAAGTGATTGCTCCGTCATTTGATGGAGCGATCATGTGGTAAACGGCCGCTATCAGCGGCCATTTACTGTGATCCATGATGCGGATTCGGCGGTCACAGATATTCCCGGGTGCGCGCCTCAGGGGGCGCGCGGGAGCGCAATTCTGGGAGGACGTCATAGTACGCCCTCCCAGAGTTATCCGACCTCGCTGCAGCCGTCATTCGGCTATAGCGCGGTCGGCAAGCGGTTAATAACATTTAGTGCAATGTGATTTATACTTCTTTAAAATGTATGTAAACACAAGCAGTAAAAATGATTTGCAATGAATCATCTCTTACTTCTATTCATTTTTTATCTTTAGACTTGATTTCTAAAAGGATAAATTCACCTTTAAAAAAAAAAAAAATAATAATAATAATAATAAATACACATCTTTTTGCAGGTAAAAAAAATTTGCATTAATTATTATTTATTATTTTATTAGGAGCCAGTGTTAATGTTGGCAGCAAATTTCGATTTAGTTTTAGTCTTAAGCTAACAGAGCGCAATGCCGCGTACACACGACCGGACTTTTCGACCAGACTGGCCGACGGTCTATCCGACGGACTTTCGGTGGACTTCCAATGGACTTTCCGAACAAATGGACTTGCCTACACACGATCACACCAAAGTCCGACGGATTCGAACATGATGACGTATGACCGGACTAAGGAAGTTGATAGCCAGTAGCCAATAGCTGCCCTAGCGTCGGTTTTTGTCCGTCGGACTAGCATACACACGAGCGGACTTTTCGACCGGACTCAAGTCCGTCGGAAAGATTTGAAACATGTTCCAAATCTAAAGTCCGTCAGATTTTCGACTGAAAAAGTCCGCTGCAGGTCCGATGAAGCCCACACACGGTCGAATCGTCTGCTGGAATCGGTCCGTCGGACCAGTCCGGTTGAAAAGTCCGCTCATGTGTACGCGGCATAAGACTTTTTTCAAAAGGGCGTGTGCCTGGATCTTTTCTTGCATACTAATGGCACACAATTGTCGGCCAACAAACACGAACGTAGTGACGTACTACATGGAATTTCAGCTCTTAAGCACCACTCTTTGGGCACCTTTCATTAATGTCGTGTTTTATGAGCATTGATTCCGAGCATGCGTGTTTGTACTTTGGACTTTTGTTTGATGGACTTGTGTACAGACGATACAAAAATCTGACAACAGACCGTTGTCAGCCGAAAATTTACTAGCCTGCCATCCAACATTTGTTGGACAACAATTGGATTTTAGGCCAAAAGTCTGTCATCACACAATCCCCTGCCAACAATTGGATCGCGTGTACGAGGCTTTAGTCTTTTGACTAAAATGCCATTTTAGTTTTTGTTGGAAGGCAACATGGTCTAATGTTATATTTCTGGAGTTTCTCTGTCAATGTTACTGAGTTTATTGGTAACAGTGTTTTGGTATTATCCAGAGTTTCAATTGGATCTCTCATAGATCCATTACATATCTGTTTCTTATTTATTGTACCAATTACTTCAGTTTTAGTCCCATTTTAGTCATCTGCAATTGTTTTAGTTTTAGGGGGCGTGGTCACTGGGTGATGTTGACCACGCCCCCTAAAACGTCACAGTCCCAGCATGCCCAGGGACTGTGACATCAAAAGGGGGCGGGGTCTCCGCCTATATAAGTCACAACGCAGCCCTCGGAGAGCAGTCCAGCCGGAGAGAGCGTCGTGTCAACATCTGGGGAAGAGAAGCCCAGAAGCCCAGAAGCCCAGAAGTCCGGACCTCTGCTGGCAAGAGAGCTACCTGAAGACAGCAGAGGAGCCGGCCGAAGAACAGGAACACCGGGAGAAGAGAGCGGAGAAGAACCAACCGGACGCCGGGAGAAGATGAAGCGGAGGGACCCCCGAAGCCGGAAGAAGACCCCCGAAGCCGGAGGAAGATCCCCCCCCCCGGAGCTGTTTAATAAAATATTTTAAAAACCTGTGTAGTGTGTTTTATTACTTACACTTTTTCCCTAGGTGAATGGGTAGGGGTACCATGTACCCCATACTCATTCACATAGGGTGGGGGGCCGGGATCTGGGGGCCCCCTTATTAAAAGGGGCTCCCGGATTCCGATAAGCCCCCCGCCCGCAGACCCCGACAACCAACGGCCAGGGTTGTCGGGAAGAGGCCCTTGTCCTCATCAACATGGGGACAAGGTGCTTTGGGGGGGGGGGGCCCCGCAGGGCGCCCCCCTCCCCCAAAGCACCCACCCCCCATGTTGAGGGCATGCGGCCTGGTACGGTTCAGGAGGGGGGGGGTGCTCGCTCGTCCCCACCCCCTTTCCTGACCGGCCAGGCTGCGTGCTCGGATCGGGGGTCTGGTATGGATTTTAGGGGGGACCCCACGCCGTTTTTTCGGCGTAGCGGGGTTCCCTTTATAATCCATACCAGACCTAAGGGCCTGGCATGCACCGCGCTCACCGCAATAGGAAGATTTGTTTTTCCTATTGCAGAGAGCGCGAGATGCAATACCCTGCCCTCGCGTCGTATCTGGTCCGTCGGACCAGCCTACACACGAGCGGGCTTTCCGTCGGACCAGCACACACACGAGCGGACTTTCCGCCCGAAACTGAGTCCTACGGAAAGATTTAAAACTTGTTTCAAATCTAGGTCCGGCGGGCTTTTGGGAAGAAGTCCGCCGGAAAAGTCCGCCGCCGCCCACACACGGGCGGATTGTCCGGCACACTCTGGTCCGCCGGACCAAGTATGCCGGAAAGTCCGACCGTGTGTACGCGGCAATAGTCATATTTAGTCAGATTTAGCTAAATCTGCAGTACATTTTAGTCTACTAAAATCATTTTAGTTGACTAAAATCTAATGGGTTTAGATAATTTGTAATGGATTATTTAAGCATTTCTCTAGAATTTCCAAACTTATTATATACTCCTGGAGTAAAAAAAATCAAATATGTTATTCTTCATGGTATTAAAGTTTGAACAAACTCACAGATACAGATTTGGCCTCTCTGGATGGTCTAAGGAGGCCTGTATTGCTGCACAGTGCTTTGGATGATGATCTGAGGAGGCCTGTAATGCACAGTGCTCTGTATGGTGGTCTGAGAGGCCTGTATTGATGCACAGTGCTTTGGGTGGTGGTCTGAGGGGAGGCCTGTAATGCACAGTGTTCTAGGCAGGTGGTCCGATAGGCCTGTAATGCTGTACAGTGCTGGATGGTCTGAGGGGAGGCCTGTAATGCACAGTGCTCTGGATGCTGGTGGTAAGAGGAGGCCTGTAATGCACACAGTGA
This sequence comes from Aquarana catesbeiana, assembly GCF_042186555.1. Lineage (NCBI taxonomy): Eukaryota > Metazoa > Chordata > Amphibia > Anura > Ranidae > Aquarana > Aquarana catesbeiana. The sequence continues at coordinate 668,802,973 of NC_133325.1, forward strand.
TCTGGACGGTGGTCTGAGGAGAGGTCTGTAATGTACACACTCACAGTGCTCTGCTCTGGATGGTCGTGAGTTGGGACTCTCGTCAGGAGGCCTGTAATGCACAGTGCTGCCCTGGACGGTCATTTGAGGAGGCCTGTGATGCTGCACAGTGCTAACTGCTAAGCATGGAGCTCCATGGAAACTGGAAGTTCACGAGGGTAAACGTTACTCCCTCACATTTTCGTTTTGTTTGTTAACGAAAACGGAATTGATTTTTGTCATAGTTTTTGTCAGTGGATGAAAACGTGGTGTTCTTTTCATTTAGTTTTTGTCACTGTAAAAAGGCTTTTGACGAAAATGTTTTTGTTGACGAAATTAACACTGTTAGGAGCCTGCAGAGCATTGCACCTGCGATCAGTAGATTGCGGGTGCAACGCAGGATTCCTGCAGACTATCAGTGTAATGCCGTGTAAACACGATCGGATTTTCTGACGGGAAATGTTGGATGTGAGCTTGTTGGCGGTAAGTCCGACCGTGTGTATGCTCCATCGGACATTTGTTGTCGGACTTTCCACCAACAAATGTTGGCTAGCATGCTCTCAAGTTTTCAGCCAACAAATGTGTGTTGTCGGACTTTCCGATCACGTGTACACAAGTCCGTCGGACAAAAGTTCAAAGTACAAACACGCATGCTCGGAATCAAGGACGAGCCGGAAGCGCTCTGACTTGTAAAACTAGAGATCGTAATGGAGATATCACACGACTATTGAATTTCCTTTTTATCGGCTCGCCGTACATCTTGTATGTCACCACGATTGTAATTGTTGGCCAACATTTGTGTGACCGTGTGTATGCAAGACAAGTTGGAGCCAACAACCTTTGAAGAAAATTCTGCGGTTTTGTTGTCGGAAAGTCCGATCCACAAAGGCTGACAGTAGTTGTAGTTCTCCCATTCACAGAACTCTGTAAATGAATGACGCGGCCAGGTGGTTGGAGCCCCAAACGGCACTTTTTTTGAAAAATTGTGATTCTAGGTGCAGGGAGAACATCCCTGACATGCTGTCACAGGGAAGGGGGAAATCGACCACGCTATAGGCAAAAGACAGCTACAGTACGGTCGTCTAGTTCTGAGAGGGCGTCTATTGCCATCCTCCCAGAACCCCACCCCCCTAAGAATCGCGTTCAGGGGAGGAGCTTTTGGGCATAAAAAAAGTCAAATATGGCTAAACACGCCTAAGCGCCAGGCGCATTTAGCACTTGAGCATTTATTTCAATGGCCAGAATAAATTCAGGAATAAATGTACAAATGCGCCTAAATGCGTTTGAGAAACGCGGCTTGGGTGCGTTTTTAATGCTGATTTTCTCCTGTATAGAGAAACAGCATTTACAATAAACCAGTGTGCATGAAGCCTAAATGGAATCCTCCAGAGACTCTCTAAATTTAGAAAAGCCAAATCAACAGTTAAAATATTTTCAGGAAGTTCCAATGAAACTGAGGCAAACAATCATATTTGTGCTCTTTATAAATATAACACATCCCTCTAAATTCCAACAAACAGAACATGTTTGAACAATACTGTATATATGCAGTAGAATGATGGAAATTGTTTATAGCTGCCAATGCATTAAATAAGGGCACAATTTTAATGGTCATACAGACTGGGATCTTACCCTGCCTGGGTAGCTCTGCAGGAACTTTATCTTCTCGTACAGCTTGATGTTGTCAGCTCTCAGGTTGTCCAGCTCACTCTGAAGGGCTCTCATTGTATGATGCATCATGCGGTTTTCCTGTATAGCAGAAACGATATGTATCCCTGGTAAACCTACTATTACAGTAATAAACAAAACAAAACGCTGGCGCTCGGGATATGGGTATAAATGTCAATGTGATCTAAACCGTCCAGGATTAAGGGTAGACAGAGTCCAAGTAAGGAGAGGTGACGTTTCCTTAATGGTGATGATGATGAGTCTTGAGGGTGATTACAGTAAGGACAGGATAAATTTTTGTTTTCATACAGTATGTGAGATAATCTCCTAAATTTGTCTCATACAAAACCATAAGATGATTTACAACATTTTCTTTCACTTTTTTTAATACAGAAAGTTTACAGCACAGATAAAAGATCCCAAACAGTGGTTTATGGGCCACATGTGGTTTGCCACTTCTATTGATGTTGCTTAAAGCAGCTTCTTAACAGGTGCTTATCCCCTGCCTATCCTAACATCTGTGACTTATATATTTCTTTATTGCATGAGGACAATTGTATCTTGACTAATTAATATTGATAGTATTACTAGCAGAGGCTCTTTGAGTTGAAATTAACATGTTTCTTATTACATACAGGGTGTTGCAAAGGGCAGAGCACAATTACCATAGTGGCAAATCACATTTTGAATTTTTGCAGCCAGATCAGTGTTATATTAATTCTGATTGGTTGTCATGGTATACTGAACTTTGTATATTAAAGCGGCGTTCCAGTCTCCTGTGAAAAAAATAAAAGTCAGCAGCTAAAAAAAAACTGTAGCTGCGGACTTTTAAAAAACAGCCACTCACCTGTCCCATAATCCAGCGGTGTACTCACCCCAGTGGAAGATGTACTCACCCCAGTCGGTTTCACCTTCTGTCTCCTTTCCTCGGCGACGGCATCTTCACTATGGGCACCTGGCTGTGACAGCTTGAGGCTTCACAGCTGAGTGCTCACTGCACATGCGCGAGCAGCGCTGTGCATCGTGAATGGTGGATGCAGTCTCCCAGGACCTGTCACATGTTCCAGAAGACTGCAGGGGGGAGGACTTCAGCTCCGATCGCCTAGGTGGTCGGAGCGGAAGTAGGAGCAGGTACCTGCCAAAATTGGATACCCGCTCCTCAAAAGAGTCAATTCTTCAAGAGGAACGGGGGACCAGTCCTCATAACGGCACTTCCCCTTTTGGGTGGAGATCAGCTTTAAGCTTTGTTTTATTATTAAAGTGCACCAAGTTTACATACCAAAGGATTTGAAGTTCACTTTAAAAAAATAAATAAATGCCCATTTTTTTGCAGGTAAAAAAAAAAAATGCATTTACAATTTTTTTTTTTTTTTTAGGAGCCTGGAAAGCATTATACCAGCGATCAGTAGATTGCTGATGCCATGCAGGACTCCTGCATCATACGTCCAGGCAGTTTCACACTCAGTGCTTCTACTACAGCTCAGCCACTCTGAAATTAACCCTGTTTGCCTAATGCAGTCTTACTGAGGCTGTTAAAAAAAAATCCCAGAGTGTCTCTTGATATTTGTAGTTCTGAAATATGAAAGGCAGAGTTTAAAGAAATTTGTATTAGTGTAATTGTATGCCGTAGTACTATCAATAGTTTACAGTATTTATATAAAATAACCTGATGGTTAATATTATGGCTGCTACTAAAATTAAATGTTATTTCCATGCACTGCTGCTTGCTGACAACTTATATCCACACTGAATATGCTGACAACCCTCCTGCTACCTGGTTATGATTTAGGAATACTTTATGTTAAGTGACAGTATTATAGATGACTCTTCAAGCTGCCTGGAGTGTTCTATGTATAACCCTGCTCCAAAGAAACAACTAGAATAGTAGGAAATTTTTTAATTTTTTTTTGGTATGCTGCGTGAATGGGAACACATACCAAACATAAAGTGTGTGTGTGTGTGTGTGTGTGTGTGTGTGTGTGTGTGTGTGGGGCGGTCTGTTAGCATTGCTCAGTGGTAAAATGTAGGACAACCTACCGCCTCCAGCTCTTGATTTCTAGCCCTGAAGCGCTCCCTCTGACTCGATATGATTGATAGGAGAGAATCCATCTGACCTTCTGGAATTGCAACACTTGCAGAATAGCCTGCGTTTGTAAATCAACACCGAATTATAAACACAAACCTATGTTTGCAGTGCATTAATATAATAGACAAAATAGTATCAGTATTCATCTCATATCACTTCACCATTCCTTTAGATTAATTTTGTGTTGTGTTTATCTCAAACATTTATGTAACCCTTCAGGAGACCCGAAGGTCCCATTTAAATTTGTCCTGCTTTTGCTAAGTGGTGTGGTTGGGCAGTTTGCCTTCTGCTGTCCAACAATGCTGCTAGCAAGTATAAAGATTTGTGAGGGACAGCCCTGGTGTCTAGCAGCAGGGACCACTCTGGAGACCAGCACTGCCATTCACAAAAGGTCACACAGCCTGCAGTGTTATGTTATCCATTCATGGTTGCTTCTAAACTTAAACAGCCTTGGAAAATAGATCACACATGGTGTGTATGTTTTGCAAGCATAACAATGCCTCCAGATAGGCTGTGAAGCAGTCTCCTGTTGCTCCATAAGCAGCATGTTTCAAGGTGACAAGATGCTCAAAGCTGTCAACCCAGCAAGTGGAAGGACAGTGGTACAGAGATCCTGGTGTGGAAAAGTGTGGGACAGGTCTCTGCCACTGCTGGGGATCTGCAGCTGCGTGTAAACATTTAGGGCACCTGCAGATAGGTCCCACAGCCCCACGATGCTAAGTGGTATTTTAGCATTATGAATGATCAAGACAGGGCACACATTGTTAAGTCATAATAGTAAAAGAATAGTCAACTTAGAAAAGGGACGAGGTCTCAGTGCTGACTGTATCCCCCCAACAAGAAAGCCCATTAATTGGGCTGCATACTGGGGTTGAGCAACAGCCAGCATTAACATAAATAAAGAATGGGACCATATACTATATGCACTTGGTCCCATGGTGGGCTTATGAGAGCTTTAAAAACATTTGGAAACTATACTTATAATGTGGATATAACACATTTCACTTCAATTTGCAGATAGCCATTATTTTCTAAAACTGACAAAAAAGTAAGATTTATTTTCCTTCTTAAAAAGAGTAACAGCTGAAGAAGTACTGTGTTGCAACTTACTTTCAATGAGCTAAAGAGAGCTACACACGCCTATACTGTTGCTAAGGAATAACAAGGGAAATATCTGTAAGTGTTATAATAGGATACAATTTTGAATGACTTATGACTCACTCTGTTGTGTAAGGAGGCTGTGTAACTCTCAGGACTGGATATTATATGTATTTCATCTATTTAGCAGTTTGCCTGGAGTTTAGCTTTAAACGGTACAGTATGTACCCACCTTGATTACCATAGAAAATTGCAGTGGCCTCCTTGATTGGCTCTGGAATCATTTCCATACTTGGCTCAGCAGCTCCCTGTTGAGTATCAATAAGTAACAAGGCAATATTGTCAAAAATATTTACACTCTAAATAAAAAAAAGACAATTTATCTCAACCTATCAAAAAAAACCCCATAATTATTATGCTAGTCCATTTAATTAGTCTACTAATTGCCATAGCACTTTCTCCTTAATAAATCTTGCTGATTATACTGCATGGAAATTAGAACTGCAGGCAATATACACATTTCACAGAAACATACCAAATCCACCAGAATGGTTGCTATTAGCTGTAAAATTATCTTCATTACATTCATTTGCTATACATTAATATTTTACAATAGTTCTGTATTCACATTCCTGTGCAGCTAGGAGCAGAACAAAGATGGCAAACTGGTGTTGCCTTATGAGTTTATGTGAAATCTCCATTAATAACTGTAAAATATTGTAATAATGAATATATTTAATTTAGCTGGCATCTATGAAAGCCGGGCAAAAAGGGTTTCATTTAAGCTTTTGCTAAGAGCAGAGAATGTGGGCCAAGGCTTGTATATACAAACAATGCAGAGCCAATTCCATTGTTTTACACCTACTCCTTTCAAAGGATCCCATGTTGGGATATGCATTGGAGGGGGCCCAACCCATAATCAACACCTAACTTCCTGGGGAAATTCAATTAACTCCCGTCAGCATAGTCACAAGGATTTGCATGAAAGGGGGCCGACTGGAGTCAGTCCTCCAATCATGATCCAAGCTAGGCCAACCAATGAGACATCAGCCTGGTTTGATATACTCAGAGCCAAGGGGGAGGTAACGCTCTCTTTCTGATAGACCAGCAAGCTGAATGGAACTTGGGTAAGGATGGGTAATTATGGGAAAGGAATGCCCTTTTACTTGTAACTAAATATGTGTGCAGATTACTGTATTGAGGAATATACCCTGTATTCCTTCATGGAAATACTTTATTTCAACCTAATATTTTCTTCCTTGGTGTAAGACGATAGATGATTGTGTATAGCTAGACTTTCAACTGCTTCCTAATAAATGTTATTTTATTTGAAGCTTTCACTCTTGGTCGAAAAGAACTCTTATTTAACCCACATCATATCTATGAGATATGAAAAATCTTAAATATAGATTTTTCAGGGTAACAATTCCCGTTTTTTTTTTTTTTTTTGCTCTTAAAAATGTTATCACCATTTTTGCATATTAGTGCAGCAGATTCCCTGCAGGCTCTTTGCATCCACTCCCTGTTTATATACCTTTTCTATAGTAGCAAGTCAGTGCTCAGGGTGGGTATTTCAAAGATGACATCAACAGAAAATGCTGGCGTATTGAGTGTTGACACGGCTGCTAATAATTTTCACAATAAGCAGACGTGAACTTGTGCCAATGCAGGGGCTCAAATGGGGGGACAGGAACAGAGCGCTTTCACCCCAAAACAAGAAATGCTTGAACTAGGACTTTCATGGTGGAGTTATCAGATATTATTTTATTTAAGGTTGCAGATTAAAAAATTTGAAAGTTAACTTTGGACAATGGACATTTAGAGGCTCAAAAGAACTTAAGTGTAAAATTCCTAGTGCTTTCCCACTCCTAGGGAGCCGCAGATACAGCCAGCCATACATGTGAATGTCTGTATGCTATTATGCCTTATGATGCTCCTGTGCATAGGCATTTACCTGTGCATTTGTGTACGGGACATTGCCTGAACACACTAGCCTGGAATTGGGGAAAATATGCTGTACATGCATTTGTGGGTAAACATAGATGGACCACAAATAAAAGGTGACCAAGAGCCCAGACAAAAAGTTTGCCGTACCTCAGCATCTGGTCGCTGAACCGAACCTAGGGACTGGACAGTGCTCAGGTCATGCTCCAGCTTGGAGATCAGCTCCTTCTGCTGAGAAACGGTGGAAATGGCTTCTGTGAACTGCAGTTGTAACTCTCCACAGCGAGCTGAGGGAACATATCACAATGTAAACACAAACAACTCTGAATATTCATGTTTATGCAAGTGCCTGAAATAAGAACTGTCTGTACAAATCTCAGATGTCTCCTTCAGGAGAAGAACCAGCTTCCTTCCTATATCGCTATACTATACTATAGATTTTTAGCGACACTAAATTGAAACATTGATCTAACCTCCTCTACACCAATGGAATACCTATGCAGGAATTTCGACAAACACACTCACCACATATCTAAAATATACAATATAATGACCCCTGCCTCCAAAAAGTTGTTCTATATGAATAAATGGGAGCAAGATTTAGGAGAGTTGGAGTTGGCAAAATGCACATCCAAATCATATATTAATACTTCTCTGATTGAAGCAAACTATAAAGTCTTCCTGAGATGGTACATGGTGGGGAACCCCAGTTTAAAAAGGCTGCTTTAGAGTTTGTGGCCTAGATGGCACCGTGTTCCACATTTGGTGGACTTGTCCAAAAGTAAGGAGGTTCTGAATCCATACTTATTTTATTTATTTACTCACTCAAGTGAACCTCATTAAATCACCACTACAGGCACTGCTGGGGCGCCCGGTCCAGGGGACATTAAGACATATGAAGAGGCTCATAGCATTTATATTTGTAGTAGACAGAATTTCCATTGTTAGGTCTTGGAAATCCCATTCGGTTCCAATTTATCCTACTAAAGTCCAAGTTATTCTGGATTATGATAAATGAACGCCTATTGACAATCCTGAACAATAAGCTCATCGTTTGGGATCCCTGGATCAAATATCTCTTGGATACCTTATGAGACGGGTTTGCCATAGAAGCTTTTTATCTAAATAGGGTGCACTTCTCTCTGGCTTTGTCTTTCCTCTCTCTATTATCCACTTTCCTTCTTTATCTTTCTCTGCATTTGCCCTCTTATAGGCCCTTGGGCCAATTGAATAAGAGTTTTTGGCCCTCATACACACTGGACGTTTTTACAGCTGCTGTGTTTGGCTTCAGACGTTTTTTTCTGCAGCCAATAAACTCCCCAGCATGTTAGCCTATGTATCCATGCACACATAGGCTGTTATCAGCAGTTTTTGGCAAGGGTTTTTCTGGCTTGAAACCCCCCCCAGAACTAGTGAGTTTTGAGAGGAGATTTTCAACAGCTTTAACTCTGAAAAAAGCTAAAAACAGCTTAAAAACGCTAAAAAACTATGAAAAACGTGGCTATTCAGAATTTATCAGCGTTTTTGAGCCATACACCTTTTTTTATAACTCCTTTATTTTCCAAAAGTTGCAGTTTACAGTCAAACGAAAAGGAGTAACAACACATATTCAAGTAGCACTGAAATTAGATTCACATGCCAACAGGCCAAGCAGAATGCGGTATGGATGGTCATGTGTAACAGAGGACAGTCCACAGTTTGCCTAGCATATATGGCAGGCTAAGTAATGACATGAGAAACCCAAAAACAGACTAGTGAGCTTAAAACTGTGCAACTATATTTACAGACTAATACAATATATCGGGAAGCAGGCCTCCTGGTGGCCAGCCGGACCCAGAATTGGGACAATGGGATTAAAATAATATATTATAAGATACTCTAATATATGAAAAGGACATCACCCAGAACTGAGCCAGGTATACAGCGGGGGAGGCGGGAGTAGAGTTGTGGAAAAAGGACAGGGGGGAATGGTGGGAAAGGGGTAGAATCGGGGGACAAGTGACCCTTACACAAGGGGAGAAAGAGCAAACAAAGAGAGAAAGAAAGAAAAAGAGAGAGAAAGAGAAAGAGAAAGAGAAAGAGAAAGAGAGAAAAAGAAAGAGAAAGAGAGAAAAAGAAAGAGAAAGAGAAAGAGAGAGAGAGAAAGAGAGAGAGAAAGAGAAAGAGAGAGAGAGAAAGAGAGAAAGAGAGAGAGAGAGACTTTGGAAAACCACAAAGATTTTGATGGCGGGTTCTCGGATCTCCAACACAAGGGGATGCATGCTTTAGCCGCATTCAATAATGGATTTGTGAGGGTAGCTTTAGATTTCTTAATAGGACGGTCTGAGAGATGCAACAGACATGCCGCAGGGTTCCCCTCTAAGTCTACATTAGTCAGGTGCTTGACAGTACCAATCACCTCCCCTCAAAACGGCCTAAGTTTGGGACAGTCCCAAAAGATATGAAGCAACGTTCCCTCTGCATTACCACATCAACCATCATGTACTAGGGACCTGAGGAAAAAAGTGGTGCAAAGTGGTGGGAACCCTATCCCAGCGGGTCAAGATCTTGTAGCCAGTCTTCTGCATTCTAGTGGCCATGGAAGACTTCTGGGCACAGTGGAGGATTTTCTCCTTCTGCAAGTTAGAAAAATGAGTTCCCATTTAGAAAGGGACCTGGGAACAAATCCTGTTGCCGGTCGGATCAAAGAGGCGTAGCTCAACAAAAGACAGTGATGGATCGGCTCCTTCCTGTGGCATATATCTCCCAGTTCTGTAAGCTGGTAGAGTATACCCAGGGAGCACAAACACCGGCGGAGAAAATTGTGCATTTGGAGACCACTCCATAAGTCCAAAGGGGGGTCGGCAGCAGTCACACAGGCCGAAGAGGAGAGCTGTCCCATCCAGCCCCAAAAAGTTACAGAGATGGAGATGGCCTTTTCAAGGCCAGGCGCTGAAAATGAGGGTTCTGGAGGCCTGGTATAAATTCTGGATTACCCAGTACTGGCACCATGGGGTAAGGAAACAGTAAAATAGAGTTTTGGAATGTGTCTATGGCAACCAATAATGTGCTGCCAAGGGTAGGATGATCCCTGAGGCCTTTCGAAAGGGGAGATGTGATCCAAGGCCAACTCTTCACCGTGATCCATAAGCTTTTATGGGAGTATAGTTTTGCTAAAAAAAGCTACAGCTAGATAATGCCAAAAAACGCTACAGCTTTCTACAGCTAATGTTACTGGCTTTTTTTTAACGTCCAGTGTGCAAGAGGCCTCAAGATTGACATGTGCTCCCAGGGGGTACAAAAGGTTTATGATAGTCCAGGGCATAGTTGTTATATTTTACCCTTCATTTCTGACTATTTCTGAGAGATGTTTGCTAGCTCAATTTTTTTTTATACATCCCTTTAACTAGCACTAAAAATCCTGCATTAATCAGCACGTTTCAAGAGAAGCAGTTTATACTTAGTACCACTAGATGTCACTATGTCCTCAATAACTAAAATATGGACATGGGTGAATAATTTGAAGAATCACTAAATTGCAATTTAAAGTGGAAGCTTTTTTTTTTTTTTTTTTTTATCTGTAGCAATCCATACTTGTCATCAACACGCCACAGTTATATTATTGCATTTTAGACAGGATTCTTGATATGTCGGACCTTATATCTCAGTCTCAAAAGGGATGTAATGGCAGTACTACAAAAATAAAAAATAAAAAAAATAAATGGTGGCGACTCTTCTGCTACTGATGTCGTTTAAGCTGGTGAAGTTAAGAGGTGAAATCCTCCAGTGATATCAAAGCCTCACCACCACTCCTGTTCCTGGAGGCTAACAGCAAACAACCTCCTTGTACCATGTCAGTCGCAGTTAAGTGTAGTCATTGGCCAGTGTCATCATATGCTGCCAGTATGAGCATCTGCAGCAATCCCTCCTTCTGGGTTGTATATTCTGTAATAGGAAGCAGAGCAGCAGGATATGTGGCCTATTTTTGGAAGACAATATTTTTGTACCTTCTTATGTCAGCATATTGGAGGTCAGCTCCACCGCTCGACCCCATAGGACAGCACTCTAGCATATAAGTCTGCCATCTATTCCTTCCAGCATTACTTTTCACTCTAGAGGTTCCCTAATTAAAAAGGATGAAGAGTACCTCCTTATCTTTCATACCTTGGTTAAGGCGTGTCCATGTTGTAAAGTGACCTGATTATATACCTGGCATAATTTGCTGCAGTCTGACCTACTGCCTTCCCATTTTCCAGTTCTTCCTTTTGGGTCTTTTACCTCTTTAAAACCTTCTAGATGATTTTTAGAATTACCCCTTCTCTCCTTGATCTTTTAGCATCTTGCTGGATGCATTTAAGGCATGCTAACTGGCCTTCTGCTCAATAGTAGTGCATGTCAATATAACAAAAGTAGGGATGGTTGTTGATGCGATTCTTCATTGAGCAAGCTTATTAGAATAGGTATTTATTTTGCCCAGTTACAAAAAGTAAAACTTTGTACAAAAGTTTGGGCATGCCGGGTGTGCTTGGCAAAAAATGAATAGTTCCACTTGAATGTGACTGTCTACTACTAGATATAAGCAAAAATAATGTTATTGATATTCCTTCAGTTCCCATGTAATGGAGATACAGATGCATAAAGGCAGACATGACTAAGCATCACTACACGGTATGAAAAGTGTTAGCTGTTTCTCCCTGTTTTTTTTTTGCATATGAAGTGACTGTATTGGATTTTAATATATTAATAAAGGTGCCTTCAGCGATGTGCGGCCATCCAGGACTTTTCCTTTCCTACAAAGGCAGACATGTTTGAAGTCCAGCCTGGGTGGCAACCATGGCTTTCTTCAAAGTTACAGTGGGGATGTGAATGTAGCCACTCAGACAGGAAGTATGTTGTGTTATTTACAAAGTAAATAAAAAATGGTCAAAAACATGAAAAAAATAAAACGAATGCAGTCACCATAGCTAAGGATTGGTAAGCTACATGACATTTTTGTTTTTGGGTTTATTTACACTTAAATTGCTTTTAAAGTGTATGTAAAAAGGAATGACAAACTGACCTTTCACAACATTATGGAGTATGAAATATAATTGAATTTCTCATTATCCTTAGGCCCCTTTCACACGGGGCGTGTTGATCCGCCCCGTGTTTATCCGCTGCTCATCGGGGATCGCTCCGCTTTCCCCAGCTGAGCAGGCAGATGACAGGGCGGGACCCGCACACTGTGCAGGGACCGCCCTGTCAGATCTCCGCTCTCCCCTATGGGGGATCGGAGGAACACGGACCGTCTGTCCGTGTTCCTCCGATCCGCTCTGCAGATGGATAGAAAAATAGGATTTTCTTCCGTCCGCAGAATCGGACGAGAGCGGAGCCGGACAACATCGGGTGTTAGCGGATGTACATCCGCTGACACCCGCTATCCCATAGGGATGCATGTATGTCCGTATTTCATCCGAAGACGGATGGATGAAATACGGACATACTGTCCGCATGTGTGAAAGGGGCCTTAGCAAGATCTTACTTTATTATATAGCGATACTATTTTATACTTTTTTACTATCCTTTTTTTCTCAGAGATTTCTCAAAATGTGTACACTGTTAATGTAATGCATGACTGTTATGGCAACAACTGTAATTGGGTAATTTATGTAATTAGGTTAACACAATGCAAAATGCATTAAAACGGGCTGATAATATATGTAGCGTCTCTAAGTGCTAAGACATTAGGCTGCCAGACCAGTATGTTAAAGCTCTCTTCTCCTACAATCATCACTTTGCTGGCTTATTCAGAATTGTCTTCATTCACTTTTTTTTCCACCATAATTTTTGTTGTTTTCTGGATAATTTGTAGAAACGAGAAGTTATCGTACAGAATGTGTCAAATAATGCTTAAGAATTGTAATTTTGCAATGTGAACGATTGCTAGGAGACTGTTCTACCTTCTTTTCATATACATTTTTGGACACAGCAGGTTTTGTTAGGATCAGTTTGTGCTGCAGGCACACAACAGCTCCTGCTTCCATACGAATGGGTTTGAGTAGTGATGTGTTCAATGCAAAATGCAACATTTGTAAATAAAGCCTGTCTAAAGAGGCCTGAATAAACCTGTTAGATTCTGGACCCCGTTTATTTTGTTCTTCTATTGATTGTACTGTTCACTGTTGTGGTTATAAGTGTGACTATAAAGTCAAATATGTCATTTTATGTCTTGAGAGGCCAATTCTTAAATTTCCCAGGAAGCGATGTGTAATACACATGTGGTGCAGCTTATATGATAGGCCAAACATTTTTTGTCACAAGAAAAGCATAAGGCCAAGTTCACCTTAAAAAAAAAAATACTTTTGTAAAAAAAAAAAAAAAAAAAAAAAAGGTAAATAAATAAAATGCAGTTTTTGGGGGTAAAAAAGTGCATTTATTATTTTTTTCTCAGGAACCTGCAGAACATTGCCCCCTCAATTGCAATGTCAGGCTCCTGCACAGTCTTCCTACAGCTCTGTGCCCATACTACCTCTATAAAGGCTGTCACTTTCTGAGATGCAGGAAGACTGAATGCACTATGAATATGTTCATCAGAGCCCTTCACAGTCCATTGAAATTACAAGGCCATCTGCCATGGTGGCAGATGCCACTTGTAGTGTATTCATTCACGGATTCCTGTGAATGAATGACATGGCTGTATGAGCAGAGCCCTGAAAGTCACACTGATTGTAAAATGTAACAGCGGGTGCTGGGAGAAGAACCCCCACCTGCTGTCACAGCGGGGGCGAGGGGTGCTGCATAGTAAAACTTAAATATGGTTGTAACCTTTAACATATTACTTAAGGTGAGCCTTTAAAGAGACTCAGAGCAAGGTGACAAACTACCATCATCCGACATCCGACATTTAAGGTACACCGGGTTTATTTATTTTTCTGCCTCATGAGACAGTGTTCAGGCCTGGTTATTAAAGTGTTAGTAAACTCTCATTCACTAGTTTTTCTCATTTAACGCACTCTGAATTAAATGACATACAGTAAAACCTTGGACTGCGAGCATAGTTCGTTCCGGAAACATGCTTTTAATCCAAAGCACTTGTATATCAAAGTGAATTTCCCCATAAGAAATAAAGGAAACTCAAATAATTCGTTCCACAACCATTTCTTCATAAGTCCTTCAGTTTATAGTCCATATAAAAAGATTATAGCAATGTGACCAGGTTGTTTAACCATACAATGTCCATTAACAAATGGCAGCCTCCACAAGGGGATTAGAAGCAAAATCCAGCAGGAGCTACAGAGTATAAAAGAGAAGAGAGGCTCCTCTAAGTGTAGCAATATGTTGCTAAATGTTGTACCTTCATTAAATGTAACCATATTGCTACGCTTAGAGGCGCCTCTCTTCTCTTTTATACTCTTGTTGTGACATGTTGTAGTTGTGACATGACGCTACTTGTATATCAAGTCAAAATTTGTTTAAAAATTTTGCTTGTCTTGCAAAACCAAGTTACTCTCAAACCAAGGTTTTACTGTATTAGTACCATTTTTATCGTTCCAACTTACACCCTTTAGAAGAAATTGCCGATGTATTCTTCAATGATGTCACCGGCACATGCGCATTTTGGCCCTTGTTTACAGCATGATGTGTGTGCCGTCAGTCTGTTCATCCTGATGCCGTTTCTGCATCATCAGCAGGCAATCTCGCGAATCTGTGAATCCATAGAGAACTATCTAATACACCCCATGTGGCATGTAATGTCACTGCTCAGCATTAATGGAGTGAGCGGGTCCGCTGCGCATGCGCAAGATGACACAGAGGAAAGGGCAGACGTATGCTGTGGGGAGGAAGCAGTGTACAGGAGCTAAGATGGCACCGGCTTCAGCCAGGATACAAAGAAACGAAAATACACAGTCAAAGAAACATGGTCGGGGGATGAAATGAATTGAGATTTATTTAAAAAGGTATACATTATTGGCCTTTTAGTTGCACATGATGCGTGAACCGGAGTTTACTACCACTTTAAGCCTGGGCATTGCATCTCTGAAAGAGGTTACATGCTCTTTTATACCTGTAAGGGACAATAACTTACCAAGCACTCTAGAGCAACAGAGAGGTGCGGAATGTGGCAAAAGTGGGTATCCATAGGTTTGGGGGTGGGGTCTGGGGTGATCTTTCAAGAGAAAATGTCACTTTGCCCAGAGTGAGAATAATGGATTCTCTTCATCCAAAACAGCATTTTGCCCCACAACATTTATACCCACTTAGGTAGCACTGATACACTACAGGACGCTGCATTTCTGGAAGGATCGGAAACAGGTACTGTTCTTAGTTTACTGATAAGCTGCGATATATTTCTTAGGTTGGTCTTGGCCTAGTTAACCTTTAGTGTGAATTCACACTGGAATGGAGAGCTGCCACAGTGCTTTGCTGCTCCAGAAGCTCTCCATTCCTGGCTGCAGGAGGGGACAATGTTGTGCACGATTCAGCGCATCGCATGACTCCTTTTTTATTGTTTTGTACAAACTTCATGTGAAGTGTACAAAATATACACTTCATTCATAGCAATGTACAGCAGCACGATGCGCCATGGTGCTGTACGTTGTCATGCATTTTGGCACAGTGCGCTGTGATAAAATGCATCATATCTACATTTTAGTGCAGCCCTAGGCTGCTTTGCTGTGTGAACGGGACACATAGGAAACAAATGTTTTCTGTGTGTCCTTGAGGTGACAGACGTTTTATAATGTCACTGCACATAGCGTGAATTCACCCTAAAACTAACCTCCACTGCTGCCAACACACAATGAGTTATCTTCTAAAATGTCTTGGGTACACTGTTATACAAATACCAGTTGTATTTCAGAAGTTGCAGCCTCATGCACTCCTGCCTGTGTTTCACTATTGCTCAGTGTAGACGCTCATCACATCGTTATAGTTAATCAATAACAAGAGGCAGATAGTGGATGGCCAAAGCGTCAATTTCATAAATAGTTGCTTTTTACAGAGCATCACAGTTTTAAGGGCTCCTGAGGAATTCAAGAAGAACTCAAGGTGTGTATAGGCGTTTATACATAAACTTAAAGCCTAAGAAAAGATATTTCTTTTACAGAGTTCCCCATCAGGGATTTAAAATAAAACAGCAGATCCGGCTGCAATACTCACCTCCTCTTCGGTGTTGTCCACCACAATTAATTGCTTTCCACTACTAGATGTGCTCAATGATATACTAGTAAGCCTATGGGTGATGTCATCACCTAGGCTCTGCAGCAGTTGTCGCTGTCCCTCCTCTATGTTGAAGCCGGCGCTGGAACCCGATCATGTGACCAGACCTGAGTGGCTTCAAAATAGGTAGGTATAGACATCTTTCCTTTTAGAGGGTAGATAATAGGGTGGGGGTAGATTTAGGCCTAGCTAGAATTTGACTGGAATTACACTTTAAGCTTGCCTCTCCAGACTTTTGTTATTGGAATAAAAATAAGGATTTGTAGGTGAGTCACTAGAGTGAGCTCCCAGGGACTCAGCACAATTTCTCTGTCTCTTAAAGTGGGAGTAAACTCCCATCACTGACTTGTACCTATAGGTAATCCTACAAGACTTGCTTAAAGGTATTGTAAATATCTCCTTAGCCATTTAGGATATATTTACTGTATATGCAGCCTATGACATCACCGGCGCATGCACCCTGAAGGAACGGCCACCAGGACATTCCTTCAGCGTCCTGTGCCGTAAGCGGCAGATCCCCCACGCATGCACAGGAGTGATGTCATCGCGGCTCAGGATAGTCGCACAGCTGAAGTCAGTGGACCTGCTTTAACTGTAAAGGTGTCAGCCACACAGCGAGTGCATTGTTTGAATAAGTCAGACAACTCAGATACTGCATATATAATGGGGAAATAAATTATACATACATAAAGATGCATTTATAAATTGTTTTATAAATTATACATGGAAGAAAGGTTTTTAAACCTCAACCTCAAATTAGGAGCTAATCTCTTCTAAATGTTTTACTAAAGACTGAAAATACTACACACTCCCTTTAATTACAAAGCAAATTTTAGAGCCTTTTAAAGTCATTGCACATTTGGCCACCAGTGCTTCAGAGGTTCAACAATGCTGTCAGTTTGTCAATGTTATTTGTCCTCTGGATTGACAACATTTGTAAAGCATAGAAATGTTGGCTGCCAACTAAGAGGCAAAACTGTTTTTCACTCTCAGCCCAGCACAAGACCGCTGATTCCTGACTGTCATACCTAATAGTGAGATGTCTTTTTGCTCGGCATATTTGCCTCTCCTGTTCAAAATCTTCTACGGATACTGAAAACAACAACATGACTCAATGCCAGGGATCTGGGGAGGAATAGGTGTAGCTGATAGGGATTATAGGTTTTGTAATTAGCAGCATTTAGAGTTTCTAATCGGAACTTGGACACACACAATTAAATTTTCTCCAAACACAGCTAAACTGACCGCATCTAAATGCAGGTAAATGCTCACTTTGAAATTACAGCATTGAAAAATCATTACATGTATTTATATGCTCCTAGAAATGTCCTCTAAATGCATATAAAAGCAGGTTTGATAGTGCCGGCGTTGAAAAGATAGCAAATACGTTTTTAAACCAACCTTGTTTAATCACACAAACAGTAGCTATTTGTACTTATATGCCCTTATACCCAAAGATACTCAAGTGATAGTGATATGACATGGAGTTATATATTTCTTAAACACAAAAATTATTTATATACAGTAGCTCACAAAAGTGAGTACACCCCTCACATTTTTGTAAATATTTTATTATATCTTTTCATGTGACAACACTGAAGAAATGACACATTGCTACAATGTAAAGTAGTGAGTGTACAGCTTGTATAACAGTGTAAATTTGCTGTCCCTTCAAAATAACTCAACACACAGCCATTGATGTCTAAACTGCTGGCAACAAAAGCGAGTACACCCCTAAGTGAAAATGTCAAAATTGGGCCCAAAGTGTCGATATTTTGTGTGGCCACCATTATTTTTCAGCACTGCCCTAACCCTCTTGGGCATGGAGTTCACCAGAGCTTCACAGGTTGCCAGTGGAGTCCTCTTCCACTCCTCCATAACCACATCACGGAGCTGGTGGATGTTAGAGACCTTGTGCTCCTCCACCTTCCGTTTGAGGATGCCCCACAGATGCTCAATAGGGTTTTAGGTCTGGAGAAATGCTTGGCCAGTCCATCACCTTTACCCTCAGCTTCTTTAGCAAAGCAGTGGTCGTCCTGGAGGTGTGTTTGGGTCGTTATCATGTTGGAATACTGCCCTGCGGGATCATGCTCTCTTTCAGTATGTCACAGTACATGTTGGCATTCAAGGTTCCCTCAATGAACTGTAGCTCTCCAGTACTGGCAGCACTCCTGCAGCCCCAGACCATGACACTCCTACCACCATGCTTGACTGTAGGCAAGACACACTTGTCTTTGTACTCCTCACCTGGTTGCTGTCACACACACTTGACACCATCTGAACCAAATAAGTTTATCTTGGTCTCATCAGACCACAGGAGATGGTTCCAGAAATCCAAGTCCTTAGTCTGCTTGTCTTCAGCAAACTGTTTGCAGGCTTTCTTGTGCATTATCTTTAGAAGAGGCTTACTTCTGGGATGACAGCCATGCAAACCAATTTGATGCAGTGTGCGGCGTATGGT
Organism: Aquarana catesbeiana; assembly: GCF_042186555.1. NCBI lineage: Eukaryota > Metazoa > Chordata > Amphibia > Anura > Ranidae > Aquarana > Aquarana catesbeiana. Next base: position 668,821,425 of record NC_133325.1, read on the forward strand.
CTGAGCACTGACAGGCTGACCCCCCACTCCTCTGCAGCAATGCTGGCAGCACTCCTACTTCTATTTCCCAAAGACAACCTCTGGATATGACGCTGAGCACGTGCACTCAACTTCTTTGGTCGACCATGGCGAGACCTGTTCTGAGTGGAACTTGTCCTGTTAAACCGCTGTATGGTCTTGGCCACTGTGCTGCAGCTTAGTTTCAGGGTCTTGGCAATCTTCTTATAGCCTAGGCGAGTGATGACGAACCTTGGCACCTCTGATGTTTTGGAACTACAATTCCCATGATGCTCATGCACTCTGCAGTGCAGTTAAGCATCATGAGAAATGTAGTTCCAAAACATCTGGGGTGCCAAGGTTCGCCACCACTAGCCTAGGCCATCTTTATGTTGAGCAACAATTCTTTTTTTCATATCCTCAGAGTTCTTTGCCATGAGGTGCCATGTTGAACTTCCAGTGACCAGTATTAGACACCGGGGAGGGAAAATGGCTAAGTGGGCCCAATTTTGACATTTTCACTTAGGGGTGTACTCACTTTTGTTGCCAGAGGTTTAGACGTTAATGGCTCTGCGTTGAGCTATTTTGAGGGGACAGCAAATTTATACTGTTATACAAGCTGTACACTCACTACTTTACATTGTAGCAATGTGTCATTTCTTCAGTGTTGTCAAATGAAAAGATATAATAAAATATTTACAATAATGTGAAGGGTGTACCCACTTTTGTGAGATACTATATATATCATCAACCTGTGGTCCTTTTGGTGCTTTATCTCAAATTTTGGTCTTATTAGTACTTTATTTTGCTTGCTTCCCACATTGCTTTTATATTTTTAAGCTTGTGATCACCAGTATTTTTGTACTCATCTACCAACGATGGATTGTACTTTTTAAGAATAAACCTCTCCGTTTTTGGGCCTCACCACTGACATGGACATTCATTGTACTGTTCATTTAAGCACAAGAGAATCCATTTTGTTCTCACTGTTGAAATGTGTTCTGTAACCTTCACCTAACACACAGACACTTCTCCTACTAAATGCTCTCTACTCCCCCCTCCCTTTTCAAGGTTTAACTTTTGCAATTGTTCTATTCGCTAGTTTTTAATAATATATTTCTATTTGTTAGCTTTTAATAACATATTGCTATTTGTTACTTTTTAATAACATCTCACACCACCCCTTTCTTATCTATGTATAAAATAACATGTAATAATAAATTTTTCACTGAACGGACATTTTAAACACAGTGATTGAGTCCTGTGAATCTGTTCCTGCAGCTGCAGTATTAACTTTGTTTTAGAGTCCCAATCAGAAATCAGTCATATCAGTCTTGGCGAGTCATAACAGGAGTTTGGCAGAGTCTCCAGAAGGAACCGCGCTTCGATCGGGATCATCGGGAAACGCAGACCTCAAATGCCGGCTAGGTAAGCTGCCCTTAAGCTTGCTATATTTCTGCCTTTTCCTATGTATCCTATCTGTCGGTTCTCAAGGAAACCAGACCACTCTCGGACCTTTCTGGTTGGGTAACGTGTGTGTGTGAATGTGTTTGTGTCCCCCTTCACGGGTTGGACTGTGTGTGGATAGGGAAAATCCTCTGCAGTTCCCTGCGTTGACTCCTTGTGGGCGACCTGGGTCAGAGGCGCATGGTAGGGTCAGATAAAACTCACAGAGAAGAGAAGAGACGAGGAGGGTCTCTTAATGAGTGTTTAGTCTATTGTCATAAACCCCTTCTATCCACGTAGATAAGTGGAGACTATTCTTGTAAATCTGCAGATTTGCTGTACTATTTGTTTTAGAGGCAAGAGGGTATAGGCACAAGTAGAGAAGAGAGAAGACTGGCCAGTCATTATGGGCATTAAATTAATTAAGGGAATGAAGGGAGAGAGGCCTTCAGAAAATGCCCAGCGCAAGATGAGCGCTAGAGAATATATGAACCGAAGGTACGGTTCTGCCTATACTGAGCCCCTAGATAAATGGGTAGAATGGACAAAGGGAACAGCTAAACCTTTAAAATCTGAAGGGACTTTTGATTTAAAAGTATGCCAAACTTTTCTGCACGATTATGGCCCACTACTGTGCAGTGAAGGAACGTGGAGAATAGCTTGCACATGGGAGACAGAAGCTAAAGTAGCAAATCAAACTGGCTTGACGGAGATATTTAATAAAAGTACTGCCCAAATTTACTACGTCTGGCCAGAAGACTCTGTAGAGGAGGACCCCCCACCTTATGTGGCTGCCAGTTTGGCTTTAAGGGGTCCACGCACAAAAGCAAAAGAATTAGATTACATGGAACACACAAAAGATGAGCTATGCAATATAGTAGAGAGCAGAGGTTTAACAGCCCCATATCAACCTACAAAGAGGGATTTGGCTCGTATCCTAGAAACAGATGATTGGCATAAATCAAAAGGCACATATGCAAACCTGGATCTCTCTGAACTTAAGGCTTTGGCCAGAGAAAGAGAGATAGAGTCTGAACTTCCGGAGCAAACCATAATTTCCAAATTGTGGCAGCAAGATGAAGAGAGAAGGAAGGGAGATGCCAGCCCTTCTGCCCCTGGCATAGAGAAATCTGTTGCAGTTTATCCTGTCAGAACCCAATTAGTTTTTGAAGGTGATGCTGTTGACAGTAAGTCTCAAATTAAATGGCATGTACCTTTTAGTCCCCAAGATATGAGAGCCATATTAGAAGGATTGGGAGATCCTAGAAAGAATCCAATTGGGTTTGCAAACAAACTTAGTGCTGCACAGGAAGCATATGAGGCTTCTGCTACTGACATTCATCAGCTTCTTATTAAAGCAGTGGGAAGCAACATGTCTGGCTATATACTTAAAGAATGTGGTGTAGACGTCAAAAATCTAGGTAAGATGGTTAGTGGACGGGAGGTTTGTGAGAAATTGAAGGAAAAATTGCCCCAAATATATGGACAAACCAGACATGCTGAATTTATGAATGCTAAGCAAGGGAAAGAGGAAGCAGCAGGGGCTTATTGGAGGCGGTTAAGTGAGATGGCTGAGGAAGCAGGCATTAAAATAGAGGAAGAGAAGGCGGGAGAAACTGCAAGTCCATCTACACAACTGGTGAAACAAAGGTTTCTTGATGGTTTAATACCCCAGTTGAAAGAAAAGTTGTTCACAGCAAGGCCTGAGGCAGGCAATATGTCTATTCGAGACGTCCTGCCTATCCTGTTGTCCATAGAAAACAGGATTAACCAAAAAGACAGCAAACCCAAGGTAATGTACATGGGGAAGCAGAGAGGAAAAGGAAGAGGAAGTGGCAAAGGCAATTTCAGAAATCATGGCAATCGGGGACCAATTATATGCTACAATTGTGATGGGGAAGGACACATAGCCAAATTCTGCCATCTTCCTGACCGTAGACTAGAAAAGAGCTTAGAGGCCCCTCATGCTGATCCCAGTTCTCTGCCAAAAGCAGTGGATCAGGCATAGGAAAATGGCATGCCAGTATCAATCATGTTAAATAGGGGAGACAATGGTCCCGAGGCCAGAGTAAAAGTATTTTTACAAGAACTCCCCTATCCTGGAGGAGAAACAGAATTAACCTGTTTAATTGATACTGGTGCAAGCCGAAGTGTTTTTAATATAGAGGACTTACCTCCAGGATTATTATCTACAAATGTTATCTCTGGTGTTGGCCTAACCGGGACCTCTACTGATTTGGTTGAGTCCAAGCCACTTAAACTCAGGCTAGGACAGCAAACAGAAATTGTCACTAAAGTGTTAGTTTCAGACACAGTTCCTACCAATCTTTTGGGAGCTGACATTTTGAACCAAATTCTAGCAAACATAGACTACACTCCTACAGGAGTCCAAGTGGTCAGTAGTCTATCAGGAGAAGTTTTAAATTCTGCCTGTGGAGTATTTTTAATCCAAGACTCCACTCTGCCATTTCCACCAGAATTGAAAGTGATTTCCACTGAATTATGGGCCACCAGCAAATATGATGTAGGTCTGCTGGATTGCACCCCAGTCATGATAAAAATTAAACCAGGAGCCCATCTCCCACAGATTAAACAGTACCCACTGAGTATTGCTCAGACTGAGGGGATAAAGGATCAAATCACTCAACTGAAAGCAGCAGGGGTTGTTGTACCAATTAAGTCCCAGGTCAATACACCCCTGTTCCCAATTGCAAAGAAGCCAGACAAGAAGGGTGGGCAGGTGACATATCGCATGGTGCATGATTTGAGAGCCATTAACAATATAATAGAGGCAGATACCCCGATCGTGCCCAACCCCCGCACTTTACTAAGTGGAATACCTGCCTCCAGCACCTGCTTTACAGTGATTGATCTTGCAAATGCTTTCTTTTCGGTGCCCCTGCACCCAGATTGCTGGCACCTTTTTTCATTTACCCATGATGCCCAAAAGTTAGCATGGACAAGATTGCCCCAAGGCTGTGTGAGTAGCCCCTCTGAATATAATACTGCGTTAAAGCAAGTATTGGACCAATGGTCCCCCTTACACCCAAACACAGTTTTGCTTCAGTACATAGACGATTTGCTTATTTGTTCTGATACAAAGGACATTTGTAGCAGAGAAACAGTAAGCCTTCTCCTGTTTCTCTATAACAGTAACAACAAAGTTAGCAAAGATAAGCTACAATGCTGCCAAGAGAAAGTGATCTTCCTGGGTCACTGCATTTCACATGGAATCCGTCACCTAACCCCAGATCGAGTTAAAACTCTACAAAACTTTGAAAAGCCAAGAAATGTCCGGCAACTACGTGCCTTCCTGGGGTTAGTGGGATATTGTAGGGACTGGATTCCAAATGCATCAGAACTTATGGCTCCTCTATATGAGGCTACCACTAGAAACCCTTTCAAACTCACATGGGACAATGAATTGCAGATGAAGGAGCTTATTAAAATTTTGTCTGAAGCGCCCGCCATTGGACTTCCTGACTATACTAAGACTTTCTCGTTGTTCTGTCATGAAGTCAATGGATTTGCTGCAGGTGTACTCACCCAGCTACATGGAGACAAACAGAGGCCTGTGATGTATGTATCAGCCTCATTAGACCCTGTCATCAAAGGCTCCCCCAGTTGTATGCGAGCCATAGCAGCCTGCATTTTGCTGCTAGACAAAGTAACGGAGCTTGTACTAGATTCTGCTCTGATCCTGTATGTGCCACATGCAGTGCAGGAAATCATGAATCAAGTAAATACTAGACATGTGTCTGCCAGTAGATTTGACAAGTACCAGTCTGCTCTTTTTGCTCCATCGAATTTAACAATCAAACGATGCGTTACTTTAAATCCGGCTACTCTTCTTCCTATAATTGATGAGGAAGATGCAACAAATGGTACTGATGTAGAACCTGAGAGTTTTTCTCATGATTGTATGGCTCTTATGGAGGTAGAAAGGGCCTCTGTCACACCAGCAAAAGATGAGCCCTTATCAGATTGTGACACACACTTATTCGTAGATGGTTCCAGATTTTACACTGACGATGGTCAGCCACACACAGGGTTTGCTGTAACCACTACAGACACCATTTTACATCAGGAAGCATTGAAACCCCAGATGTCAGCACAGGAAGCGGAGTTGTATGCTGTAGTCAAAGCATGTCATCTCCTAGAGAATAAAAGGGGAAATGTTTACACTGACAGCAGATATGCATTTGGAATAGCCCACGATTTTGGGCCTATCTGGAAAGCACGGTACTTTCTGACTAGTGCAGGGAAGCCAGTGAGACATGCAAAACTCATAGAGCGGCTATTTGAGGCCTTTCAGAAACCAGCAGAAGTTGCCATCTTGAAGGTAAAAGGGCATGCAAGGGGAAGTGACATGACAGCCAGAGGAAATGCTTTAGCGGACCAAGCGGCAAAGGATGCTGCCCTTATGGCATTTGGAGTCACATCCACTGTAGGGGTCGCCCAGGACAGATTCCCCTCATCAAGAGCAGTGGGATGTAGAAACTCTAATTCAGTTGCAGAACCAGGCCCCTGATGAAGAGAAGGATAAGTGGATCAAATGTAATGCTACCCAAAATCAGCAGGGCCTGTGGAGCGCTGACAACAGGTGGTGTCTACCCAGGAGTTTGTACCCAGTTTTAGCACAGCTGGCACATGGCGTCAGTCATCTTGCTAAGGGCGCGATGGTGGCACTTACTGACTGCTATTGGATAGCACCTGGATTTAGTGCATTTGCAGCCAGGTTTTGTGCTTCATGTCTCACTTGTGCTCTGTACAATGCAGGGAGGCCTGTTCATGTTCCCCAAAGGCATTCTCCAAAGCCAGATTTCCCTTTCCAAAGAATTCAAATAGACTACATTCAGATGCCCAGAATAGGCACCTATGAGTTTGCTTTAGTGTGTGTTGACATGTTTTCAGGTTGGCCCGAGAGCTGGCCAGTAGCCAAAGCAAATGCAAAAACAACAGCAAAGAAAATTTTGAATGAAATAGTTTGTAGATATGGAGTTCCTGAAACTATTGAGAGTGACAGAGGAACCCATTTTACTGGGGAAGTAATGAAAGAGGTAATGGAAGCACTTCACATACAGCAAGCTTTCCATACACCTTATCATCCACAAAGTAGTGGTAAAGTTGAGAGACTTAATGGAATTTTGAAAAACAGATGTGCAAAAATTAAAGCAGATACAGGAAAAGGATGGGTGGAAGCTTTGCCATTAGCCCTATATTCTGTAAGAACTACCCCTAAACAACCACATGGGCTGTCCCCCTATGAGATTTTATTTGGAGGGCCACCCAAAACAGGGCTATATTTTCCCCAACAGTTGCAGGCTTCTCACTCTAATCTGTTAGAATATGTTCAGATTTTGCAAAGAACATTGAATAAAATACATGAAGGTGTTTATAAATCTATCCCCGACCCAGATTCTGTTTCAGGTATTCACAGAATCCAACCAGGTGACTGGGTGGTGGTCAAGCGACACGTCAGAAAGCCACTAGAACCAAAATTTGACGGACCACATTTGGTGCTTTTGACAACCGGTTCTGCTGTCAAGTTGGAAGGAAAACCCACCTGGATTCACGCCAGTCACTGCAAGAAAATCCTGAAGTGATGATATCCTTTGAAAAAAAGATGATAATGTTTCTTTTCTTTTTGTTGTTTGTGAGAACTGAGACATGGAAAAATAACCCTTTCATCCAAATGTTAAAATTGTATGCAACCCATAGCAACGCTAGTAACTGCTGGGTGTGTTCTCACTTACATCCCCAAACAGGAACAATACCCATGATAGCAATGCCTCTCAATTTCACTCATCTAAACAGGACCAGAATAAATGGCTCATACATAGTCTCCACAGCTAATGAGCACAGATCAGTAACTTTGATGGTTTCGAAACAGATAAACACTCCACAGATTTGTTTAAACATTACATGCCCGTTTAACACTAAATGTAGACGGTTGGGCAATTCAGATTGCACTGGAGCAAAAATTACAGTTTATGGAGGAAACTATGGTCAATATTATTATATCCCAGATCCAGAACTAAATAGAACCCTTTATAGTACAAATTGCTCACAGTTTCCAATATGTGAAAATATCGGTTTCCTGAGATTCCATGTTATTGCTTCCAGTTTTTTAGGAGCAGGCATACCGTCCATACGTAGAGGGTTATATTATATATGTGGAAATAAAGCTTACGCCTGGCTTCCTACTAATGTTACAGGTACATGTTATATTGGGAAGTTAGTACCTGCTTTGGCTGTTCGCAAAGATACAGTGCGACCAGATCAAAGTCCAGAATACCCTTTAGTGTTCAAAAGAGAGCTGTTCACTGAAGGTGACATGACATGGTGATGGTTCCCTTCCTGGACAGGATGGGGAATTGAAGCAATGAAAAGACTAAATAATTACACTAGAATTGTAGATGAGATTATTAACCTTACTACCACTGATATAGGTTTATTAAATGAAGAAATGGCTCAGCTTAAAAAAGTAGTATTAGAGCACAGATTAACGCTAAATTATCTCACTGCAGCTCAAGGTGGGATGTGTAAGATATTTCACACTGACTGTTGTATATACATTTCTGATAATGAGGACATTATTAAAGGGCATCTTGCTAAGATAAGAGAACTACAGAATAAGGCCAGAGATATTGCTAAAGATGGATGGAACCCCTTTCAGGGTTTAGGAGGTTTTGGTAATTTTTTTATATGGCATAGCAACATGGTTACAGAAACTAGGCGCTTACATTGTGATGTTCCTATTTCTCATGTTTGTTATTTACTTCCTCATCAGGCTATGCCTCTGTGTGACTACCCGCTGTACCAACAAATGTACCACCAGCCCTGATGAACCCATTATTGTGAGAAAGCTAGGAGAGAGCTGAACAGGACGCCGTCTCTCTGCGCCAATGTAACAGGAGTTACCAGCAATCGGCTGAACGTAACGCGGAGAAGAATGGTGTCAAATAAACAAAAGGGGGGAAATGACATGGACATTCATTGTACTGTTCATTTAAGCACAAGAGAATCCATTTTGTTCTCACTGTTGAAATGTGTTCTGTAACCTTCACCTAACACACAGACACTTCTCCTACTAAATGCTCTCTACTCCCCCCTCCCTTTTCAAGGTTTAACCTTTGCAATTGTTCTATTCGCTAGTTTTTAATAATATATTTCTATTTGTTAGCTTTTAATAACATATTGCTATTTGTTACTTTTTAATAACATCTCACACCACCCCTTTCTTATCTATGTATAAAATAACATGTAATAATACATTTTTCACTGAACGGACATTTTAAACACAGTGATTGAGTCCTGTGAATCTGTTCCTGCAGCTGCAGTATTAACTTTGTTTTAGAGTCCCAATCAGAAATCAGTCATATCACCACTATGATAGCATCCTAGACAGATTATAAATGGGAACCTATTGTTTTCTGTTTGTTCGACTTTTATTACCATACCTAAAATGTATTTGGTTAGCTTTTGCTATGGGAATTTTTGTTCTTCCTCTCTCTGTGGTATAATTTGACCAAATCGTTATGATTTCCACTGATCTCACTGTGGGGCACCTCTATGTACAGATAGGTCTGTTTTTCTGTTATGGATAGGTTTGTACCTTTCTGGTACATCATGGACATTTGTCTTTAGTACAAAAAACCCTAACTGCTAGATTGGAAGGACTATAATGCCTCGTTTCCACTGAGCGGATCGGTTCGGGTTGGTACAGTTTAGAAGGCCTAGAATGGTCCGGCCTATTCAGGTGAGCATTTCCACTGCAAGTCGGACCAACAGGGGCCATACGTGGGTTTAGAAAAAATGCCTAGGATGGCGTCACACGTCCACCAATCAGTGGAGTGTATCGTAGCTCCGCCCTAACCGAACCGTACCATTTTCTATGGCCCCACATCTGAAGCAGGACCCTGAATGGTGCGGTTCGGTTGGGTTGTATGGGCCACTTTCATAATGGAAACACTCAAAATAGCATACCGTACCGAACCGAACCACTCAGTGGAAACGAGGCATATAGGTACCAATGGGGTAAAAAAAAATATCAAAAGTATTTATTTATACAAATTTTTCAATTTTACATTTTTTAAAGACATGAAAATATACACATATACCACAAACATAAACATCAAAGGCAATATGTTGCACTGGCGATGAGAGACTTTTGAAGCTATAGCAAGTCTCTCATGCCCTACTGCAGTAGGGTTGATGAGAATCAACACTAACAAGAGCACCATATTGCCTTTGATGTTTATGGTATATGTGTATATTTTCATGACTTTAGCATTTTTTAACGTATATAAATACTTTTGATATTTTTTTACCCCATTGGTACCGTTATAGTCCTTCCAATCTAGTAGTTAGGGTTTTTTGTACAATTTATTTCTCAGGATGAGGTGCCGGACATTATTTGTCCAATTATTGAGGGTTCTCCTATTATTCCCTTCTCCCATTATTCCTTTTCCTTCCATTTGTCTTTTGTACTTTATTATCTGCAAAACTTAATAAAATAGAGATTAAACATAATTTATTACTAGAAGATTACAGGCAGCAGCAGATTGTATAGGTGTTTATTAGATTGTGGGATCATATATAACCCAACCCGCTTTCACTACCCTCCTTTCTTGCACACCTGTTTAGCAGCCTCTCCCTCTGACCATATATTAACCCTTCACCTTCTCCTACCTCTGTGTATGACTTGATGTGCTGTATCTAGTGCACCATGATCAAGTTCCATGTTTTAACCACTTTAATACCAGCATGTTTCTTAATTTCCAAAAATTGTGTAAAAAAAATGACATCACAAAACCTTGTAACCACTAATAGTGCAGCTCAAGGTTCTCTGCTGGTAAAGAATTGGGTGTCTCACAACAATGCAAGGGTGTAGGCTTGATCCAGAAAGCAGTAACGCATGAAGGGATGAGAGACACCACACACAACTAGCTCAAAAGGTTGGGAGACATGTGAATAGCCTCAGCCTGGAACTCCTCCTAAGTCTCAAAGAAAAAAAAAAAAAATATTAGATCACCTTGGGGTGTCTACTCTCCAAAAAGGGGTCATTCCCCTTACAAAAAGTACCCTAGCAGCTGGGCCATTCTAGCAACTTTATTTTTTTTCTCTGAAACCAGTAGAGCATTTCCTTGGCTTTTTGTTTGGGATCATTGTCTTGCTGAAATGTCCTCCCTCGTTTCAACTTCATCATCCTGGCAGATGGCAGCAGATTTTTATAAAGAATGTCTTAGTATATTTCTCCATTCATCCTTCTTTCAATGATATGAAGTTTGCCAGTATCGTCTGGTAAAAAACAGCCACACAGCATGATGTTCCCACCTACAAACTTCACTGTTGTATGTTTTTTTTTTGGCTAATGTGCAATGCCATTTGACCTCCGAACATGGTATGAATTATGGCATTCAAAGAGTAAAATTTTGGTCTCATCTGACCAGACTATATTCTCCCAGTATTTCACAGACTTGTCTAAATGTTGTGCAGCAAATGTTAAATGAGCTTCAACATGCTTTTTCTTTAGCAATGGAGTCTTGTTTTCATTGAAACAATTGTATCTGCTAATTCCAGGTCTTTCTGAAGCTCTCCACAAGTGGTCCTTGGCTCTTCAACAACTCTTCTGATAATTCTTTTCACCCGTCAGAAATCTTGCGACAAGCACTTGATCGTGGCTGGTTTATATTGAAATTATGTTTTTTCCATTTCCGGATTATGGCCCCAACTGGGCTCACTGGAGCATTCAGAAGTTTAGAAATCCTTCTGTAACCAATGCTATCAGTATGTTTTGCAACAATAAGGTTGCAAAGGTCTTTGATAAGCTCTTTGCTTTTACCCATCATGAGATGTTTCTTGTGTGACACCTTGAAAATGAGACACCTTTTTAAAGGCCATCAATTGAGACTGAACCAGTTGATATTATTTTGCACAGACAAGGGGCAGGATTGTTTTCTAATTACTGATAGATTTCAGCTGGTGTCTTGGCTTTCCATGACTTTTTGTACCTCCCTTTCTTCATGTGTTCAATAATTTTTCCCCCTGGTCACTCCATTTTATTACACATAACTTTATTTCTGAACTTATTTGTTTTGGTTTCTTTGTATGTATAGGTTGCAAGGGTTGTTACTGACATGTGGTGACAATTTCATGTCAATAGCACCTTTAGAAATATATTTACCTAGAAAAATGGTGAGGTGTTCAATACTTATTTTACCCGCTGTATATATTGCATTATATTAAAAGTACTATACAAAAGTTTTAGGCAGGTGTGAAAAAATGCTGATGAAAAAGTATTAAATGTGTGAAACACTGCTAATGAAGAAGCATTACCAAAATGGAAAGTAAATCAACAGAACAGAAAACCAAATCAAATCAATATTTGGTGATCGCCCTTTGCCTTCAATACAGCATCAATTCTTCTAGGTAAAACTCTTAATGCACGGTCCCATCAGGGTAATGCAGTATCGGGTATCCCCCGCCACTGCTGGCGTCCTTAGCTTGTGGAGCTCCGTGGAAGTGGCGTCATGTGACGGAACCCTTCTGTCACATGATGCCGCTTCCACGGAGCTCCACGAGCTGAGGATGCCAGCAGTGGCGGGGGATACCTGATAATGAAAGGCAACCAGCCGACTGCACTGAACAACAAATATACAGGCAGGCATGTGAGTAAGCTTATGTGAGTAAGACACATCCATTACCAACTTACGGGAAGGACTATGGAGGACGAAGGTAATCCGCACGTTATTAATACTGGATGGTAAAGTACCTCCACTATAGGGCGACTCCATCAAGCCCATATTAGGACATTTGAAGCTATATAACGGTATATACCTAGCCCCCTGTCCCCAGCCAAATAGGGATTTGAAGATACAACTCTTACTGCCTTACCCTGACGAGATCAGAGTTAAACATTAAATGCCAATTAAGGTTCATACAATTCCAGGAGTATGCAGTCCCTCACATAAAGATCCATATCCCCACAAACTGTTACTGGTACCAGGAATTTTCATATGCAAACCCTGCTATACTATTGGACTTCCATTTGACATTCTTTTCAATATTACAGGGTTAAGCCATCATGGATATTTCTCTGATGATGTGAATCGGATCCCAGCCCCCCTATTACCACGCTAGCCTTCCTCTTTTCATACCATCTATTTCCTATCCATTTTCCGTGGAGCCACACACAGGTTAAGAAGTCATTGATTGATACAGCCATTGTTGTTCTTTACTTAAAGACATAATTATGATGAATTTTCATCTGACAACTTACCTGTGTGTTGTTTAATGGCGCCCAGACTTTTTTTCATTGGTACATGTAATGTCTTATGTCTGCGTGTATGTTTGATGAGATATTCCCCATTGTGATTTGTTGTTGGCCAATTTTTGTGAAGCTGTTTTTCTTTCTTTTGATACTGGCCTTTGATTATGCCAAATCTGTTTTAATAATATAATAAATTTTGTATTTTTGATACTCTAATATGATCGATTTCTGTAGCCATAAGTAACTCTTTCCTGGTGCTTTACACCAGGTTTTTGTGTGTGCAATACATCTCCTGCTACAGCAAATATTTCAAATTTTGACTCAGGACTCTAGAGAACTTGCTGCCATTTTTCTGCACCCCAGTTCCTATGTTTTCATGCATAGACATAGAATCAAAGCTAAGTGACTCAACTAAGCACAAAAACATAGGAACTGAGGTGCAGAAAAATAGCAGCAGGTGCTGTCATAAGGAACTGATGTGTCAGTACAAGGCTGTATTCTTGATTATGAGGATAGCGACATTAAAATTGTGCTTGATAGTTAAAGCTTCAACTTTTAACAGTCTTGAATGTGTGAATAGTATACATTATATGGTATATCTACATGCAGAAGATCGACAGCAGAAATGTGGTCATCTGCCTTTAAAAAAAAACTGTAGATCATGTGGATTGCAATGGTGTGAAAGCCTGACTGTTATGGAATTAGGACATTGTTTTTATCCTCTGAAAATCATATTTGGCGTCCTGTACAGATATTAATAATTGCAGAGTACGTATTGTAGAGAGATGTGGATATTATTCGATAAGACATTAAAATTATTTTACAGTATGTGCTTAATCTTATTTAATTTGTAGAATCACCTACACATAATTTAATGGCTTAGTATTCGCCAGCATTTAGTCTAATCTAATTTTGTTCAAAGTACCGGTAATTACCCTTATAAATGAAAATGCTTATGAGTCATGTATGTTCGTTAGGTACGCAACCCCAAAATGTTAGTGTTACTGAGCACTGTTTCCTCTAAGATTTGTGCTTGTACAAATGATTTCTTGAAAACCACACATTTTTAAAAATTGCACAGAAAATTGCAGCTCAAGTTGTAGATTAACTGGAAAGTGTATGGGGATGATTAAATGCCGCAGTAGATTTCCTGGCCCAAACCGTGATATTAAAAGGCAAGTTTTTTTTTTTTTAAATCAAAAAACAAACATGTTTGTTTGTGCTGTGCGTAGTGGATTTGCACAGAGCAGCTCCGATCCTCCTCTTCTCAGGTCCCCCGCTGGCTATCCTGACCCCTCCCTCCTGCCAAGTCACCCCAGAGCAAACAGCTTGCTATGGGTACACCCAAGCCGCTGCTCTGTGTGTCCATTCACACACAGAGCCATGCCTTGGCCCCACCCATTTATATTCTCATTGGCTCACTGGCTGTGATTGACAGCAGCGGGAGCCAATGACTCCCGCTGCTATCTCAGTCAATGAGGAGGGAGAGTCCCTGTAGAGCCGAAGCGCTCGTGCACATTGCTGGGTCGAGATGGGGCTCAGTTAAGAATTAGGGGGGCTGATGCACAGAGAAGGTTTTTTTACCTTCATGCAAACAATTCATGAAGGTAAAAAACCTTGAGACTTTAGAACCACTAAGGGTTTTTTCACACAGGCATCATCAGGTCAAAAAAAAAAAAATCGATGCAAAGCTGTATCCCTGTACCTACTCCTAATTGGTGGTCTTGAGTGTACTTGTATTGTCTTCTAATTGGTGATGTTATCACCTAGAGCACCTTGTTTTTATTGGTTTTACCCTTATTTTTTTTTTTATGCTACAAGCCAGGGTATGTCCAACTGGCTGTTTTGTACTTAAAGGTTCAGAAATTAATAAGAATTATAAAAAAGTTTGTTTGATTCTGTTCAGTGTACATCCATTTTAGAATCCTTTTTTTTTTAGTTAAAAACACAAATCATAGGGGACAAAATTTTAAACATAAAACATCTGAAAGGAGAAAATGTTGGGGCTGAAAGTTGTTGATGGGCAAGTATGGAAGCTGTTGCTGGAACTAATCTAGATCTAATTAATTTAAATCCAATCTTGGGGTAAAGATCTATTGACATGCTTAATATATGTATTGTTTGTGATATTGTTCTTCTATGTATTTCAGTTTCCACATATTCTCATTTCCTCTGAGGAAGAAAGCAGTTTGGATAAAGTGAATTGCACCCAATAGGTTTTGATAATTTCTGCAACCCTATGCAATGTTTTAGTGTCTTTCTTTTAATGTATATGTTCTATAAAAAACTATGTTTAAAATGTATGCATGAACATATTGAATGCTTAAAAAGTCCCATTCAGATATGTGTTCTTGCTTAGGTTGCTTTAATACATGATATTTTCAAGGCTTAAATAACTTCACTTTTAATGAGGTTGTCCTTTAAACTACTCCCACGGTTCTCATTGTAAGCAATAGGTATTATAGCTACAGTCATGTGAAAAAATAAGAACACCCCATGGAAACTGAACAGAAGAACATACTTTATGCAAACAGTGCCTAGAGATAAGGAGATATACATCGCCAAAAACACAAGGCATGTTTGCCTTTTCAATTAGTCAACAAAATGATTACTTTTCATAATGCTGTACTGTGCAAAAAGAACACCCTTGTCCTAAGAAACTGTTAGTGCCCCCTTTTTGCAGAAATTATTTGTGCTGCTACACTTGTATTAAAATTAACGTAGTCATGGTTAACCACTTTAGCCCCGGAAGAATTAACCCCCTTAATGACCAGGCCATTTTTTGCGACATTGTACTCAAACAAAATTAATGTCCTTTTTTTCCACTAATAGAGCTTTCTTTTGGTGATATTTGATGAACTCTGCGTTTTTTATTTTTTGCGATATAAACAAAAAAAAAGACAGACAATTTTGAAAAAAATTATACATATTTTTGGTAAAAAAGAAAAAAAAATTGCAATAAACATATACTGATTGGTTCAAGCAAAAGTTATAGCGTCTACAAAATAGGGGATAGATTTATGGCCTTTTTATTATTATTTTTTTTTTTTACTAGTAATGGTGGTGATCAGTGATTTTTATCAGGACTGCGACATTGCAGCGGACAAATCGGACAATTTTGACACTTTTTTGGGACCAGTGACATACAGCTATAAAAATGCACTGATTACTGTATAAATGACACTGGCAGGGAAGGGGTTAACACTAGGGGGAGATCAAGGGGTTAAGTGTGTCCTAGGGAGGTGCTTTCTAACTGTGGGGGGAGTAGACTGACTGGGAGTACACAGAGAGATCGCTGTTCTCACAAAGGTCAAGAGCCAGAAAAGAAAGAGGCTCCTCAGGAGAGCACGGCTACAGGCTCTGGCCACTGCCCCCATTCCAAAAGGAGATCTCTTCTCCTGAGCAATATCAGCACCCTAATAAAAAGACCTGATGGGACTGTGGTGCAGTCCATATGCCCAAACAAACTAGTGTGCAAGGGCTGAGTGGAAGAATTTGCAGTGGACAGAGCAGGAGACTGCCCGGGTGTCATCTTTGTTAAAAAAGGTGGTGCGAGACTCCATCTATGAGATCACTTCTATTATTCCGGCTAGACAACCGGTTAGTGGCGCCAGTCATGAAGCCCTGCTGGAGGATCAGCCAGGGACTTCAGCAGATAGTGTTCCTCCACTCAGCGCCATTTACTTAGAATTTGTATAGCCGGTAGAAGACAGCAGCTCCTCTTTTTCAGAGGGTGATCCAGAGCAACTTGGATTTAGTTTTTCCTTGGTGGATCCATATATCCAAGCAATCGAGCAGGCCATTGCATGGGAGAAGGAGGATGCTCCTAAGAAGGCACAATCCTATTTTCCGCTTCTCCAAAAGTTCCAATCCTTTTTTCCTTTCATGGAAGAAATTAAGGATGTCATAAAACAGGACTGGCAAAAGATAGAGAAAAGGTTCCCATTTAAAGCGGTAGTAAAGTCATTTTTTTTTTACTTTTACCTACAGGTAAGCCTATAATAAGGCTTACCTGTAGGTAAAAAGAATGTACGGTTTAGGAGACATTCCCCTCTCAATGAGCCGCTTACTTCAGCAGCGCATGCGCTCTGGGGATTCTCGGCTGAAAGTCCGCCAGACGCCGGACCTTGCCGAAAAGAAGTCTCCCGCGCATGTGACGACATCGCGGCTCTGGCCACTCACAGCGCTGGAGCTGTGATACCTGGAAGACACGCCGAGGGAAAATTTCAGCTCCCTCAGCGTGGACCGTATGTGATACCGGCACCTCGTTCTAAGGCAAGTATTTCATAATGAGCTAGTATGCGGTGCATACTAGCTCATTATGACTTTTACCTTACAGGTGTAGAAAAAAAAAAAGTCAGTGAGTTTACTACCGCTTTAACCACTTGAGCCCCGGACCATTATGCTGCCTAAGGACCAGAGGTCTTTTTCCAATTTGGCACTGCGTCGCTTTAACTGCTAATTGCGCGGTCATGCAATGCTGTACCCAAACGAAATTTGCGTCCTTTTCTTCCCACAAATAGAGCTTTCTTTTGATGGTATTTGATCACCTCTGCGGTTTTTATTTTTTGCGCTATAAACGGAAAAAGACCGAAAATTTTGAAAAAAAATGATATTTTCTACTTTTTGTTATAAAAAAAATCCAATAAACTAAATTTTAGTCATACATTTAGGCCAAAATGTATTCGGCCACATGTCTTTGGTAAAAAAAATGTCAATAAGCGTATATTTATTGGTTTGCGCAAAAGTTATAGCGTCTACAAACTAGGGTACATTTTCTGGAATTTACACAGCTTTTAGTTTATGACTGCCTATGTCATTTCTTGAGGTGCTAAAATGGCAGGGCAGTACAAAACCCCCCCAAATGACCCCATTTTGGAAAGTAGACACCCCAAGGAAATTGCTGAGAGGCATGTTGAACCCATTGAATATTTATTTTTTTTGTCCCAAGTGATTGAAAAATGACAAAAAAAAAAAAAAAAAAAATATTTACAAAAAGTCGTCACTAAATGATATATTGCTCACACAGGCCATGGGCCTATGTGGAATTGCACCCCAAAATACATTTAGCTGCTTCTCCTGAGTATGGGGATACCACATGTGTGGGACTTTTTGGGAGCCTAGCCACGTACTGGACCCCGAAAACCAATCACTGCCTTCAGGATTTCTAAGGGTGTAAATTTTTGCTTTCACTCTTCACTGCCTATCACAGTTTCGGAGGCCATGGAATGCCCAGGTGGCACAAAACCCCCCAAAATGACCCCATTTTGGAAAGTAGACACCCCAAGCTATTTGCTGAGAGGCATATTGAGTCCATGGAATATTTTATATTTTGACACAAGTTGCGGGAAAGTGACACTTTTTTTTTTTTTTTTTTTTTTTTTTCATAAAGTTGTCACTAAATGATATATTGCTCACACAGGCCATGGGCATATGTGGAATTGCACCCCAAAATACATTTAGCTGCTTCTCCTGAGTATGGGGATACCACATGTGTGGGACTTTTTGGGAGCCTAGCCGCGTACTGGACCCCGAAAACCAATCACTGCCTTCAGGATTTCTAAGGGTGAAAATTTTTGATTTCACTCTTTACTGCCTATCACAGTTTCGGAGGCCATGGAATGCCCAGGTGGCACAAAACCCCCCCAAATGACCCCATTTTGGAAAGTAGACACCCCAAGCTATTTGCTGAAAGGCATGGTGAGTATTTTGCAGCTCTCATTTGTTTTTGAAAATGAAGAAAGACAAGAAAAAACATTTTTTTTTTTCTTTTTTCAATTTTCAAAACTTTGTGACAAAAAGTGAGGTCTGCAAAATACTCACTATACCTCTCAGCAAATAGCTTGGGGTGTCTACTTTCCAAAATGGGGTCATTTGGGGGGGTTTTGTGCCACCTGGGCATTCCATGGCCTCCGAAACTGTGATAGGCAGTGAAGAGTGAAATCAAAAATTCACGCCCTTAGAAAGCCTGAAGGCGGTGGTTGGTTTTCGGGGCCCCGTACGCGGCTAGGCTCCCAAAAAGTCTCACACATGTGGTATCCCCGTACTCAGGAGAAGCAGCAGAATGTATTTTGGGGTGTAATTTCACATATTTCCATGGCATGTTTGAGCAATATATCATTTAGTGACAACTTTGTGCAAAAAAAAAAAAAAAAAAAAAAAAATTTGTCTCTTTCCCGCAACTTGTGTCGCAATATAAAATATTCCATGGACTCGACATGCCTCTCAGCAAATAGCTTGGGGTGTCTACTTTCCAAAATGGGGTCATTTTGGGGGGTTTTGAACTGTCCTGGCATTTTATGCACAACATTTAGAAGCTTATGTCACACATCACCCACTCTTCTAACCACTTGAAGACAAAGCCCTTTCTGACACTTATTGTTTACATGAAAAAGTTTTTTTTTTTTGCAAAAAAATTACTTTGAACCCCCAAACATTATATATTTTTTTAAAGCAAATGCCCTACAGATTAAAATGGTGGGTGTTTCATTTTTTTTTTTCACACAGTAATTGCGCAGCGATTTTTCAAACGCATTTTTTGGGGAAAAAACACACTTTTTTAAATTTTAATGCACTAAAACACGCTATATTGCCCAAATGTTTGATGAAATAAAAAAGATGATCTTAGGCCGAGTACATGGATACCAAACATGACATGCTTTAAAATTGCGCACAAACGTGCAGTGGCAACAAAATAAATACATGTTTAAAAGCCTTCAAAAGCCTTTACAGGTTACCACTTTAGATTTACAGAGGAGGTCTACTGGAAAAATTACTGCACTCGATCTGGCCTTCGCGGTGATACCTCACATGCATGGTGCAATTGCTGTTTATGTTTGACGACAGACCGCCGCTTGCGTTCGCCTTAGCGCGAGAGCAGGGGGCGACAGGGGTGTTTTTTTTTTTTTTTTTTTTTTTCTTTATTATTTTTTTGCTTTTTTAATCTTACTTTTAAACTGTTCCTTTCATATTTTTTTTTTTAATCATTTTTATTGTTATCTCGGGGAATGTAAATATCCCCTATGATAGCAATAGGTAGTGACAGGTACTCTTTTTTGAAAAAATTGTGGTCTATTAGACCCTAGATCTCTCCTCTGCCCTCAAAGCATCTGACCACACCAAGATCGGTGTGATAAAATGCTTCCCCAATTTCCCAATGGCGCTATTTACATCCGGCGAAATCTAAGTCATGAAATACTCGTAGCTTCCGGTTTCTTAGGCCATAGAGATGTTTGGAGCCACTCTGGTCTCTGATCAGCTCTATGGTCAGCTGGCTGAATCACCGGCTGCATTCTCAGGTTCCCTGTTGAGACAGGAGAGCCAGAGAAAAACACGGAAGACGGTGGGGGGGGGGGGGGCATTCCCTCCCACGGCTTGTAAAAGCAGTCTAGAGGCTAATTAGCCGCTAGGATTGCTTTTACATGAAAGCCGACCGCTGGCTGAAAAGAATGATACCAAGATGATACCTAAACCTGCAGGCATCATTCTGGTATAACCACTCAAAGTCGTGAATGGCGTACCTGAAGACAAAAAAATGGTTAACAATGGTTAACAATAAAGCACAGTAAAGTGTAAATAATTACACACCTGAAAAACAAACATGATAAAACATAATAACAATAACAATAACAATAACAATAAAACATTGCAGAATAGAATACAGTAAAAAAGAGCAGAATAGAGAGAGAGAATAGAGAGAGAGAACAATAAAACAACAACTATTTTTTTTTATTTCATATTTTTTTTTTTTTTTACACTTTTTTTGTAACTAACTTTTATAACGGTAACCGGTTCCAGGTTCGGGTCTCTCAAAATGCGATGGCATCTTGGGAGACCCTGTGAAAGTGTGTCCTAGTCTGTGCAATGCTGTACCCTACGCTAATACTCAACTAGTGAATGGTAGCGTTCAAAACATTCACCAATGCAAAGACCAGGATTGTCAGGACAGGAGGGACAATAATAGCGGGTGTCACGCCTATATCCGCGCTTGCTGCAGACACAACATCTTTTTTGGGGGGGTTCGTTGGGTAGGGGTACTCGGGAGGACATAAAAATGCCTCTCATGCAGCCGACTGCATTTGGTTGGGGATGTGAATGGGGGAAGTACGGGCGCTGCAGAAGCGGTGGGTTCCCAATTAGGATTGGCGAATGCAGCAGGAAGGGCACTATGGGCACGACGGGCCTGTGTTTGTCTTCTTGGTGGCAGTGCGACACTACTTGTGCTTGCCACCTCACCAGCTTGAACTGCACTTATGGGACTCGCCACGTCACCAAGTGTTACTGCAGTGCTGGTTTGACTACGACCGGGGTGTACTAGGCCGCTGGCGCTTGCCAGTTCACCAAAACGCTACCAAAAAACGTTAGCGATCGCAGGGATCAGGCCTGACTCTGCGAACGCTGCAGTTATGCGTTTAGTGTTTTGTAAGTGTCAGTGATCGATCGATACTGCACTTGGGTGGGCTGGGCCGGGCCGGGCGGAGGGGCAAAACGCAGGTGCTAGCAGGTATCTGGGCTGATCCCGCTAACACTGCGTTTTTGGGAACCCTAAACTGCTGGTGACGCTAGTATAGATCTGATCGGATCAGATATTGATCCGTTCAGATACTATACCACTAAGGGAGGCGTATGCTGCGTGCGTGGGTGTTAGCGGTACTGGCGCTAACCTGACGCCTGGGGCTGGTGCTTGCCAGTTCACCAAAATGCTACCAAAAAAACTGTTAGCGATCGCAGGGATCAGGCCTGACTCTGAACGCTGCAGTTATGCGTTTAGTGTTTTGTAAGTGACAGTGATCGATCGATACTGCACTTGGGTGGGCTGGGCGGAGGCACAAAACGCAGGTGCTAGCAGGTATCTGGGCTGATCCCGCTAACACTGCGTTTTTGGGAACCCTAAACTGCTGGGGACGCTAGTATAGATCTGATCGGATCAGATATTGATCCGTACAGATACTATACCACTAAGGGAGGCGTATGCTGCATGCGTGGGTGTTAGCGGTACTGGCGCTAATCTGACGCTGCCTGGGGCGACGCATATCACCGCCGGGCGATCAGGGGGCTAAACCTTTATTCGGTAATAAACGGCGGGTGCCCTGACACTATAAAAAATAAACGAAATAACCAGCGTCATCCGTAACGGTTATACGGTGATCAGTGGTGAAAGGGTTAACTAGGGGGCAATCAAGGGGTTAAAACATTTATTCGGTAGTATATGGGGGTCCCTGTCTCTATAAAACGCTGACGGCGAACCTAAATATTTACCTCACTAACTAGCGTCACCAGCGACACTAATACAGCGATCAGAAAAATGATCGCTTAGCAACACTGGTGACAGGGGGTGATCAAGGGGTTAAAACTTTATTAGGGGGGGTTAGGGGGGTACCCTAGACCTAAAGGGGGGTAATACTAACTGTCCCAACACTGTAACTGTCACAAACTGACACTATGCAGTAATCAGGAAAAAAAAAAAAAAAAAAAAAAAAAAACTGCTGGTGTCAGTTTGTGACAGGGGGGGGGGGGAGGTGATTGGGGGGGGATCGGGGGGCGATCGGGGGGGGGATCGGAGTGTTTTGTGTGCCTGGCATGTTCTACTGTGTGTGTGTGTGTTTGTGCACTCACATAGATGTCTTCTCTCCTCGGGCCGGAACGGAAAATACCGACCCGAGGGGAGATGACATCACTTCCTTTGCTGCTGTTTAGCATACAGCAGCAAAGGAGTGTTTTCATTGGCCGGCGGCGATCGCGAGGGGGGGGCCACGAACGGATGGTCTCCCCCTCATCACGGATCGCCGCTGGACAAAAGACGACCGCCTCGGGCACCGGGGGGGGGTCCGATCGGACCCCCCACCCGCGGAAGGCAAATCACGTACCCTGTACGTGATTTTGCCTGTCCGTGCCACTTTGCCGACGTACATCGGCGTGAGGCGGTCGTCAAGTGGTTAATAGGCTGCACAAGTTATATGCCCTGCAGGAGGTAGATATGGCTTTGCTTGACTCCACTCCGACTGTGGACGCAGCAGTGGTCCATCCAGCCAAAAATGTTACGCTCCCAATGGAAGATTCAGCCTCATTTAAGGACGTAACGGATAGAAGAATAGATCTAGACCTGAAGAGAGCTTAAACATAGTTTACTATGCTTCAGTTATAAATGATCACAGTGAGTGCGTGTATTCGCTGGGTTCATTTTGAAAAGGAAGGGTCCGATAAATGACATATTTACTAGCTCCATCCCCCCGCTCTCGAGTGGCCTCCGGTGCTCAATATTTGGGGGGGTGGGGGCAAACAAACGCCACCCTAAAGCCGCGTACACACGACCGGTTTTGCCGTCGGAATAAACTCTGAAGGTTTCTCCGATGGCACTCTGCTCAAGCAGTCTTGCATACACACGGTCACACCGAAGTCCGACCGTCCAGAACGAGGCGACATACAACACGTACGACGGGACGAAAAAAAGGATGTTCAATAGCCAGTAGCCAATAGCTTCTGTCTCGTACTTGCTTCACAGCATGTGTCGTTTTTGGTTCTGTGGTTTTCCCGACAGGAATTGGTTCTGTCGGAAATATTTAGAACATGTTACATTTCTAGGTCTGTCAGAATTTTAGAAAAAAAAGTAAGATGAGTCATGCACACGATCGGAATAGACGATGAAAAGCTTCCGTCGGACTTTTTCTGTTGGACATTCCGCTCATGTGTACGCGGCTTAAGACTCTTAAGACTCCCTGGCCAATCGGGTCTCAGGATCCACTTTCTGATTGGTCAGGAGAAGACAACAGCGAATATGAATATGCTATTGCCACACAACTTGGCAGGCTCAGGGCGCAGTGCTTTGCGCCCCGAGCCCACCATTTTTTTAAGCTAATTAGAGCCTCAGGCTCTAATCATGTGCTTCAAAAAAAAAAACCCCATTGAAATCCATGCATCCAGCACCCTGAATGTAGATTAGGGGCCTGGCACATGGATTGGGGGGCGGCGCCCATTATGGACGGGCCGCCAATGCTGCTCTTCATCCTGAAACATCCCCTGCATCAGCCAGGAGGAGAGGAGGGAAGCCAGCAACACTGAAGGGTGGGGGTGACAACATGATGGAAGCCCAAGCAGTAGGGGGAATCTGCACTGCACATAGTGATTAGGGAGTGTCCAGGTACACCCCATGCACACATTTATGGACACAAGTGTTCAGCCGAGGCAATGCTGCACTTGGTCACGGCTAAGAGGGCTCTATGGTTGAAGGCTTGGGCAGCCGATGAATCTTCAAAACAAAATTGGTGCAAGATACCGTCAAATGTTTTTTGGCAGTAGGATGGAGATTGCCATCTCAAGAGTGTCAGGGGGCAAGTCAGGATTGCTCCTGCAGGACAGGAAGCAGAAGAGGTCAAAATGTTTTCCCAGCAGATTTCATTCCTCCAGGTCCAGGGAGCCTAGAACCAGCAGGCAAGTCAGAGGCTCAGGTGGCAGATGGAAGGGTACCCAACCAACCTTCCTCAGGGCACACAAGCAAAAAACTCTGAATTTTCCGCAGGATCCCAATTAGTCTTTTTAACGGTGTGCAGGCCCAGATAGCAGTAGGGTCCAGGTTGGCACATTTTGCGGATGTTTGCACGGAAAATTGTACAGACCTATGGGTGAAGGCAACAGTCACCTGGAGCCATTTCTGCCAGTTTCACAAACACCCCTCCTCCAGATCATTTCTCCCCCACCAAGATCCCAGACGCACCACAGAAGGCAGGTATTCTGCTACAGTATCTACACACACTCTGAACCCAGCAGGCCGTAATACCAGTTCCATCTTCAGAAAGGTACACTGGGTTTTACTCCACCCTGTTTATGGTGCACAAGGACGACGGAGGCTGGCGTCCTGTCATAGACCTGAAAAGGCTAAACCGCTTTATCCTTCTGGAGAAATTCAAAATGGAGTCCATCCACACAATCATTTAAGCAGTACAGATGGGTAAACTAAAAAATAAATAAAAAAAACCTGCGCTCAGTGCAAAAATAATCAATAGTGATGAAAAAACGTGAATTGGGTCCTGCTGCTGAACACTATAACCCCGATATAAGGCAAGACTAGTTGTAAATAATAATCAGTGCAGCACTGGACAAGAGCAAAGTGAATAATAATGAAAATAAATATTACCAAAAAATAAATAGCAACAATAAAGTGATAATGTAGGTACTATAAACAATCCATAATATTGAAAAACCATCAATGTGTAAATATTCATCTATAACAGTTCATTGTAATAGAGGAATGGTGAAAAAAAGAATGGTGAAAAAAAGGGGAGAAAAATAAGTCCAAACTAGGTGAAAAAAGTCCAAAGATATATTGGTGCAAAATCAATCCAGCGATGTGATCAACAGTGACATCCACCACCAGAGAGCAATAAAGGCTTACCAGAAAGCCTGCGACCGCCCTTATTCAGGGGGGTCAAAACAGGCTTAGTAGATCAACGTTGGTATCCTGTTGAAACCGCAATCGATGTCCTGTTGATCGCTCTCCGCATTAACTGTGAAGTACTTGATGGCTCATATATAATCAAATCAAATCTCATCCACATCATCCACATCCAGGGACTGGAACCAGGAACAACAGCAGTTTAGTGAAAATACCGCTAGTCCTTGATGTGGATGAGATTTGATTTGATTATATATGAGCATTCTCCCCTTTTTTTCACCATTCTTTTTTTCACCATTCCTCTATTACAATGAACTGTTATAGATGAATATTTACACATTGATGGTTTTTCAATATTATGGATTGTTTATAGTACCTACATTATCACTTTATTGTTGCTATTTATTTTTTGGTAATATTTATTTTCATTATTATTCACTTTGCTCCAGTACAGATGGGTGACTGGATGTTTTCATTAGATCTGCAAGATGCTTGCGGTCAGTCACACGCATCTGCAGTTCACCATCCTTCCATTTGCCTATGTACATCTCGAAGGACATTCACAAAAGTACTGCGGTATTATCCCTGCCCCGAGTGCAGGGTCTCTGGGTCTATTATTACCTGGATCCTGTTGGCCAGGGATCAGAGGGAGCTTTTGACACACAGAGGGATTCTTATCCATAACCTTACACTTCAACGCTTCTGTCTTAATTCCGTCAGCGGAGGCAGCGACAGTCAGGAAGAGAGTCTCATGGCAGTGACTCCCACTCACCTATCAGGGTCTCAGTGTCTGTTGGGCACCATGTCTTGTTGTATTCCAATGCTCCTGTGGGCACATTGGCACCTGTGGCAGTACCAGCTAGGCTTTCTAGCACAGTGGAAAAAGCAGAGCCTAGCACAACTAATAGTAGTGTCACTTACTATCAAGAGGAGCCTGTAGTGGTGGTTGAAGATGGAGACTAGAGCTGCACGATTCATCGTTAAAGAATCAGATTGCGATTCTTTCCCCCTCACAATCTTAAAGCATTTTCCCGATTCTATACAAAGTTCTCTGTTCACAGCTGACAGCTGTCAAAAAAAACAAAAAAACAAACCCTCCCCAAAAGGCAGCTTGCCAAGTTTATGACAACATTGCTTAGACAGAGATAAACAGAAACATTGTAACACTTAGTCCTTTTAGATCAAAGGAATGAACTTCAGTCTGTAAATGAGGGAAATCTAACCACTTAAAGACTAAACCTTTTTCTGACATTTGTTGCTTACAAGTTAAAATCAGTATTTTTTACTAGAAAATTACTTAGAACCCCCAAACATTATATGTTTTTTTTAGCAGAGACCCTAGAGAATAAAATGGCAGTTGTTGCAATATTTTATTTCACACAGTATTTTCACAGCGGTCTTTCAAATGCATTTTCTTTTTGGAAAAAACACACTTTAATGAATAAAAAAACTAAACCCAATTTTTTTGTATAATGTGAAAGATGATGTTACGCCGTGAGAATCGCGATCTTTATTCTAAGCAAAAAAATCCCGATTCTCATTTTGGCCAGAATCGTGCAGCTCTAAAGAAGAGCTTGAAGAACTCACGTCCCTCCCTTAGGGCCATTAGACTGGATCTTTGTTATGACAGATGCCAGCGAGAGAGGCTGTGGGGTGCATTGTGAAAGGCAGGGAGTTCAAGGCAGATAGAGATTTACGGCCAAGGGCATAGTGTCCAATGTACTGGAGCATTTTTGACCCTCAAGGCCCTACAGAACAAGATCAGGGGCAAGTCAGTCACTCTGCAGATGGACAACAAGGCAGCAGTTGCCTATATCCAATGCCAGGGTGGAACTCGCAGCAGCATTTTACTTAAGGCAATGGAGCCCATAATGTCCTTGGCAGGTGGTCACGTTCAAGCCCTAAGGGCAGTTTAATCTCCCTGGGAGATTGAACGCTTAGGCAGACCATCTCTCACAAACTTTTCCAGATCACGAGTGGGCTCTACACCCCTAAATCTTTTCCCAACTGGTCCACATCTGGGATGCACCCCAAATAGATATTTTTGCATCGCCCAGTAATTACAAACTCCGGAAGTTTGTGTCCAGGTGTCCGCATCCTCAGGCAGAGGGGATGGATTCTCTAGTTGCACCTTGGAACTGTGCCCTAGCCTACGCCTTTCCCCCGGCATCTCTAAAAATGAGATTGCTGGAGAACATAATACTCATAGCGTTTCTTCCATTCTGGCCACGGAGGCCCGATCCACCTCAGCATACAACAACCAGTTCCCCTCCCAGTGTTCCCATGCCTTCTAATACAGGAAGACTTTTTATGGATCAACTGTGGGTATAGGATTGTATTATTTTAGTTTTCCCTTTTATTGGTTGAACTAGATGGATTTGTGTCTTTTCAACCAGACTATGTAAGAAGGCCAATAAACACAGAGAAGGGAGAATTGTTTCTCACTGGAGTTCAAGAAAAAGATTTTATGGCGTTTCTTTTTTATCTATTGAGGGACACAGGAATTAAAGAATTCTGAAACTGTCAGGATGTCCAAAAGCAGTCTAGCTGAGGGGTGGGGATCAGCCACCAATGGATCCTAAGATAGCACCAGGGGCCGTTTGCAACAACCAAAATGACCAAAGCTTGAATCTGAATAAGGTGAAGTTCCAACAGGGCTGTGGAAATGCCAACAATACAGGGGAGGTCACAGAGGATCAGACTAATGCTCAAACAAGGATCACCAAAGGACATGGAGTCCACACCAGCAGAAGCTGTGAGCCAAGTAACTAACAGGTTGGGTAATAACACTACCTGAATGGGAGAATGGAACAAAACAAGACTGGATAACAAAGGGACCACTGGAAGCTTTCATAGCCTCAAAATCCCTAAGGGAAAAATTGGACAACAGGTCAACAAGGTAGGTACCGGCCAGTCTAAAGATGACAAAAGACCCAAGCCTTCTCAGACAGGAGTCCTTCCAAAATGGCTAAGAGGGAACCACCCCATTAGATTCACAGGGACCATCTCATGTCCCACCAGACTCCCAGATATTATCCACTAAAACAGAAGGAGAGGAGAATACTATGACTATCAGTCACTAGACATTTGTAAGGCTCCAGCTGGTAGAAACGTGAAGTTGGGCCTTTTCAGACAATTGGGGATATAAGAAAAAGATTGGCCCGACTAGGAATGATGCCGTGTTGGACCTGGTAATCTCAAACCATGCAGAACTTATTACCAATATTCATATAAAAGAACATCTGGGTAGAACTGAGCATAACATGATTTCATTTAATGTTAGCTGTAAGCAAAAAACACATACAGGAAATATAAAAACACTTAACTTTAAGAGAATAAGACAGCAAATTTTCCAAGGATGAGGGCTACTCTCCAAGACTGGGAGGGAATATTGGCATCAATGAACACAGAACAGAAATGGGAATTCTTTAAAAAGACTGAATGCGAGCTGACTGCAAGGTATATTCCCATGGGCAAAAAGTTTAAAAGGCTAAAAATAAAACCTACGTGGCTCCCAGCCAAAGTTAAAAAAGCTATAAATAATAAGAACATAGCTTTTAAAAAATATAACAAAGAAGGAACACAGTCATCATTAAACATTACAAAGAATATAACAGAATATGTAAAAAGGAAATCAAGGATGCAAAAATTCAAAATGGTCGACAGACTGCAAAAGCTAGTAGGACAAACCCCCCCCAAAATCTTCAAATATATTAATAGTAAAAGGGTCAATTCTGAGCATGTAGTTTTTTTACAAAATAATCTGGAGTGGGTGACTGGGGACAAAGAGAAGGCAAATGTATTAAATAATACTTTCTTCAGCTCTGTGTATGTATGTCGATAATGGCTCAAATGGATATGGTCTAGAAATATTTAGACAGAATAAAGGTGGCTATAGCACCTGGGCCAGGTGGCATCCACCCACTGATCCTAAAAGAATTGAGCTCTGTCATTTCAAAGCTATTGTTTCTAATTTTTAGGCACTCATTAATGACTTGAATAGTACCACTGGATTGGTGTAGGGCCAATGTGGTGCCTATATTTAAAAAGGGATCAAAGTCTTTACCAAGTAGCTATAGACTTAGTTATAGTTAGTTCAACTTCTATAGTCGAGAAGATACTAGAGAGTTTAATAAAAGACCACATAGATGAGTTCTTGCTGGAAAAAAATATTTTAAGCAATAGACAGCATAGATTCATGAAAGACAGCAGTTGTCAAACAAACCTGATTTCTTTTTATGAGGAGGTAAGTAAAACCTTGGACAGAGGGGTGGCTGTGGATGTGGTATACTTGGATTTTGCAAATGCGTTTGACAAAGTTCCCCACACGGCTAATGTGTAAGGTAAAGTCTACAGGCTTGGAAAGATCAGTTTGTAAATGGATAGAAAACTGGCTAAAAGACAGAATTCAGAGTAGTGGTTAATGAATCATACTCTGAATGGTCTAAGGTTATTGGTGGTGTACCCCAAGGTTCAGTGTTGGGACCCTTACTTTTTAATAGCTTTATAAATGATATATGGTCTGGGCTTAAAAGTACTTTCAGTGTTTGCATGTGTCACCAAGCTATGTAGTGGAATACCATCCTTATAGCATGTCTCCACCTTACAAGCCAACCTCAATGCACTGTTTAATTGGGCAATTATGTGGCAATTGAGATTTAATGTTGATAAATGTAAAGTTATGCACTTGGGGGCTAAGAATATTCATGCATCATACACACCAGGGGGAGTACAACTGGGGAGTCCATAGTGGAGAAGGATCTGGGGGTTTTGGTAGATCATAAGCTTAATAATAGCATGCAATGCCAAACTGCGGTTTCCAAAGCAAGCAAAGTCCTTTCTTGTATTGAGAGGTATGGACTCCAGAGAGAGAGAAAGAGAGAGAGAGAGAGAGAGAGAGAGAATTTTGCCCCTGTACAAATCATTATTAAGACCTCATCTGGAATATGCAGTTCAGTTTTGGGCACCAGTTCGCAAAAAGGATATCGGGAAACTGGAGAAAGTGCAGGGCAACCAAACTGATAAGAGGCATGGAGGGGCTCATCTATGAGGAAAAATAAGAGGAAATTAATTTAATCTCTCTTGAGAAGAGGAGATTAAGGGAGAGATATGAACAACATGTATAAATAAATAGGTGGTCCATATAGTGAACTTGGTTATTATTATGAGTTATTCACTTTAAAGTCATCACAGATGACAAGGGGGCACTCTTTAAGTCTAGAGGAAAAGAGATTTCATCTCCAAATATGGAAAGGTTTCTTCACAGTAAGAAATGCTGTGAAATTTGGAATAGACTCCCTCAAGAGCTGGTTCTAGCCAGCTCAGTAGATTGCTTTAAAAAGGCCTGGATTCTTTCCTAAAGGTACATAATATAACTGGATAACTGCTGTAGCAAATATGATCATGCTTGGCTGGAGTTTTTAGCCTTCCTGTGGATCAACTGTGGGTATAGGATTGATATATGGGATTGTATGTTTTTTTTTATAATTGGTTGAACTAGATGGACTTGTGTCTTTTTTTCAACCTGACTATGTGACTATGTAACTTAAATCACATCATTAGCAAGAAAGGCTGCCCAAGAGTCTCACAGCTAGAATGCAAAAAAAGAAGCAACAACTACCAGAGCTGTTGAAGGTTCAGGACGCTGCCTGGGGAGAAAGCATTGGAAACAATGTAATTCAGAAGATCCCTCTAGGGAGAGGGAATACTGAGCATCATCTGAGGATACAGAATTTCTCAGAGGAGGAGAGGGAATGCCTATGTACGAAACAACTCCTGAGGGCAAGTTCTTACTAAGGCAGGAGCAGGGTGTCAGGTTACCTGAGGAGGTCTAAGTTATAGCTATGTACAGTAGCACAGGAAAAAACGCTGCAGGGCAGCTGAGATACAGTATCTCCCATAAGTGAATACACCCCTCACATTTTTGTAACATTTTATTATATCTTTTCATGTGGCAACACTGAAGAAATGACACATTGCTACAATTTAAAGTAGCGAGTGTACAGCTTGTGTAACAGTGTAAATTTGCTGTCCCCTCAACATACCTCAACACACAGCCACTAATGTCTAAACCGCTGGCAACAAAAGTGAGTACACCCCAAGTGAAAATGTCCACATTGGCCCCAATTAGCATATTTCTCCTCCCCGGTGTCATGTGACTCGTTAGTGTTACAAGGTCTCAGGTGTAAATGGGGAGCAGGTGTGTTAAATTTGGTGTTATCGCACTCACTCTCTCATACTGGTCACTGGAAGTTCAACATGGCACCTTATGGCAAAGAACTCTCTGAGGATCTGAAAAAAAGAATTGTTGCTCTACATAAAGATGGCCTAGACTTTAAGAAGATTGTCAAGACCCTGAAACTGAGCTGCAGAAAAGTGGCCAAGACCATACAGCAGTTTAACAGGTTCCACTCAGAACAGGCCTCGCCATGGTCGACCAAAGAAGTTGAGTGCACGTGCACCACGTCATATCCAGAGGTTGTCTTTGAGAAATAGACGTATGAGTGCTGCCAGCATTTCTGCAGAGGTTGAAGGGGTGGATGGTCAGCCTGTCAGTGCTCAGACCATACGCCTCACACTGCATCAAATTGGTCTGCATGGCTGTCATCCCAGAAGGAAGCCTCTTCTAAAGATGATGCACAAGAAAGCCCGCAAATAGTATGCTGAAGACAAGCAGACTAAGGACATGGATTACTGGAACCATGTCCTGTGGTCTGATGAGACCAAAATAAACTTATTTGGTTCAGATGGTGTCAAGCGTGTGTGGCGGCAACCAGATGAGGAGTACAAAGACAAGTGTGTCTTGCCTACAGTCAAAGATGGTGGTGGGAGTGGCATGGTCTGGGGCTGCATGAGTGCTGGCACTGGGGAGCTACAGTTCATTGAGGGAACCATGAATGCCAACATGTACTGTGCCATACTGAAGCCGAGCATTACGATCCCGAATAAACCTCCAAGACGACCACTGCCTTGCTAAAGAAGCAGAGGGTAAAGGTGATGGAAAGGCCAAGCATGTCTCCAGACTTAAACCCTATTGAGCATCTGTGGGGCATCCTCAAACGGAAGGTGGAGGAGCGCAAGGTCTCTAACATCCACCAGCTCTGTGATGTCATCATGGAGGAGTGAAAGAGGACGCCAGTGGCAACCTGTGAAGCTCTGGTGAACTCCATGCCCAAGAAGGTTAAGGTAGTGCTGGAAAATAATGGTGGCCACACAAGATATTGACACTTTGGGCCCACTTTGGACATTTTCACTTAGGGGTGTACTCACTTTTGTTGCCAGCAGTTTAGACATTAATGGCTGTGTGTTGAGTTATTTTGAGGAGACAGCAAATGTACACAGTTATACAAGCTGTACACTCACTACTTTACATTGTAGCAAAGTGTCATTTCTTCAGTGTTGTCACATGAAAAGATATAATAAAATATTTACAAAAATGTGAGGGGTGTACTCACTTTTGTGAGATACTGTACATGTATTGGCTCTATCCTGGAATACCAGGAAAATGCTCCCAGAACCAATAGCGGGATATAAGCTGGGATCACCCACAGCAGGGGAACTATTCTCTGTGTGTCTATGAGAAAACATGCTGTGCCACGTGGCAATCAGCAACTAGGCCCAATGTAAGGCATTACCATAAGTACTCAATCTGCAGCAGCCGGTTCTGATGAGGGTTTCAGATTGGCTGAAGTGACACAGTCACTGTAGGTGGGCAACGGAATGCAACCACAGAGCAGAGATCCATTGGAGCTTCAGCAGCAGAAGAGCAGAGATCCATTGGTGCTTCAGCAGCAGAAGTAGCAGTGGGATGGTGCTTCCTCCAGGCTGAAATGTTGAAAAACAGAATGCAAAGTGCACAGCACTCCACCTAGCAGATGACATCATCACTCGATTATCCAGCCCTAACCATTACTGCGGTATGATGGTGGTGGCAGCAATTGTAAAATGGTACCCAATAATACCAAGTGTGAGGTAGTTCCCAGCGCTTCAGCCCTACTGGTCCTACTCACTATGTAAGCCTTCAAAAATAGGATCACCCTAGAGGATGTTCCATGGCTCTGGACCTAGAAAGGACTCTGTGGCTAACTAACACAGTACACAAAGATTTGAAAGGGCCACAACAAACCTAGTGCCTAAAGGTCACATTCCAGTTAAGCCCCGCAATCTTCCAGTCCAGCGGGATCTGGGTATAGCCACCAAATCTGCTGCTGAGCAAATAGGTTGCTGGGTGGAGACTAGCTCAAGCAGCGTTTTTGAAGTCTTGATTAAAAGATACATTCACCTTTGAAAAAAAAATAAATGCACATCTTTTTGCAGGTAAAAAAATGTGCATTTATTATTTTTTATTTGGAGCCTGGAAAACATTGCACCCAAGATCAGATCGTGGGTGCCATGCAGGACTCTTGCAGACTTCTCAGTGTATATGTCTGCTCCTTGTAAAGCGCTGCAGCTGCTGGAACATGTTACATGTTCCAAAAAGAAAATAGATTCTAATTTCAGTATACTATTCACAGGGTGACACTGTGAGTATACAGGTAGCAGTGTGCCAACGTCCCAATAGTGGGCATTTACAGAAATCTAGCTTAAAAAAGTGGACTTTATAGGCACACAGAAAAAACGTCTAAAAGTAATAACTTGATTTATTTGGTAAACAATTGGTTGAGGAAATAGACGTTACATGTAAATATAAAGCAGACGCTGATACGAGACCAGGAGACTCCTGAACACCACGTAACATGGCTCTCTAGTTTTCAAGGTACTAGCCTCCTTGAGCCTCCAGATAGATTTTCTACATTATTCAAACAGACTCCACAACTACAGTAAGGTTGTGTTTTCTACCAGCACCTATGCCTTCCTAGATCTGTTTGGTGTTCATTTCTCCCTGGATACATCTGTACAATATTGCTTATCAGCAATACACTATATCATTTTTTTTAGGAGTCTGATAATTACACGACTGTCATTCTTCTGAAGAAGCGTACACAAACGCGCAACATGTCGAGCGACTGAGTGAACTATTGTGACCGGATACACACCCTGACCCACAGTATTCTTACCTTACTCGGATAGCACTTTGGGAATCCCAACTGCTGTCCCTCTAAATGTATTTTTGTATCTTGGTATCATAATAAGTGGTGCCAGTTTTTTCTATGTGTGGGGCTCATAAACATCATTTTTTTTTGGAAAGGGGGTCGAGCCTCAACTTCCAACGCCGCGGTAAAGGTCTAATCGTTTCTTAAATTTGACATACTATTTGGCCAGGAATCCATCCAAGCTTATAAGAGGGTTGGCCATTGGGAGATTGCAAGTTCTATCTTAGCATCAGTAGTGATGGGATTGTCGATATCTACCTTAATTTATAGCAGTAACGTAGGGAAAGGAATATTCTCCAAATAATTCGACAATTATACAGATATTAAGTAAAACAAAGAATAAAAGCATGTGAAGGCATCCAGAATCTCATGGGAAGATATCTCCAAATGGCCAGACGGTGTCATTATCTAAGGAATGAAGGTAGGAGAATGAACTGATCTTGCAAGGTAAGCAGAAGACCTGCTTTATCGTCACGTTCAATTATTTCTTGTTTATAATGTAACAATTTTTTTTGTGAGAACTAGGAGACGAAGCGCAAAGGTTCTGCGTTTATTAAGCCAGTCAGTTTAATTGTCCGGTGTAGAGGCAGTGGTGTAGAAAAGTTCAGTATGAAGCATGGCAGTCTAATTCTTCAGTGAGTATATTGTTGTATTAAATGATCACTAAAGATACATTTTTTTTTTTTTTTAAATAACAAACATTTTATACTTACCTCCACTGCGCAGCTCGTTTTGCACAGTGGCCCGAACCTGGTCTTCTGGGGTCCCTCGGCGGCTGTCTCGGCTCCCCCCCGCAAGGACTCAATGCTTTCATGAGAGCTCCCTCGCATGATGTTGAGTGCTTGCGGGAGCGCTCCCGTGATACAGCCGGCGGCCATAGCTGCTCACTGTATCACTCGGCCCCGCCCCCCCGCCACGCTGTGTCATTGAAAATGGCTACGCTGCTTTCAATCTATCCACTGTAACCAATGAACGGCCAGGCTGACCGGCAAAGAGGATGTTGGGGGCGAGCGTGGGACTTTCGAGGGGTCAGGTAAGTAAAACAGAGGGGCTGGGGGGGGCCGGTATTGTCAGATTTTTTTTATCTTAATGCATAGAATGCATTAAGGTGAAAAGACTTTTACCTTTACAACCCCTTTAATATAAAGGACATAAACATGCCCTGTAAAGTGGCTTTAAAGGCTTCCCACACCGAGCTAGGTGAGGTTGTGTGGAAGTTAAGATGCTAATATTCAGAGATACTCTAATGCCCCATACACACGATCAGAAATTCCCCCAGCCAAAGTCCGATGTGAGATTTTGGTCGGAAATTCCGACCATGTGTATGCTCCATCGTACTTCTGCTGGTGGAATTCCTGCCAGCAAAAGATTGAGAGCAGATTCTCTATTTTTCGGTCGGAAAAAATTCCGATTGGAAATTCTGATCGTCTGTACCAATTCCGACGCGCAAAATTCCTACACATGCTCAGAAACAATTTGAGGCATGCTCGGAAGCATTGAACTTCATTTTCTCGGCTCGTCGTAGTGTTGTACATCACCGCGTTCCTGATGGTCGAAAGTTCAGAGAACTTTTGTGTGACCGCCTTTATGTAAGCCAAGCTTGAGCCGAATTCCTTTGGAAAAACCATCCAAGTTTTTTCCGACGGAAAATCCGCTTGTGTGTACGGGGCATTAGAATTACCCTGTAACCACCTGATCATCCAGCTGTACAGGTTTAGACATCATGTGAAGCCCAGGGCCAGAGGGATCAAGGAGATAAATTTCATGTGCAAGAGGGGCATGGTCTGGGATGCCTCTCTGTAGGAATCTAGCATCAGATAGTAAAGTGAGGGTTACATGATAGGCAAAAGCTAGGTCAACTCTAGACATGGTATTATAAAATTCAGAATAAGGGGAATTGTTGGTCATCTTGATGCCTCCACTGCTACATATCAATCAAATCATATGTTTCTATACAGTCAGTAAATGATGCAGTCTATTAGAGCCATTCAAAAGATCCTAGGTTGGGTCTGGTACAGCATTAAAGTCTCCTACAAAAAAAAAAAAAAAAAAAAAAGGAGGTCCGTCTGTTACCGAACAGGAAAAATAGAGCAACTTTATTCAGTAGAATTGGAGTAAAGGGAGAAGGGCATAGATATTCACAAGTTTTAGTGTTCTGACAGCTATTTGCAGAAGAGTAAGTAAAATTAATTGACCTTCAGGGTACAAGGTGAAGTGGCATTAAAGGTTTTGGCGACTCAGTGCTTTTTGTGCACTAGAAGTTTTGGCCAAACCAAATAGGTCACTTGGAGACATACAATACGTGGCTTGTTTTTTTATTAAAAATGTAAACCACATGGATCATTTGAGAGGTGAAACCAAACCTCAGATATTCCAGGAAATAACTAGACATTTCAGAAATATTACAAATAGGTTGCAGGACAGTTTGAAATAGCATATGCGACAATGTTGCATAAACATATGAGAGTTGAAAACATGACAGACAACAAAAAAAATAAAACTATATACAGCAATAACCTGTCCCTCCCTGCTCTTCCATCCCAATGATAGAGCACACAGAGATCCTGGTTCCCCATGTGTCTCCCCGGGCAGAATATGGGTTGTAGGGTAATGGGGGCAAAATAAATGAAGAAACTCTGGTAATCAAAGACATAATGTGTTTGCCTAGAGTCAGTAGCTAGGTAGAACAAACACATAGATTATACATTGCTAATGTCCAGACCATAGCTTAATGGACTACCCATGGTTTGCACATAGCACCCATGTGTAGAGACAGAATAGGGTAGTAAAAAGTCCCAAGCAGGGCAAGGCTATGTCTGACCCATAACACTGTCAGGCATAACAGAGTAGGGAAAAGTTAAACCAGTATGAAACATTGAAAAGAAAACTTAGTGGTAAGATACTCATCTGGTCCCTCATGAGCAGTCATTGTGAGGAGGGGGTCTGAAGGACTCATCCAGTCAGATCATAACTTACTTTGCAGACGTAAAGAAAATTGCTTTATTCACACAGATCACCTAGGGCTTAGCAAGATATGGCAAGGCGTACCATGGGCCTTAATCCTGAAGGAGTTTTTTTTAACTTCAATGATATTATTATTAATAACGTTGCTCCAGGATGTCTGTCAGATTTCAATTGAACCAGTATTTTCCCTGAAGATATGCAGCCCCGAGGGTGGCAACCTTGCCTTTGAAGTTTAAGATCCTTGCAATCAGAGGTCGTGGAGAATCTACCGGCTGAGGACAATGGGGTGGAGTATGATGGGCTTGCTCGGTGGTGAATGATGGTGTCTTCCCGTGGGATATCTATAAGCCATGAGGTAAGGCATTGTACAGATGTCCCTTCAGATTTCTTGGGAAAGCCAAACAATCCAAGATTATTTTATCTTGACCTAGTTATCCAACGTGAGCCTGAGAAATCACCATCTCATGAGAGGAAGTCTTTGCAGTGGCAGAGTGTGGCGAAAGAGTATGCTCCAGGCTGCTAATGTGCTCTTCTGCAGCCCTGGTTCTCTCCCTCAGGTTGTGGACATCTTGCTGTAGGAGAACTCAATGTGGATGGTCTCAATTTTGGATGTCAGTGAGGCTTTACAGTCCCTGCTGCTGAAGATCATCCCCACAGCATGATCCTGCTACCACTATGCTTCATTGTTGGGATGGTATTGGGCCACCTGCCCACTATGAGCAGTGCCTGGTTTCTTCCAGACATAACATTTTTAATTAAGGCCAAACAGTTCATTCACAGTTCCTCACAGGTGCTTTTTTGAAAACTCCAAGCGGGCTTTCATGTGTTTTTCACCCAAGAGAGGCTTCCATTCAACCACTGTGTCATAAAGCTGACTGATTGGTGAAAGGCTGCAGTGATAGTTGTCCCTCTGGAACTTTGTCTCATCTTCACACGGGATCTCTGGAGCTCAGAGTGACTATCGGGTTCTTGGTCACATCTCTTACTAAGCCCTTCTCCTCCAATTGCTCAGTTTGGCCAGGGACCAGCTCTTGAAAGAATCCTGGTTGTGCCAAACGTCTTCCATGTGAGAACTATGGAGGCCACTGTGCTCTTGGAAACCTTCAGTGCAGCAGACATTTTTATTTGTAGCTTTTCCCAGATCTGTGTCTTGCAATAATCCTGTCTCTGAGCTCTGCAGACAGTTCCTTTGACCTCAGGGCTTTTGCTCCGATACAGTATGCATTGTCAGCTGTGAGGCCTTTCATAGAGAGGTGTGTGCCTTTGCAAATCATGTCCAATCAATTTAATATACCACAAGTTGACTCCAGTCAAGGTGTAGAAACATCTCAGCAACAATCAAGAGAAATAGGAGACACCTGAGCTAAATTTCAAGTGTTGTTGCAAAGGGTCTGAATACTTATGCCAATGTGATATTTCAGTTTTTCTGGTTCCATAAATTTGCAAACATTTCTAAAATTCTGTTTCCACTTTGTCATAATGAGTGTAGATTATTGAGAAAAAAATGAATTTAAACACCTGTAGTATCAGGCTACATAAAAAAATTGAAGGCGGTCGGAATACTTTAGGAATGCACTGTATACAGGCCATGTTTTCATATGGGGGTAGGTGTTCCCCTTTTTGTATGCTATTAAAAAATTAGCATAGATGGGGGGCCAACAGTTCAGAGTATTTCCTATAGTAGAGACCAGAAAAACCATCGGGGGCCTGGTGCTTAATGGCTGCCCCAATCTCCGCTATCGTGAAGGCTTTTTCCATTAGATCTATGAAGGCGGGGTAAGGGAAGATCATGAAACAACTGGGCCGATAATGTGTTTGGAAATTGTTTAGGTGCGGTGTATAGCCTAGAGTAAAAGTTCCCGCATGGTGAGTTATGGATTTTGAGTGGACAAACCACTACTAAGGTGTAATTTGGGGAGAGCCGGATTATAGCATCTCAGATTCATTTTCTTTGCTAAAAGTGTGCTGCGTTTGTTTCTTTAAGTGTAGTACCTATGTCTAGACCATCAGAGATATTTATCTGCCTTTGTTGTAAGGATACTTATAAGAGTGGAGTGGGCCGCTTCGATCCAATGTCTTAGGTCTTTATGTCCCTTTTCTGTTCTTCCATTATGTTCGCTAACACTCTTTCCTGACGTTTTATAGTGGCCTCTCTGTTGTGTTTTGCAACCAAGGCCATTTAGATAAGTTTGCCTTTAATCGTGGCCTTGTGAGCCACCCAGTTGGTGGCAGGGGACTTTTCCTCATTATCTTGAAAAAAATTTCATATTTCTGTTTCCACTTTGACGATAATCGGGTCATTAAGCATGGAAGCATTAGTGCGCCACGTGGATGCTTGTGGTTTAGACCAGAGACTTGAGAGGGAGAACTGTACTGAAAAATGGTCTGACCATGAGACTGAAAAATCAGAGGCTGAATCATGAATGGGAGTAGAAGGGACAGCATGAGGAGGTGATCTATAAGTGAGTATATGCCGAGCATGTAATTTTATCTTTTGTTGGCTACTTGTTTTAAATACTATAGTTCATAGATTTATGTACTATACCCCATAGATTTTATGTGATTAATTATCTTTTACACGTTTAATATATTTTTATTACATTTTAGGATTATTCATCTGTTAGTTATTGAATTGTATGTAAGATGTATCTGATATTATATTTCCCCCCATAATGTATTTACTTTGTATATTAGATTAATTTTAATTATCACCATTACATTGATATCAATATATATCATTACATTTTACATTGGATTCTTCCGCAAAATGTTTTAGTCGTTTTTCATCATATTTTTTGCTGTTGCTTTGAATGTTAGCCCAAAAGAAGTGGAAGTTTTTTTTTCCCTCAAAACAAGTTGCCTGTATTTGATGCTTTTAACTAAAAAAAATGTTTCATAAACTTTTCAAGTGATACAAACATTTGTACTAGGTGCTTAAAAAACTGATTGTCTATTGAGTGATTTGTTTGTTCTGATCAGACAGTCAGCTGCTTAAGACCAGAACAAAGTTCACATATACAATACTTTTATGTGGATCTGTGTCTTTGAAGGAAAACATGCTCCATTGTATAATTCTCACTTCATCAGAACCAATTCCCATGAACACTATGCATCAGCACTTGCCAAATCTTAATTGGTTTTCAACAGCGTGCAATACATTTCCTGTGGTGACACCATCAAACAGTTAATGAAACCTCATGATTTCATATTGTTTACCATTTTGGCACATAAAAAACAAATGCATATAAAATACATATTATACATATAACCTCAATTGTAAATGTTTGCTGTGTTGACCATTGAAAAGAATGACAAAACCACCAATGACTGTGTTTGTATAAAAGATATTTACTTCAATTATCACACCTAGGGTGCTAGTGAATAATAATAATAATAATAATACATTGTGTGAGATTCATACAGTGATATTGCTTCTCCATATCATATAGGGACCGTTGTACAGTGCTGAGAACAAACATTATTATGGCTACCCAAACAAAGACAGAACAATGCCTGCTGACGGGACCTCTTTTCCCACTGTTGCCAGCCATAAAAAACTTGTACTATATGTCTTAACAAATACCGATAAAGAAAAAGCTACAAAAGAGGAGTCACAGCAACACAACATGGGCTTCTCAAAGCTACGTGTACAAAAATTACACCTTTTTTGGTCAGTTGGGTCTCTTGTGAGGATTTTTTTTTTTTTTTTTCATCTTTAAATCTGTGATTGTGAATAACAAACAAGCTCTAAAACATCTAAGACTTAATGAGATACGGAAAAAAAAGAAAAAAAAAACACATAAAAAAAGAATACTGCTAAAATGTCAGACACCACAATACACTGGGGGAACTGAGCTTATTCAAATGTTCTCAGGAAACAAGGCTAAACAAGGATAAAACAATAAGTACATCACTTCTGAGTTCATCTTGTGCTGTGTTAGTAGTCAGGGCATTTATCAGCTGCACCCATCTTCATGGCAAGTAGTTATTGCACAAATATAAAGAGTTAGTTTCATACTAAAAAGGGACATGAAAAACATATTGATATTTTTTTTTAATTTCTTTTTACAGGTGACCGTCGTCTTTGGATGTAAGTCTCTGTCTTTTGCAATACTTATGCATTGGCAGAAGACTTGACACAGAAAATCCAAAGGGAAAATGTAAGATTTAAATTGAGTGATTTTTAAATAAAAACAAAAAGTAATATTGTCCTGGGGGCTGTAATGTATTTGTTAAAATGTGAACATCTGTAGTGGCAAATTTACA
This sequence comes from Aquarana catesbeiana, assembly GCF_042186555.1. Taxonomy (NCBI): domain Eukaryota; kingdom Metazoa; phylum Chordata; class Amphibia; order Anura; family Ranidae; genus Aquarana; species Aquarana catesbeiana. Next base: position 668,862,853 of record NC_133325.1, read on the forward strand.
GTTTAAGCTCTTGTTAACTAATACAGAGCTTTCGCTGTACATTAATAGTTTTTAGGATTCATTAGACTGAAGATTAGTTAACAAAATTACTGTATGCAGTGAAGCTGCTATAGAACTTATTTTTAAATTATATATTCTGACCATTCTCCCTTTGCTTTAAAGTCTAATCTGTTGACCTGGAAACAGTGGAGGCAGCCATTTTGTAGGCTAGGCCAAATTGACGACACTAAATATGATGCAAAGTGCTTGCTAAAAAATACAAGACTGGTTGCCATGCCTTAAACCAACCAGGTTCTCACTTTTAAGTTGCTAGGGTAGGTTAGAAAGCAAAAGTATGAAGCAAACTGGTTGCAGTGTCAGCACATACAGCTTTCTCTCAAAAGTGAAAAAAATTAAAAGAAACTCTGCATTCTATATGCAAGGGGTCCCACTGGTTTCAATAAAAGGATAGCTGCCATTTCATAAATAAGGGTCAGCAAACAAAATGGCTGCTTTCACTTTTGGCATAGGTGACATATCACTCTTTCAAAAGCTTAGTCTGCAGAGATGACTAGAACCGTCTCAGTAGATATTTTCTGTAACAATGTGAATGAAAAATAATTTTACCAGACAAAAACAAGAATTTTTAAAAATATCATACAATATTTTGTATTTTGTGAAATCTCTTGAACATTTTGAAAGCCCAGAAAACAAAGTGCTATTTACCAATTGATACTCCAATGCATATATGAATTGATAATTTTTGTGTACTTAACAATTAAAATTGATACGCATATCGTATACTCCAGCTTCCCGCATTATACACAGCCCTGAATCTATTCATAAAGAAATAGTACAAGGTTAGCAAAAAAACATGTTATCTGCAATACATGTTGAATAAATATATGTTTACAGGCTCTAAGAGGCATTAGGCAGTATGTAAAAAAAATGTGGAAATTACTTTTGTGCAACTGGTTAAAAGGTTTGTGAATAAGGTACAATATATAAAAAAAATATTTGTGGATGCAACATAAAATAAAAAAAAAATAAAAAAAAGATTTTTATTGCGTCAAGTAGTATTTGCAGTAGCTTCATGAATACTAGGAAAACAACATCTTCGAAACATTTTATTTTTAAGCTAAAAGTATACCTGCCAACATTCCAAATCATAAGACTATTTGCATAGTCCATAACCTGCCTAGGCATAATCCACAAATGAATACTTTCAGTGGGCTGTGGAATAGTGTGGTTTTAGGTTTATGATCATGTACTAAGGCACATTCTGCAATATACTGTTTTTTTTAAATTTCCTCCCTATAAGGACGTTGGGGAAAATGATTTTAATTACCAGATTTAACACTATGGCCATCATTTTACCTTTCATTCTAAAACTTAATTAAAAACTTTTTGTGATAATGCCTTTGGTGGCCATATTTTATTTTTTTTGCTATACTTCTATTAATGGTCACAGAAGCGCATTTACTAATTTACTTCTAAGACTGAAAGTCAATCGATAGTGGGCTATTGTCGAGAACCACCCTGACTGTCTGACTGACAGCTGTCACTGACAGAGATAGCAACACCCATCCCCTTTCCTGCCTGTCAATCCAATCAGTGGAGAAACAGAGGGGAGCGGGGAAATTCCAGCAGAGGTGCCATTGGATGCAGAGACTGAGAGTTGTCCAATCAGCAGTTACATGATCTGTCAGCTCTCAGTAATAGAGCCGATGTGGAACAGCTGCAGTGGCAGGAGGAAACTGCAGCAAAAAAGTGAGCATGCATGTTTGCTTATTATTTTACGACCCTAAACTTCTCCTTCAAGAATCTAGAAAAGATTTAGAAGTCACAGGAAAAATAATTTCACTACTGAATAACAGGGTGGGATTGTGCTTTAAACAGCAGTGTGTTCTGGAATTGAAGTCTGTAGCAATAAGAGGACATACCATCCTCCCTACCATTTAGACATGTGGAAACAAAGAGTCTCCTTCTGTGCTCCCTGCTCCTAAGGTCTCTAAAAAAAACAAAAAAAACTTAGCACTGGGTTGGTACAACATTGTGGTAAACAATGTGGCGCATAAATGAACACTCAAAACACTGAAAATAAAGAGACAAACCTGTACGTAAAGAATCATATGCCAGAGGTCTTTAAAAACTAAGAAAGCCTAGGTAAATGCACAAATTGCTTGCTTTGAAACAGTTTATGGACCCAGTGATTTCATCTATGGTTTAGTCTTTCAGACATGGAAGACTCGTGAATTTACTTTATTTCTCTCTTTGTACAGTGCCTTGAAAAAGTATTCATACCCCTTGAAATTTTCCAAATTTTTTCGTATTACAACCAAAAATGTAAATGTATTTTATTGGGATTTTATGTGATAGACCAACACAGAGTGGCACATAAATATAAAGTGGAAGGAAAATGATATAAGGTTTTCAAATTTTTTCACAAATAAATATCTGAAAAGTGTGGCGTGCATTTGTATTTAGCCCCCTTTAATATGATACCCTTTAATAAAGTCTAGTGGAACCAATTGCCTTCAGAAGTCACCTATTAGTAAACAGAACCCATCTGTGTGTAATTTAATCTCAGTATAAATATAGCTGTTCTGTGAAGCCCTCAGAGGTTTGTTAGAGAATCTTAGTGAACAAACAGCATCATGAAGGCCAAGGAACACACCAGACAGGTCAGGGATAAAGTTGTGGAGAAGTTTAAAACAGGGTTGGGTTCTAAAAAAATATACCAAACTTTGAACATCTCACGGAGCACTGTTCAATCCGTCATCCGAAAATGGAAAGAGTATGGCAGAACTACAAACCTACCAAGACATGGCCGTCAACCTAAACGGACAGGCCGGGCAAGAAGAGCATTAATCAGAGCAGCAGCCAAGAGGCCCATGGTAACTCTGGAGGACCTGCAGAGATCCACAGCTCAGGTGGGAGAATCTGTCAACAGGACAACTATTAGTCATGCCCTCCACAAATCTGACCTTTATGGAAGAGTGGCATAACGAAAGCCATTGTTGAAAGAAAGTCATCCTGTTTGCAGTTTGCGAGAAGCCATGTGGGGGACACAGCAAACGTGGAAGAAAGTGCTCTGGTCAGATGAAACCAAAATTGAACCTTTTGGCCTAAAAGCAAAACGCTGTGTGTAGCAGAAAACTAACACTGCACATCACCCTGAACCCCTGAACATACCATCCCCACCATGAAACATGGTGGTGACAACATCATGTTGTGGGGATACTTTTCTTCAGCAGGACAGGTCAAGCTAGTCAGAGTTGATTGGAAGATGGATGGAGACAAATAGAGGGTAATCTTAGAAGAAAACCTGTTAGAGTCTGCAAAAGACTTGAGGCTGGGGTGGAGGTTCACCTTCAAGCAGGACAACGACCCTAAACATACAGCCAGCGTTACAATAGAATGGTTTAGATCACAGCCTACTCATGTGTTAGAATGGCCCAATCAAAGTCCAGACCCAAATCCAATTGAGAATCTGTGGCAAGACTTAAAAATTGCTGTTCTAGATGCTCTCCACCCAATCTGAGCTTGAGCTATTTTGCAAAGAAGAATGAGCAAATATTTCACTCTATATAGATGTGCAAAACTGGTAGAGATATCCCTAAAAAGACTTGCAGCTGTAATTGCAGCAAAAGGTGTTTCTACAAAGTATTGACTCAGGTGGGCTGAATACAAATGCACGCCACACTTTTCATATATTTGTAAAAAAATTTTGAAAACCATTTATCATTTTCATTCCACTTCACAATTATGTGCCACTTTGTGTTGGTCCATCAAATAAAATACATTTACATTTTTGGTTGTAACATGACAAAATGTGGAAAATTTCAAGGGGTGGGAATACTTTTTCAAGGGACTGAACATCTTAAGGCAAAATGGAAGTAGCCTCTAGCTTTTCTGAAACTGGCCAGCATTTTGTATTTGGGGATCAGAAGCTACAGGTAGAGCTTTACTGTTACTGCGCCAGTCCTAGTATGCTAACCAGAGGTCGGTAAAGTCACGGAAAGCCCACGTGAGGCCTACAAGAGATTCAGCTTTGTGAAAGATTTAATCAACAGATCTTCACTGCAAGTATCGAGAATTGCTGTAGGTTACAGTGTCTTGGACATGCACAGTCTCTTATGATGGACCCCTCTTGGAAACATGAGTACATTTCTTCTAGACATTATATCAGTTTGTTCCCTAAAAACAGAAGTTTGCTATTCACAGAAAAGCTTCTTTATAAGGCTATGGGGGAGGGAGGGGAAGGCACATGTAACATGTGAGGAACACAGCAATGATCAGACAGGCTTTTTAACGCACTGGATCATTTTTGTTCTGCAAGAATATTCATGCGGGGTGCTGTGCCCACCCTATACTGGATTGGTAATTGATCTGACCAAAAAGCTGGAAATGAGTGAATAATTTATGATTGATGAAGTGAGGAATGAGAAGTCATTTAAAATATCCCAACTATTGAGGGTGGATGGATAAGTTTCTCTTGACCCATCATCTTTGTAAGATTAATTAGATAGTCTTATTAAATTATCAATGCATAAAATGAATACAAAGTCCTAAATACTTAAAAAAACATAAAAATGTGTGTTGAGCATAAAATGAGTGCAATACCAGCCTTGCTCAGCTCCGAATGCCAGGACCTGTCTGCAGACCTATGCCGCGTACACACGGGCGGACTTTTCAACCGGACTGGTCTGACAGAATTTCGACGGACTTTTGACGGACTTCCGACAGACTTTTGAACGAAAGGACTTGCCTACACACGATCACACCAAAGTCCGACGGATTCGTACATGATGACGTACGACCGGACTAAAATAAGGAAGTTGATAGCCGGTAGCCAATAGCTGCCCTAGCGTGGGTTTTCGTCCGTCGGACTAGCATACAGATGAGTGGATTTTTCGACCGGACTCGAGTCCATCGGAAAGATTTGAAACATGTTTCAAATCTAAAGTCCGTCAGATTTTTGACTTGAAAAAGATTGCTGCAGATCCGATGGAGCCCACACACGATTGGATTGTCCGCCGAATTCGGTCCGTCGGACCACTCTGGTAAAAAAGTCCGCCGGTGTGTACACGGTATTAGGCCTCATGCATAATGGACATTATAAAAACAGCATTAGCTTTAGTTGTAGAATGCTGCGTTACAAAACACTAGTTTTTTAGTGTTTTGTAGCATTTTTGCATCAGCGGTTTTAAGCGTTTTTTGGTGTTTACATTTTTTAGCAAGACTATACTCCCACAATTGATTATGGCTCAAAAACGGTCATAAATGCCATAGCCACGTTTTTCAGCTTCTTTCAGAGTTAGAGCGTTTTTGCAGCTGAAAAACTCCTCTTCAAACCCACTAGTTCTGGGTTTTTTTCCAGCCAGAAAACATCCCTGTCAAAAAATGTGTATGGACACATAGGATAACATGCTGGAAAGTTTTCTGGCTGCAGAAAAAATGCCTGGAGTCAAAAACAGCAGCTGTAAAAACATTGTGTGCATGAGGCCTTATGACACAGTACACTGCAACAACATTCTCTTTTCTATAGAAAAAAAAAGGGGGAACAGGTGAATGATCACATCGATTTTCCAGTATGCTGCAAATTGTTAACAGCAAGTGCTTATTATTGCATGGGAATAGAAGCCTCCCATAAAAGCCTGACTGACAGAAGTGATGTTGAAAACATTCACTGAATTTAAACATATTGACCTGTGTATGACTTATGCAGGAATAGTGCAACAGTGCACTTTTCATACATGCTTTTAACAATAAATAGTGATCGAGTTAAGACCCCACTGTTATTGCTGGCAGTGTGAAGAGCAGTAGTGGCTACTTAAACTGGATATATATTGCCCCAAATCTTGACACTTAACAAAACACATGTTAAGTCATTTGTGAATGTGCAGCAAGAACACACACTCAAGAGAATTTTTTTTTTTTTGTAAAAAAAAAAAATCAGTTTTATGGATAGAAGAGTCAGTTTTCCTTATAACATAAAAATAATTTTCCCTTTAACCAAAGTTCTGCTGGGCAGTCAACACATGAGAACATGATGGATAAAATGCAGTGAATGGTGTGACATCTATTTGTTCTTGTTACGGTGACTAGGCTACCAGTTCCAGTCACAGCAATTGTTTTTCTACTGTTAGACGGAATGAGTCATAAAAGGGAAGTTTAAGCTTTACTGAAAATTTCAGTAACTGATACCAAAAACATGGTTTTACATAGGTGCTTATTGCCAAACATTACCCACTCCAGCTATTGTTAGTGATCAATTTCACAGAGATATAAAACCACATCCAGTATAGGCTAACAGTGGGAAAACCCCATGGGTACCATTCCTCTAAAATGGAGATGCTGTAATGAAATGCTAATGATCTCCAGAGCCTGGTGCCAAAATTTGAAATCAGACCTCACCATATCTCATGCAGAAAGCCTGCAGGAAAAGATTGAAATGTTATTTCTTTGATTTTTTTTACTTTTTATTTACCAAATGGGTAACATTTCATGCTGTTCCATAATAACTTGTTCATAGAATTAACCAGCAGATAAGATCAGGGAAAAACGGATGTCAATGAAAACTACTTACATTATATTTTGTATTGAATTAAGGCGAGATAACAAAGGGGAGATGAAAAAATGTTGGGAACCCCTTGCCTTATGCTCCTATGAGAAAGTAGCCTCTCTGCACCCCTATAGTTATGCCCTAGATAAGAGCATTTGCAGTCCATCTACAGGTGAGACATTTGGGGAGAGGGTAAATAGAACTGATGTGTTTGGTTCTACAAATAATAAGATTGCATAGATTACAATTGTAATGGACAATTACTAGTCCATTGAAAAGAGGTGACACTTGTACATACAGTGAAAATTAAAACCCATCTTAGGCAAATGGTGAATGGACATTGTCCATACACTGAAGGATAGTGGAAATTAAATGAACATTTCTCAGGTTTAACACATCAATAAGCAAAGTCTGAAACAACACATTAAAGCACCTAAATAATATACAACTGAAATGCAGCTGTATAATAGGTGATGTTTAAATGCAGAAACTATGGGGGAAAAAAACTAAACTCGAATGTTAAAAATGAAAAAAATATATATCATTTTGTTTTCAATTAAGGCTAAAGTGGCCATGCTGTGTGTTAAATACAATTGCCCTTGCAGTCCAGTCTGGTCCAGCTTTAAGGACCTATTCTGTGTGCTACTACCAGCTTTTGTGGTAGTGGTGAACTCACTACTGAAACCAATGAGGATGTCATGTAGCTCCTCTAGACAGACATATCACACAGAGCAAATTAAAAAGGTTGATAGAAACCCAGTGCACTATTTCACATACATATTACCAGATTCGTTTAGAATATTCATATCTGGTTTGTGATTTACATGGTGACTAGAGTCTTAAAGTAAATTAGGTATCTTAATTAAAATAAATTAAAATAAATGTCAGTTCAAAAAGATTTGTACGTGACATTTTAATAATATGAATTTGGGAGAACTTTCTCTCTGAACGGAGACAAAAGAACATACATCACAGAACTGATCTGCAGTAAACTGAATATTTTGTATTACCCCTTCTAGTCCTGATCCACATCAAACTAAGCTTAAATGTGCCAATTCAATTTAGGGATGTTTGAGTTGGTTTATTTATTTTTATTGTATAAAATAACGAATCCTACTCTCTACAATCTGATATGAAAATGAGCACAATGCATTATGAATTTATATAAATATTTATATATTGCAGCTACCAGTTCTTAAATATGCTGGCTGCATATTTCTGCACATTTTCCTTTTTTTTTTTTTGCCTGGTGATCCTGCCATTAACATACGCCCAGTCCTAGGATGATAATGCTTACTTGCCCTTCTTTATCAAGTCAACCGAAACAAGATAGGACTATGGAACACCACCCCCTCTACTGTCCATTACATAGCTGGGTGGGGTTCTGCAGTTCTCAAAGAACAATGTAACTGATAACAGTCAGCACAGGATTTTGTTTTAACTCACAAGATTCCTAGCAAGAGCAACAGGTATTTTTCAGAACTAATTAGATTGCTTTCAATGGTACATTTAACAGACCAAAAGGGACAAAATAAGATCATAATTAGGGTTTTTATAATCTTTAAATAGCAGTGCCATCAATCTTAGTGCTAACTTCCTGTTATCTACTGCACAACAGCCTTCATACCGAGAAAGTGAGCGTAGCAGTGCTGTAAGCCAACCAGGCTTTACAGCATTGCACAGTGCTATGAATCCAACAAATGAAGCTTGCTAATTTAGGAGAGCACGAGAGTTACTAATGGAGTCTAGACCAAGCTGTATTGCTTTGACTACAGTGAATAAAAGAAAATATCAGGGACCTGGCTATGGTGTCTGAGCAAGGGTTGATGGATTAGAAAACTGGTAGTAAGACAGTTCACACACATATGCCTTTTGAATATGTATTTAGGGCTTTCCCTCTAACTACACTTAAAAGTGCCCTGTTACTAAGCAACTGTGAACAGTTTTGAGCATAGCATGCAAAGTAGGGGTATGACCAAAGTGGTAATGGCATGATGATGATAAACAGGTGTGTGTGTTAAAATCTTTGGAAATGTTGGCAGGTATAGTGTAATAGAATTCAGGATCTAAAAGGATATGTTGTCCAGTAAACGTTAAATAAGGCAGCACAATTTCTCTGCCTGTGAGGCATGTACCCTTAGTTTACTAATGCCTATTAACCTTTGAACAGAAACTTGGTGTTTAAGAGGTAAGAAATAGCACTGGGCCTGAAATACATTAAATCAGAATGAAAGCCACCCCTAGAAGAATTCCTTGCTAAAATTTAGCATTATTTTACTTTCAATATGCCTATGGCAGAAGCAGAGAAACAGGTTAGTTCAGACGTCATGGGTCTTCCTGTAAAGGGCATTAAAGAGGACCTTTACTCAAATAGTCCACATTTAAAGCCTACGTTTTGACAAAAAAATAATAATAAAGAATAAGCACAAGGCATATTACTTATTTTCAGTGAGATGTGTTCTCATCTAGCAGAAATCTTCCTCCTCTGATGCCCACACTCCCCTACTACAGTAATCTTCCAGCGAGACGGGGGGATATTAGAATTAAAATCATCCTGACGGGCGCTTACTGAGAGTGGCCAATTATGCCTGCCTTTTCCACCCACCTTCTCCATTCAAAGAAACTGTGCTACAGCTTTTCTATGAAAGCAACATAATCTACCAATAGAGGGGGCAGACCTTTCAATCATCCACCCACCTATCCTCCATTCATAGATTATTTTTCATTCATAAAAGCTGTTCTACGATCTCTATGAATGGAGGAGCTGGGTAGAAAGAGTGGGCATAGTCTTGACATACTCTTGACAAGTGCTCTCAGTTCTATTACCCCATCACACCAGAAGATTATAGCAGTAGGGGTGGGGGGCATCAGAGGAGGAAGATTCTGCTAAACTAGGAAACAGCAGCACAATAGACACATCTCACTGAATGTAAGTAATGTCCCTTGTGCTTGTTCTGTCTTTATTTATATATGTATTTTTTTTTTAAAGAACACTTAGGCTTTAAATAAAGGCAAAAAATCCATGACTGCACTGAAAGTCTACTCCAGGTTGGGACACACTTAGAATAATTTCCAGTGGGAGAAGTCTGAAGAAACTATTTAACATGTCCAAAACATCTCAACTGGCTCTTTTAAATTTTAAAGTTCAGGGTGAAATTTTTCATTAAAATTCAACAATAATGTACTGTTTTGGCTTTTTATAATTTGTAAGATTCTGTTTAATTGGGCACATTTGAATATATTGACAAAAAAAAATTAAACAACTATATTAAATTATTATATATTAAAAGAAGATGACATAAAAATATGTTTTTATTTCCTCTAACTTGCCTGTTTTGTTGCCTCTTAGAGCCACTTTCACTTATTTGCATTTTTTGTTTTCTGTATTGTTTACCATCAAGAAATTTGTCTCTGTTAAAACCTGAAGTGCTACTGCATCTTACCAAAGCATGTAAAGAGTATCTTTTGTGGTTCTACACATTAAACTTTGTCTACTAAATAATACAAGCTCAATGAGGTTTAGCATAGGAGAGTGTAGCTAGAAACACAACACTCCTATCCCCTATATGAAAAAGGGACCCGAAATAAAAAATAAAATCAACAAAAACGTAATATTATTAAAACATAAGTAACAAATGCACCAAATAACGTCATCAAAAGATGCTGACCTAAGACACAATGCTCCAATGATACACGATAAGATCAAAGAAAAAAAAATCTTTAAAATCAATAATATACAGTATGACAACTACATCTTGTAAATTATACCCAATACTGCCGGCAGTCTATCCCTCTAAAGAATATTTGCCCCCGTTTCATCCCTTCCTAACAATCAGATAATAAAATACAGCACCTATAAATAAGCAAAAAAAATATATATATACTGAAATCATCTATTGTTAGTTTTTAAGATATGGCGATAAACGAGCCTAGTTCAGCAAATCTTGTAGAAGCCATAGCAGATCAACCAGCTTATTGAAAAAAGGTGGCAGTAATGCACTCTATGTGTGCACAAATACATAAGAAAATACACAGACTTATAAAATTGCATACACGGGTAATCTCACACGTCTCTGTTCTCTCTCACACACATATTGACAGCTAGAAGGAACAGGATACAAATTGGAATGGGTGTCGTACTTAAAACAAGAGACTATGCTTGTATAAAAAGATTGCTTAGAGCCACAAATGCAGTGTTTGTTAAACGGTTGTTTTGGTTTTAGGTTCTATTTACATAGTACTATGTAAGAGAGGTTTGTTGTGTTTCTGTTTTTTTACAAAAAGTTTTTGATTAGTCTGCATTTAAAATGTCTTTTAAACTCATTCTGCTGGCAGCATATTTGGTAATAATATAACTTATTAAAGTCAGATGTTGTCCGTTGAAGTAATGCAACAGATAGAATGATTCTACGAAGGGAATACTGTAAGGGTTTATTTATAGCCCACTAATCAACCAGTACAGGTCTGCCATTCCAACTTGTACCCTTCTGCCCTCCCAAAATATGAGGTCTGATCAGCGTGCTCTGTGGTTAGAGGTTAAAAAGCAGATTATAAAATACCTAAATTCAGATCTTTTTTTTTTTTTTTGTCCTGATTTGGCCTAAAATGGAGTGTAATAAACAAACTCTGATCTGGAAAAGACCAGAATCGGTTAAAGCTATGAAACAATGTGCACTGGATATCTATTTTCACTAACAAGAAAAACACTACGTCAGCTACCACAAATTAAGATATTTTCCTGATGTGAATTTTTGTTAGAAAATAAGTGGAGTCGTGTGTTTAATTTCATCTCAGAGTTCCAAGCAGGCATTTTTTTCTTCTTGAAAATAGGATTCCAAACTAGTGTGTTTAGAGTCAGTTGACTGTGCAATCTCTTAGTGGCAACTGAAACAGCTACTAAAAATGAAAACTAAAAGAATAAAAAGGACAACATTTTTTCCTGAAAAAATCTCCTCCTTTTCCTGGTATAAGAAGATCATAGTGTATTATCGCTCTATGGCCATTACATGGCAGATAAAAAGCCCCATTAACTTTGTGGGTTCAATCTCTTTTTTTTCCTCTATTTCATTTTTTTTTTTTTAGTTTTTTTTGTACTTTTTTTAAGCCCACGTTAAAAAAGTGGGCACAAGGCAAAGCTGTAAGTTATTCCAGAAAGTGTGAAAATCACTTGGGCAATTGTAAAAACACTTCAGGGTACAAAAAAGCTTGACTACATATTTCAGTTTTCGTCCTCGAAAACACAACATAAAAGTGGGCTTAATGCTCCTTTTTGTATTCTATATGCACCTTGGCCTATGGCGTTTTTGCCCTGTGGCCTGCAGGGCGATAAGTGCGCAATACGATATAACCAGTGAAAAGTCCAATTTAATTCCCCTAGTTTGCTGCAACCAGGGTTAACTTAATCTCAAAACTCCCATTCGATAGGCTCTTCCCGGCTAGCGGCCTTCTCTAAACGATGAATTATGCTGTTCAAGTTTGCGGCTTTCTTTTTCCTCAAGGTGTTGTCCCGTGTGTTTTTGGAACTTGATGTCTCAGAAAAGCTGAACAAGCTCTGGATAGAGTTTCCTTTCTGTGAGCTTGTACTTGGCACGCTGGATAGTTTCTCAGAATCCTCTTTAGGTTTTTGGAAACCTTCCTTCGTGGGAAGCAAGCTTGAGGCAGCTGAGGTAGAGGCATGCTTTTCAGTAGCAGATTTCGGTGTTGTGTCTAAAGTTTCCCCAGAACACCGAGTTCCAGGAAGGGAAGTCCGACTTTGCAGCTTTCTCCGGCCTTCCTCCTCCCTATCAACTAAGATGTCTCTGTCTGACCGGATGGATTCTGGTTTCTCAGTAGATCTAGCATCTTCACCCTCTTCAAAAGCTGAATCAGTCTGTCCTCCCTGAGACTTTGAGTTGTCACTGTTGAATTCATCTCCTTCTAATAGACCATGCTTCCCATCACTTGTGCTTTCCATGTCTACTCCATCACAGCTATCTCCCTCTGAACTTTGGGCTGCTCTACTGCTTGTAGCTGATGGAGAATCACTGGAACCAATTTGTCCGTGGCTTCCTGCTTGAATTTCTTCAATGAACAGTTCTCTGCGAATACGAGACCTGCAGAAGAGAAACAAAAAAACAGTTTTATAAATTATGAAGAATATTCAGGTTTACTTCTAAGGCCTCACACACACAAGTCATTTTTTTATTTAACTCTCCTAGAAGCCAGCGTAGTTTTTGCAGGAAAAATCCTGATGCTTGTACAAGCATTTAGGCACGTTTACATGTGTTAAGCGCTTGGGCATTAATGCATTTAACTGGCCAGAATAAATTATTTATTTTGGTCATTGAAATAATTTAACACTCAAGCGCTAAACGTACCTAGTGTTAACACATGTTTAGGCCCATTTAGACACACTTGCAAGCTTCAAGTGTTTTTTTCTGCCCAAACTCTGCTGCTCCTGGATGCACCGGCAGAGAGTTTTTTTTCTGCCTGTAAAAGTGTCTAAAAGTCTACGTGTGTATGGACACATACGCTAGCATGCAGGGGAGTTTAGAGGCAGGAAAAAAATGCCAGACACCCCTAGGAGCAGCTGCAAAAACGTCCAGTGTACATGAGGCCTAACTAGTCAAATAATTAAACATCATATGTCTTTGGCTGACTAAAAGCAAGCAAATTATAGTGTAGCTAATGATTTTTACTGGTCCATCTGAATCGGGTTGCTACACAAGCTCTATGTTTCTGCTAGATCATAAAAAACCTTCAGGACAGTGCTAGCCAAAATTCTTGAAAAAGAGACTCAAGTACACCTCCCAACATCACCAAGTGGCCACACATAATATTCAGTGTAGGTAATACTATAAAAAATTGTGGACTGCAACAATTTAATGCAAATTGGATAATTGGACATACAAACGTAATCAGTTTTTCTGAATACACAGCAATATCTTCTGTTATGCCCATTAGCTATCCTGTACGAAAGAGGTTTATTTTGTCTGACGATGGTTCATCCTATGCATCATATTTGTCTCTCGAGTACACAAATATATGGCTTTCCTTTTTTGTTTTAATTTTGATGTATTTCTTTTCTGGCCACTCTGATGTAATAGTATGGTCACCTTGTTACAAATACTTGCTTACATACTGATGGCTTTGTATTTGTAATTTTTCTCAATCAACAGTTTGTAAATGGAAAAATTGTGGACTGTAAGAAAATGTCAGATTGGGTAAAGGTTACGAACTATTGCTAAAGATCAGTCATTACAGTCCCTTTACAGACCAATACTTATCACAATCAGTATTCATCACTGAATCCTGGGCAGTACTGAAGCCAAAGGCCCTCAATCAATCACTTGCAAACATTTTTAATACCTATTTCAATGTACAAATCACTACCACAATAAATGCAATAAATGATAAAACCAGCTCATGTAAAATATATACCAACTCTCATCTAAACCTAACTTCCTCATTGAAGCTATGTGCATATCACTGATATTAAACGTGAAAGCGCTGGACTTTCTTTTACACCACTAGGTCCTTTGATACCCATACTACAACCAAATAAACATTTCTACTTGTGACCCTTTGTTAATACATTTGGACCACATACATTATAGAACATTTCCAATAGTGCAGTGCCAAAAAAAGTGTTTAACAAAATGTTCCAAACATGGGATGTATGTATGCATATCTCAGTACTAGACTTTTTTGTACAAACATCATGTCTAGCACTGAGCCTTGTCTGTATCCCATTTTTGTAACAATTTTTTTGTTAATTTGTATAGATCATTAGCGAAGATTCTGCACCAATTATATGAAAGGAAGGGATCTATGAGACATTGCTTATTTCATTATTTTATTAATGTCTTGTAATGTTCAGCAAAGAGAAGTATTCAGAGATTGATTTTTGAAAAAAATCGTAATCAGATTATTACAAGTTGGTACATGAAAGGTTACTACAAGTAAATGATAATCCTACAAATGAAATGATGGATCTGAATGCTAGCCCCTGCTGATGCCCCATTGGACAAAACATGTAAGGTGGAGTTTGTTCATCTGACTTCATTACATCTTCACTTTTGAATCAATAGTACCGGTTTTTGCTGTATGTATTATTAGGTATAGTATAACGGCAGGTTTAGCTGTAATGTCTTAGTATTGTTTTTAAATAAAATTGATGAAGGGCAATGCTTACACTATCTGTGATTATTGCTTTTAGTTCTTCAGATGTTGCAAGTAACAGTTATCCTTAGACACAATTGAAGGCGCATGCAATAGCGTCCTCTAATATGCACATGGACATTTAAGTTTCCTGTGCACCAGAGTGGATGTATGATATTGGCAAAAGTGCTGTAAGATTTCAGATTTTTTTCTGCTAGGAAAACATCAGTGATCAGCTGACAAATTCTCCCCCAAAAGGCTTGGTCAGAAATTGCCTGGCAAGATCAGGTTTATATGAATATGATTAAAGCCTGATCTGATTACTTGTTAGACTGGGTAAAGCTAATCCTGTCAGTAAGTGCCTTAACAAATTGCAACCGATCAGAAGTAACCCGCCTACCTATTATAGATTTACTATTGGTTGCACTTAGCATATTCTCTTGGCACTGCCTTAAAGGATAAGTCAGTTTATATTTAGAACCCATACCAGAAATCCTGTGTATTCCCAGTATAAAATGCTTGGCTCAGTAGCGGGTTTTACCTGTAATTATGGAACCAGTTAATAACAGTGCTGGTTTTCAGGTTTAGCTGTGTGGCAAGCTCCTCTATAGTTTTTGGAGAAGGGTATGGCTTTTGCTGGTAAGCCCTTTTCAGGGCTTCTTTCTCCTCTGGAGCCAGCACCACTCGTGGCTTCTTCAGATGATGTTGTGGCTGGGGACTGGAACCCTGGCTGTAATCCAGGCTTGCAGATGGAGGGTCACATGGCTGACTGTCACTCACTGAGCTGTGTCGTCTTTTCATATATGCTGCAAGTAAGAATGAAAAACATTTATTGATTTCCACCTCAGAAAATAAACAAAGAATCATCCAAATTCCCATACAACCTTAATGAGAACCAAATCCCCACTATACAGAGCTTTAGTTAGACCTAATTTAGAATACTGTGTCCAGTTCTGGAGACCACACTTATAAAATGATATTGAAAATACAGTCTGAGTCTAGAGACAGGCAAAAAATGGTGAAGAATCTGAGGAATAAAACATATCAAGTAAGACTGCAGGGACCTTAATAAGTACAGCCTCATAGAAAGAAGGAAAACCAGAAACATGATCAAAACCTTTAAATACGGGGGTTTAGGAGGGCATAATTCTCATGACGTTTAGATCAAGAACACAGGGGCAAGACCATAAACCACTAACCTTAGAAAGTATTATATTACTGAAAATGTAGCATACGTAGTGAATTGCTCAACAGTGAATTTAAGCATGCTTGGGATAAACATAGGTCTCAGACAAAAAGAGTTTTAATTTAAAAAAAATGGCAGACTTGATGGACCACTTGGTCTTTTTCTCCACTTATACTTCTGTGTTTCTAAGGCTGGCCATAGACCGGTCAAATCTCAGCCAGTTCAGCAGGAACCAGCCAAGATTCAAACCATGTATGGGCAGGCTGAATGTATCCAAATTGATCGATCAACTTGGATACAACCACCCTACCGGATTTTATATATGATTATCGCTAGTGGCTTTTATAGCCTCTAGCAATAATCACTGTCTTCTCCTGCCGGTTGCAAGGAAGAAACTTACTGAGTATGGCCTGGCTACATTTGTAGCTAGAAAGCAGGGACGGATTCAGAGCAGATAATACAACTGATAATACAATAGTGGTTCAGTTGGCCTTAGTTCATTTGCAACATCACCGATTAAAAACAAAGGAAAGATCAATCAACTTGTCCAAAAGGATACAAAAAGTATTAAAAAGCAGTTTCTTCCTTTCCTATTACCAATTTGCCATTTTCTAATTCAAATTATCTGCAGAATAAAACTTGTGAAAATCTTTTTTGAAGAAGGTACTTAAAAAAAGAAGGTTTTAAAAAAAGATTTATGCTGCTCGTAAATAACC
Source organism: Aquarana catesbeiana (assembly GCF_042186555.1). Classification (NCBI taxonomy): domain Eukaryota; kingdom Metazoa; phylum Chordata; class Amphibia; order Anura; family Ranidae; genus Aquarana; species Aquarana catesbeiana. The sequence continues at coordinate 668,879,441 of NC_133325.1, forward strand.
AAATCCTGCTCCTATGCAACAGTCCAATTAAAAAGTTCAGTCCAGAAAAAAAAGGATCAAGGCTTTTATTTGGGGGGGGGGGTGGGGGGTAGGTAGCGGAAGTCCTGCCCCACCACTGGTAAAAATTTGGGGCTCCTATCATCTTGCGCAGCCTGTCAGAAGCCACATACAGAGAATGCAGCAGCAGACCGAGAGGATGAGCTCACAGTGCCTCTCCTCACTTCTTGTCAGAGTCACTGAGCTCAATGGACAGTTTGGAGTCTTGGACCAATGGATAAGTACCATTGGCCCAAGCTGTCCAATAAAAATGCTGCAGTGGTGGCACGCCTCTCACTGCAGTGTCATAGAAGGCGAAATGTATCTAAAAGACAGCTGCTCCCTTCCAGCCCAGCCCTCTTAACTACAAGGAAAAATCATGGGTTTATGGGTATAATATTTACCCACAATCCCATGTTTTTCTCACACAGTTAAGAGGGAAAATGAGAATCTGCTGCTGAAGAGGTACAAGCTAAATCATATATTATTATGCTATATATTATAAGATAATAATTTATTATTGATCTATTTATTGTGGAATTACTGGTTTGAAGTTATAATCTTCAATAATTTGTGCATTAAGCCACCTGCTTGAGTACAGTTTTTGAAAATATAGTGAATTACCTTAAAAATAATATATAATAATTATTTCTATATTACTTACTCATGGTAATTAACCCCTTGCCACCCAGGCCATTTCTGACACTTCTCTCCTACATGTAAAAATCATTTTTTTTGGCTAGAAAATTACTCAGAACCCTCAAACATTATATTTATGTTTTAGCAGACACCATGGGAAACAAAATGGTGGTCGTAGCAACTTTTTATGTTACACGGTATTTGCGCAGCAATTTTTCAAAGAAACCGTTTCATGAATTAAAAAAAGCAAACACACTAAAGATAACCCGATTGTTTTGTATACTATGAAAGATGATGTTACGTCAAGTAAATAGACACCTAACATATCATGCTTTAAAATTGCGAAAACTTGTAGAATGGTGCCAAACTTCAGTACGTAAAAAAAAAACCATTTTTTACAGGTTACATGTTTAGAGTTAGAGGAGATCTAGTGCTAGAATTATTGTTCTCGCTCTAACCTTTGCGGCGTGTCTAACCTGTGTGTATCTGGCTCTGATACTAGCCAGTCCCTTACCAGTCACTGGCCTCACCACACGTCCCTGGTGTAATGCCCTTTTTTTGGAAAAAAAAAATCTCCTTCAGATGAAAACTTTATATTGCAAGGTTATTGCAGTATTATACCTTTCTCTGGTCTCAACAAAATGTTTGCTATACCAGGTAATTTCTCAAACTGTCTGGAAGAGCTCTGGATCTTAACACTAGCAGTCTTAGAGGTGTACTAGGAAAAGGAGCACCATCTCCATTCTCCAGTTATGGTGAGTCCTAAAAAGCATCTCTAAAGCTGGGAACACACTAACAGTCAGGGTTGCATGAAAAAAAACTGTCAGCTCCGGTCGAGGACAGACCGTCATACACACGGCCGAATGTCGGCCATTTTTTTTTTGAACCGGCCGTTGTCTCCCGACATTCGGCCCATGTGTACGGAATTTTAGTATAAGTTTCTGCCATCATTATCACAACTGGCAAAACACAAAGAAGCGCAGTCTGCATCTCTTTAGCCTTGAAGAGTCCTAGAAAGTATTTTAACATAAATTAAATGCCAATTGCAAGGGATACATATTTAATAACAGGAGAATACAAGATAACTGGTGTAGCAAAAATATACATAGATAAAGTATCTATCTATCCACATTATATATATCCACTATACTGTATATATACAGTTGTGCTCATAAGTTTACATACCCTGGCAGAATTTATGATTTCTTGGGCATTTTTCAGTGAATATGAATGATAACACAAAAACTTTTCTTTCATTCATGGTTAGTGTTTCGCTGAAGCCATTTATTTTTAATCAACTGTGTTTACCCTTTTTAAATCATAATGACAACAGAAACTACCCAAATGATCCTGATCAAAAGTTTACATACCCCAGTTCTCAATACCATGTATTGCCCCCTTTAACATCACTGACAGCTTGAAGTCTTTTGTGGTATTTGCATGAACTGCACGTTTGACCTCTCCCCAGAGTGGCTCAATGATATTGAGGTCAGGAGACTCAGATGGCCACTCCAGAACCTTCACTTTATTCTGTTGTAGCTGATGACAGGTTGACTTAGCCTTGTGTTTTGGATCATTGTCATGTTGGAATGTCCAAGTACGTCCCATGGGTAGCTTCCTGGCTGATGAATGCAAATGTTCCTCCAGTATTTTATAACATACTGCATTCATCTTGCCATTAATTTTGACCAAATTTCCTGTGCCTTTGTAGCTCACACATCTCCAAAACATCAGCGATCCACCTCCGTGTTTCACAGTAGGAATGGTGTACCTTTCATCATAGGCCTTGTTTTTTTTTTTTTTTTTTTTTTAAATTCCTTTATTTTATTTCAATAATGCATGTTACAGTGTGATGTACATGTTATCAAGATCTATAACATTTAGTGAGTAGTAAAAAAAAAACAGAGGTATGGAGAGGACTTTAATAGAAACTACCGTCGACTAAAGATGTGACACATATACATTCCTCTAGTTTACACGGTCTGTGTAATGAAGGCGGAGCCTGGGTGTATGGGAAAGTCTGATGTAATGATTATCATAATATCCATTTGCAAGCAGTTCCCTGAGATATGCCTTGTTTAAACTGATGACTTGTGTATTAATCCTTAAACAACAGGTATAAGGGTAAACCAAAATAACAAAGAGAGAAGCTCTCCACTGACCGGGGGTGGAGATATTCCTTGCCGATCAGTAGAGTCCGGCAAGGGGCAACTAACGTAGAGTAATGTATACCATGATATTCAATATATCTGATCTGATCTTCCCTTAGCCGGAAAAGTATAGGGGATTGTGAGAGAACCTAGGAAGAGAGGGGGAGGGGGGGGGGAGGGAGGGGGAAAAAAGCGGGAGACAGTAAGGAGGGAGAGGCAAGAGAGAATGGGAGGTGAAGTGGAGGGGGAGAGGAAGAGAGAGGTAAAGAGAAGAGGGTGGTGGTGTCACCCTCCAGCCAAGCAGGGTCCTCGTATCAAGGAGTGTCCGCATTAAGTCATCTCTCGGAGGTAGGCCTCGGAGTAGATGAAGTGTTGCCAGGGGCGCCAGGTCTCCCGAAAGGCTTCCTCCCTGTCATGCAGGGTGGCCGTAAGATCTTCCATGTCCCGCAGATCATTAACCCTAGCATACCACTGAATCTTCGTTGGTGGGATTTCCAATCTCCAAAATAGAGGGATGCAGGCCTTAGCCGCATTAAGTAGATGTATGGTGAGTGAAGCTTTATATTTCTTAATTGAACTTCTAGATAGGTGCAGTAAACAGGCCCCGGGGTCTCCCCCCAGTGCGACACCCGTCAAGCGTTCGACCGTGTCTGTCACCTCTTTCCAGAACGGTTTAATCTTGGGACAGTCCCAGAAAATGTGCAACATTGTTCCTTCTCCTGCTCCACAACGCCAACATAGATCCGGCACCTGCGGGAGGAACCTGTGAAGAGTGGATGGTACTCTGTACCATCTGGTCACAATCTTGTAGCATGTCTCCTGGACCCTTGTGGCTAGAGAAGATTTTTGGGCAAAGTGTAAGATCTTTTCCCTTTGTGTTTCATCAAAATGCGCTCCTAGTTCTGTCTCCCACTTAGTAAGGAAGGGGGGCACAAAACCTTCAGCCGGGGCGATCAGAGAGAGGTAGATCAGGGATAAAGAGTGGCGTATGGGCTCTCTGCGGTGGCAGATACGTTCCAATTCCGTAAGTGGGCGTGGGGGACCTAGAGTTCGGGCGCTTCGGCGTAAAAAGTTACGCAGTTGGAGACCGCTCAGGAAGTCCAATGGCCTGTCTAGGTCTTCTATTCCCGCGGTCGTCCTGAGCTGGCCACCGGAATCCAGGAAGTCATGGAGGTGTGGCCATCTATCTCCCGATGATAAGGCTTTAAAAATCGGCCCCTGGCAGCCCGGCAAGAAGTCAGGGTTACCCAGGATCGGCACCATAGGGGAAGGGATAGGTGAAATCTGGGTTTTACGAAAGGTTTCTCTGACCACTTTCAATGTGTTTCCCAGAGTTGGGTGTTCGGCAATGGACTTCGGGATCGGAGTGGTAAGCCACGGCCAACTCCTGGCTGTACCGTCTGAGTCCTCCATCTCCATGGTGACCCATTGTTTGGCCTCTAGGTGGCAGTACCAGTCTATCAGTCTGGTAAGATGCGTTGCCCTGTAGTAGGCTTTTACGTCTGGTAAACCCACCCCTCCCCTGCGTTTTGCCAAGTAAAGTAGTTGTAGTTTTATGCGTGGCTGCCTGTGTGACCAGACAAATTCTCGGAGGAGTGCGTCGATTCGTTTGAAAAAAGAGGGCGGGAGATGTATGGGGAGGGCCTGTAGAAGATAGAGTATCCTTGGGAGGGCTGTCATTTTGATGGCATTACAGCGTCCAAACCATGTTAAAGTGAGGGCGTGCCAATGCTGCAGGTCTGTTTTAAGTCTATGTAGAAGAGTGGCAAAATTTGCTTGGTAAAGGTCGGCGGGGTCCGCGGTGATGGCCACACCTAGGTACGGGATGGTATCGGTTGCCCAGTGGAACTGGTAGTTCAGGCGTAATTGTCGGATATTTTGCGAGCTCAGTGTGATATTAAGCATGGAGGATTTAGACATGTTTATTTTAAATAGAGACAGAGCCCTGTATTCCCTCAGAGAATGAAGCAAGACGGGGAGTGAGGCAATGGGGTCAGCCAGGAAGAAGATAAGGTCATCTGCGAATGCGGCGACCTTGTGGGCTCCAGAGGTTTTACGGAAGCCCTCTATGTGGGGATTGGCCCGTATCTTACAGAGCAGGGGTTCTAAGGTAAGAATAAAGATTAGGGGAGACAGGGGACAACCCTGTCTGGTGCCATTCCGAATGTCAAAATAACCCGACCTGGTTTCGTTGACCCTGACCGCCGCTGTGGGGCTAGAGTAGAGTGATAGGATCCAGCTGAGCATCGACGGCCGAAGGCCAATGTGTTCGAGAGTAGCTCTAACAAACGTCTAATCTACACGGTCGAAAGCCTTCTCTGCGTCAGTTGACAGCAGGAGAAGGGGTCGTCGCGTGGTCCTAGCGGCATGTATGAGGTTCAGTACCCTAATTGTGTTGTCACGTGGTTCCCGTTGGGGGACAAAGCCCGCTTGGTCTTTGTGTATTAGGTTTGGTATGTGTGGGAGCAATCTGTTCGCCAAGATCTTGGCAAATAGTTTCAAGTCGGTGTTTAGCAGAGCTATCGGTCGGTAGTTTCCACACCTAAGTAGGTCCTTTCCCTCTTTGGGGATGAGAGAGATATAAGCCCTAAGGGAGTCTATGGGGAAGGAGTTACCTTTCGTGATTGAGTTAAGTGCAGCCACTAACGGTTTGGAGAGTGTCTCAAAGAATGTTTTGAAGTAAGTTGGAGTGAGGCCATCAGGGCCTGGGGCTTTCTTTGGCTTGGAGCTCGCCAGTGCTACCCCCAGCTCCTCCACCGTGATGGGGTCCTCCAACTCTTCCACGGTGTCGGCCGGTAGAGATGGCATGCCAGAGGAAGCTAGATATTCATGTGGGGTGGGTCCTCCAGTAGGGTTAGGGGCATCGGGAGAGGTTCTATCTAGGTTATAGAGACCGCTGTAAAATGAACGGAATTCCTCTGCCATTTCTGTTGAGGTAAAGACCCTCCGACCCGAAGGGGATAGAATGTGGGGGATGAAAGTTTTGGTGCGGGGACCGCGTAAAGCTCTGGCTAGGAGAGAGCCAGGTTTGTTAGAGAATTCATACATTGTACGACGTGACCATGCTAGCCTCTCTTTCGTTTTATGCAACAGAAGCAAGCGAAGCTCTTCACGTGCTTTAAGTAACTCCTGGTATACAGAGCGTGCTAGGCTAGCCTTATGTGTGCATTCAAGGGTCTTAATCTGAAGTAGAAGTTCTTCAGTTCTACGGGTTCTTTCCCTCTTGAGACGTGCCCCAATGCCTATCAAAATGCCCCTGATAACTGGCTTGTGCGCCTCCCATATCACCAAGGGGTTGGGAACCGAGGCTACATTAAATGTAAAATATTCCTGCAGTTTGGCTTGGATCTCCACGCGGATCTCGGCAGATTGAAGCAGTGATTCGTTCAGTCTCCACGAAGGTGGAGATTTAGACATTGGTCCCATTTGGAGCGTCAAGTGTATTGGGGCATGGTCAGAAAAGGAAATGACATCTATGGATGCGTCCACCACCCTTGGCAGGTCCTGATGGGAAAGGAGCAGGTAATCTAATCTTGAGTACGAATGATGAACTTGTGAAAAGTACGAGTAATCCCTGTCCTTGGGGTGTAAGAGGCGCCAGGGATCCATCAAACGAAGTGAGTGAAGATCAGATTTAATACGTTTAAGGCGAGCATATGAGAGATGAGAGGCACCCCGTGAGGTGTCCAACAGGGGGTCCATCGCAAAGTTCATATCGCCCCCAAAAATGAGCATCCCCTCCGTAAACTCAAGTAGTATGGGTATCAGCCCACGCAGGAACCGAGCATGGTCGGCATTGGGGAAATAGATATTGGCAAGAGTGACCTGAACGTCCGACACCCTGCCCTTGATCAGGAGAAAGCGGCCCTGAGGGTCCGCCTGCTGTGCCCCGAACTCCCACTGTACAGACTTTGCCACTAAAATGCTAACCCCCTTAGATTTGGAGATAGGTGAGATGCTGTGGTATGCCGTCGGGAACAGATTGTTAGTCAGTTTGGGAATATGCTCACCATGAAAGTGGGTTTCCTGTAGAAAGGCAATTTGGGTTTTAGTTCTGCGTAGGTCAGCTAGTAGCTGGGAACGCCTTTCTGGGATATTGAGACCCCGTACATTAAGGGAGGTCACCTTTAGGAGAGCCATTGTGGCGGCCGGGGCGCTGAGGATCGTTGACAGAATGAGGAGGACAATTACCTCTGGTTTAAGTTTACGTCCCCTCCCAGCTAGAGGGCAACAGCACCAGGGAATAGAGAGGAATAAAGAAGGAGAAGACAGGATCAGAGAGGGAGGAGGAGAGGGTAGGTAAGGGGGGGAAGGGGAAGGGGGGAGGGAGCAATCTAAGTAAGTCAAGTGACTACTCTAAGATCTCCCGGCCGAGGCACAAAAGGAATTGTGCAGCAATCGGGAGGTCGCCCTAAGGGGGGGTGGTCGATGCGTCGAAGTGCGCAACAAAAAGTTTTTGCTCACACCTAAGTGAGCAAGACAAGCAATATGAGAAGGTACTTTTGGGAGTGGTAGGGAGATGCACTGAGTGGGGGGCCTTCAGAATCAGAAACATTGAGAAAAAACAATACATTAACCATCATAAGTAAGGTGTAATTTACCACAAAACTGGGCATAACATCCATAAACGTAACTGTGTTTAAGGCTAATACATGCAACTAAGTAAACCTCTAACATCCATGACCTACTGGCGTTGACGCATTGCAGAGGCGGCCGGGGGCCGAGGACCCCGGGGGTCGACTCACCCTTCTCCTGGACAGGGCCAGGAGGGGACCCCCACCGCTCGGCTGTCAGTGTGCCAAGGCAGCCTGACCAAATGTGGCTCATGAGAAGAATGTATGTACCACCTCCTCAGCGTCTACGTTCATATCAGATATGCTCGGGTGGAGTGCATGAAGTCTGGCCTACAGCAAAAATGCAACATTTATAACAGTTATAACAGTGCGTCCCCCCTCCCTCTTCCCCTGTCCATAATTGAGAGTTAACCCATGGAAAAAAGGAGGCACCTTCGGGAGAGCAAAAGTAAAAATGGTGTAAAAAAAAAAAAAAAAAAAAGGGGGGGGGGGGGGGGGGGGAGTCCTGGTGCATGGGTTTGAATGTATCATAGGCCTTGTTGACTCCTCTCCAAATGTTTGTGGCCAAAAAGCTCAATTTTGGTCTCATCACTCCAAATGACTTTGTGCCAGAAGGTTTGAGGCTTGTCTCTGTGCTGTATGGCATATTGTAAGCGGGATACTTTGGAGCATTTGTGTAGTAATGGCTTTCTTCTGGCGACTCGACCATGCAGCCCATCTTTCTTCAAGTGCCTCCTTATTGTGCATCTTGAAACAGCCACACCATATGTTCTCAAAGAGTCCTGTTGTCAGGAAAGGGTCCATCCGCTGGTAAGATATATCGTTTGGCATGCAGTACTGGGGTCCACCAGCAGGTGTCTCCTGGCAGTGTTGAACTGTCAGGAGAATATTTCCCTGCTGGTGTCATTTCATCTTTTGGCCGCAGTACTGATGTCCACCAGCGGATGGATCCTGGCAGTATGGAGCAGACAACACTCCCTGCGCTCAGGTGTGACTTGAGTCAATCATAGTCAGTTCTATAAATAACCGGCAAGCCCTCATATGCTTGCCTTGGTATCTTTCTCCCTGCGCCCTGACCTTGCTGCCTGTATCCTGATCGTGAACCTGTTTTTGTCCTGCTCTGCTCCGATCCGATCCCTATCCCAAGCCCATCCTGTTCTTGTCCCTCCTGATTCCCTTGGATCCCTTGCCCATCTGCTGACCTCTCTGTGTATGACCTTGGCCTGGCTTTGTTTACGATTCCGGTATCTCCTTTACTTGTATATATTGTTGTTTGTAGTGGGTTTGTTGTGTTGGTTTTGCACTGTTTATATTCCTTTTACTTGTCACTTGTTTAATAAACACCATTATTTCACTTACATGCGTTTCTGGTTTCCTCTGTGCAGTCCACACGGTCTGGTCTACTAAATCCTCTGACACCTGTATTTCACCTGAAGTTATTTGTGGGTTTTTCTTTGCATCCTGAACAATTTTCCTGGCAGTTGTGGCTGACATTTTAGTTGGTCTACCTGACCGTGGTTTGGTTTCAACAGAACCCCTTGAGTTTAAACACTGCTGATTGGCATTCTCAATTCCTTGGATGCCTTTTTATATCCCTTTCCTGTTTTATACAGTTCAACTAACATTTCCTGCTGATCCTTTGACAATTCTTTTGATTTCCCCATGACTCCGAATCCAGAAACGTCAGTGCAGCACTGGATGAAAGATGCAAGGGTCTGTCAGGAGTCCAGAAACTCACCGACCTTTTATACACACACATTAATTACAAGCAAACAGATCACAGGTGAGGATGGTTACCTTTAATAGCCATTCAAACCCCTTTGTGTCAACTTGTGTGCATGTTATCAAGCCAAAATCACCAGGGTATGTAAACTTTTGATCAGGGTCATTTGGGTAGTTTCTGTTGTAATTATGATTTAAAAAGCGTAAACACAGTTGATTGATAATAAATGGCTTCAGCCAAACACTAACCATGATTGAAAGAATAGTTTTTGTGTTATAATTCAAAGTCTCTGAAAAATGGTCAAGAAATCAAATTCTGCCAGGGTGTGTAAACTTATGAGCACAACTGTATTTGTTTTTTTATTCATTTTTTTAAGTGGAGTTTTCCTTTAACCACTTTCATATGACATCCTTGACTTTGAGCGGGTATATCTGAATGATGCCTGCAGCTACAGGCATCATTCAGATGTCATCTTTTAGTGCCAGCAATTCCCTAAACCATACGAACGATTATAGCGGCTGTTCCGCCGTTTGATCGTTCTTACAGGTGGCAAAAGGGGACGTCCCCCCTCCCGCTGCCCTCCGGTGCTTCTACCAACTCACCGCTTCCATAAGGGAGTCGGAGACACGATCCGCCGGCCCCGGATGGTGACCATACAGATTTCCGGCGGAACAGATGGTCGCCGGAGTCTCTGATCGTTCGGAGGCCGGGCATGATGTTATGACATCACACACGGCCTCTGCATTCAAACGAATGGCGCCGCCTCGGCTGGGAAACCATGATCTTTTTTTTTTATTTCAGGCTTCCCAGGGTCTTATTGACCCCATATCTCACTGTAAAGAGGACCGATCATGCCATATTCCTATTACAAGGGATGTTTATATTCCTTGTAATAGGAATAAAAGTGATCAAAAATATTTATTTTTTAAAAAAAGTGTCAAACTAAAAAAAGAAACATAAATTTAACAATAAAAAAAAAAAAAAAAATTTTTAAAGCGCCCCTGTCCCCGTGTGCTTGCATGCAGAAGTGAACACATACGTAAGTCCCACCCACATATGAAAACGATGTTCAAACCACACATGTGAGGTATCACTGCGAACGTTAGAGTGAAAGCAATAATTCTAGACCTAGACCTCCTCTGTAACTCAAAACATGTAACCAGTAAAAAAATTTAAAGCATCGCCTATGGGGATTTTTAAGTATCGAAGTTTGGCGCCATTCCACAAGCGTGTGCAATTTTGAAGGGTGACATGTTAGGTATCCATTTACTTGGCGTAACTTCATCTTTCAAAAAATTGGGCTAACTTCAATGGTTTTTTTTAAAAGCATTAAAACTGTTTTTTTTCCAAAAAAAAAAGTGTTTGAAAAATTGCTGCGCAAATACTGTGTGAGATAAAAAGTTGCAACGACTGCCATTGTATTCTCTAGGGTCTTTGCTAAAAAAAACCATATATAATGTTTGGGGGTTCTATGTCATTTTCTAGCAAAAAAATGATGAATTTTACATGTAGGAGAGAAATGTCAGAATTGGCCTGGATGGGAAGCGGTTAATGCTGAAAATATAGTTAAAAACGCTTGATAATATTCCTGATAATATATACAGTATAACACATGATTTATGTTCTGCAATTATGGTACATGCCATGTACTCTGCTCCCTGTGGTTAAACATTACATAACCACTAGATGGTGCACGAGACTACCAAATCAGTTTCTTTATAAACAGTCTTAACCAAGGCACCATAGCAATTCTTTTACACCAGTAAGGTTCATATGTACACTAGCAGCTCCTAAACTTGAGTTTAGGAGTTTTTTTTTTTGCTAAAGATCTTAAACTCAACTCCATAAAAGCCTATGTGTCACTGTAGCATAGGATTTTAGCAGAGATTAGGAGCTGCTGCAGTTAGGAGAGTTTCAACCTCCCTCTTCTGAACACGGAAGAATCACGTTCAGGATAGGAAAGTTTTGACCGCCAGAAAGCGCAGCAAAACCATTTTGCGTTTTCCTGTGACCGCGGTAAAAGACGGACACGTGTACATGAAGCCTTACTATATTACAAATTTCTTACTAATGCTATGCTTTCAAGTACACATCAATGCTCAAAAACCAAAGTGTGGGAAACCTCAGGTTCTTGGATTGAGATACACATGTTAATCTCATTTTGGTTTATTGAAATATAAAATTCTGAAGTCTGCTCTTTTTAGCAATTCTACAGCTTCAGAAATACTTAAAAAAAATAATCAGCTGTATACCTTTCTTTTCCATCCGCTTCATATCCATGAGCTTATCTACATTGTTTGGGTCATTGAGCCAAATCTGCATGCGTACAAATGGTTCTCTTCCTTTCAAGCTAAGTTTATGCCATGGCTTTGGTCTAGCCAACAAATCAGAGACTGAGCCTTGAGTGAGCCCAAGAATAGTTTCTCCAAACAGACGTTGACCTACAGGAAACATAGGTAGAAACAACCATTAAAAAAACAATGCCTCTTTGAGAGGTGGAAAACACAATGCCTTTTTTCAGTGAACTGAAATAGGAAACAGCTGAATACTGGGAAAAGTAAACTAACAAAAAATAAGATCCCACTTTCTAGGTTTGTTAAAATACTAAAAACCTCAAACAGTTTCTTTTTAAACTGTCTTAACAAGCTAACAAAAAAGAGGAATTTCTCCACTAATTTCTTTTGTGTGTAGAGGTTGTCAGGTATGTATTTCTCTCCAAACATGACATTTTATGAACAGTATGCTACAAAGTGTTAATGCATAAAGTTAACCTATGATTATTGTAGAAGTACTAAAGGGGGATCCTTATGGTACACCGGCTCCTAGATTTAGGGCCTCAGGTCTGAAGACACATTTAGCTGTGCACCTTTCCACATCCTATGCTTTACTGCCAGGGCCGCTGTTAGAAATCATGGGGGCCCCATACAGCCTTCTTGACGGGCCCTCAAAACCCCCCAGGGTGTAGTGGAACAGCACCTTTGACTTTATCCGCCTACAGCTCGAAAATGGAAAAAAAGTTCCTCCTCTGCTCCCACCTCCGGGCCCCTCAGTTGACCTGATGGGGCCCAGGGAAAAGTAATTTAAAGGATAAGTTCACCCTTGTAAAAAAAAATTATAAATGCACATCTTTTTGCAGGTAAAAAAATATGCATTAGTTTTTTTTTTTATGATCCAGCAGGCAGTTACACGCTGACAGGAAGCATCAATGAACCACTCAACAGCGCCCTGGTAGTTCATTGACAACTACAGGCCAACAGGTGCAAAGGCTGTCAGTACTTGTAGTTTTCACATTCACAACAGTGTAAATGAATGATGTGACTGGGTGGGCGGAGCCCCGCACAGCCGCTTTTTTTACATTTTACATTTTTTTACATTCTTTTATTGTGACACAGCGGAAGATGGGGGGGGGGGGTGTGCAGGGGCTGCTGTAACAGTAACATATTACATCTTGCATATGGGTGTAACATAATGTAAACTTATCCTTTAAGCCCTGGTAAGCAAGTAGGACCAGGGGTGTGGCCTAGTAAAATTAAATTATTCATGTGGGCAGAAATGACCAATAAAGCTGCCTTGGGCCCTCCTGTTTAGCTGATGGGGCATGGGCCTAGTACAACAGTGCCAAATGTATTTCCTTATCAGTGGCCCTCCTTACTGCTAACCTATGAGGCTATGGGCATTGAAGGTACAAGAGGAATCAAGGGGGCGAAACACAACCTCAGTGTTAGAAGGCCCTGCTTATTGCTGAGCTATGAGGCTATGGGTACTGTAAGTATGAAGGTACAAGAGGTATAAAGGGGCTAAACAAAACCTCAGTGTTAGAAGTCACTGGGAATTCCAGGAGTTTTGAGGCTACAGCAGAACACCGGGGTTTCTTACGGTATTATAGGCATGAAAATTGGCTAATAAGTATTTTTTTCAATGACTTTTGATTATTCTAATGCAAAGATCAAATATGGACATGGTAATCCAATAAATGGCCCATCAGATCATTTCCTTAGGCTTGGGCACTGTATAGATGTAACCAAACACAATATTTGTTACTACAGCTCGGGACTTTGCTAGGAGAGACGGGGGGAAAAAAATGAACGTCAAATTTTTTTTAAGGGTTTTGGATAGAGTGGGAAACAATGAGATCCTTGCAGCCTATCCTTCTGACAGTGATCACCAAGACTTAAAGGGGTTAATTTACTAAAACTGGAGAGTGCAAAATCTGGTGCAGCTCTTCTTAGAAACCAATCAGCTTCCTGTTTTTTTTTTGTCAAAGCCTAATTGAACAAGCTGAAGTTAGAAGCTGATTTACTAAAACTGTGCATAGTAGCCAATCAACCCCAAAGTGAGAGAAAATCCCAACAGGGACAAGCAAATAAAAACTAAGAAGAGAACCTAAGGCTAGCCGTACACATCAATACTAACAGGTTCTTCCATCTATGATGAACAGTGTCTATGAATGAATCGTCCATGCCGACTATTATCATGGCTGTAAGAATAGAGGAACAGTGACTGCATCTGACTAGATGCAGTCACTGTTTGGCCCATAATTTTCCACCCAGCAGGGTGAGAAAGGAGCTACTCAAAGCTCAAATTTGGGGTGAATAGAGATGAATTTTGAACCATGTATGGCAGGATTAACGTTTTCTCACTCCTTTAAAAACTAAATTGGAACATCACTTTTAATAGGCAAATCATATGACCCCGTGTTTGGGTACATTTACAATATCTGTGCCTAGTATGGGGACAATATGTGCTTTTTACTTATGTATCAACACTTTTTACATTTTTTTTATTCTCTGCAGCTTTGATGGGCCAACCATGCTTGAAGCAACGTCAAAACCCAGTCTCTACAATATTATGTGTATAGCTTGGTAGAAATCCATTTTTACAGAGGCTACATTGGAAGCATGACCACACCTCAAAAAGGAGATGAAAGGATGAAAAGGATGAGTGTAGACATAACACAATTACATATATAATAATAACATTACATAATTCCGTCTCCTAATAAAATTGTTAACCACTCATGTCCCCTAACAGGGATAATAAATATAATAAGATTATTATAATGTTTAGGAGCCTGTACCTAAATTGTTATCGGTTAAAACTTCTTTCACTCTCTTGGTGATGCCATATGTGTCCAGTTCTGGGGACATGGCTACCAGTTCTTGGATGCTCAATGAGGAATGCCCAGGGAATGGAAGAGGTGTAGCTGGCTGAGAGTCACCAGCAGTTGCATCACTTGACTCCTGTGTTTCTCCTTCTTTTGTCTCTATCGTAGGACACGGCTGTTGCACCAGTTCTGTCAAACTCTTTACCGATTCACTGGAGCTCATTGGAGATTCTGGAGCCGGACTGCAGCTGGTTGAACTCTTTGGAGTATTTTCTGTGTAAAACAATAATGCCTTTAGGTTAAAAAGTGTACTATCATTAATTGATGAAATAAAAAAAAGTAGTAAAAAAAATTATGTAGTGGAAGTGAATTTTGTTTTCAACAGTGCCAAAGAAAGGTTTAATAGCTCTAACGATTTATTCACACAGGCATGCAATAATGTGCATTTATAGGAAATTTCCAAATGTACAATTATATTATTATACAGGATTTTCTATAGCGCCAAAAGTTTGTGCAGCGCTTAACAACATAAAGACAGAACAGTTACAATACAATAAAAAAAAACAACATTAGAACGCCCTGCTTATGAGAGCTAAAAATATAAAAGGGCGGACCAAGTGGTAGAAAGGGTAATAACTGTGACGAGGTGAGTTGATGAAGAAAGAAAAGTTACGTTGTTAGGAAGAGGGGCGATAGGCTTCCCTAAAGAGATAAGATTTCAGGGATTGCCTAAAGGTGGACAAAGTAGGAGACAACCAGACAGATTGGGGTAGAGAGTTCCAGAGGATGGGAGAGGCTCTGGAGAAATTATGGACATGAGCATGGGAGGAGAAAACAAGGGAACTCTAAAGCAGGAGGCTGTGAGGAGTGGAGAGGATGGTATGGATAATATTCTGAGACAAGATTGGTGATATAAAAATATTAAATATAAATACATGTAATGATTTTAAATGGTATAATGCACACTGTGTGTTTACCTAGGTTTAGGTGCATTCACTTTAGCGCCATTTAGAAAAAAAAAAAATCTGTGTGTCCAGATTAGATTAGATATTCGGATTGCATCTAAAAGTATATCTACCCGTTCAAATTAGAGGAAATATGCCACAAAGCAAATCATCCACATAGGAAGCCTCTAATGCGACCAGCCATTTCCAGACTTGTGCCAACTATTCATTCAGTCACTACCGTGAAATGACTATTCAGCTGTCGAATAGTCAAGGCATTACTGCCTATAATCCATTTTGGATGAATAAAAAGAATACCATCACCAGAAAATGCAAATTTCCTGGCAACTTCTGGGATCTAGTACATTCTAAGTCACTGATCTGAAACAATGATGCAGCAAATTAAGTCAAAGCTTACAATATGCATACCTGATCTGTGTCAGTAACCCAGAAGATAATAAAGTCAAATTTTCATTTTGACAGCCAACATTTTCAAGTGTTAGGTAAGAAATGGCAGCTTCCATCTTTTTTTTTTTTATCAGCACAGGTTCTTAACCACTTGACCTCCGGAAGATTGACTTCCAATCATGACCAGGCAACTTTTGCGATACGGCACTGAGTTACTTTAACCACTTCAATACTGGGTGCTTTCACCCCCTTCACGACCAGTCCAAATTTTCATCGCTGTCACATTTTGAATGACAATTGCGTGGTCATGCAAAACTGTACCCAAACGAAAATTTTATCAATTTTTCCCCACTAATAGAGCTTTATTTTGGTGGTATTTGATCACCACTGGGATTTTTATTTTTTGCGCTACAAATAAAAAAAAGACCAAAAATTTTGAAAAAAAAAAGTTTTTCTTAGTTTCTGTTACAAAACTTTGTAAATAAGTTTTCTCCTTCACTGATGGGCACTGATGAGGCAGTACTGACTGGCACTGATGAGGTGGCACTGATGATGAGGCACTTATATGCAGCACTGATGGGATGGGCACTAATAGGTGGCACTTATGGGCACTCTTAGTCGGCACTGATAGGTGGCACTGGTGGGCACTTATATGTGGCACTGGTGGGCACTGATGGGTTGCACTGATCAGGAGGCACTGACAGGCAATCACTGATGGGCAGAGTGCCATCCTAATGGGCACTGATTGGCATCCCTGGTGGGTTCACCTGGGGGTCTCCAGTGGGCATCCTCGATGAGTCTGCATTGATAATCAATATGCTGATTATCAGCGCAGACACCCCCTGTCAGGAGAGCAGCCGATCGGCTCTCCTCTACTCGCATCTGTCAGTGCGAGTGTAGGAAAACCCGATAAACGTTTTTTTCCTATTTACACTGTGATCAGCTGTGATTGGACACAGCTGATCACATGGTAAAGAGCCTATGTCAGAGGCCCTTTACCTCAATAGGAGATGCGGTGGGTCAGACTAACACACCACCGATCGCTGCACGCCCCTGTGGGCGCACGCTAGCGGCTTATCCTGCTGGACGTCATATGATGTTCAGTCAGGGTAATACAACCACTTTCCAGCCATCATTGTGCTATATGGCGGGCGGGAAGTGGTTAACTGACAATTGCGCGTTCATGCAGCGCTGTACCCGAATAAAATATATGTAATTCTCTTCTCACAAATAGAGCTTTCTTTTGGTGGCATTTGATCATCACTGCATTTTTTATTTTTTGTGCTATAAACAAAAAAAAAAAATGACAAGTAAAAAAAACTATATTTTTTACTTTCTGCTATAAAACATATCCAAAAAAAAAAAATCAAATTTCTTCATAAATTTAGGCCAATATGTATTCTGCTACATGTTTTTGGTAAAAAAAAAAATCACAATAAGCGTATATTGATTGGTTTATGTGAACGTTATAGCGTCTACAAACTATGGGATATACAGTGGGGCAAAAAAGTATTTAGTCAGCCACCAATTGTGCAAGTTCTCCCACTTAAAAAGATGAGAGAGGCCTGTAATTGTCATCATAGGTATACCTCAACTATGAGAGACAAAATGTGGAAACAAATCCAGACAATCACATTGTCTGATTTTTGAAAGAATTTATTTGCAAATTATGGTGGAAAATAAGTATTTGGTCAATATCAAACGTTCATCTCAATACTTTGTTATATATTTTTTGATGGCAATGACAGAGGTCAAACGTTTTCTGTAAGTCTTCACAAGGTTGTCACACACTGTTGCTTGTATGTTGGCCCATTCCTCCATGCAGATCTCCTCTAGAGCAGTGAAGTTTTGGGGCTGCTGCTGAGCAACACGGACTTTCAACTCCCTCCAAAGGTTTTCTATGGGGCTGACATCTGGAGACTGGCTAGGCCACTCCAAGACCTTGAAATGCTTCTTATGAAGCCACTCCTTCGTTGCCCGGGCAGTGTGTTTGGGATCATTGTCATGCTGAAAGACCCAGCCACGTTTCATCTTCAATGCCCTTGCTGATGGGAGGAGGTTTGCACTCAAAATCTCACGATACATGGCCCCATTCATTCTTTCATGTACATGGATCAGTCATCCTGTTCCCTTTGCAAAGAAACAGCCCCAAAGCATGATGTTGCCACCCCCATGCTTCACAGTAGGTATGGTGTTTTTTGGTTGCAACTCAGCATTCTCTCTCCTTCAAACACAACGAGTTGTATTTCTACCAAACAGTTCTACTTTGGTTTCATCTGACCATATGACATTCTCCCAATCCTCTTCTGGATCATCCAAATGCTCTCTAGCAAACCTCAGACGGGCCCGGACATGTACTGGCTTAAGCAGGGGGACACGTCTGACACTGCAGAATCTGAGTCCCTGGCGGAGTAGTGTGTTACTGATGGTAGCCCTTGTTACGTTGGTCCCAGCTCTCTGCAGGTCATTCACTAGGTCCCCCTGTGTGGTTCTGGGATTTTTGCTCACCGTTCTTGTGATCATTTTGGCCCCACGGGGTGTATTCTTGCGTGGAGCCCCAGATCGAGGGAGATTATCAGTGGTCTTGTATGTCTTCCATTTTCTAATTATTGCTCCCACAGTTGGTTTCTTCACACCAAGCTGCTTGCCTATTGCAGATTCAGTCTTCCCAGCCTGGTGCAGGTCTACAATTTTGTTTCTGGTGTCCTTCGACAGCTCTTTGGTCTTCACCATAGTGGAGTTTGGAGTGTGACTGTTTGAGGTTGTGGACAGGTGTCTTTTATACTGATAACAAGTTCAAACAGGTGCCATTAATACAGGTAATGAGTGGAGGACAGAGGAGCCTCTTAAAGAAGATACAGGTCTGTGAGAGCCAGAAATCTTGCTTGTTTGTAGGTGACCAAATACTTATTTTCCACCATAATTTGCAAATAAATTCTTTCAAAAATCAGACAATGTGATTGTCTGGATTTGTTTCCACATTTTGTCTCTCATAGTTGAGGTATACCTATGATGTCCATTACAGGACTCTCTCATCTTTTTAGGTGGGAGAACTTGCACAATTGGTGGCTGACTAAATACTTTTTTTCCCCCACTGTATACTGGAATTTTTATTTATTTGATTTTTTTATACTAGTAATGGTGGTGACTTATAGCGGGACTGCGATATTGCGGCAGACAATTGGACACTGACACTTTGTCGGAACCAGTGACACGAATGCAGTGATCAGTGCTAAAAATATGCACCACCACTGTACTGACACTGCCTGCGAAGAGGTTAAACATTTAGGGCGATCAAAGGGTTAATTGTTTGTTACTATGCGTGCTGCTTTTACTAGGGGAAGAGATGAATTTGAGTCCCTGCTTTGCAGGAACACAGAATCCATCCCTTCTCCCCTGTCAGAATATAACATTGCCTTGTTTACATAGGCAGAGCTCCGTTCTGAGTCTCTGGCCAACAATCAGCATGTGCAGGTGAACATCGAATGCTCGGCATCTGCCGATCTGTTTGCTGTGAAATATCACAGCAGAAGCAGCATGCTGGTGACGCACGAGCGCCCCCCCCCCCTGCGGACGGAAGCGTGGGATCATGTATTTATAAGTGATCTGGTGGACAGCAGCCACCCTGTAGCAGTAAAACTGCTATAGGGCGGTCAGCAAGTGGTTAAATCAGAACTTATTCAAAAATTAAAGGTTAAAAAGGCTGGACCATTAAAATATAAAATAAGAAAACCAGCTTTTGCTGTAATGTTCAATTTTATTCTAGAGATTACATCTGCAATACTTTCTTACATGCCTGAGCCTGGACGGTGTCAGTAGGGCAGAGGGGGGTGTCAGTAGGGTAGGTGATAATGGCAGAAGGGTAGGCGATAGTGGCAGTAGGGCAGGTGACAGTGGCTGGTTCAGTAGGGCAGTGGTTGGTGTTAGTAGGGCAGGTGACAGTGGCAGTAGTGCAGGTGAGCAGTTGTCGGAGCCCCTTTCCCCACAGTAGTGCCCCCCCATAGCAATGCTCTCTGCCCATTTCACATCAAACCCTTCTTTCCCACAATAGTGCCCTCTCCTACCCCCCCCAGCAATGTGCTCTGTCTCTTTACATTACCCACTACTCCCTCCCCCCCTCCAACACAAAGAAGTGTCGATGTCAGTACAGCAGTGGAATAATTATCCCTATCTACCTATACAGGTGTACACAGAATAGAAGCGGGACACGCCACAGCTCTGGACAGAGGGCAGTAGCCAGAGATAACTTTCCATATTAACAAGCTGGTGATTGGTTGCTAGGACTGCCCAGCAACCAAACACTTGCCGGTTAACTTCAAAAGGTAACTTGGCCAGCTCCCGCCCTCCATTCTGAGCTGTGCTGTCTCCCAATTTCAGCTGTGCTTGATGTGTGGAGAGATACGCGCAGTGAATGAGTCTAAAGGGAAGATGGCGCGGAGGTGCGGGGTCGGCAAAGCAGAGGAGTGTTGATGATCTACCCGTCACCCACGTGCGATCGACGGGTTGCCGACCCCCTGCTCTAAAATGGTGAAAATGGCCGAATATATGGAGCCTTCAAATAAAAAGGTAAAAGATTTGTCCGTAGTCCTACTGGTCTAAAAGTTCAACAGCTAAAGAAGTGACAAACTTTGACCGCACCAGAAATATGATTTTCTGTGTAAAGTAGTCAGGTAATGACATTTATTTAAATGTGTTTAAAAAAAGTAAAATGAGTTGGACACCCACAAGAACATGGCATCATACATAACTATTATTATCCATTTAAAAATTAGCAGATGAAGGAGTCATAAAATGTATAACTTAAGAGTAAAAAGCTTTAAAAAAGTATGAATACAAAAAAACCTGTGATGATTAGGAAAAACGAAGTAAAGAAATGTCAAATGAATTGCAGCTCCACAACTCCATCTCAATAAAGTAATAGTAAGTTGACATTTTCCATGCTCTAGTAAATGTTACATAATCCCCTCTTCACATTCATGGCCCTGTCTAACCTGAGCTTCTGTGTCATATGACAATCCAATTTTATATATTGAGATTAATGTCCTATAATATTACAGCTAAAAGAGGCCCCTATTATAATACATAGCAGCTAATATAGATGACTAACAAAATCAGCAGCAGCCAGCTCGGTTGACTAATGATGTCAGCTGCTGCTATCATTAGCAATTGGGACCAGATATAGACACGGTAATTCACTATTTGGACCCGAAGCTGCTGTTACTATTACTTCATGAACAGAGGCAGCTGCAGATAGTACACTAAGCCTTGAGCACAATAAAAGGCCAAAGGGAGCACATATTTGAAATCAAGCCCTAATGGCAAATTAATCTTTCCTTTTTATCCTGCATCCTCAAATGATACATGTTTTTCACTAAAAATCTATCTTGGGTTGTGATAGACAGGATATAAAATCACCTAATGGATTAACAGATATATGACCACCTGATGTATTTAAGAAGGAAGTGGCTTTGAGATTTTTTAAAGGATGGGCACATATCAAACTATCACGAATATACATTGATCAGCCATAACGTTATCACTACCCACCTTAACCCGTCAAGGAAAGGACTGCACTAGACCTCAAACAGGCCACCTTCTTTCATTGCTCCATGCTGAAGTTCCCACGTGCCCATTGTAGGTGCTTTTGGCTGTGGACATGGGTCAGTATGGGCACCCTGACAGGTCTGCAGTTACTCAGCTCCATACACAACAAAATGCAGTGAACTGTGTGTTCTGATATCTTTTTATCAGAACCAGCATTACCTTTTTCAGCAACTTTAGCTGCACTAGCTCTTCTATTTGATTGGACTATACAGGCCAGCCTTCGCTCCCCACATGCCTCAAAGAGCCTTAGCCTCCCCTGATTTGTTGGTTTTCCTTCCTTGGACCACTTTGGGCAAGTCCTGACCACTGCAGACCAGGAACATCCCAAAAGAGCTGCAGTTTTGGAGATGCTATGACCCAGTCGTCTAGCCATTACAATTTGGCTCTTGTTAAAGTCATTTAAATCCTTCTGCTTGCCAATTTTTTTCTACTTTCAACACATCTTCAGGGACAACACTGTTCACTTGCTGCCTAACTGTGATCTATAGGTAATATGCTGGTAAAGCCTTAGGTCTCTTTCAGGTGGGGAATGGTAAAAATAGGCAGCTGAGCATCTGTGGCATTTTTAACTTGTCAAACTCACCCATTGAGTTTAATGGGGTGCACCATAACTGCGAGCCAAATGCAGAGACAGTACAATCTCCTACAAACACCTGTCAGCCGTTGCTTCAGTACTCTCTGAAAAGTAATCCACCGCAAACCACTTTTCAGGGGGCGGTAAGAACTGCAGTGTGTCTGAAAGAGCCCTTACTGACTCATTGCTACTGCTTGGGCCTATAACATACTGTTAGATTCAGGTGTTTACTGCTTTATGCAGTAGTGTGACCAATTACAGTTATCTCAATCAGCAATCCTCTTAAACTCTTCAGTGATGATACAAGAACCATAGCAACTTCCTATCTACAGCAGTTTTTTTGGGTTCCTGTATCACAGCTGTTTGTAAGAGGATAGAATTAGGGTTCTTGCACACGGGTGCCAAAATGCCAAATTTTTAGGCCATTTGTGCTTTTTTTTCCTGATATGAATGCAGTACAGGTAAACATGTAACATGTTCCAAAGGTCAACTTAGCCTTAAAATCAGCTAAATACATTCCAGATGCATCAAGACAAAAGGTGTTTTAAGTCTTATGCTGCGTACACACGAGCGGAATGTCCGACAGAAAAAGTCAGACGGAAGCTTTTCATCGTCTATTCCGATCATGTGTTTGCCTCATCAGACTTTTTTTTCTGAAAATTCTGACGGACCTAGAAATGGAACATGTTCTAAATATTTCCGACGGAACCAATTCCTATTGGGAAAACCGCTCGTCTGTATGCTGTTCCCACGGACCAAAAACGACGCATGCTCTGAAGCAAGTACGAGACAGAAGCTATTGGCTACTGGCTATTGAATTTCCTTCTTCTAGTCCCGTCGTACGTGTTGTACATCACCGCTTTCTGGACGGTCGGACTTCGGTGTGACGTGTCTATGCAAGACTGCTTGAGTGGAATTCCGTCGGAGTTCCATTGGAGAAACCTTCGGAGTTTATCCCGATGGCAAAACTGGTCGTGTGTACGCAGCATTACATTTTTTTTTCATTAGAAACCAGCCACGGTCTGAGTGGAAAAGCCTGTCCCCAGCTACCATGCTGTAGAGGACCCTTGCTCTATGTGTTAGAGCAGTGGTCACTCTGCAGAGATCCAATACGCCCTGTGCCGAGTCAGAGCTTGAGTTCTCCAAACAGCAGGCACTATGTGTTCTGCTGATTTTAGAGCTATAGGTCAGCAAGGGGTTGTGCCAAACTTTGCAAATGGCAGGAGACAGGGTTTTCCACTCAAGATGTGGCTGCTTTTTTTTTTCTATAGAAGAGGCACTGTGGGGCTAGGTTAACATTTGTGCACTCTCAAAACATACAAAAATATGCAACTATTTAGCAGGCGGACAGCAGTAACAGTAACTCTGAATGGTACCCCCACGCCTCTTGCTAATGCAAGATGCCTTCCTGACACAGGAAAAAAGTATTGAACACACTAACTGAAATCTATTTAACCACTTCAGCCCGGAAGATTTGCATCAAAACACACGGTAAGTACTAAGTACACACACGCGTTTAAGTGCTAAGTGATTTTTAGAAACAATCATACACTTCTTTTGTGCATTTTTCATGTGCATGGAAGTTCATTGAAATGAAAAGGCTGCGTAAAATTGTGCTAAAATGAACGCGCCCTCTCTTGCACCTTCATAAGTGTGAATGAGGCTCAAGACTTTCCGCACCATTTTGATGCATCTGGAATGTATTTAGCTAATGAAAACGTAAAATTAAATTGGGCTTTATGTGTAATAAAATGGAATGACCCAGGAAAAAAGTATTGAACACCCTAAATGAAATTTATTTAACGACTTCCGCCCCGGAAGATTTGGCTGCTCAATGACCAGGCTTTTTTTGCATAATGCCACTGCGTCGCTTTAACTGACAATTGCGCGGTCGTGCGACGCTGTACCCAAACAAACGTCCTTTTTTCCCCACAAATAGAGCTTTCTTTTGGTGGTATTTGACCATCTCTGTGGTTTTTATTTTTTGCGCTATAAACAACGACAACAGCAACAATTTACTTTTTGCTATAATAAATATCATCAATTTTTTTTCCCTCAGTTTAGGCCGATATGTATTCTTCTACATATTTTTGGTAATAAAAATCGCAATAAGCGTATATTGATTGGTTTGCGCAAAAGTTATAGAGTCTACAAAACAGAGGAAAGATTTATGCCATTTTTATTATTATTTTTTTTTTACTAGTAATGGCGGTGATCAGTGATTTTTATCGGGACTGCGACATTATGGCGGACAGATCGGACACTTTTGACACATTTTTGGGACCACTGACAATTATACAGCGAACAGTGCTATAAAGATGCACTGATTACTGTGTAAATGTCACTGGCAGGGAAGGGGTTAACACTAGGGGGCGATCAAGGGGTTAACTGTGTTCCCTCGTGTGTGTTCTAACTGTAGTGGGATGGGACTGACTAGAGGAGATAGTTGTTCCTAGCTAGTAGGAACATACGATCTGTCTCTCCTCTCCTCACAGAACAGGAATTTGTGTGTTTACACACACACACACGTCCCTGTTCTAGCTCTCGTGCCCGCGACCGCCAGCCACGCGCATTGGCACCCCAGCAGTGCAGCGGGCGCACGCGCGCCTGCTATCCCCGCTTAAAGGGCCAACGTACAGCTACGACGGTTCGCAGGAACGTGCCGACCTGCCGCAGTATAATGACGGCAGCTGGTTGGCAAATGGTCAACACTTTGTACAAAATTCTTTTTTGGTAATGATAGCTTCAATATGCCCCCTGTATGGAGAAACTAGTCACATGCATTGCTCAGGTGTAATTTTGGCCCATTCTTCCACACAGTCTTCAAATCTTGAAGGTTCCATGGGCCTCTTCTATGAACTCTAATCTTTAGTTCTTTCCATAGATTTTCTATTGGATTCACATCAGGTGATTGGCCATTCTAGCAGCTTTATTTTCTCTCTTTGAAACCAACTGAGTTTCCTTGGCTTTGTGTTTAGGATCATTGACTTGCTGAAATGTCCACCCTTTTTTCATCATCCTGGTAGATGGCAGCAGATTTTTATCAAGAATGTCTTGGTCCATTTTTCCATTCATCCTTCCTTCAATGATATGAAGTTTGCCAGTACCGTATGCTGAAAAACAGCCCCACACCATGATGTTCCCACCTCCAAACTTCACTGTTGGTATGGTGTTTTTGGGGCGATGTGCTGTGCCATTTGACCTCCAAACATGATGTGTATTATGGCATCCAAAGACTTCTATTTTGGTCTCATCTGATCAGACTATTATCTCCTAGGATTTCACAGGCTTGTCTAAATGTTGGGCAGCAAACTTTAAACAAGCTTCAACATGTTTTTTCTTCAGCAATGGAGTCTTGCCTGGTGAGCATGCATGCAGGCCATGGTGGTTGAGTGCATTACTTATTGTTTTCTTTGAAACAACTGTACCTGCTAATTCCAGGTCTTTCTGAAGCTCTCCACAAGTGGTCCTTGGCTCTTGGACAGCTCTTCTGATAATTCTTTTCACTCCTCTGTCAGAAGTCTTATGAGGAGCACCTGGTCATGGCTGGTTTAAGGTGAAATGATGTTCTTTCCATTTCCAGATTATGGCCCCAACAGTGCTCACTGGAACATTCAGAAGTTTAGAAATCCTTCTGTAACCAATGCCATCAGTATGTTTTGCAACAATAAGGTTGTGAAGGTCTTGAGAGAGCTCTTTACCCATTATGAGATGTTTCTTGTGTGATACCTTGGTAATGAGACACCTTTTTATAGGCAATCAGTTTAGACTGAACCAGTTGATATCAATTTTCACTGAGATGGGGCAGGATTGCTTTCTAATTACTGACAGAGTGCAGCTGCTGTCTTCATTTGTTCCAATACTTTTTCACTGTGTCATTCTATTTTATTACATATAACTTAATTTTTTAACCTATTTGTTTTGGTTTCTTTGTATGTATGGATTGCATGGGTTGTTACCAACATGTGCTGATAATTTCAATTATGTCAATAGCACCTTTAGAAATATATTTACCTACAAAAATGGTGACGTGTTCAATACTTTTTTTACCCGCTGTATGGTGTGCAGCATATATATATAATTGTGAAACAACGCAATTGGGAACTGTCCTTAACTAGACATAAAATAGACAGGACCCCCTAGTAGGCTAGTAAGTGCTGCAGGAATTATGTATTACATTGCCATACACCCGTGTGTGTTTTAATATTACTGTTACAACTCCTGCATGTCTTTTTTTGGAGCCCATGGTGGATAATGCTGACACATAAATTGGTACAAATACGTCATTTAAATCACTAAGCAAAATGTTCCTAAAATATCACACAATTGTAAAAACTGATCTTTGGCTGACAGAATTTGTAGTCTGCTAGCAAAATACATTTCAACATGGCTTTTCATCACAACAGAATTTTGACGTTTTGATGCATTTAGTAAAATTATGATTTGTGTTCCAGTGGGAAAAGATTCATTTATATCTTTTAATACATATTTAATTGTGCCTTCAAACTGCACACTTCATTACATCACAAAAACAAAAGGTCACCTTCTGTATTTTATAATAATATATAGTAACAACAGTGGAATTAAAAATTGAACACACACTTTTTTTTCCCCTTTTTTAACATTATCCTCCAGCTAGGCCTGAAAGGAATGCTATGTTCTTTAAATCTGATTGCCTCTTTGCTGTAAACCCTAAGGTCACGATAAACAAAATATATAACGCAGAAAATGTTATTTCTGTATTGCAGACGGCTGAGAAACAGTACTGTAAATTTGACCAGATTCAGCCAAGCGCGGGAGCAAATTGGCAGGTCATCCATCTTGCTCACTGTACACTGTCAGGGATGGCATGAATTCCCTACATGATTAACAAACTTCTACTTGGGTCTGCATCCTTTAACCTACAGCAAGGTCGGCATTATGGTTGCCTGCCTGATACCGCGTACAGAGCTTACTTTACTAGTTTTACTTAGATTTTGTTCCCTGCATCAGCCTAAACAAATCTCGCAGAGCGGCAAGATTAATTACTGCGCTGTGTTGTCCTGCACCACATAAAGCGTGCTTAGATTTTTCTGAGGTGCTTCTAGGAGAGAGGAAATGACAGATGAAAAGGATAAACATTTGGAAAATGATTAAAGCCATATACCGTCCTTGCATGGCAAATGAAAAAAAAAAAAGAACAGAAAATTGCTTGCAAACAAAATTGGCTTCCAAAGACGTGCCAGCTTGTGATCTGATACTGAGTAACTAAAACCATCTAGGACTGCTTTATTTGTGTGGTGCATTCGGGATTGTGTACCTTCCAACTGCTGTGTGTAATAGGATAGAGCAGACAGACAAAAAACCCACAAAAACAAATGAAATCACATTTATGTGATTAGAGTTCTGTTATTTCAATAATACACAGGAAATAAAGCATTACAGAATAGGTGTGCAGCTTTCAGATAGCGGACAAAGCTGTACTAGCATCGCTTATGTTCACAGCTCCGCAGCTAATGTAAGGATAGGCAAAGAGCAAGCACATCTAGAGGAATGCAGGAATGCCATCCCATACACACTGGGTATGCACATGGGCGTCCACAGAACTTTTTTCAGGGGGGGGGGGCATCATTTTAAGGTCACCCATGCTCCACCCCTGTTCGACTGTCATTAACACGGTCAGAGACTGCTGACATAGTACAGATACACCCAGATACATTACACTCCCATACAACAGATTACACCCAGATACATTACACCTGCCACACACACACAGATTACACACAGATACAATACACCCCCATACACAAATACAATACATTCCCATACAACCAGATACATTACACTCCGATACACCCAGATACATTACACCCCGATACATTACACCCCGATACACCCAGATACATTACACCCCGATACATTACACCCCGATACACACAGATACATTTCTATATTGCAAGCCTCAGATGACAGAAAGAATTTAATGGATTACTAACCCCAGAAAAGGCAGATGGAAGGCTCCAACAACAGCTGCACATGCAAAGCAGCTCAGATGAGGCTGGGGCCCCATGCTGTGGGTGTTCTTGGGGCCCCTATCTAGAAGGGAGCTCTGGGCCTCTCACACATGTCCAGGCAGAACACACAGAGCCGGCAGTCGGAGCCGTAGAGGAGGAGGAGAAGAGGGGAGGGGAGATAAAACATTAGTGATCTGGTCGGGCTGAGCACTAGCAGACGCTGTCCAGGCAGCAGGTTAAAGGTAAACGCAAGCTGCGGGAGAGCTTTGCATTCCTTGCCTCTGGCCGCGCTGCCTCCCCTCAGCTCAGGGGCTGCAAACACCATCACTCCCTGACACTCCATGTTGTGTATGTGACTCCCGACCCTGGGACAAGCAGGGCGGCGCCCCCGACTGATTGTGCACACTTGCCTATAGGTAGCACCAGCCCTGCTGGGGGGGGCCCTTGACCCCCCTTGCCCCTACCTGCGAACGCCCATGGGTATGCAGGCCGTATTCCTCCTCTAGCCCCTACAGACATTTCCTTTTGTTTAACCACATACTGCTGCTTCTAGCAATTGTATGAACTTTCAAAACAATAAAAATCTGCGGCTCCTGGACGCACTGGCTGTGTTTTTTTCTTCTGCCTCTAAACTCCTTTAGAGGCAGGAAAAAAAGATGCTACATGCCCCTAGGAACAGCAGATAAAGCACCTAAGATCTTCCATAAATGGTATCTTACCCTAATCAGAGTTAGCACGCATATATCCATCTACCTTGCCTGCCTGCTGGAGAAACTGTGGACACAATGGAACTCTGGTTTCATATATGGTAGAACTTTCCAAGTCTTACCAAAATTCTGGTCGGACATTCCCCTTTTTTCTTGCCTCTGTAACTAATGTCTGATGTACTCCTTCTTCTCAGACAGTCCTACTAGGCATGGAATCCTCCTTCTGGCTTACCAACTTCTGCACAATTGTGACTCACATTTTTTAGCTGTGTGGCTGGCTATTGCCATAAAGGGGGAATGCCACTTTGGATAGATGGACTTGTGTCTTTTTTTACCCTCACTAACTGTGCAACTTTGGTTGCCAAAGCACAATTCCAAATGCCTAAATTCTTAATCAGCTGGAATTAATGGCTTACTAATCCCAGAACCCTAGTCTTGCTGAGGTGACCTCTTTATCCTAAGCCATCTACTTTTGTGTTGCTCCTTGAGCTGAAGGAGGCCATATCCCTATCAGTTGGACTGTCAAAGGATAGTTGTTTTGTTCTTAATTGTCATTGTCACAGTGTGTGGACTACCTTCTCACTGACACTCTCTAATATCCTGCTTATCACATGTTGCTGTACTGCTGCTTGCTGTATAACATTATCCTTTAAAGCAGGGCTGGACTGGGACAGAAATTTGGCCCTGGACTTCATCATGACCAACCCACTTTAATTTTGAGTTTCCCCAACATCGTCCCCCTTACATCAGAGTCCCCATCAGAAGCCCCCTTCACATCAGAGAGTCTCCATCAGAAGCCCCTTCACATCAGAGTCCCCATCAGAAGTCCCCTTCACATTAGAGACCCCATCAGAAGTCCCCTTCACATCAGAGAGTCCCCATCAGAACCCCCCTTCACATCAGAGAGTCCCCATCAGAACCCCCCTTCACATCACAGAGTCCCCATCAGAAGCCCCCTTCACATCAGAGAGTCCCCATCAGAAGCCCCCTTCAGAGTGTCCTCCCTCTCCTCCCCCTCGCACATGTACTCACAGTTTTGAAGACAGCTTCTTGTTCCTCTCTCCAGTCATGTGATAACAAGAGATAAGGGGAGAGAGGAAGGAAAGTCTGCCGGATGTCTATCTCCTCCTGCAGGCTGGAGGGAGCAGAAAGCCTAATGCTCTCTCCAGCAAGTGACAGAAGCTGCCCCCCATGACAGGAGTGAAATCGCGATCCCTCACTGTCAGAGAGGAGCTGCTCCAGGACTGTACATGACCGGCCCACTGAGCCATCGGCGCACCGGGAAACTCCCGGTAGTACCAATGGCCAGTACATGCCTGCTTTAAAGTATGTATTGACAGAAAAAACAAATAAAAGTCTATGGGTAAAAAAAAAAAAAAAAAAAAAAAATTCAGTATGCATGAGGCCTAAGGATCACAAATACCTTTAGTTGTATTTTTTATTTACTGGGTGCTTAATGACAGTAATATGAAAATCTCTAACTTAGCAGTCTGTGGAATCAATTAATGAGATATCTATCAATCGATCTATTATCTGTCTATTGGATCATTCAATCTTTCTATGAGATCTATAAGAGCGCTCTCTGAGTTCCTTAACTCAATCTATCTTCCAATCTATCTACTGTATGTCTATTTATCTATCTATGGGATCAATCTATGGGGTAGATTTATCTATGTGGTAGATTTATCTATGGGATTGATCTATCTATTGGATTGATCTATCTATGGGATTGACTGATCAAAATATCTATGAGAACAACAAATCTATGAGGTTTATCAATCTATCTACAAGATCTCTCTCTCAATCAGTCTATCTATCCATCTAATTAGCAAAAGGTTAGGCTAGTGAACATCCTTGTTGAGATAATGACCCAGGTATTAACAGAGGTATGTAGAATCACAGGCAAAAAGAAGGATCACTCCACAGGACTCAACAGCAGGAGGAATATTCAATAAAGTGTTTATTGTGGTTGGGTTATTGGGCAGGGCGCAACCCATCTATCTATCAGTAAAGTCTTTTGACTAAGCAAATATTATATAAAGAAGATAAAAATAAATGCCCCCAAAATTTTCATGGTTATATTGGAGAAAGGAAAGATATTTTTGAAGACAAATCTTCCGTTTATCAGATCTCCCATTTAAATTTCCAGACACGGCCCTCAATTCTCAGTAATAATAACCTAAATTCCATTTAGTGTTTATTTGAGCAGTCAGGATAAAGTCATTTCTTATTATCTCCCCGCTGTGTAAAAAACAGCTGGAAGGTAGGAAGTCAGCAAGCATTTTCACCAAAAAGTAATTATTGTAAGTGACATTTTTACTGCTGGCGTGCCATAAGGCGTACTGTGCATTCAGAAGGACAAGTTGCTGAAATGAAATGGCAGGGTGCTCTGTGACATTTTGACAAGAACCCAAACATTATTTATCTGATGACTGGTCTGATACTCTTCTTTACAATACGACCAGAGTAAGGACATGCTAAAATCAGTCTAATTCTCTCTGGCACAGAGGAGGTATGCGGTGCGGCATTTTACAAGAGTGGCAGTTTATGCAGCATTGAGTGGCAAAAGATTCAGAGATGGATAAAGCAGTGTGAAGAAGGGCATGTGCCCTCTTTGTACAGCCACTCAAGCTTTAGATTTATTATGAAAAAAAAAAAAAATTTACAAAAAAATTAAATGTAGCACAATTTTGCATTTTTTTTTGTACTGGATGAAACCAATGTTACATTGTTCTCAACCAGTACATTCCTTACTTGGCTCTCACTAAACCGGATATTATAACCTCAAAATATTGGAAGTGACGTCACAGCGCAAACCCACTGGAGAGCGTTGCAAGTGGCTTGTGTGCTAACGTATGACATGGCAAGCAATACAAACTGCATGCTTGGGCTTTGTCTCTCTCCATATATATACTGTATAGATCAGAGAGACCGATTTTCTTTTAATGTATTATAGTATATATGAACCTATTTCAGTTTTTTTTTTAATTACATTAGCCAATGCCTGGTAAAACAAAACCCAGGAAATATTTTATTGCGAAAACAAACAAAACGTCACATTTATTAATGGAATACAAATACCATCTTTGCTAAGAAAAAAATTCAGCATTATTATCTTTTTCCTATTAATAAGGCTAGGGAAAAAAAAGCGTAGTACGATTTATCCTTTTCACTAAAAGGTGTTGGTAACTTGGCCTCCAATATTCAGAGGTTAAACTGTGATTTTTTAAAAAATATTTCCTATTTCCATTTTCTGTTACTTTCTTATCAGTGGAATGATGAAAGGTGTAAACTCTAACCTCAAGAGACTAGTATGTGAAAAATAATGCTTATATATAATAATAAATGCATAACATGCAAGACCATCTTTAATACTGAATTTCCAACGTCTAAAGGTTTTGGTGATCGATGGCTCCTAAAATTCAAGAATGTATTATCTACATGAACAAAAGAAGCATTGTTATAAGGACATGGTGCGTGGTTCCAAGGTTCTATACTAAGTGAAGGTTAATGGGTCAGAAATGGATTTTCCCAGGGCACCTAATCAAACACACAAAGCTTTGTGCAAGAACACAAATGGACATGCATACATGAATATTTTGCTCTTTTTTTCTTGCAATCTACGTTAAAGCGCACAGCTGGGGCTGGCATAAACAGAATATCTAGTCCACGGATTTCTGGAATTGCATTAGACTTTTTAAGACTCAACGCTCTTGTATCAGAAGCTAAGAAATGGATTCTATCGTCCCACACACATTTTTAAAATGGATGATTCAGAACTAAGAACTGACGGATAGTGCAAATAACAAAATGAAATACTGATAACATTTTTTGTTGCCATTTAGAAAAGCTGGCAAATATGAACCCTTTCCTCAATTTATCACGAGTGCACAAAACAAATGGAATTTTCAATATACTATCATCCAGTTTGAACTGCGGCATCACCATCTTACAGTGTTCCATAAATCAAGCAGTAAGAACAAACAGGACGTGGCATGAGATTTGCATTTCAGTATGCCACCACAGCCCTGTGGACTGGACCAACATTCAACCTATCAGCTCACTAGTACCTAGTGAAATCATTTTGACTGCGGGCATAAGAAATAAACCGTCTTAAAAAAATAAAAACATTATGCTAAAAGCAAGAGTCCATTACATATTATGGATAATAATAATCACAACTTTGTACAATACCAACTGATACCGAAAATGTGATATATGTATTAGTTTGCTATGAGGCCTTTTGTTGTGTGT
This sequence comes from Aquarana catesbeiana, assembly GCF_042186555.1. NCBI lineage: Eukaryota > Metazoa > Chordata > Amphibia > Anura > Ranidae > Aquarana > Aquarana catesbeiana. The sequence continues at coordinate 668,912,151 of NC_133325.1, forward strand.
TTATTGTCATTAAAGGAAAAATGCAGCCACAAACTAATATTCAGTAGCTAACTGAACAGGAAGTTAGCTGTGTTATGGGAAATACCACACCTCCACTATATCACCATCAGCTTATAATAATTTATTTCTGATATGCACTGTACACACGGTCGGACATTGATCGGACATTCCGACAACAAAATCCTAGGATTTTTTCTGACGGATGTTGGCTCAAACTTGTCTTGCATACACACGGTCGCACAAAGTTGTCGGAAAATCCGATCGTCCTGAACGTGGTGACGTAAAACATGTACGTCGGGACTATAAACGGGGCAGTAGCCAATAGCTTTCGTCTCTTAATTCATTCTGAGCATGCGTGGCACTTTGTGCGTCGGATTTGTGTACATACGATCGGAATTTCCGACAACGGATTTTGTTGTCGGAAAATTTTATAGCAAGCTCTCAAACTTTGTGTGTGGGAAATTCCTATGGAAAATGTGTGATGGAGCCTACACACGGTCGGAATTTCCGACAACAAGGTCCTATCACACATTTTCCATCGGAAAATCCTATCGTGTGTACAGGGCATAAGTCTTACTTTTTAAATACTCCTCTATAAACTCTGATAAAACTCTTTTCACACAAGCATATTTAAATTTTAGATATAAGATGGATGTCAGCATTCCTGAACAAACAGTGTGCCAGTGACACTGTCATAAATTCCAAATGGTCACCTAAAACTTCCCCTTCAGGTGTATAAAAATGCATTAAAATGGTTTGATGGCAGGGGACTTTCAATGTAGATCAAAACCATAAAGTGGTTCTAAAGGTTGAAGGTTTTTTTACCTTCATGCATTCTATGCAGTAAGGTAAAGAAAAACCTTCTGCATGCATTTCCCCCCCAATACATACCTAAGCCTGATCTCGATCCAGGGATGTGCACAAGAGCAGAGGCTCTCTCTTTCCTTGTTGGCTCAGATACAGCAGCGAGAGCCATTGGCTCCCACTGCTGTCAATCACAGCTAATGACGACGTAGTGGCGGTGGGGCCGAACCCCACTGTATGTGTCTTAGGGACACACAGAGCGAAGCTCGGGAGCGAGCACGCACGTGCGTCCCCATAGCAAGCGGCTTGGTATGGGGGCACTCGGCAGAGGATTCGAGAAGAGGAGGATCAGGGCTGCTCTGTGCAAAACCATTGCACAGAGCAGGTAGGTAAAAACATGTTTGTTTATTGTAACAAAACAAAACAAACAAAAAAAAAAGACTATGCAATCACTATAAGGGCCAATTCACACCACAAAAATGCACTCCAGATATGTTCCAGATGAGTTTTTGCTTACAGTTCCCACCACATGCAGTTCCGATGCATTTTTGATACATTTTGCTGTGTTCCGGTACAGTTTTGTGCAAAAAAAAATGCAGCATGTTCTACTTTTTTTCTGCACCGGAAACTGACTGGAACTGACTGCGCCAGTGCAAACTAGGACCATTGGAATACATAGAAAATACTGTGCATGCATTTTTCATGCAGGAAAAAAAATGCACTGGACTGCATCTGGTGTGAACTAGCACTAACTGTTAAAGTACTGTACACTCATCACAACTTTTAACTGAATACGGTTTTATCTTTGTCTTCCTTTTTTGGTATCTCAGGATTTTCTCCAGCCTTTGATGAGGCAAAATATTTAAAAAGTTTGAAGACAACTTTTGAAATTATATTATTATGTTAAAGTTTATTTGAGATTAGCTTTTTTATTTTTAATATTATTTATATTTTTATAGTGCTCTCTTCATCCTGGGCGCTCAATGAGCTTAACCACTTCAGCCCCGGAAGGATTTACCCCCTTAATGACCGGGACAGTTTTTGAGATACAGCACTGCGTCACTTTAACTGACAATTGCGCAGTCGTGCAATGCTGTAGCCAAGCAAAATTTATGTCCTTTTTTCCCACAAATATAGCTTTCTTTTGGTGGTAATTGTTCACCTCTGCGGTTTTTATTTTTTGCGCTATAAACCAAAAAAAGAGCAACAATTTTGAAAAAAAAAAAAACAAACTTTTTTTTTTTTTTTTACTTTTTTGCTATAATAAATATCCAAAAAAAAAAAAAGTAATAAAAACTAAAATTTATTTTTCTTGTTAAAAAAACAAAAAACAAATTTCTTCATCAGTTTAGGCCAATATGTATTCTACTACATATTTTTGGTAAAAAGAAAGAAAGAAAATCGCAATAAGCGTATATTGATTGGTAAAAAAGTTATAGCGTATACAAAATAGGGGATAGATTTATGGCATTTTTATTTATTTTTGTTTTTTTTACTAGTAATGGCGGTGATCTGCGATTTTTAGCAGGACTGCGACATGGCGGCGGACAGATCCGACACTTTTGACACTTTTTTGGGACCAGTGACATTTATACTGCTATAAAAATGCACTGATTACTGTATAAATGACACTGCCAGGGAAGGGGTTAACACTAAGTGGCGATCAAGGGGTTAATTGTGTCCTAGGGAGGTGTTTCTAACTGTAGGGGAGGGGACTGACAGGGAGTACAGAAAGATCACTGTTCTTGATCACTAGGAACAGACAATCACACTGCACTCCCCTGTCAGAACTTGGATCTGTTTGTTTACATTGACAGATCCCCGTTCTGCCTGTCTGTGGAGCGATTGCAGGTGGCGGTGGACATCGTGGCTGCTGTCAATTAGCATAGGCTCTGGCGCCATGCGCGCGTGCCCGCTATATCTCTCAAACGAACCGCCGTACCGGTATGGCAATTCACGCAATAGAGATATATCAGCGGCAGCTGGTCGGCAAGTGGTTAAAGTGATACTAAAGTCTCCTTTTTTTTTTAGTTAAAAATAACAAACATATCATACTTAACTCCTCTTCTCGGGTCCCTTTTCGGTTCTCCTGGCCCCTCCCTCCTGTTGAGTGCCCCCACAGCGAGCAGCTTGCTATGAGGGCACCCGAGCCAAGCCACGGCTCCTGATGTCCATTCAAAACACAGAGCCGTGGCCCGCCCCCTTTCTCTCTTCATTGGCTGACTGACTTTGACTGACAGCAGCAGGAGCCAAAGAGTCCCAGACAGCTGAGACACTCCTACAACATCGCTGGATTTAGATGGACCTCAGGTAAGTATTAGGGGGGCTGCTGATTTTTTAAGATTTTTTATCTTAACTGCTAGCCGACCAGCTACCGCAGTTATACTTGCTCCCCCCCCCGGACTACACTGTTCCATCCGGCTGCTCTGTCTGCTGACATGCACAGGCCGTACACAGTGGCAGGGCATGAACAAAACTACTTCAAACACTCTTCTCCCCACCCACTTGACTTTGGGTGTCAGAAACTCTGGGATATGTGAATTGTGAAGTGAATCAATGGATATATAGTGGCAGCATCAGACACGGGGGTATGTGTGAATTTTCTGACTGTATATGAGAGAAGCACAAGACCTAAAAAGATGGCGGTGCCAATTCAAGGTAAGCTGAGTAAAGGTTTATAACCCACTTTAATGGTAGCATCAAAACAAATGCAACTCTGTAAGTAGAATGTCACTATTCCATATATATTAACACAAAATTAAATAATAGAGGGTTGACCTTAGACATGATTAACATTTCAGTCCCTAGATTGCAGTGGTTTAGTGGCCAGATTGTTTTCTGAAATCCATTGCTTAAAATTCAAGAAACACAAAGAAATCCCTTGGTGAGTTTTATAGTTGGTGATCAGGTGTTTAATCAATATATGTATTATATACACAGTACCATCTTCCAGAGCAACCTCTGCACTTTTTATCTTTATTTACAAGCAAGCTGCAGAAGATGATGAATGTGGTGACAAGCATCTGTATTATATGTCATTTGTCATTCTCTAGTCACCTTCGTTGTGCTGTCCAGCTCCTGGTAGCAAAAGCTAATGATTAAAACGCCTCCATGCAGAATACACTGTCTATTCAATTTAGGTTCAAACATAACTTTTTTGCTGACAGTAATACAAGACTCAGACAAGGTAGCTCAGAAGGCCATTAGCCGGACATTACACAAATTTACTGCAGTTTTCAAGAAAACTGAAGCCTATAAATAACATAATCTATATGTATATTTTCTTATCTACAGTTATTACTTCTTACATATATAACGTATTACATATATAACATATTACATTCTTACATATATAACGTATTACTTGTCCACCTTCAGTGGAAATAATATGATCTTAGCTGGAAGCTGGTATGCTTTTTAATGCAACCCCAAATCCGAAAAAGTTGGGAACTGCGGTACAGAAAAATGGCAGCAGGGGATATGGACTGTCAAGTCAAAAGTTGAAATATTTGGCTGTAGCAAAAGTTAGTTTGTTCAGGAAGGGCTGGAGCGCAGTACAATAATGAGTGTCTGCAGGCAGCAGTTAAGCATGGTGGAGGTTCCTTGCAATTTTGGGGCTGCATTTCTGCAAATGCAACAAAAGAGCATGAACAACTGTCCCCTTTAAATTCTATGTAACTGTTGACACACTGTGGGTGTGCTTCATGCTACATCTATGGTGCTCCGTTTCAAAAATGCACCAAAAACGCACCCTCCTATTGAAATCAATAGGAATGCATCGAAAATGAATTCCGGTGCATTTTTAGAGTGCCTTTTGAGTCAATGTTTTCTCAAGTGACCGGTGATGAAAACGCAAGCATATGGGTTGCATTAAATCTTAACGCAATGAATTAAAATTAAAATGGAGTTAAAATGCATACCACATACACATATTTTGGAAAACACAAATGTCCCTATGCTTCATAAAGGTGGGCCCCGGAAATAATCAATGCTGTGGGCCCACTTTTATCCTACAGCAACACTGAGACAAACTGTTTACACAAATGCTAAAAGCAGAAATCTGAAATTTGTAGGTATAAGACCTCAAAGGTCTCCATCTAATCTGTACATCAAAATTTACAACTATAAACTGATTGGCTGCTGTAGGCAGGAGCTTTATTTTCCTGGAGTTTTAATGCATCACCTCTGCTCTATACTAAAATAATGGACAGTTTATAACAATCATTAAGTTGCCTGTGATGGCGTCTCTGTTGTTATAGTGGCATTGACTGGGATTTTCAGTGTCTGCTTGCAAATGTTTAAACAGAACCAGCTAAAGCGCAGGCTTATGTAAAAATCTGAATATTCAGACATTTAGTTAGCTGAAGCAGTCACTATGTATCATAAATAACTGTCATTTTTTTTTTCTCTTATAGAAATAACCGTTTTCGTTTTTTTTTTATCCTTTGTAGCACATCAGCACTGTTGACCTCCCGCAGCCACTTCCTGGCTACACACATGCAGGGCAGGTTTCCTGAGGGCGACGACAGTGGACCATGTCTGTTCAATGTTTGTTGTCATGGCGGATTTCTGTCTTTATGACAAAGTGACAGTTCACAGGAATAGAATGCCTTTACTCTATATCAGGAAGTGCACGATCAAAACGATCTTTACGGCAGGATCATCATACATCAATATAATGAAAACTGCAGATTTGAATTTTGAAGATATCTTTTGGGAACCTGTGGGCCATATCTGTGCAATATGCATTGGCACAACAGATTGCAGTCTTTATTGGGAGAGCATATGACAAAGTCACAGTGCAGGAAAACAACTGGGAGACACCGTATATCAGAAAATGTCTAAAACAAAGACGTTTTTGGCAGGATCATTTTATGGCATAATTATGCAGGAGAAAATATGAGGGCTGAAGTTTTGGAAACGTCTATAAAAAAAGAAATGTTAAAGCTAAAGTTAAAGACCTGACGATAGCCATTCATATATATGTCAGGAACACACTCATCTTAAACACTTTCTGGTAGATTTAGGCAGTCTAGGAGATTAAACTTTGATTTTGTGTGGTCTGCTTTAAAAACCTAAATAGATATGTTTTCTGGTATTTCTTAGTGTTTTCTGTGTTTCTTTTCTGTGTATACACAGAAGCAAAGGTTTAGTAGGGTAAACCAGTCAACCAGTTACATGACCCAAATGACATCTGTAAGGCATGAGGCAGATAGAGCTGAAAAGAGTAGTCTAGTTCAATAGACTGAATGGCTTTCACTGCTCCTTGGAGGCATTCTGTCCACTTGAAGCCTTTGCCCGACAGTGTCACAGAACATACCTAATGATCACAATGCCTTTATTAGAGCAGGCCAGCAATGACAAATTATGGCTGGCTCTTTCCTGTGTTTTGACTTCACCTTTTTAAGGAGAGCAATTGTGCATAATGAATAAAACAAATCTCCGCTGAGTGCGAGGTGAAACACTGAGACTAAATGCCACTTATGCTCAATGCGGCAATAATATAGTGATTATTAAGGAACATTATTTTATACAGACCTACAATATCCATACTGCTTCTTTCAATTTCAGATAAAATTGTTGAGAAAGAGTGCTTAATGTAGGACAGTCAGTAAAAGTAATTTATCATGTTCTCGCCTCACTGCTCACGTTATCAGCGAACTCATTTTCTGCATTCATCATGCAATCAGCCTATTATTTGCATATTAATCAGGCAGTGGACCATGAAAGGACTGCATCCCAGCCAAATGCTGCACTATCTCAGGAGAAACACTCAGTAATTATCATACATCAGTGTTATGATGTGGTAATTGATTAGAACATCTTTTTGTTGCCCCCAGGGAGTCCCACTTTGAATGCTGCTTAAGGCGTTTGCCATAGATTATATTTTATTATTATATTTTTTTTTTACCCCGTTTTAGAGATCTTCAACCAACTTGAAGAGTTTTGTAAACTAGGTTTCACGAAATGATATTATTCATCTCATGTTTTAAATAATAATTTGTCTCTACATTCATCTCCAGCTGGGTTCTGAGTATTAGATCTGAATATCAGCCACTTCTATGTGATTACTTGGATTTGTCAAGTATTAGGCTTTATCACAGTGCCTAGGAAAACACAGCAGTGTTTGTATCAGTTATGAAACCAATAACAGTATGCATTATATTTGTATACAGGAACATAGCTTCCTTTTTCCAGGTTTGATGTATAATTGCATAATGTAAAAACATCATTGCGCATTTCCAGTCTTGTCATATAACCTTCTCACAGCAGGAGCTTTATGTACAAGTTGATGTATAAAAAGTGCTAGAAAGAAATTCTTGCCTCCCACAGCAACCAATTGGAGTCATTATTTCATTTTCAAACTTAAAGCAGAACTAAACCTTCCTATCCATTATAGCCAAAGAAGCTGCCATCTTAGAGTCCTTTGCTGTAAAGGATAGGAGGCTTCAGTTCTGTTTTAAGGTCCCTTTCGCATTGGGTGGACAAGATCTGCCAGCTCAGTGGGGGATCTGTCCGCTGATCCCCGCTAAGCTGGCAGATGACAGGTTTCGTGTCTGCTCTGCTTATGCAGAGTGGACACGGACACAACCCGCTGTTCAGATAGAAACGGACCTCATTGTCTGTTTGCATCCAACTGTCAACTGATCCGATCAATGGATGGGGAATGGATCCCCCTTTGTCTGTTTTTGGCAGACTGGATCGGATACACATGTCCGTTTACATCCACATCCCCTTAGAGAACAATTGGTGATCAGATTAGGTCCGCCAGAAAAACGCACAGGCAGACCCAATCGGTCTGCTCATGTAATAGGGGCCTAAGGGATACAAGAGTTAATTATTCTATTATATTTGAGCCATCCAACAGCAGTCCAGTGGAGGGGTGGGCAACGAGAACAAGAGACTAACATGCTCACATAACAACAGAACTGGGGGCAGCCTGCAGCTTAACGAGCTGCTTGAAAGATCTTACACCTGAAGCAGGCATCAGGTGGTGCCTGAATATTTACCTGTAAAAACTTAGAGAACGCGTGAACAGAAGACTATGCAGCAGCCTTCCAAAACCGGGAAACAGTTAAATGATGGGGAAAGGCCAAGATGCAATCACAGATCTAGTAGAGTACATCTTGACAGGAAAGAGTGGAACCATGTCCTTAAAGTGGTTTACACCACTTGTACCTACAGATAAGCCTATAATAAGGCTTACCTGTAGGTACTGTAAATATCCCCTAAACATGCACAGTTTAGGAGATATTCATTATATGCGCTGCTGCCGACATCATCCGCACATGCACACTGAAGAAACGGACCACTGGTGCAGTTTCTTCAGTACCCGTGCCATGACTGGCGGCACCCGCTAGCATGCGCGGGAGTGACGTCATCGTGGCTCAGGCCAATCACATTGTCAGAGCCTGCAAACCCGGAAGTAACTCCGGTGAAAGATGTCGGGTATGGGAGCGATGTGCGGGTGGCACTGCAATGCATCGTTCTAAGGTAAGTATTTCATAATGAGCTAGTATGCTATGCATACTAGCTCATAATGCCTTTGTCTTGCAGTTTTTTTTTTTCCCAGGGGTTTACAACCTCTTGTACAATGATCTGTCTGAGCCACCGTAAAAAAATGGTGGAGTGAGAAGCTGGTTCCACTTTACGAGACCATCATGAATGACAATAACAGAGTCAGTCTTTCTAATGGAAGCAGTGGCTGGAAGTAAGCCTACACTGCATAAACTACGCCCAGGCAATTAACAGAAGCTTCCTTTTGATGCACTGGAGCCAGATTGAGAGAGAGAAAAAAAACCCGTAATGGTTGAGATAAAAGGCCGAAACCACCTAAAGAAAAATGGAGGCTCTAGGCTTCAACACTACCTTATCCGTGTGCAAGACCAGATATGGGCCTTTACAGGGCAGGGCTGCCAGTTCAGACACACACCTTGCATAGATGATGGCAACAAGAGAAGCAACTTTGTGAGTGTGATCTTAAAGGACAACCATCTATAATGGGCCAAAAAGCTGTCTTTGAAGAGCCAAGAGATCCAAATTTAAATTCCATGTAATCACAGGTGGCTGTATAGGAGGAGCTACATTAGAGACAACCTGTACAGGAGTCTTGACCAACGAATAGGAGGCTAGCGGTCTTTTATATAAGAATGCAAGGGCCAAGATTTACCCTTCAGTGGTGTTCAGGGCCACATGCTGACCCAAGACTGATTTCAGAAGCTTGAGATTCTTCTCATAAAATATTTCCTAGGGAGAAATCTTTGTTCGCACCAGGCGAAATAAGCCTTCCATGCTTGATGGTAGACCTTGTGGGTGATAGACTTCCTAGGTTTAAAGCGCATGGGAATAACAGAAAGAAAGACCCCTGTCTGTCTCTCCAGACCTGTGCTTCAACAGTAATGCCATTAAAGCCAGTAACCATGAAGCAGGATGGTAAACTGGTCGTTGGAGTAAGAAATCTTGACAATCTGAAAGAGCCAACAAAATGTCTTTCAGAAGTCTCATCAGGTCAGAGTACCACATTTGCCTGGGGATAAATTCAGAGCTATAAAGATCACTTGAATACCCTCCATCTCGATCCTACAAAGTAGACAAGAAAGGAGGTTGGGGGAGGAAGGAATAGATTATGTTGCACTGATTCCGAAGGAGTCACCAGAGCATTCACTGCTTATGCCAGATGATCTCTGAATCTGGAGAGAAACCAGTTTAGTTTGTTGCTGAACCTAGTGGTCCACATCCAATAACCCCCAACCAGAGACAGAATCTTATACACCATCCCACGCAGGCAGCCACACTGGGTTGAACAAAAAAAAACTAGTGAGTACTAGGCTTAAGGCTAGCAGAGGTACCAATACCTTAATGAACACTTGGGGTGTGGAAGACAAATGGTAGGGCTACAAACTGGTAGTGTTGCTCTTCCACAGCAAAATGTATGTAGCGTTTATGCGCTGAAAAGATAGGGACGTGCAAGTATGCATCCTTGACGTCCACAGAAGCTAGAAAATCTCCCTGATAGAGGGAAGATATGACAGATCAGGTAGATTCCATGTGGAATTTTTGGACTAGAATGAAGAGATTTAAAAAGTCTTCATATGCCAAATAGGTAGAATCTCCCCTTTTAGTTTTGTAACAGTGAAAATGCTGGAATAAAAACCTTTTTATCATCTGAGAAAATCTTGGATAAACCACATGTTTTCCTAATTTGTGATTTAGGCTTCTTTAAGCTGGGACAAACAGGTACTTTTCCCCTTAGTCTAGCAAAGGAAACAAATCAGAACAAAATCATCCAGCAAGGATTTGTAAGACACTTCATCATGCGGAGCCTCAGCAAGAGTGGGTCTAGAGGCCTCTACTGCTGTAAGACACAGATTCGGGAGGCTGTGTAGTGGCTCTGGACCTGGAAAGAGCTCTGTGGCTAGCTAACACGGTACACAGAGATCTGTATTAGGTCTGTCTGTCACATATCAGTCAGACCTTGCAATATTCAGTCTAGTCCAGGGGTTCAGGTACGGCCTCCAAAGCTATTGCTGAGGATGCCTTAAGCCAGGTAGCTGCAATAAAGAGCTCAGCTAAAATAATTTAGATGTTTTCATTTACGGAAACACATAATCATGAACAGGAGAAAATGACTAGAAAAATGGTAAACATGTCTCAATAGAGAATGCATAAAACCTGCTGAACATGTACAAAGCTTTTTTTTTTTTACCCTTATAACTGATTTGCTATACAATACTGTATATGCCACTCAAACTTTAAATTTCTGCATTCAAACTGGTTTAGGTGATGCGGCCTACAAGATGGTGGCTGTAATTTTTCACAACCTGGTCGCTCCAATAACTACATCCCTAAAACGGATGCCATGTTCAGTTTAAAGTAGAACTATAGGGAAAACGTTTTTTTTTTTTTAATTTTGGATAAAGCAAAGGAGGGTTATAACCCCCTGTCAGAGTTTTTTTCGCCATCTAAACTCGTCACCAAAACTATTGTCCCCACTGGAAGATTGCCCCTCTATTACTTTTCTGGGGACAACCCAAAATTTGGGATTTTCTTTACTTTCACTTTTATTGATAATGGTAAACAGGAGAAATATAGAGCAGTGTTGCTCAACTCCAGTCCTCAAGGTGCCCCAACAGGTCATGTTTTCAGGTTTTCCATTATTTTGCACAGGTGATTTGATAAGTTTTACTGCCTGTAATTATCACAGCCGTTTCATCTGAGGGAAATTCTGTAAACATGACCTGTTGGGGCTCCTTGAGGACTGGAGTTGAGAAACATTGATATAGAGGATGAATCTTCCTAACAGGGGTACAGACAGCAATAAAAACTGACAGGTGTTCTAATCCCTAAGGATATTAGGTTTCCTCTATGCATGAAGATGCTGCAACAGCAGTGCAGCGCCATTGGCTCCCGCTGCTGTCAAAGTCAGTCAGCCAATCAGGAGAGAAAGGGGGCAGGGCACAGGGAGCTGAGCTACTTGCTGTAGGGGCACTTAAAAAAAAGGGAGGAGCCACGAGCACCGAAGAGGAGGATCTGGACTGCTCTGTGCAAATCCACTGCACAGTGCAGGTAAGTATAACATGTTTGTTATTTTTAACTTAAGAAAAACAAGACTTTACAATCACTTTAATTTTACTTCCTGTCTAAAACTGTGCTTTTGTAGAAGCAAATCTGCCTGCCTAACCTTTTAAATTTGTTCTAAGAATAAAAGAATAAATGGATTCTATTGCATCGAAAGCTGAAGTTTAGATTTTTTTTCTGAGGATACAGCATCAAGCACAGTTATGTGTAATGGTGTGTATTGCATTACCTGCAGGCTTCTTGTAAAAATCTTCCTTTCAGTGCCTCCTTCATAGGTGTCGGAAATTGTCTTAAGTGGTTATCATCCAGCGTTGTGAGAGTTAACAGCCGCTACTACTAGTCTGAAGAGTTGCACCTCTCACCCAACCCCATCATTGAGCTGCCCCTCCTCTAGTCACAGAATGTGGCGCACTGCGTGAGTATAGTAATACAAGCATTTTGAATGCTGGAGGGGGCAGGCAAACAAGCACAACTCTTTAGACTAGTGGCGATGGCTGTTCTCACAGTGCCAGAAGATATCAAGCAATTGAAGCAAAGATTTCAATGAGAAACAGCAGCTTGCAGTAAAAGGGGTACACACTAAAACACATAAGTGTTTGGTACTACCCCCCCCCCCCACAAAAAAATTAAAACAAAATACTAAACTTCAACTTCAAACATCACTCCATCAAACTCGATCAAAAGTCAATGAATCCATATCAGGTTTTGGTTTTACATGGTCATGAAATTCATCCTACCCAGTGTGCAAAGTACAGTACAATGCAGGAATCAAGCTAAAATCCTGGTGCCTAAAGAACCAGGTAGAGCTTACATAATATACATGAAATCCCCTCATACAGTACAAGGATTTCATTTACATCATAATTTATAGAGCTGCAAAAAATTTGAAACCATAATTCATGGGCAATTCTGATAAGAAAGCCAGTACAGTGTACACATTTAAAACAAGATTATTTATGTATCAAAATAAGCCTACATATGTACATACAAAAGATTACCAAGTACATTGTACAGGTGTAAAAATGTAACCTTACATCGTTCCCAGCCATACAACTAACGAATAAAAACAGCCTCAGCATTCTCCTTCCAGGCCAGGCTCCAACGCGTTTCACCCTGCCCACCTCCATTACTAAGCCCCAGAGTCAGGGCGGACTCTCCCAGCCCGCCCCCTTACAGCGTAATCCACTGAACATGACCGTAATAGCCTGAGCAGGGTCCCTAAGCAGCATTCAAAGTTACAAGGCTAGCATGAATCAATCTTGGGAGTCCTGGCTGTCACTCAAATAGAATCTAGCCCAATCAAAAATATGCACAAGGTAAAAAATAAGTGCTGAAATTCAGGCATTTTGGAGTTCCTGTAAGTAACTGCCATTGGGCACAATTCTTTAACAAAGCTTTGACACAGAAATTAGGATCTTTATTTCAAACATGTCATTTTCAAATCTCATTGGACTCAAGTGAAAATAACTCAAGTAATAATTATAAAAAAATAATTTTTTCCTGTGTTTAGAGGTTCCTGCTTTAAGCACTTCAGCCCCCTGACCATTTGGCTGGCAAAAGACCAGAGCACTTTTTGCGATTCGTCACTGCGTCGCTTTAACTGACAATTGCGCAGTCGTGCGATGTGGCTCCCAAACAAAATTGACGTCCTTTTTTCCCCACAAATTTCCCCACACATTGGTAGTATTTGATCACCTCTGCGGTTTTTATTTTTTGCGATATAAACAAAAAAATAGCGACAATTTTGAAAAAAAACGCATTATTTTTTACTTTTTGTTATAATAAATATCCCCAAAAAATATATAAAAAAACATTTTTTTTCCTCAGTTTAGGCTGATAGGTATTCTACATATTTTTGGTAAAAAAAAAAAAAAAAATCGTAATAAGCGTTTATTGATTTATAGCGTCTACAAAATAGGGGATAGTTTTATGGCATTTTTTGTAATAATTTTTTTTTACTAGTAATGGCGGCGATCAGCGATTTTTATTGTGACTGCAACATTATGGCGGACAGATCGGACACTTTTGAGCCGGGCGGCAAGCGGTTAAAGCAAGTTTATGTGCATTTAGAATGTCTAATCAGATCCTGGACATACAAAATTCATTTTTTTTCTAAATGCAGCTGAACTGACTGCACCTAAATGCAGGTAAATGCAATGTGAATGGCACCATTAAAAAATCCTTACATGCATTCATATGTTTATAGAAATGTCCTCTAAAACCCATATGAATGCAGGTTTGACAGTGCCAGTGTGAATAAGGCCTTAGTTTTGTGAAGTGAACATTTAGTCTCTAAACCAGATTTCCGTTTCTTTTCTGGTCCTTTAGAACCCATACCTATGTTGTACACTGGGCCTCAACTGCTGTATCTAGCCTCTTCCTGAGCCCCTGTCATCGAACAGTTAAATGCCAGAGCCTTTGTAAGCAGCAAAGTCCTTTGCTGTACCAGGTCTGATTCCCTTTAAATATATATGTTAAGATTTTGGATTCACAGATTGTGTACTTTTAATTAGTATGCTCTGTCCAAGACTACATATTTTATTACAACTTTATCTATTAGCTGCCTGCTGTATTGACCACATCAGTCAATCACATCCTCCCTCTAAAGCTGAACTCCAATCAGCCATAAAAAAAAAACAAAAAAAAAAAAATTGTAGTGTGTGGTCCATCCTCAATAGAAAAGTTTCAATGCTATTTAGGCTAGGAGAGGTTTGAAGTAGAGGAATACTTAATGCCCCTTACACACCACACAGGCCGAATGTCGTGCGGCATCAATAGAAACCTAGTACACACTGCTAGCTTTTTTTCATGCAACCCAGCTGAACGAAAAAAAACAAACAGCTCAGGTTGGATTTTTTTCTACTGAACTGGCTGATGCCACCAGACATTCGGCCCATGCATACGGGGCTTTGCGTTATTCCTCATCCCTCCAGTCGCTGGTACTCTCCACTGCTTGTTCATTGTGGGAGGACCCCTCGATGTCCTCACATACAATGCTGGTCCTGCATTGTACGCAATGGCATCAAATAGTGAGCAGCCACACAATGATGCAGGGGAGCTGCTTTGTGGGACTGGTCATATGGCTGTGAAAAAGCCTGTGGGAGCGAGGAAGAAGTTAGGTATTCCTCTGCTTTAAAACACCTGAGTAATTTTTTTTTTATGGATGACTTGAGTTTAGATTTAAGATTCTAGTGTTGGAAAATAACAGACAGCTTTACTTTTGAACCATTTTTTATATCCAGGACCAGGGTTATACTGCATTATTTTACGTTATTTATTATATTATTTTACAAGATGTTACTCCAGAGTGTTCTGTATTGGTATTTTGTTTTAAAGCACGTAAATAGTCCAGAAATACCACTCTTTTCCTCAGTTTTAAAACTATCATTTAAGTAATGTTTATAAATTAGACAGTTTGATGTAAAATAAATGTATATAAAACTTTATTAGGCAACTAAAACTTTTAGAGAAAAATAGTAAAAGTTCAGTCAAGTTACTTTAATAACCTTTATAAGGTAATTCAATCTGCAAACTCCTTTGTCTTCCGTGGCCCCTCCTAAGAGACTCTGAAGATTAATTGCCGTGTGATATAATTAACAAAAAGGACTTTTGTTTGTGTTCCACATTATTTTAAGCAGATCTAAACATATTGCGGACATTTAAGTCACTTATGTAGAAGCCATTATTCAAGGTATGCATTGGTTGGGGGTGAAAAAAACAGTCCTTAATTAGCAGTTGTCTTTTGTTGTTGTACGAGTTTCTATTCCTATGGGTTTGTCTTCTGCTAAGCAGCGTGAGGTTAGACATGATGGATGATGGCTCAGAATATAGACGAACGAAGAAGAAAGACCGAGTCCCTCGGGAACACCCACAGCTGTAACTTCAAATGCAGTTTTCCACCTCCAGTATAATAATGAGAGGACACTAACCAAAATAAAGTACTCTCTGTGAGCACCTTCGCTGGTGCAACATGTACAGCAGCGGAGTACAGCAAGTATGAGTAAGGGGAACACAAGGCTGCTTGGATGTGCTAGAAAAAGTGAGCTTTCAGAACAATAGGTCACACAGAGATCAGATCTTATGATGTTTATAAATTGCAGTAGAGGAATATCTGTACAGATCACAGCTCTTTAGACTGAGTTACATAGAAGACTGATCACTGGTTTCTGTAGAAACAGTCACTGTGCCCATTCAGAGTCTTTTACTAGTTCACCCTCTAATCCACTTATATTCACCTTCTCTTTGTTCCTTTTTCACTCTGCTGCTCCAGAACAGACACTACAAATATGCAGTACTTCAGAGTATAGGGAAGCATGTGACCACCTCCCAGGTTGTACACCTGGGACTGAGCAGCCAATCCCTGGGCCCAAAACACGGTGATGTGACAGGGATGGTGACATCAACAACTCTGTGTAAGCTCCATCACCAATAATGAGCTGGGAAGGGGAATAGATTTGTGGGCTTGATAAGTCCCTTTGTCCATTGTTACTTCCAAGGGGGCCACTGCAGTTTATTTACCAAGGATTGGAGTGAAGTGCAGTAAAGTAAAGCAAACCTGTCTACCACTTTAAGCACCCAACTATGTGAAGGAATTTTTTTTGGGGGGGATCTGCATGACGGCCAGACAAAAAACATTTTAGATGGGGTTATGCAGTGGTAGTTTACTTATTTCTCTTATGTCAGATATAGTGTAAGTGCATTTATAAATGCTTGTGTATATGGGGGTAGAAAAAAATCCCATTCTTATCCTATGTGCTGATATTAACAGTACTATTGGCAGATATCAGGCTGGCGGTGCTGGAAGTGAGTGTGAAACAGGAACAGTGCCGTCTGCCAACTTACTTCGTTAGTAGTGGACAAAATATAGCTGGTGGTTGGCCCTGATGACTGCAAGTACCCTCAAAAGTGCTTACAGGACTTTGAAAAAAAGTGTCCCTACTAAGGATTTTTCCCTCCCTTTCTCTCAGGAACACTCAGTTCACAGAGCCAGGAAGTGAGGGGAAAGAAACACAAGACAAAAAAAAAAAAAACAGAGATTCTTATTCTTTCCCGCTCTACTAAAAACACCTACACAAAACTTCTGAATAGATTTCCACTGCACCCACTTCCAACCTATGTAAATGGCAAATTTTGCGTAAACTGCAAATTTTAAGACTTGTTTTTTGCATAGGCTTTTTTGCCGCGTTTTTCATGAGTTTTTTGATGCGTTTCGCATTTTTGTTTATTTTTTGCCCAATTTGTTGTTGGGCAGATTAAAAAACGCCTCAAAAACACGTAAAGAACACACATGCTTTTCTGCAGCATCTCCATTAAAGTCTATTGAACCAATGTTAAATGGACTGTAGTGCGTTTTTGCAAAAAACGCATAGGTGTGAACCAAGCCAATATTTTAGTGGAGACCTAGGTTCTAATGTTTTGACTATTCCACGCAATACATTAGAAAACGTAAATGAAAAATTTCGTCATTGCAGATCTTTCACCAAAACATCTTGACAAACACACACCGTGCAACTTCAAATTCAGTTTAAAAACCACGCTTGTTTTATCTTTGGGTGTTTGGAAAAAGGTATACTGCTGCCTCATCCACACCAAACACTCTGAATAATTATGTGCTGAATCTGCAAAAAACATTTTGTACTTTGAAAACAGAAAATGCTGGTTGATGAAGAAAATTTACATTTAAAATGCCACAGATGATTTTCCCAAGCACAGCCAAATATCAGAAGAGCACGTAGAGGCAGTCTACATATAACCTTACTCAGATCACGGTGGAAAAAAAAAAAAGATTCACTATAAAGTACCTGGACTTGGACATCCTTCGATAACAGGATCCTGCTGAGTTGCCGCAGATTGCAGGGCTATAAATGGAAACAAAAGGTAAGTCAGCAAAGGATATGGCAAATATCAGCTCTGCAAGAATCGTCATACATCAGCACTTTCTTTGCCACAGGGCACTAAAACCCATGGAATGCAGTGCCCGCCACGGGCGGAACAAATCTCACTTTCCACACAACTAAATGAGTACAAGAGCTTGGCAGTACAGTGCCTCCCTGTCATTACTGTCTGATAGAATTATCCAAGGTCATATTCTGACTATATCACTGCCTGCTGCCAAAATCACTTTAAACAGAGTAAAAGAGGAAAATTAGGTAGTGTACAGCAAAGCTCACACAAAGTTTTTATTTATAGTACCTTGTCCTTGTTGCTGTCCTTGTGACTGCAAGACGCTCTGCCCAAGCTCCCCGTTCAACCATAGCTGCATTCTAATGAATGGTTCCCGGCCTTTTTGGGTCAGCTTGCTCCAGGGTTTCGGCCTGGACAGCATGTCACTGACACTGCCCTGTGACAGGCCCAGCACCTGCAAATTCAACACACAGGTTTTGTCAGAAATATTGCTCTTACCTCCGTAGCTTTGGCCCTTGTTTAATCAAGTACAGGATTTTGTACCAGAGCAAGCAGATCAGTCTAGTATTATACTACCAGCTTTATAAAATGATATGTATGTATTAAATGCACAAAAAAGAAAAAAAATCACATGTACATTGCGGAAAATGTATTTACATCACTAAAATAAAAGCAAGCAAGTGAACATTGAAGCCAAATGATCTATTTCATTTAGGATACAGCGGGGAAGAGTTACAATTTCTGTGACTCCTTCGGGAAGATTGTGCTCTAGGTATTGTGAAGAAAAAGGGGGGAGGGCTGCTGTCACCAGGACATTCGAACCCTTCCTCGCTTTGCTAAAAATGTGTTGTTGTACCCATTGAAAAGATTTGTTCTCATTTACTGTCCTGTAAAGAAGTGAAGGAAATTCTCGCAAATAGGAATGCAGATGGATGTAAAAAACGGACAACCTAACCTCTTCCTGTTTGTCCAAAGCAAATCAGACCATGGGGGTGTCAAGCTTTTCTTCCCATGCAGCAGCTAAGCAATAAGCCCATAGTATTTTCTGAATTTGGGAAATGCTCACTCTTAAAGCGGTTGTTCAGTCATTTTTAAAAAGTCAGCATCTACAAAAAATGTAACTGCTGACTTTTAATAATAGGACACTCACCTGCCCCAGGATCCAGTAATGTCCCCACCTGGCCAGTTTCTTCACCGGGCTTTAGTCCCTGGTGCCAGCATACTAAGGCTACTTTCATGCTGAGGCGCTTTACAGGTGCTACAGCGCTAAAAACAGCACCTGCATAGCGCCTGTAAAGAGCCTCTCCTGTCTCCCCAGTGTAAAAGCCCGAGTGCTTTCACACTGGAGCGGTGCGCTTGCAGGATGGTAAAAAAAAGTCCTGCAAGCAGCATCTCTGCAGCGTTGTAGGAGTGATGTATAAATTTGGGGCTCCTAAACGGGGCAGCGCTGCCAAACCATTGGCAAAGCGCGGCGCTTTGCGGGTGGTTTTAACCCTTCTTTGGCCAGTGGCGGGGGTTAAAAGCACCCCCGCTAGTGGCCGAATAGCGGCTGAAACAACAGTAAAGCGCCACTAAAAATAGCGGCGTTTTACCTCCGACGCCTGCCCGAGTGTCAAAGTAGCTGGGTGTCATTTTAGCGGTGCTTTTCGGCCTCTAGCCGGGCGCTTTAAATTCCTGCTAGTGGCTGAAGAAAGGGTTAAAAGCGCCTGTGATGCGGCGCTTCGGCAGCGCTGCCCATTCATTTCAATGCGCAGGACATTTTGGGAGCGGTGTATACAAACCACCCCAAAAATGCTGCTTGTAGGACTTTTCCTAATGTCCCGCAAGCACACCACCCAAGTGTGAAAAGGCACACTAAAATGAATGGAGAGGCGGTTTTCAGGCGTTCGTTAGAGGCTATTTCTAGCGATAAAATGCCTGAAAACCACCTCAGTGTGAAAGCAGCCTAAGGCTCGGTTCACACAGGGACGACTTGTCAGGTGACCTAGTCGCCTGACAAGTCGCCTCCCGTTCTGTGCTATGGAACCGTTCTAAGGGGAGCGACGCAAGTCGCTCCGACTTAGAAAAAGGTTCCTGTACGACTTTGGGGGCGATTTGGGGCGACTTGCATAGACTTCTATACAGAAGTCCTTTTGCAAGTCGCCCGGGCAGTCGTCTGCAGGTCGCCTCGGTGAGGCGACCTGCAAGTCGTGCCGCCTCTGGTGTGAACCGAGGCTAACTGTGGGCAGCTGGCTGTGACTGCTTGTGACTTCACAGTCGGCTGCTCACCGCTATTTGATTGGTCCTGCAGCTTTCTGGGACCTGTGACATGTCCCAGGAGGCTGCAGGGGAAGGAGTTTGGGAACAGAACTTTCCCTTTTGGGTGAACTGTAGCCTCAGAGGTACAAACCAGATGTCCCCATAAGTCTATCATGTGCTAATCTGAAGGGAAGGCAGTACTATCCTATTAAGCAGTAATGTATAAAGCTTTTAATCTTTATGGAATATATTTGTGCAGCATAAGTGTCACATCTTGCAAAAAAGAAAGAATCATCTTTGATAAAAGGGCAGTGCCAAACTGGAAAATTAGGATTTAGGATAACCGTACTTTCAAAAAGTAACCACAACAGCCCCCCTTGCTCTCCTGGTAGGTATATTATTAGACATGTAGATGGCTTTTCCACTAAGGTCATTAAGAAAGGGTTGAACATGTGTACAGCCCTGCTGGCTCTAAGGAGGACAGCTGCAGTCTGTGGTATGACTTGCAGAACCTGGTCCAGGGCATCCACCGATCTGAGGTGTATATACAATAACTTGGCTGCATAAATATTCACATCTTTAAATACTTTGTTGAAGCACCTTTTGATTCTATGACAGCATCTTTGCCTTTTGGCATAGGAGTCTTTCAGCATGGCGCATCCTGACTTGGGAATCTTGGGAAAATGCAAAAGACAAATCTGTCAGATTGCAAGGGCATTTCCTGTACACAGCCCTCTTCAGGCCCCCAATGATTTTTTAACTGGACTCAGGCTCTGGCCACAGGCTCTGGCTGGGCTATTCCAAAACTTTGATCATCCTCTGTTAAAGCCATTCTTCTGGTCCAGGAGGCTGCTATAAGGGGCCCAAAGCAACATTACAGGAGCCAGAGGAATATCTGGCAAGTACTGGTTGTGCTCTACATGTGACAACAATCTCCATATTCTCCACATGGCTGGGACAAGACGGAAGCCTTTTCTTGAAGAAAACAACCCAAGCCCAGCTACATTTTGCAAAAAAACTACATCAAGTCTGCCAAAAAGCATGTGGGAAAATGTGTTATGAGACCAAGACTGAACTTTTTGGCCATAATTCCAAAAAGTATTCTTTGGGGCTGTTTTTCTTCAGCTGGAACTGGGGATTTAGTCAAGGTGGAGAGATTTATGAAGAATGGCTTAACCAGAAGACAATTCCTTTGTAGCAGGGGTCTCCAAACTAAAGACTGTGGGCCAAGTTTGGCCGGCTGCAAGATTTGGTCTGGAGTTAGGGTCAGTGGCCTCTTACACAGGTCTCACAAGGTCTTTAGGTCAGCCTATGGTCTCTAATTCTCAGCAACATCCCCAATACCAACCCCCCCCCCCTCCCCTGGGTTTCCAGCGCAGGTTCCCCCAGCTGCGCTGTCATTGTATGTACCCCCCTTGGTTGCTAGGACTGCTGGTGCCCAACAATCACATACTTGCCCCAGGTATTACAGGAAGACGACATTTCATCCACCCAGACCTGATCCACCTTCACCTGTTGCTACAGCCATGCTTCTGGGTTAATGAGATAAAGCGGGACTCTGTTCTAAAAGGGGCTCTGATCTATGGGGGACACTGATGGGGACTCATTTGAGGGGGACTTTGATGTAAGGGGGGGACTTTGAAGTAAGGGGGAACCTGATGGAGATGCTGATGTAAGGGGGGTCTCTGATGTAAAGGGGACTCTCATGCAAATGAGAAATGACTGGGACCTTGTAAAACCCATGGAATAAAATCTAATTCATTCACATTTTATTAACTTATTTATAAATGATTGTGACTTTTTTTGGCCAGTGAACATACAATCTGGCCCTCATTATGAAAAGTTTGGGGACCCTGGCTTTATAGTAAACTAAAATGGGATACTATTTATTTTTATTTTTTTTGGTACCACAATTGAAGATTCCCTTAAAACATTCATTAATCCATTTTATATATGTAAGCAACCCAAAAGTCTGATTACAAAAACGCTACTGCACAGTGAAATCCATTATCTGCAGTACACACAGACACACAACCTGACAAAGTGGTTGTAAAGGCTAAAGGTTTTTTACCTTAATGCAGTCCTTATACTTACCTGATCTCACTGGTTCAGAGATAGCAGACACAGGCAGCGTTGCTCGGGATCGAGCCCGCAGCTGTGCCACAATAGGAAGAGGGTTCCTGTGGTTGCACACCAAGAAGAGTAGAAGCTAGGAGTGCTGGCAGGGGGCCCAAGGAGAAGAGGGGCTACTCTGAGCAAAACCATTGCACATAGCAGGTAACTACAAACCTTTTTTTTTTATTAGCCTTTATAATCACTTTAATCCTATTTATCAGCATTAACAATTTCAATGATGACTTTATAAGTGCTCACATAATCCACGGTTGTGTCATTTGTCCATATACACACTGTAAAGCTGAAGCAAGAGAAAATGGAGCAATTACCTGTATCCACCAGTAAGTTTCATCTTTCATTCACCAAACAGACTAGGGTGGACTGCTCTATATGACTGTATATAGCTTCATACAAGCTTCAGAAGCCTAATCCAATGTAACTATGCACATCATCATGAAAATCACAGTTTAATCAAAGCAAACAGGCACAAAAGTATGGAATTAACATGCTGTTACCTATAACTTTCATTTATCAAGCAATTCTAAGAAGCTAATGAAAGCATTCAGTGAGCTACTATTGCTATCCGGCAAATACTGAAACTGCATTAAAAGTCATAAAGGGGATGTGTAATCCCCTGCAGAATAAACTCACAAAGCTCTCTACAGGATCATGGGGAGGGCAGTTGGTGTTTAATTCCTGAAGGCTGTTCTGTATTACTTTTTCTCCCTCTGGTACCTGTATCACCAATCACATTTAAACTTCCAAGGTAGGTTTGAATCTGATGGGCGACTAAAAGAAACATGAACTTCTGGTTTATACTTGTGTCAGTAAGCATATCACCAGCAGATGCGTTTCAGAATAACCAGATCACAGAAAAAGGAGATGAATGTAACCTGATGTAGTAGTGTCTAAAAATTAAACATCTTAGTAGGTAAGTTGTGCTACCTGTTCAAGATTTCATTTTCAATCCCTGCAGTAGTGTATCTTTAATTT
Source organism: Aquarana catesbeiana (assembly GCF_042186555.1). Taxonomy (NCBI): domain Eukaryota; kingdom Metazoa; phylum Chordata; class Amphibia; order Anura; family Ranidae; genus Aquarana; species Aquarana catesbeiana. The sequence goes on from NC_133325.1 coordinate 668,934,783, forward strand.
TTTTCTTTTAGATGTTCCACAAGGTCACTGGCATAGGTGCCCTGAGACATTTGCAGACATTGTTATCTAAAAGTCTACAAGCTTACAAATGTACTGTATTCCCTAACACAAAGCATCTTTCAGCAATTTTTCAGACTGGCTGTATTGTGCTGTGCCAACCCAAACATTTATTTATCATATCTGTGTCAAGTACACGTTTTGACAGTCCAGGAACAACATCTACCTTCTGCCAACATGGGCTGTGAGCAGCTGCATTGTATGATTTATTAGAGTGTGTGCAAATCAAGACAAATCAAGCAAAGACTGTATCAGGAACTGCTTGTAAGCAAAGCACCCATGCCAGCGTTTTCTTTGGAAAGCTGTGTAGGTAATAAACAGAACTTGCAAATGGGAAGGTAAGTTAAAATAATACACACGCTTACCTTTTCACCGAATATCCTTTGGCAGATGCCATTTTTTGCAAGTTTCTCTTTAACTTGACGGGTGAGCTCGATGGTGTCCACTTCCTGGTACATGTACACCTCATACTGTTCAGGAGTTAGTGGAGGGACAGACGGTTTGGCTGGTTTGGTTATAGATACAACTGGAGATGAAGGCAATGGACTGTTCTGGGGCGTTTCACTGCGGCTGGCTCCTGTCATGCTGATTTCTGAGCTCTGCGAATAAGGAGACTCAGCATTTGGCCACTCCTTCCAGTACTCTGAAGAAGACGAGGGCCCTTGTCGGTCCGGCCTGTTCTGAGTGATAAGTTTCTCCTTTGTGCAGTTGGACTCTTCAACTTTTGTATCTTCAGGGGGTGCCGTTGTTCTCCTGTCATGTGGAACTGTGTTCCACCAATGGTCTTTCCATGCAGTACCTCGTCCCAGCTCATTTTTCACATGCCTTAGCATTCCCTGCGTAGATTCGGTCATGCTATGAATGTCTAACATTGACGTCTCTTGGGGCTCTTTTTTTACGCTACAAAGGCTCTGTAAGGTAGAGATGCCAGAGTCCACAACGGGTGTGTGTTTCTTCAGTGACATGGTTAAGGGAGAGTAACTAGACACTGAAGACACTGCAGTGGTAGAGATAAGTTTTGGAGAAATGATGGCAAGATCAGCTTGGGACAGAGATGCCGTTTTTAAGGCAGGTTCAAAAGCAGCTTGCTGGGCTTCCATTTCTCGTCTTGCTTGTTGTAGAATGGACCGAATAGTGTCATCAGAATTACCACTGCTAGATGCTGAAGAGGGCTGAGCCGGCTCAACTGCAGGAACAAGTTTAAATAAATTAGATACAAATTTTAATAATCTAACCAACAGTCACAGCCTGTAAAATAAGTTGTTTGTACTTACCATAAAATCTATTTCTTGGAGTCCACTGAGAGTTAAAGGAATTCAGAAACAGTTGGGTTATATTACTGCCTACAGAAGATTTAGGACACTGGTAAACAGAAAAATTGCAAGCCAACCCCTGTATATTCCCCTCCTCTACCAAGCATTCCTCAGTTTTGTGAAAAGCAGTAGCAGGGCAAAGAAAAAAAACGTAGAGGGGTGGACCCTGTGACCCCAAGAAATATATTTTACAGCAAGTACAAAAATCGTATCTTCTCTCTCATCCACTGAGGGACAAAGGAATTCAGAAACAATTGGGACGCTCAAAAACAGTGAGGGGTGGGCAACAGACATTGAAAGATCCATGAAGTCAATGGGAACCATCTGCATGTAGGGAAATCTGAAACACCAATGCCGATATCTGAACCAGATGAGATGAAGTTTCCTGCATAACAGGGAAAGTTTCCAACACCAAAGAAAGGCCACAGAGCATTACATGATGCTCAAGACCATGACAAAAGTGATCACCGTTCGAAAAAAAAGGCTACACCATCAGAAGGCTATGAAAAAAAAAAATCAGGTAAAACAACATACCAGATACTTTAGAAGGAAGAAAAAGACAAACAATGTGATGTGGTCAAAAGGAAAGAACACTGGGGCAAGTTCCCAGGAGAACAGATATCCAGAAGGAATCTTGGGCAAAAGGAGATTCACAAGAAAAGACTAGTTGGTTTAAGTGTAAAGGCTCACACCTGAAACTTCCAACCCTTAGGATACAGGAAAGGAATGTTCTACGATAGGAATGAAGTTTCCTGGCCAGACACCCAATCTCACAATGAGATATCCAAGGAATATGAGATTCCTTACAGAGCAATATCCAACAAGGATAGCTAAATGACCCTTTAGACTGGTAGAAAAACCAGGGGTTCCATCAGCAATCTGGCTAGCTAAAGAGTAGGGAGCCCAAGAAGTACCTCTACAAGGGTTTGCAAAGATGAGGGTATACCACAACACCAGAACAACAAGAGGATAAGCACAGACTCATCCACTTAAACACCCAGAAATGTCTCTTGGGCCTGAGAGAGAAACTCTGCAGGACCTGCCCAACAATATGATTTTAGAAATCAGCATAACTGGCCAGGTCCAATGAAGTTTTAACAGTCGTGGAGCGAGAAACAAGAACCTTAGCCATGCTGCTAAGAACATTCATCTAATTAAGAACAGAATAGAAAAAGGATCTGGAGGAACTTCCTCAAGAAGTTGCAAATCAGCTTTGTAAGGAGAACGTATCTCCAGGTGATCAGGTACCCCATAAAAGCCTCTAGATGTACTCTTTCCCCAATAAGTGGGTACCAGCAGCAGGATCCCACCATGTCTGCCTGTTGACAATCCAGGAGTGCACATCCAGGGATAATTTATTCCTGCCTTACAGGAGATGAGGAGCACCCAAGTGCAAAAACCTCTTTCTTCGGTGTAGAGAATATTGATTGGGGAGAGCCGGATGGTAATGCCCTGTCTCTTAGGAGGCAATGCGATCAAGAGCAACACTTTGTGTTGTCCAACATAAGCAACAGGACACTTGTCTTGTCAGAGGCATATTTCCTAAAACTTCCTGAAGTTAAAAGAAAGGTCCCAAACACCTAAGTTGAATACAACAGAGTCCAGCTTGGGAAACCAAATCACAGTACATTCCACTCAAAGAAGGGACCATCTGGCATGTGGACACCCCCAGCAAGCAAAGCCCAACCAGGGCAGTAAAAAAGGATCACCCCATTCATCCTAAAAGATTGAAGGGGAAAACTAGGGACTTCTTGGTTTATAGAGCCCCACCTTTAGTCCAGGCCCCCAGGAATAAAAGGGTGCCAAAAAAGACAGCGTCCACGAGAGAAGGGGAGACTATGTTATGCAGGTATTCCCTTAATGCCCTACAAACCCCTATAAGGAAAAAAGGGGCAATTTCCCTGGCAGTTAGGAATGGTCAAATGACCCACATTTGCAGCCACCTTTATCAAGGGTTTGAGCTGAACAGCCTCGCCCCTGGGTGAACAATAGTTTTCAACATTAGATGCCTGTGAGAGGCCCCATCTGGCTGAAGTTTGCAGGCATTAGGCCCTGTCAAAAGGTTTTAACCGCAAGGGTCCAAAAAAAAAAAAAAAAAAATCGACCCTCTTCCAAGAAGGTTATCCCAGCACTTAACAGTGGGGATGCCGGGAAAAGGAACTAGGGTAGGCATAAGGTTTGGTGCTTCAGATGCCTCTAAAGGACGCTATGTTCCTTCCTAAAGAAGGGAGTAGTAGGAACTGGTCTAAACCAGCCTTGTAGGTTAGGTAATTCTTTTGGAGAGGGGGAATGTTGATCTATACCATGTACCACAATGGGATTTTACAGTATCCAAGTATATAGAATTATTATAAGGAAAGGAGCCTAAATCCATGTGGGGTACAGTTTCCTAAGTCAAGTTTGCACTTAAACAGAAACACAAGGTCCTTATGAAAGGGTTCAGCTGATTCCTGGCTTTAAACCATTGAGCTAAGTGGGCTCTGAAGCTCTTCAAATTTCTGCTAATGAAATATGAGGATATAGGATTCTTCTGATCTGTCTGCAAATCTCCTGCGTTAAGGCAGGAGCCATCTCTGGCCTAGGTAATGACCAGTCTAGAGCTGGTTCAAAGGGATTACACTCCTTGAGATTTAATCGAGTCAGATGCTCTTTTTTTTACGTTATCAGTATGCCAACCATGTAACCAGAGTACTCTACACATTTTTATGGACATCGTCTTCCAGGCAAGACACAAGCTTAAATGCTCAAAACAAGCCATCACAACTACAGCACAAGCCTCCAAACATTTGCTCCAGACACTCTATGAAATGGAGCCTACCCCAGTGGTATAAGAACCATGACAATTTACTTATTCTGTAGCGTTCTGACAGACTAAGGTTACCATCAGCATGAAGTGGAGGACCAGACCAGTCAATTCAAACTTGGATTTTAAGAGGGAGTCTATCTGTTTGTCCATGGAATCTTGAAAGCTGGGCATAGCCCCAACCAGTCCAGTGTTCTCTCTATTAAGGTCGATTGCAAGTGCACCCATGGTACGAATAGACACCCGCTCAGGTGGGCCTAAGACCACTCAGAGTGATTCCAGCTGGTATAGAGGAATGAGTCATATAGTTCAGTGGTCATCAACCCTGTCCTCAAGGCCCACTAACAGGCCAGGTTTTATGTATTACCTTGAGGAGATACAAACTAGAATACTGCTATCACTGAGCAGCAAACCTGGCCTGTTAGTGGGCCCTGAGGACAGGGTTGATGACCACTGATATAGTGGATGCAGTGGGAGGGTCTCTGCAGCCACTGAAGCTCTAAAAAAAAAAAACAAGACCTAAAACAGCAGGCTAATCCTCCATAGTAACCTGCACTGCATCAATATGGTCTGAAACAAGTCCCTGTAAATCTGAGTCAAAGGTAAAGGAAGTGCAGAATCTCAAAAAAGTAACTTTCCGATAGACTATTAGGAATGGCAAAGCAACTAGGTCCAACTATGAGGATTTCTGGTGAATGGAAGTGACCAGGACAGTGAAAATAGACCAGAGGATTTTGTTTAGTATTTAGACCAGAGAATGGAGATTTACATGGTGCTTCGGTAGCAGTAGTCAGGCTGAAAGGTGGAAAAGAGATGTAGTGCATACATGCATCGCTGCATACAGCAGATGACATCAGCACTCGGCAACTCAGCCTTAACCCTTACTGTGGTTAAAACCAGCAGTGGTAGGAAGTTTAAAAAGGTGCCCAACAGTGAGGCAACTTTTGATACCAAATGGCCTTACTCAAAAAGTGAGTCTTTAGAAAAAGGATCACACCCGCGGCTGTACCATGACCCGGAAAACTCTCTGCAGCCACAATGAAGAGGCCAGTGCCAGAAATGCCACAATGAAGAATCCAGTGCCTAAAGGTCACATTCCAGGCTAGCCCAGCATGTCCAATCCAACAGGGTCCAGGTATGGCCTCCAAGGCTAAAGCTGCGCAAAATTCTGGATAGCGGTTATCAAGAGCCCAGCTCAAACAACAGCATAGAAAGGAATCTTGATTGAAGTCACTGAGATAAAAGCTTTCAACCTACTAGGACATTTGCAAAAAACTGAGGCATGTGGGGTAGAGGAGGAGTTATACAGGGGCTGGCTTGCAATTTTTGTGTTTATCAATGTCCCAAATTTACTATTGGCAGCAGTAAATCTTCCCTGTTTCTGAATTCCTGTGTTCCTGCACAAGGATTAATACCAATAGTTGAGTCTGTGTTGTGTTCAAAGTTGAATAGGACTCTTCACATTCAACACACTGAATCAAGTATACACAGTAAACTCTAAACTGAGAATAGACAGCAATTACTGCCTTGTGGATATATATGTACAGTATTTCACAAAAGCGAGTACACCCCTCACATTTTTGTAAATATTTTATTATATCTTTTTATGTGACAACACTGAAGAAATGATACGTTGCTACAATGTAAAGTGGAGAGTGTACAGCTTGTATAACATTGTAAATTTGCTGTCCCCTCAAAATAACTCAACACACAACCATTAATGTCTAAACCAAAAACAACAAAAATGTAGTACACCCCTAAGTGAAAATGTCCAAATTGGACCGAAAGGGTCAATATTTTGTGTGGCCATGACAACACCATGGAACTGGTGGATGTTATAGACCTTGCGCTCCTCCACCTTCCGTTTGAGGATGCCCCGCAGATGCTCAATAGGGTTTAGGTCTGGAGACATGCTAGACCAGTCCATCACCTTTACCCTCAGCTTCTTTAGCAAGGCAGTGGTCATCTTGGAGGTGTGTTTGGGGTCATTATGTTGGAATACTGCCCTACAGCCCAGTCTCCGAAGGGAGGGAATCATGCTCTGTTTCAGTATGTCACAGGGCATGTTGACATGTACTGTAGCTCCCCAGTGCCAGCAGCACTCCTGCAGCCCCAGACCATGACACTCCCACCACTATGCTTAACTGTAGGCAAAACACACTGGTCTTTGTACTCCTCACCTGGTTGCCACCACACATGCTTGACACCATCTGAACCAAAGAAGTTCATCTTGGTCTCATCAGACCACAGTACATGGTTCCAGTAATCCATATCCTTAGTCTGCTTGTCTTTAGCAAACTGTGGGCTTTCTTGTGCATCATCTTTAGAAGAGGCTTTCTTCTGGGGGGACAGCCATGCAGACCAATTTAATGCAGTGTGCATATGGTCTGAGCACTGACAGGCTGACCCCCCACCCCTTCAACCTCTGCAGCAATGCTGGCTGCACTCATACGTCTATTTACCAAAGACAACCTCTTAATATGACGCCAAGCATGTGCACTCAACTTCTTTGGTCGACCATGGCGAGGCCTGTTCTGAGTGGAACCTGTCCTGTTAAACCGCTATATGGTCTTGGGCACCATGCTGCTCAGTTTCAGGGTCTTGGCAATCTTCTTATAGCCTAGGCCATCTTTATGTAGAGCAACAATTCTTTTTTTCAGACTTCAGAGAGTTCTTTGCCACGAGGTGCCATGTTGAACTTCCAGTGACCAGTATGAGACAGTGAGAGCGATAACACCAAATTTAACACACCTGCTCCCCATTCACACCTGAGACCTTGTAACACTGACGAGTCACATGACATCAGGGAGGGAAAATGGCTAATTGGGCCCAATTTGGACATTTTCACTTAGGGGTGTACTCACTTTTGTTGCCAGTGGTTTAGACATTAATGGCTGTGTGTTGAGTAATTTTGAGGGGACAGCAAATTTGCACTGTTATACAAGCTGTACACTCACTACTTTACATTGTAGCAAAGTGTCATTTCTTCAGTGTTGTCACATGAAAAGATATAATAAAATATTTACAAAAATGTCAGGGGTGTACTCACTTTTGTGAGATACTGTATATACTAAGTATATACAGTATATATCATGTAGTCTGATGATGCAGTTTATTTGAAGAGCTAACAAGATGGAACTGAAAGGAACGTACACTAGGTGATGGTACAGTGTTCACATGTATGAATCCTTAAAAGGAGTTTTCCACATTCATGTAAAAAGCCCTTCAGCTGATCAGCTTGCGAGTCAGTAGATTTGCATGGCAGAAACCAAGTTGCCTTTCCTTATATCTGTTTTTAGCAATCTGCATTTCTACACTCCAAATTTAACAAATCTTCCTCTAAAATGCATGTATCTGAACTGTTCTTTACAGTTTAGAAAGATTTGTAATTTGCCATGATTCATACTAAAACATTTGGGTTGATTTATGAAAGAAATAGAGACTGTATACTTCATCGTGAATGGTAATTTAGCATAGTAAACAAGGTGAAGCTGTATTCACTTTAAAGTGGTTCTAAAGCCTTAAGGTGTTTTATATAAATGCATTAAGCTAAAAAAACTCTGTGCTGTAGGACACCCCCACATACTTACCTGAGCCCAATCTTGATCCAGTGCTGTACACAAGTGCACCTGATCTCTCCCTCCTCACTGGGCAGATTGATAGTAGTGGGAGCTATTGGCACCCACTGCTGCCAATCAAATCCTGTGGCGAGGGAGCAGGGGGTGGGGCTGAGCTACCCTGCCTGTGTCTATTGATGCAAGCCTACACAAGTGCCACTATAGAAAGCGGCTTTCTATTGGAACACTTGCTGAAGAGGAGGAGCCAGGAGTGCCAGCGGGGGGGACCCCAGAAGAAGAGGATCGTGGCTGCTCGGTGCAATGCTATTGCACAGAGCAGATAAGTATAACATGTTTATTATTTGAATAAAAAAAATTGAAGCTTTATTATCACTTTAACCACTTGACCTCCAAAAAGATTTACCCCCCTTCCTGACTGCGATACAGCACTGTGTTACTTTAACTGACAATTGTGTGGTCGTGCGTCCTTTTTTACCACATAAGGTGGTATTTGATCACCTCTGCGTTTTTTTATTTTTTGCGTTATGAACAAAAAAATACTGACAATTTTGAAAAAAAATAACAAACAATTTTATTTACTTTCTGCTATAAAACATATCTAATAATAAAAATAATCAAATTTTTCATCAATTTAGAGGCAACATGTACAGGAAGTCCCTGATTTATGAACACCATATGGACTGTAGGTTTGTTCGTAAGTCGAAGTTGTTCGTAAGTCGCAACACTGCATTTGTAAGTGTAACTTCCAGTTGGAACACTGCATTCGTAAGTGTAACGTCCGCCTGTGCATGGATGTGGGATGTTCCGGGCGCTTGTTATGTTATCTGGGGCTCTTCTGGCCATGCAGTACATGTAGCACTGTAGTAAAGGATGTGTCCAGAGGTATCTAGGACCAGCGTGGAGCACAAGTGGCTGGCATTTGAGGTTGTTCGTAAGTAGGAGTCGTTCGCAACTCGGGTGTTCGTAACTCGGGGACTGCCTGTATTCTGCTTCGTATTTTTGGTAAAAAAATCCCAATAAGCCTATATCGATTGGTTTGCGCAAAAGTTATAGCATCTACAAACTATAGTCAGCGACTTATAGCGCGACTATGATATTGTGGCGGACAATTTGGACACTTTTGGGGACCAGTGACATTATTACATTGATAAGTGCTAAAAAAAAGAATGCAGTCACTGTACTAATGACACTGGCTGGGAAGGGGTTGACATCAGGGGCGATTAAAGGGTTAAATGTGTTCCTAGCTAATGCTTGTGTACTGTGGGGAGGTGTTTTTACTAAGGGAAGGCATAGATCTGTGTCCCTGCTTGCAAGAACACAGGATCAATGCCTTCCCTATTGACAGAACGGCAATCTGCCTTGTTTACATGGGCAGATCGTCGGTTTGCCTATGTACTAAACAATCGGTGGGTGCCAGCGGACATTGAGTCTGCGGTACCCACTGCTGGGCTCCTGCTGTGTGTGATTGCAGCGGGAGCAAGCCAACGGTGGCGCACATCCTACCTGGATCATGTGTATATACGTGATCTAGCGATAGCTGCCGCCCTTTAGCAGTAAAACTGCTATAGGGCGGTCAGCAAGCGCTTAAATAACCAATGCGTTGGGGGGGGGGGGGGGGAACAGGATTTTTGCTTGCATGACTGGATGATTGTTGTAAACACAACTTCTACTTATTCAATAAGTCAACATACACTTTCCAAGGAAAACATACACTTCAATTTTGCTAATTAAAACAGTCAATATTCCTTTAATTGTTCAAAACCATTTTCCACTGAGCAGCAGGTAACACAGGAAGCTAAAGAAAGAGAGAGTGGTGTTGCCTGCCTAATAAGGCAAAGTGAGAGGGCTAAACAGAATTAAAAAAGTGTTTAATAATGGTGGACATTGGGCATGTTATAAACACCCCAAAAAAAAATGATCTTAGTACACTGGACGCATAATGCATGCCTTGTCCTTATCCTCTGCTGCTTCTCGCTCTGTATTTGCTGTCAATTCCTAGTTGTCATTAGGAAAGCTGGGCATTGTTGTGTAAATGCAGCAGCTATTACAGCAACTGCTGTAAAAAACAAACCTTCTGACAGCGTTTATAAACACTGTGAGATACAAAGTAACGGGTTGCAGGAAAGAAATTTGCATGATTCCCCCATCAACAAAGACAATGCTGACATGGGAATCCCTCCTGCTGAGACATTGTATTCTCCCAGGGGAGGGGGGAGCTGTCCCTACTCAGGACCGGTTCAAAACTGCAACACACATGAATGGGTTCCACATTCCTCTGCAATCCACTGCAGTGCAATTTGGCAGTGGCTGAAATCACACTGGAACATACAAAAAGTTGTGCATGCACTACTTTGAAAAATGTACTGCACCGAATCGAATGGTACTGTGGCCATGCCTGAAAACACACTGCATTTGCCAACTGCATGTGGAGTGCTATTACCAAATGTATTGGCACCCGCAGCAGATTGCAAAGGCAGTGAATTTTGAATGCGGTGCGGGAAATTTGCATGGAACCTACCTTTCCAGCAACACGTTATGGTGTGAACCAGCCCTCAAAGTGAAACTTTTCAAAGTGAAGAAAGCCTGCTCCTATTCAATGTGACTAATCTAATCAAATTGTATAAAAACTGTAAACCAGACAGCAGTCTATTCGATTGACTTAGCAAGCTCTATCAGCAACAGAGGAATTTTGTTGCCCCCTTTTAATTGACCAAATAGGTGTGTGTGCTGAGGAACCGGTTGGAAAATAGGATCAATTTTTGACTTAGGACTAATAGATTGCTTAATATTTTCAGTCAATTGCAAAGCACAAAACAAAAATGAGTGGGCTTCATTGTTAAATGTTTTCAGTTGATGAAATGCTTTTTTGTATCCGCTTGTGCCTAGATCACAAATTGCTACATGTATGGCCACCATTCAATTTCCTTCTATTCATGTTCTGCTTACAGCTCAAAATTTTGTCTGTGTATTACTAGGACAAAGAGGATAAATCTCCTCAGCAGAACATAAAGCAATAAAAAAACCTCACAGAGGTCCTAACCCTTCCTCCCCAAAAAAAGAGTTTTCACTTTAGATATACTTTATGGACACATTATTTCTCTCCAGATGGAAATAACTACAAGTCTCAAGATGTCCTACTTTTTTTCAGGCTCTAGTTATAAGAGTTCCACAGTGTGTTCTACAATGACTTTATAATCATTACTCATATACAGGTTGATGGCCAATGACACTTACCAGTCTTTAGCACCTGCAGCTCTCTTTTGGCTTGTTCTAGAATAGACTTAATGGCATCATCTGAGCCTGTCTCTGAGGTTCTTATCCGTGTGGTAATATTTCCTAAAGTCGCAATATAAATAAAATGCTTTATTAGGTAATGCACAGAACATACATCTCTGAGAATACGTAAACAATAAATAAAGTGACCAGTCACTCAGTGTTGACACCATCTGCAAAGTCTAAGGTCTGCTGACTTGAACCTGAAGAAATACAGCTGTCAGTTACATTCTGTCAGATCGATCCATAGATTCATCGGTTCATAGATTCAGCTGGTCAATACTTAAACTGGGTGTAAAATGACAGATCCCCTCATCAACACAACAATGTGTGATGGGGGGGATTTCTCCTGCTGTGCTATTGTATTGTGACAGGGGGGACTTCTCCCCAGCAGAATACACTTATCGGCACCTGCAAGCGCTGATCCAATGCTGGTTTTCCAGCAAGACAGTTCCACAGAAGCCGGTCATTAGACCGACTTCTGTTGAACAGAGAGCGGTACACATGTATGGATAGTCATCCCGTTCTTGCTGAAATGAGTGACTTTCGATAAGTGTGTACCAGGCATTAGGCTAAACATCTGCCCATCACCTCTTCACTGATTTCATCACGAGGCCCAGCAATACTGATACTTGTATTTGCAAATATAAGAAATTAACCACTTGACTACCGGAAGGTTTGACCCTCTTCATGACCAGACCATTTTTTGCTATTCAGCACTGTGCTACTTTAACTGGCAATTGCACGGTCATGAAAGGCTGTACACAAATAAAATTTACATAATTTTTTTCACACAAATAGAGCTTTCTTTTGGTGGTATTTCATCACCACTGAGTTTTTTATTATATAAATAAAAAAAAATACAGAATTTTGAAAAAAAAAAGTAGAAACAATATGTATTTTCTACTGTCTGTTATAAAACATATCAAATTAAAAAACAAAAAAAATAATGTCTTTATAAATTTAGACCAAAATGTATTCTGCTACAGGTCTTTGGTAATAAAAAAAAAAATCACAATAAGTGTATATTAGTTGGTTTGTGTGAAAGTTCTAGCATCTACAAACTATGGTATATATACTGGAATTTATACTGTAATGTAGTGAACAGAGACTTATCGTGGAACTTGTGATATAGTGTGGGGGGCAATCTGGCGCTAACAGACACTGGCTGGGAGGGTCACTGACACCGACGTTGCTAGTGACACTGATACAGCGATCAACGAGAACGCTGTACACTGTACTAATGAGACTGGCTAGGAAAGGGTTAAAATCAAGGTGCAATTTAAGGGGTTATCTCTGTGCCTAACAAGTGTCATGTGTGTAATATATGCTGTTTTTACTTACTGATCTGGCTGTTTTTTCTCCCTGATTTTCAGGGAGAAGAAACAACCAGATCGCTGTTCTCTGTACACAGAGTTTTGTGTGTTTGTAAACACAGAACTCTGTGTAGAATTACAGCACGGGTCAGCAGGGGGCGCCTGCATGCGCACCGTCAAACAAGGAAGTACACAGCAACGTACAGGTACACCGCAGTGCCTGGCTGTGCCATCTGCTTGCAGTACATCTACTGTAAGCGGGTCAGGAAGTGGTTAACAAGGGACAGGTACATCAGTAAGAATTAATTTGGGAAATCAAAATATATAATTTAGAGTTAGTACCCCAAAAACAAAGTTATTGTGTGGGTTGTGTATTCAGGGTATGACTGCCAAGGGGCCCTCATGGCTGTACAGGACACAGTTGTTGCACTTTAAATGAACATATAGCGATTTGTATGTTTTCTTTACATTACACGGTTAGGTAAACAGGAATCTGCTCTAGACTACATTTTCAGACTATTCTTGTCTGCTACAGTGAAAAACAGCATATTGTTCAATAGCTTAAGCTAAAATTTACTGAACGTGTCACAACAGTAAAGCAGGCTATGCATTAGTAGATTTTGGTCCGCACATTTTACATCAGTACATTTAGGTTTCTCTGCATCCAATTTGCATGACAGGAGAGTGTGACCGGCTCTCAATGAATTCGGTTCACACAGCTCCGGGGCAGCCGCAGAGCGCACAGCAGAATAGTCCTGTGCATCTTTGGCTCCGTTTCAGATCTGAATTCAGGCAAAAATTTAGCCTGAAATGATGAACGGGGATGCACCAGACCCCCTTCTGCGAGCCACAGCTGCACATAATGTGAACCCAGCCTCAAAGATATAACATGTATAAGAAAAAAAGCTGTGCTATATATAAGTGATCAAAAATAGTGACCTAAAGAGTATTCATCTAGCATGGACAACTCCCTGTGTCACACGAACAGTTAAATACAATCACAAATGAAATGTGCTAAATTATAATAAAAACATATATAATGAATGATAATATATAATATTAATTATATATTTTTTTGTTATAATTTAGCACATTTCATTTGTGATTGTATTTAACTCTAATGCCCTGTACACATGATAGGATTTTCCGACGGAAAATGTGTGATAGGACCTTGTTGTCGGAAATGCCAACCGCGTGTGGGCTCCATCACACATTTTCCATAGGAATTTCCGACACACAAAGTTTGAGAGTTTGCTATAAAATTTTCAGACAACAAAATCCATTGTTGGAAATTCCGATCGTGTGTACACAAATCCAACGGACAAAGTGCCACGCATGCTCAGAATAAATAAAGAGATGAAAGCTATTGGCCACTGCCCCGTTTATAGTCCAGACGTACGTGTTTTACGTCACCGCGTTCAGAACGATCGGATTTTTTCCTCAACAAGTTTGAGTCAACATCCGTCAGAAAAAATCCATGAATTTTGTTGTCGGAATGTCCGATCAATGTCCGACCGTGTGTACGGGGCATTAGTGTGACACAGGGAGTTGTCCATGCTAGATGAATACTCTTTAGGTCACTATTTTTGATCACTTATATATAGCGCAGCTTTTTTTCTTATATTGTATTTTGTGTGTGTGTCTCACATTATAGTTGTGGCTGTTTTTTTATTATTTATGATTCATTTGAAAAGCGCAGTAAAATGATTTTTCTTTTCAAAGATATAACAAATGTCTTTTTCAAAAGTACTTCAAAAACTGAATGGACTTTCCCGAACAAAAAACACATTTACTATTGGAAATTTGTCTGCTCAAGAAAAAAAAATTCATACTGCTCTTTCTAAGGCAGACCATGCATTACAGTTTTATTTCCTTCACCCACGGGTTGAATGAAAGTAAATTGCTCGATTCCCCCAACACAGTCAGTGTTGGTGGGGGAATCCCTCCTGCTGTGCTATTGTATTCTGACAGCGGGAGGTTCACCAGCTGTCAGAATACAATGATCACTGCCAGCAGCTATAGCCACCAGTAGTGATTGAATATATATATCTATATATATCTATATATATATATATGTTTTTTTTAAACGGACAATAAAGTTGATTGATAAATCAACTTTAGTACACGTAGCCTGCCTATGGATGGATCGAAAGTCAGACGGTTCCTGCTGAACCGTCACTGCAGTCTAAACAAACATTTACTTGACTCCCCTTAACCATTAGAAAATCAAATGAACTTTAATAAAACAGACATTTTCAAACAAAATTCTGTTAGTGTATGGAATTAAAGACACAATTGTGCAGGTGGAACCACGTGCAGCCAGTTCGATTTCAAAAGTGACAGCTGCTACTGAGGAGGAGACTTCTGCACGTTGTCATGGGGGGGGGGGGGGGGGCGTCTAGTTTGGGGATGGGGGAGGAAGGGTGGAATTGCATTTGTACAATGTAACACCTTAAAGTGGTTCTAAAGCCCGAAGGTCTTTCCTTTAGGTGCAGATGCCCCCTCCACATACCATCCCCCCCTTATACTCACCTGAGCCTGATCTTGACCCAACAATGTGCACAAAAGCCAATTGTCAATCACAACTAATGAGGAAGGAGCAGGGTGGGGCTGACCACGTTCTGTGCGTCTCGGATATACAGAGGTGGCTCAGGAGTGAGCATGCACAAGTGCCCCAAGAGCAAGCGGCTTGCTCTGGGGGCACACAGCAGGGGGAAGGGGTCTTCCTCTGACATTTATACTCTTCACTACAGACTTTCAATCAGCCAGTATCCTCTTCAACTGGCTCCAGCAGTTCTGCAGCCTTCTCCACTAAACTAGTATTACCAGAAGCTTTGCATTCTAAAACATTGCTGAGAGCCAAGCATGTGGGGCAGATCTGTTTTTTTATTTATGATAAACACTCCACTGAACTGGTGGGCCATGGAGTATCACACATATTCGGACTTTTCACCATAGGCCCTTTGAAAAAGCCAAACCCTTGTAAGTCTGTCAACGCAGTAAGGAGAACTAGAACCATGTGAAGTTGCATAGCCAAAGCCAGTGGAGGAAGTTGTTGGCTGATCTGAGGTTAACAGCAGAGGTTGTATATGGAAAGATAGGGCCAGGGGCGGCACAGTTAGCCCAACTCTATTAAGTATTAATTGTATGCGTATTAATTTGCCTTCAAAAAGTAAGATATGCAATCTGGTGGTTTTGACCAACAAGTCTAGAATGCCGAAAACTTCTTCTGCCTCCAGTTCCAAGATGCTTAAAACTTTTCCATAACTCCTTTTTTCCCTAATTTCTTCTCTTCTACATATAGCTAAGCAAAATCTGTTGCGAAAGTGTGCAATATCGTAATAATTTTACTGATTAAATAAAGCCCAATACATGCTGCTATAATTTTCATAAGGAGCTGTCAGTCAAGCAGAGTCGATTAGAACACTAAGTGCTCTGCTTCTCTCTCAACTGAAGTTTGCTGGAAACAGGATATTGAACAAATCAACAAATGCAGGATATTTGGCCAGACTGTAAAATACGTTTGCCAAGTTTCGATCAAGTAAAAACTATTTTTAGACATGAATGGTTTAAACTCGGCTGGAAATGCTAATGAGCTGTAATAGTATATCTACTTGGCAATACTGTGCCAAGGTAGAACACTGATCAAGAGGTATGCACATATAGCTAAAATATAGTGGCACTGGATTAGTGCCCTCTGCACTGTGTAGTGGAGGCAGGGTTAGATCACACCAGGAGGGGCTGGAAGAAGAGCAGAACAGTACTGGGAAAGGATCCAGAAAGGAAGGGATAAAAAGTCTGGCTAGCTACGACCAGCAGACAAACTGATACTGACCAGAAAGATTCCAAATATAAAAACGGATAAAGCATCACAGATATTATAGTGATGAAAGGAAAATTCGAATTTTGTTCATTCTATTAAATTCAGACTGATTAAAACAAAAACCCCAACCAATGCAGTTGTTAATATAAAAAAAAAAGATTTCCCTTCACTTTGTGTTCTGGAGTGAAAGTTTTACTTTATGTAACAGAGCAGTGTTACACGGACACCAATGTTGGGGATTATTATTGCAGTCACTGACACCAATTCTAGGGGTTATTACTTTCAAATCTAGTTTATAGAACTACATTACTAAATGTTTATTTTCTTCATTAAGAGTGTGAAGTAGACACGGGGGGGTATTTACTAAAACTTGTGCACACAGAATCTGTTGCAGCTGTGCATAGTAACCAACCAGCTTCTAACTTTAGCTTGTTCAATATAAGTGGGCGTAAACTCCCTTTGTTGTTTTGTACCTACAGGTAAGCATATAATAAGGCCCCTTTCACACGGGTGGACCAATCGGGTTTGCCTATCAGTTTTCTATGTGGACCCGATCAGACCAATCATTGCCCTCTATGGAGCGGCGGATGTCAATGGACATGTGTCCATTGACACCTGCTGACATCCAATCTGATCCTGTCTGCTAAAAACAGACAGATGGGAAATCCGTTCCGGATGACAGTCAAATGAAAATCGACAGGCGGTCTGTTTCCATCCGATCGCCTATAGAGGACAGCGGGCTGTGTCTCCGCTCAGCATAACACGGACAAGGACCTGTCATCTGCCTACTCAGAGGGGATCAGCGGACAGATTCCTGAGCTGAGCAGACGGATCTGCTGCTGAAGTCCGCCTGTCTAAAAGGGGCCTTAGGCTTACCTGTAGGTACAGTAAGGATCTCTTAAACCGACTTGAATGCCGTCCATTAAGAGAGCTGCGACGAACCCATGAGGTCATTGCGGCTTGGCCATTCAAATAGCCAGAGCCTGCAAACCCAGAAGGAAGACTGGGTGAAGATGGATTCCCTGTCAGTGGTGACAGGGCGCTGCTGGAGGTATCCGTTTCACAGATAAGTCTGTCATAATGGGGGTGCATACTAGCACATTATGACATTACCCTGCCGGGGGGAAGCTTTTTTCTTCATGATTTACTACAACTTTAAGCTTTAACAATAAAACCTAGAAGTTGATTAGTTACTATGCACAGCTGCACCAGATTTTGTGGGCACCAGTTTTAGTAAATATCCCCTATTTTGTTTTATAAATCTGGCACTCTCAATTTCCTACAAAAGTTTTTCAGTACACCAGGCTCAAAAGATTTACTACCCCTGCTTTAATGCAGCTAGTGTAAATATCTGAACTTAATATTAGCCTCCTGTAATCCCCTGTACAGCATCTCTTAGACTGAGAAAAAGAAGGGTAACACTTTAAAGCCAAGAATAAAAATGTAATATTTTGAAACTTACCAATTCTTATGCCCTGTACACACGGTCGGATTTTCCGACGGAAAATGTGTGATAGGACCTTGTTGTCGGAAATTCCGACCGTGTGTGGGCTCCATCACACATTTTCCATCGGATTTTCCTACACACAAAGTTTGAGAGCAGGATATAAAATTTTCCGACAACAAAATCCGTTGTCGGAAATTCCGATCGTGTGTACACAAATCCGAGGGACAAAGTGCCACGCGTGCTCAGAATAAATAAAGAAATGAAAGCTATTGGCCACTGCCCCGTTTATAGTCCCGACGTACGTGTTTTACGTCACCGCGTTTAGAACGATCGGATTTTCCGACAACTTTGTGTGACCGTGTGTATGCAAGACAAGTTTGAGCCAACATCCGTCTGAAAAAATCCTAGGATTTTGTTGTCGGAATGTCCGAACAAAGTCCGACCGTGTGTACGGGGCATTAGTGTGGTAGCTACAATAGATCTCCTTTTTTCTGTTTGTGGTGATCCTGTCTGTCCTAGGGTGACAATGCTCACTCACTACACTATACAATGCCTTGAAAAAGTATTAAAACTCCTTGAAATGTCATCATGTTACAACCAAAATGTAAATGTATTTTATTGGGATTTTATGTGATAGACCAACACAAAGTGGCACATAATTGTGAAGTGGAAGGAATATGATAAATGGTTTTGAATATTTTTTACAAATAAAGATATGAAAAGTGTGGGGGGCATTCGTATTCAGCCCCCCTGAGTCAATACTTTGTAGTACCACCTTTCACTGCAATTACAGCTGCAAGTCTTTTTGGGGATGTCTCTACCAGCTTTGCACATCTAGAGTGACATTTTTGCCCATTTTTCTTTGCAAAATAGCTCAAGCCCTGTCAGATTGGATAGAGAACATCTGTGAACAGCAATTTAAGTCTTGCCATGGATTTTCAATTGGATTTAAGTCTGGACTTTGACTGGGCCGTTCTAACACATGAATATGCTTTGATCTAAACCAGGGGTAGGCAACCTGGGGCCCTCCAGCTGTTGTGGAACTACATTTCCAATGAGGCATTGCAAGGCTTTCAGTTACAATTACTCCCAGAAGCATGATGGGACTTTTAGTTCTGCAACAGCTGGAGGGCCCCAGGTTGCCTACCCCTGATCTAAACCATTCCATTGTAGCTCTGGCTGTATGTTTAGGGTAGTTGTCCTGCTGGAAGGTGAACCTCCACCCCAGTCTCAAGTCTTTTGCAGACTCTAACAGGTTTTCATCTAAGATTGCCCTGTATTTGGCTCCAATCAACTCTGACCAGCTTCCCTGTCCCTGCTGAAGAAAAGCATCCCCACAACGTGATGCTGCCTCCACCATGTTTCACGGTGGGGATGGTGTGTTCAGGGTGATGTGTAGCGTTAGTTTTACGCCACACACAGCATTTTGCTTTTAGGCCAAAAAGTTCAATTTGCTGTGTCCCCCACATGGCTTCTCGCAAACTGCAAACGGGACATCTTATGGCTTTCTTTCAACGATGGCTTTCTTGCCATCTTCCATAAAGGCCAGGTTTGTGGCGTGCACCACTAATAGTTGTCCTGTAGACAGATTCTTCCACCTGAGCTGTGGATCTCTGCAGCTCCTACAGAGTTACTATGAGCCTCTTGGCTGCTTCTCTGATTAATTCTCTCCTTGCCCGGCCCAGTCAGTTTAGGTGGATGGCCATTTCTACGTAGGTTTGCAGTTGTGCCATACTCTTTCCATTTTCTGATGATGTATTGAACAGTGCTCCATGAGATCTTCAAAGCTTGGGATATTTTTTTTATAAACTAACCCTGCTTTACACTTTCCCACAACTTTATCCCTGACCTGTCTGGTGTGTTCCTTGGCCTTCATGATGCTGTTTGTTCACTAAGGTTCTCTAACAAACCTCTGAGGGCTTCACAGAACAGCTGTATTTACACAGATTAAATTACACACAGGTGGACTCTACTTACTAATTAGGTGATTTCTGAAGGCAATTGGTTCCACTAGATTTTAGTTTGGGCTATCACAGTAAAGGGGGCTGAATACAAATGGACACCACACTTTTCACATATTTATGTGTAAAAAATTTTGAAAACTATTTATCATTTGCCTTCCACTTCACAATTATGTACCATTTTGCGTTGGTCTTTCACATAAAATCCCAATAAAATACATTTAGTTTTTTGGTTACAACTAGACAAAATGTGGAAAATTGCAAGGGGTATGAATACTTTTTCAAGGCACTATATGTATGAATGTTGTCACCCTAGGACAGCAAGTGTTTAAGGACTATAAAACACCTACCCTGCTCCTCCACAACATAGTGGAAGATGTAAAATAGTTCACACAGAGACCTGGAAAGAACACGAACTGATAAATGTCAAAGACAAAAAGAGGAGTTATCAGCTTACATGATTTCTGGAAGAATCAAGAGGTACTTATTGATCAAAAGCTTTCAATGGCATATATAATAGATCAAAAGGGCGCAAATAAGAAAAAAAAATATTTTTAGGGATTAAATGCACTTAATGCCAATCAGGCTTTATGCATTCACATATACTGGTTGAACATGCTGACATGAAAGAGGGCAGAGTGAGGGATGATGTGATCAGTGTGCGGATTCTTCTTCATTGTCAAGCAGCAGGCTTGGGGATTGCACCTGGATATGAACGCGAGATACACAGACTTACAATTCCTTTGGCAGGTAGAACAACTATCAGATATGTATTTCAACTATTTAACTGCTCTTCTTGGGTCCAGCTTTGGTTGGTTACTTTGCATATCAATACTAAGGGAGATTTAGTGGTGGGTCTCACGGTTCCTAACTAGCTATACGTTTATGCAGGCTTACAACTTTGCAAGGCTTCATACTTCCCTTTTATTTAGCATTAATTACTTTGTCTGCGTCTGACCCTTCAGCTGGAGTGTCTGGGGGTCAGAGGTCACCTTTAAGTCTGACAGTTCCTGCTTTTACACCCTTTATGCTTGGAAGATGGAGACAGTGTGTGGGGTCAGGCAGTTGACATTTTGGCAACTATTATAATTTGGGTGGCCCTTGACCCTCTCACACCAGCAACAGCATTTCCCACATTTCTATCCTGATTCCATTTAAGCTGAAGGAGGCAAATTGTGCTTTTATTGAACTTCTCTGAACTCATTGCTTATGTAGCAACATGAAGACACCGCTGCTTTTTTGTAAGCACAGGGACAGGACATGTTAATTTCCCAAATACTATCTTATAAAATGATAAAAGTGCCACTTGCACTAGACCTAAGGTTTTCATAATATCACCCAACATAAATGTCCCCCCTCTTTCTGTTTGTGGTTTATTCAACTGCAAAGAAAGCATCAGCAAGTAGCTTTAATTGCATCTCTAACAGAACTCGAATTAATCCTATTAAACTAATTATTATATCTTGGCTTAGGAGGTTTTTTTATAGCTTTAGAACATCTCACTGATGGAAAGGATCACAGGTGGCAGATGTGCTGAGTTGCATTCATGGATGAGTTGAAGGCTACAGATAACGATGCAAATAGGAGCCTAATAATTCATGTTATAGCTCATTACAGCTTAAAGTGGACCTAAACTTGTCTACTTTACTCAGTCAGGGGACACAGGAGAGAGGGTAGCAACAATAAATAAAATGTTCAGAAAATACAGACACACTCAATCAGCAACCTATAAATGGCACATATGTAATGTTCAAGAAAAGTACACTGAGTCTACAGAACTCGTATACGGAAAAACACATCGACCTATATTATTCTTCATCTATAACATAAGGCTCATCAAAGAAGCAACTGTTCAAACTGGAGAACTCCAAAGGATTGAATTTTGTATTTTTTCATCTTTACGTGTTTCTTGAGTAATATTTTTTGGTATTTGAGTATTTCAATGTCCAAAATTGAATGATCTCTGGCACCCTGGATACAGAAATCAGATATCCAAGTCATAATCATGTGAGTGAACATCAGGAGAGATTTAGCAAGAGTATTTATTAGCAAATAGAATATTTTATGATGTGATTCCAATCGGTTTTACAGTTTATAGTTTACACTGCAGCTCCAGTAGCTTTCAAAATATAGATGACAAAAAAAAAAATCAAACAAGAATTGCTGAAATGAACAACAAAAAGCAGCATGCTCTTGCTTTTTCAATCTTCATTGTTTCATTTAAAGTGGTACTAAAAGGTCTTTGTTTTGTTCAATCCATGCATGCTAATAAGTGTGGCAAAAATCCCCCACTACTTAACACGCATGTTATATTCCCATAATGAATTTCTGTTACTGTCTGCATTTTGGTCTATTAAATATAATACTGAAAGCATTTTGTTATATCGTTTTTTTAAGTCCAAAAATGTGTTGATCTTTTCAGAAATTCAAATCTGTCCTGTGACCTCTGCACACATTCTATGTTATCTGAAAGGTCTATTTAGCCCTCCCAGTACTTAACTTGGGATACAAGTCAAATAGTATCTATGCTTTGGAAATGAAGACAGTGGCATGGATGAATAGTTTAGCCCCCCTCCAAAAAAGATGTTGTGTGTTGTCAGCCTACAATAGAAAATTAAGAGCCGGGTGCATTTCTAGCAAAGATCAGGTAGTTTTCTGTACTTGCGGGGTCTTTAGGAAACAAAACACAGGGAAATTTGCATGAACTGCAAAGATGTACCAAATTCTTTTTGCCCTTCCCTGATGACCCTATTGCAATTTAGTTTATCATATTTTAAGCAACAGACAGCATGGGTTAATGAAAAACAGAAGTTGTCAAACAAATCTTATTACTTTTTATGAAGAGGTAAGTAAAACCATAGACAGAGGGGTGGCTGTGGACGTGGTATACTTGGATTTTGCAAAAGTGTTCGATACAGTTCCCACACACAGGTCGTGTGTAAGGTAAAGCCTACAGGCTCGAAAAGATCAGTTTGTAAATGGATAGAAAACTGACTAAAAGACAGAATTCAGAGAGTAGTGGTTAATGAATCTTACACTGAGTGGTCTAAGGTTATTAGTGGTGTACCCCAAGGTTCAGTGTTGGGACCCTTATTTTCTAATACCTTTATAAATGATATAGGGTCTGGGATTAAAAGTACCATTTCAGTCTTTGCTGACGACACCAAACTATGCAGTGGAATAACGTCCTTACAGGATGTCTCCAACTTACTAGCCGACCTCAATGCACTGTTTAATTGGGCGACTATGTGGCAGATGAGGTTTAATGTTGATAAATGTAAAGTTATGCACTTGAGGGGCTAAGAATATTCATGCATCATACATACTAGGGGGAGTACAACTGGGGGAATCCGTGGTGGAGAAGGATCTGGGGGTTTTGGTAGATCATAAGCTTAATAATGTCATGCAATGCCAAGCTGCGGTTACCAAAGCGAGCAAAAACCTTTCTTGTATTAGGAGAGGTATGGACTTCAGAGAGAGAGAGATCATTTTGCCCCTGTACAAATCATTAGTAAGACCTCATCTGGAATATGCAGTTCAGTTTTGGGCACCAGTTCTCAAAAAGGATATCGGGGAACTGCAGAAAGTGCAGAGAAGGGCAACCAAACTGATAAGAGGCATGGAGGAGCTCAGCAAGGAGGACAGATTAGAGGAACTGAATTTATTCTCTCTTGAGAAGAGGAAAGTAAGGGGGGATATGATCAACATGTACAAATATATAAGGGGTCCATATAGTGAACTTGGTGTTGGGTTATTCACTTTACAGTCAACACAGTGGACAAGGGGGCACTCTTTATGCTTAGAGGAAACAAAGATTTCATCTCCAAATACGGAAAGGTTTCTTCACAGTAAGAGCTGTGAAAATGTGGAATAGACTACCGCCAGAGGTGGTTCTGGACAGCTCAGTAGATTGTTTTAAGACAGGCCTTAGTTCTTTACTAAATGTACAGAATATAATTTGGTACTGACGTTTATAGGCAAAGTTGATCCAGGAAAAATCCAATTGCCTCTCAGGGGATCAGGAAGGAAATTTTTCCCCTGCTGTAGCAAAATTGGAGCATGCTTTGCAGGGATTTTCTACCTTCCTCTGGATTAACTGTAAGTATAGGAATGTGCATATGGGATCGTATGATATTTTTAATTTATTTTTTATGGTTGAACTAGATGGACTTGTGCCTTTTTTCAACCTCACTATGTAAGTATATATGGACATTCTAAAACGTACTGCCTTTCCTGACTTGGATGGGACATATAGTTTTCATTCAATTTTTCTATTTTCCCCTACATTTCTCCACAAATTCCCTTATTCAACAGTCCTGTACAGCTGCTCACGCATACAGTTGCCATACATTATAATTTTGCAATTCAAACCGCTGAGCAGCTCAGCCTTTATTTTCAATGTGCATTCGTCAGGGGGTCAATTTGCACTACAGTATACGAAGCCCCACAATAATAATTAAGTACTGGTGTTAGCAATTACTTCTAGCTAAACAGGTGCTGGTTTTGGAATGAGTTATAACTTAATTCTGGGTTTTGCCTTCAATAAGAACATCATCCAGGATCATTGTCATCCACAGTAAGCATACAAAGAGACACTTAACGTTCAAACAAACCTTTTATCTAGAAGAAGAATGCTGAAAAGTATATTTATATTCCAGCTAATAGCTTCTGCACTTGTTAACTTTGCCTGAATATCATTATTGAGAAAGCTGACATATGGGGAACCACCAAATACAAAGCTGAAATACCGTACATACACGTACATGAGAGCTGTTCTATCTGAGAAGGGTATGTCATTTTAACCAGCCTGTCCTGCAATTTACACAGCCCTGTAACATAGCACAGCCATGTTGGGCGACTTCACTTTTTTCTACTGCATATAAGTAATGCAGCTTGGTTACCACCTTGCCTCCAGCCTGTGATTGGACAATGGAGGAGAAGCAGCAGCCTAATGAGATTATATCTCTCCTGTTTTAGCACGGTCCTTCTCGGAATGTCCAGAAAAGAGTGACTGGTTCAGAGTATTGAACCTCCCTCTCCCAGTCTGAGTTCTACAGCTTAGGGGAGTCTCATATCAAGACAGATTAGAAAAAAAAATGTTAATGAATAAAACTGTATTATGCATTTAATAAATACACCAGCAATTCAGCTTTACAAACACTTAACACATAGCAAATGTTACATTAGAACTGTATTCATTCCAATCTTCTTTTTTAGGCTATGGCCCTGTGAACTGTTATGTTGTGTGAATTTCACATGTACATGTGTTGGTTTATGCTTGCAGTTCTGTGTTGTGAACCTCAATAAAAATTTATTGAACAAAAATTGTATTCCTTGCTTGGCATATTATAGCATTCTGTAAAATATGTGGCATTTTTATTACATTTTATTTAGTGTAAGGACCTGTCAATTCTATCATATATAAAATGCAAATGCTAAACTAACTCATGTAACAAGCATCTTGAAAAATACCATTGAAGGCACTGAACATATGTAACATTTTATTGTAACCTGCAGTAATCAGAAGAAGGCCCCTTGCACACAGGTGTCATAATTTACTGATGTTTACTCAGGAACCTGTGAAGCCCCTGAGCAGGGGGCCAAAAACTGAGTAATGTTGCGTATAGGTGAGTGAAGGTGTGCAAGAGTATAGACAAGTACAATTCTTCTTCATTGCCAGCATTGTAATATACTCACGTAAACATGCTTATAGAGTAAACATGTATGTGAGTACATTACTCAAATGTAGAATTTTCTATTTTTATTTTACCGCTTTGTACTCAATGCTGCATTACTGATCTTTACTTAGCTGTGTGCAATGCCCCATAGACAACAATACATCTCATTCCAGATCAGTAAAAAACTCAGCATTTTTTACTTCCATGTGCAACTAGCCTAAATATTACATTTAATTGGAAATCATTACTTTCTTTTGGTTAACATTTGCTTATCTAACAAGCCAGTATGTAGCGCAATTATAAAGTGCAGTAACCAATGACAACCAATGAGATTTCACAATTCATCAGAAAGTAAAATAGAAGATGATTATGACTGGTTACTGTGGGCTGCTATACTTTGCCGATTGCTCTTTTCATTACAAAATAATAGTGAACAAGTCTCATGGCTTCTTTAGGTAAAAAAGTATTGATATGGATTCAGATATACACTATATTACCAAAAGTATTGGGACACCTGCCTTTACACACACATGACCTTTAATGACATCCCAGCCTTAGGCTCAGTTCACACTGGGGCGACTTGGGATCCGACTTGTACGCCCTCAAGTCGCCCCAAGTCGCCCCAAGTCGCTTTGCATTTAGATTACAATTGTAGTGAATTGAACCGTCTTAACTGACACTACTGAAGTCGCTCCGACTTCAAAAAAGGTTCCTGTACTACTTCTATCCGACTTGTAGGCGACTTGTACCCATTCAACTCAATGTAAGTCGCCTGCAAGTCGGATCTCTCAAGCGACTTTGCAGAGAAAACCCCTCCCTCCCCCTCCCTCCCAGAGAGGTGATTGGCCACAGGCGAAGTCGCCTGTCATGGAGGCGACTTCAAGTCGCCTCGTAATTTGCCGAAGTCGCGCTAAAGTCGCGCTGAAGCCGCGTTGAAGTCGCGGTACAAAGTCGCGCTAAAGTCGTGTTGCCCATGTGTGAACCGACCCTTAGTCCATAGAGTTCAATATTGAGGTGGCCCACCCTTTGCAGCTATAACAGATTCAACTCTTCTGGGAAGGCTGTCTACAAGGTTTAGAAGTGTGTCTATGGGAATGTTTGACCATTCATCCAGAAGCACATTTGTGAGGTCAGACACTGATGTTGGATGAGAAGGCCTGGCTCGCAATCTCCGCTCTAATTCATCCCAAAGGTGTTCTATTCAGGTTGAGGTCAGGAGTCTGTGCAGGCCAGTCAAGTTCCTTCACCCCAAACTTGCTTATCCATGTCTTTATGAACCTTGCTGTAAAGGCAGGTGTTCCAATACTATTGGTAATATTATATAAAAAATTATAAATATTCATTTTTTTTGAGCGCTGCACAAACTGTTAGCACTAGAGAAATCCTGTATAATAATAATAATACTAATAATAATATCTGCAGGCATTGGGTTTGATTTACTAAAACTGGGGAGTGCAAAAACAGCTTCCAGATTTATTTTGTCAAAGCTTAATAGAACAAGCTGAAGTTAGAAGTGGATTGGCTACCATGCACAACTGCACCAGATTCTGCACTCTCTAGTTCTACAAAATCAACCCCATGGTAGCAAAGCAGCACTAGGACTACTACCCATTACTGTTCCTCTTTATCAGTACTGGTTTATTAGTACTTGATATTAGCAGCTTTAAACATGCCATGCTGTCTTTGCAAAGCAAGAATAGGCTCTAAACCTTCCCCACTCTATCTAATACAAAAAATAAAAAAATAAATAAAAAGTTTGGGCTGAACATACACTTTAGTATGCCTACATTTTACAGGTGATTTAATGAATCAAGGTTCAGGATTACAGCGCAAACCTTTAACCACTTCCCATCCGGCCACTGTACATAAATGACCAGGTGAAAAAGCACCGTTCCAACTAGATAGGGAGAGGGGGATTGCTGCAGACTGTCAGTGATCTCTGTGTAGCTGATGACTGTACTGTCCAGCTACACACAGACCACACCATCTGTCCCTGTCCACAGTGCACATCAACATCTGTACTAGTGTCCCATCAACATCTGTCACAGTGTACTAAATAATACAATACATATATATAAAAAAAAAAAATTGCTAAAAAAATTTAAAGAACCCCTGTCCCACCGTGCAAAGGTGAATGCGCGCATTGGTCTTGTACGCATACATAAACGGCAATAGCACTACACATGTGAGGTACTGCCGCAAACGTCAAAGCTTGAGCAATAATTCTAGTACCAGACCTCTGCTGTAACTCTAAACTGGTAACCCATAAAGGCTTATAAAGCGTCATCTATGGAGATTTTTTAAAGCGGAGTTCCACCTATAAAATTTACTTTACAGAAATAAACACCATAATCCTTCAGCAACAATTGGACATTTTTTTTTTACTCATCCCTTCTGCACTGTTGCTATGGGGTCACTTGTATTCTGCCTCTTCATCTCCGCGGCGATTTATGTCATTTCCCTCAGCGCCTGTGCTCGCTAGGGCTCCTGGGAGAGGTGCATCATTCCTTCCCAGGAGTTAGTGGGCAGCGCCAAGGGCTCTCATTGAGTTATTTGGAGAAGCTTTCTGCGCTGCTAGGGGTACTTACGTCGCATGCCCGAGACCGGGCGGTGCATGCTGGTTATTCAGCAGCACCGTATCTCGGAGGTTTATCCTTGTGGGCTTCGCCTGCCCACAAGCAAGATGGCAACTGCCAACCAGCAGGAATATAAGGTTAGTTTTATTATAAAATATGAACAATAGCGGCTCAATTTACAAGGCTAATGAGTGCATCATTAGTTCAATATCATTATAACAGACGGATTAAAAAAAAAAAAAAAAAAAGTATCTGTGGTTGGAACTCCGCTTTAAATACCATAGTTTGGCGACATTCCACAAGCATGCACAATTTTAAATCATGACATGTTTGGTATCCATTTACTTGGCGCAACACCATATTTTAAATTTTACCAAAAAATGTAGTATTATATTGTGTTTGTGTACATTAGAATTCATTAAAGTGCATATTTTCCCAAAAAATTGTGTTAGAAAAACCACTGCGCTTATACCCCGTTACATAAAAAAATTGAAAAACCAACAATTTATTCTCTAGGGCCTCTGCTAAAAAATATATATAATGTTTGCAAGCATACCTATGCTGTGTGTAACAAACAACTTGTTAATATGACATTTTTGTGAAAAATGTTTTATTTATTTTCCAAATAATTCTGGGAATAAATTACAACTTTGAAAAACTCACCATGCCTCTTACTAAATATCTTGGACTGTCTACTTTTCAAAAAGGGGTCATTTGGGGAGTATTTGTACTGTATGTTAGGGCCTCAGAAATTAGATCAGTACATCAGGTGTGATCAATTTTCAATGATTGGTACCAAAGCTTGTAGACTCTATAACTTTCACACAGACCAAATAATATACACTGATTTGGGTTAATTTTACCAACATAATGTAGCAGTATACATTTTGGAAAAACAACTTATTTGCAAATTTTTATAACAGAAACAAAAATAAACACGGTTTTTGTTTCAAAATTTTCAGTGTTTTTTGTTTGTGATTAAATACCACCAAAAGAAAGCTCTATTTGTGTGAAAAAGATGTCATGTGGGTACAGTGTTGCAGGACCACGCAATTGTCATTCAACTTGTGAGAGCTCTGAAAGCTGAAAATTGCCTGGGCAAGAAGTGGGTGAAAGTGTCCAGTATTAAGGTGGTTAAAGACAAGTCAGCAATGGCAGCTACCATACTTTTATCTGGTGGTGGAACTCCTCTATATTTTTATTGTTTTTTTTATGAGTGGGTATGGGATAGTATTTCTGTCATGTTCCTTTCAGTTCCAGTGATAGTAAGGGGAAATCTTCCCAACAAAATATCATTGGAAACCTGAGTGAAATTGTAATGTCCACACTTGTCAAATCCTCACATCTTCTTGGTAGTTGATGACTACACAAATTTGCTGTGTCTATATATCTAAAAGACATATATAAATTGCCCAGTGCAAAAACCTGGTGCACCTTCTTACCTGGGTGTTCCCTGACCACCAGATTGCTGCCAACTTGGGGTTATAAGCAGTGGTGTGAGCTGGAGTGCCACGTCTAAATAAAAAACTCTAGCCAGGTAGGCTTTGTCTATTTTATGATCTTTAAGGACTCATTTTCAGTGTTAACTAAGGTCCACCTTCAAGAACCCAGAGTAAAGAACATAACCGCAAGTTTGTTTTACAAAAAGATAGTTTCTGTGAGAGAGACCATGTCTGAGAACCCGTGTTTTATACTTACTACAGCTGTTTTTCTATCAGATTCCAGGCCAGAATCACATGCCCCTGTTTGGTTACACAGCAAGAGTGGAAGCAGAATGGTTGGCTACAAACATAGAGACAGCTGCTTGTGACGTACCTTCAGACCCATTTCTTCTTTTCGGTACCTCCTGAAACAGTCTGTTCAGGTTCTGGCCTGGATTCTCTGTTGAAAAACGAGTTTGGTAAGAACAAAACAGTCGGGGGATGTCAGATTGTTTTCTACATTATGGGCTACGTTACATGAAATGATGAAAGATCTAATGCGGATGAATGCTAATATGCTCGACTGAAGCACAGATGGTACTTACAGAGAACCCACATAAGCTAAAATTTGCACTGTTTCTTACTGCTTTCCTGTAGAAGCACATTGAACTTTGTGGGGAAGCTTAAAGTGTATTTCCACTTTTGCAGCCATAGGGGTAACTTCTACTTCACAATTGTTACATGTTCCCATTAACATAAAAAAGTTTAAAAACTGCTGGTTACCTTTTTAAGTGCTTTTTATTTATGCGTCTTATTAAACTTACCAAGCTCTTACTACTTTGTAATGTTTAGAAAGGGGCTGGGGAGCTGTGTTTTCCCTAATTAACCCTATCTGTACTGTACTAGCAGATCTTTATTATCATTTGTGAACTAGAATTGAACACTTGTCTGTCCTAACCATTGTATGTTATTGAGAGATAGTCCAGTGAGTTCCTGGTCTCCGTGGGAACAGAGACACTAAGATTTTCCAAAATGTGTTCTGACACCTTCTCCTCAGAAACATCTAAAAGGAAAGAAATACTAAAAAAAAAAAAAAAAAAATATGCCGTGTGAATGGGAACACATGGGATTTTCTCAAATTTGACTGCAAAAGTGGCAATACACTTTAAGCAGGTCACATATCAGTCATCTTTTCCTTAAGATGGCCACATACCAGTCACATTTTCCTTAAGGTGGCCACATACCATGCTACAAGATTTACCAACAATTCTGTAGTGCAAGAGCCTATGTGATTGGGTTATACTACATAGTTATCAACAAATATAAATGTTATTGAAAAGAGACTGCAAAATTTGCTCGTAAGGTATTTAGCTGGATTTAGAATTAATCTGGTAGGTCAGTAACATTTAATGGAGAAGTTTGGGGTTGTTAAAACAAACAAAAAAAATCTAATAATAATAATTTTTTTTTAAAATTAAAATATATTATATATATATATATATATATATATATATATATATATATATATATGACACACACACATACATCCGTGCTGCAGCATTAGTCTGATGCTACAGCTGTCCTGGGTTGGCTATAAGCCATAGAACTCAGTGATCACATGACTGCTAATTGCTCAGTTCTCAGACAGCCTTGAGCAGAGAGTGGTGACTGTTAGTCCCTGGCTCTCTGCTCTGCCCCTCCAGTGCTTACTGGAGCACTGGGCTGAGGAGGGAGAGGCTGACTCCGGCTCTCAGCCACATGCTGAGAGGTGGAGCCAGCTGCCGAACAGGCATCTGGGTGGATCCTGAAAATATGGTTAGGATCCTTCCAGAGCCTGAAGTGGCTCTGTGACGTCAGCCGACAGTGGACTTTAGCCCACTGTCGGCTGATTCTGAGTCACAGGAGAGCAAAAATAAGTGCATTCCTATGACCCACAAGAGAAGTATTGACAAAAAAAGCTTTTGTAATACTTCTATTTTAATAGCAGCAATTTTGTGTGAGGATTTAAGTATTTTTATAATATCTGAATGAACTGTTTAAGTGGGCTCTTGCACTATCCGTAAATATTGCTAATCTAACATACCAAATTTGTTATGAAGATCTAACTGGTGTGTTGCCAGCTTAGTCCTCGATATAAATACTAGATATGGTTTCCAACATACTGGCATATTCAATAAGGCAAAGAGAAATGTATGCAGGTGAGTAACCAGTAAAAACAAATCACGCTCCACCTTTCTCATTGGTTGTTATTGCCTTTTGTACATTATTACTTCTCTGAAATGCTTTATTTAATAAGCCTAGTAGTAAGGCTTGAAAGAACCAGGGCTCTTTCACATCGAGCAGCTACACTCATATGAGCAGGGGATCGGTGGGCAGGACCCTTGCTGAATCAGAGCCTGTTCAGTTTGTGTCTGCATTAATATAGCAGACACCGGCAGACCCATGGTAACTTTATGGGCAGCCAGATGTAAATGGATTTGTGTCAATTTATGGCTGGATGTAAACATACTTGTGTCCATTTATACTAGGCTACCTCTGATCTGTCACATTAAGATCCGAAAAAAACAAAAAGACCCAGTCTTTTTTTTGTTTTTATTTCTGGACATGGACGGACTCAGAGGTAGGCGGGTATAAATTAACACAAGTCCAACTACATCAGCCTGCCCCATAGAAATGCACAGAGCTTCTGATCAGGTCTGCCGGAAAAATGGAAAGGTGAACCTGATCGGAAAGCCTGTGTGAAAGGGCCCCTAGTAAAATGACACACGTGTGCATTCACATATACATTTATTAGTATTTTAGGATGTTCATCTTTGTGGTGTTAATTAGGAGCAACTGTGCATTAAAGCATTAGTCCCCCAAAAGTGACATTTTGATTATATCTGGAGATTGGTGGACTGAGTCTGTCTCAGCTTATTATATATCTAGGATAATTTAACAATGAGATTTCCCTCTTATATTTCCAGACACCTGAGAGTTTTGGGTGTTTCCACTCCCCTCTGTGTTCAGGCACTTCTGGATTCTTCATATTGTAAAAATACATTTAAAAAAATCACCGATAAGACTGTCCAAGTGATAGTAAAAAGTGCTTTAACTCCCATGCACCTACCAAAAACTTGAGTATCAGTTTTAAGAATAACCTGTTATGGTGTTAATAGCAGCCCCATAGATGTACATTGATTAGAGCATATCAAAACACAAAAAAGACGATTCAGTATGGTTTTGATAACATTTCTGGGAGACATGACATTAATTAGCTTAAACAGATATTATATTAATTGCCTGTATAGACAGGAGACAGGCTACGTTAGCCTAAAGTGGCTGCATTACATGACCATAAGAGACTTCTGTCTCCAGGTCTTGCTCTTATACTACTGAATACAAAAAGTGAAGGTGGGACATTTTGTTAGTTCTGATACAGGTGGGATTAGAAGGTATCCATAGACCTTTTATTATGCTCATTTTGTTAGAGACATTATAGAATATTCACCTGATCCAGCCATTTATAGTCGTTTGTTTAAAATGTTTGCAGGTAGCTTTTAAGAGTAACTGCTACAAATGGCATAAAAACATAAAATTCATGTAGGTAGATAGATGGGCCTGGTAATGATTCACCCGTCAAATGACAGTGGAAAAGTAGACGTCATATTCATAGCTTATGTTTTGCTAGCACACAATGCTCCATTTATGTTTATGGTGGATATGTCAAAGGTCATTTAATACCTTACTACATTGTTATGTCTATGGAAACCCTTTGATCTATCAGCAGGATACATCTGATGCTGCTATACTTTTATGTGCATGCCAATACATTTGATTGGAAAAGAATATCAAAATGAATTAACCCCACCAGCATTTGGAGGATTGTGTTTAAACTGGAAGTGCCTAATTTACCTATTTACAGAAGCTTTGTGATCCAATTGCTTACAGCTATATGAAGGGAAAAAATTATCTAACATGGAAGAGAACATGTAAGTTGGGTCAGTAACTAAATATGTACAGAGTTGTGTATGAAACGTGAAGATGCAAACCAGTGGATGTAGAACATATAGGTGTATGTAAATGGTATTGCACTGCATTCTGATTTGAAAGACAATGCATGCTTATTATGAGGATGCTGTGCAAAAAGCAATATACTCAGCAGTAACTGCCAGCAAGCTGACGAATTTCCACAATGGTAAGAGGTGATTGTTTAATGGTTGCTAGTAGACATTGCGCTTAGCCTTATTGAATATGGGATTTTTTTAAGATATAATCAGAAGTCAGATTTAAGCCTAAACCGGTCAGCATGCTGAAGTCATTTGGAGGGCCTCAGAAGTTACATAACATTAATGTTCTACAATACTTAGGCCTTCACAGATGACAATTATAAACCTTTCATAGCCGGGAGGTGCCTAAGGCTATAATTGGTGCATTTGGTCAGAAGGCTTTAGTTTGTTTTCCGCCATTTTTTTTACACCAGTTACAAAACGATCCATTCCTCTGCTACTTGGTCAGACAGACATATCTGGAAACACACCTTTAGCAAGTGATCACTGTCCAATGAAGCCCCATGGTAACATGTTAAACTTGTAGTCTCTTGTTAACAGCCTGGTCTCAGATAGGAGACAGTGCATGTCACCATGCAAAGAGGCCTGCACATCCATGAGCAAAACCCTGTGTGATTCATCGTGAGGGCAAATTACTGTGCCCGTATCCCTTCCATGGAAAGAGTGAAAGCACAAGCACACAAATCTGTTGTTCTTAAATTAAATCTATCAGAAACCAAAATATCTGTTTGAGAAGCCACAGATGGAAAGCCCTACTAACCTTCAGCAGTTGTGACACTGTCAGTCAAGCTGAAAAGGTTTAGCCATCTAATGCTTCTCTCTCATGTATTTTGCTTCAACACATCCTGTAAATCAAAAATATGTCTGCAATGTTGATTTTATATCCTAAATGTAGATGTGATATTACCTTCAACAAAATTAAAAATGAACCTCTATTATTGTGTAAGTGGATATGAAAGTGATGAATGCGGAATGAAAATATTCTAAAGCTGAGATATACAGTAAAAAAAACACTATACAAGTGTAGGAAAAACAAGTGGCACCCACCTCTTTGTCGGCCTTGTATACTCCGTAGTGCAAGGATGTTCTGCTCATCAGACAGGAACTGCTTCATCTTGTGGAAAGGCTCCTTCCCTCGTACAGTTAATTTATTCCAAGGTTTGGGCCTGGCCAGGATTTCGCTCACAGACCCTTGTGATAATCCCAGTACATAATGTCCAAAGATACGTTGTCCAATATTGTGCTTGATCAACTGCTCTTTCACTTGGCGTGCAATTTCTGCAGTGTCTATATCTTCACCTTCTGAGACGCTTCCAGCGCTCTCGGACTGGCTCGGTGAAGGAGCCATGCCATTTACGTCCGGGCTTGGCTGCTGCAGTGGACTTTGGGAAGATATGGAGTTTGTGCTGAAGTGACCTGTTGAGAAAAGCATGCTTGTGCTTCCTGCTTCCTGCATTGTCTTGGAGTAGAAGGACTGCATAAGCTGTCGCTGGAGAAGTGAATTTAGTGCAAATTTCCCCGTGGAGGCCAAGGGCAAAGAAGGGCTTGCAATGG
This sequence comes from Aquarana catesbeiana, assembly GCF_042186555.1. NCBI lineage: Eukaryota > Metazoa > Chordata > Amphibia > Anura > Ranidae > Aquarana > Aquarana catesbeiana. Next base: position 668,969,632 of record NC_133325.1, read on the forward strand.
ATAAGCTGAAATAGTCTTGGTTTAAACCCGTTGGTGAGAACTTGTGTGTACCATTAGTATTGGAAGCCTGCTCCCCTACGTTGCGGAGCAACTGAGAGGGAGGGGAGGCCGGCAAGGTTGCAGGGCGCTGAGTTTCATGCTGGTCTTTCCCTTTTCTCCTGGCTGACCCTACAAGAAAGGTCAAACATAATGCATTATGGGGGGATTAAAAAGGGAAAAACCAAGATAAAAACGCAATGTTTGCCCCACAGTGAAAAAGTGCATTTTCTTTTGAAGAGGGCCAATTAGGTTTTTAAATTGAATTTGCAGTAAGCCGAACAAGGCCCCCAAAACAACCAACATGCATTTCATGTTTGTACCTTTCTTGTACAGTTTGTTGCAGCCTGGAGAATTCCTAAGACAAATCATTGCACTTCACCTCTTCAGTACAGATCACTGTGTCATACAAACAATACAATTCTCAGCATAAACATGAGCTTATTGCATACACAATCGATTGAGTGGCCCACAGCAAACATTTACACTTGAAAGGAACCTAGTTATGCATTCTATAGGAAACCAATATCATATTGTTAATTGCCAAAAATGCTGTTGATAAACCATACCACATGTCTATGAAATCAGTGGAATTCTCAAGTGATAAAGATAATAGCTGTATAATAGATATTGTCATTTACAGGTTAAACCACACATTTAAGAAATAATAGAAAACTGTACAACACAAAAACTGGTCAAAAATCAGGTCAGGTAAAATAATGAGCTCTTTACAGTGATGTCTGCCTCAATGCGTGGGACCCAGTCAATGATGGATTCTAAAAAATACAACTTGTTTACTTAGGGCTGTTCTAATTTGAAAGAAGACCCATGCTTCAGTCTCATTGGGTAATACCATAGATGTGTAATTTGATTATTACCCCAGAAAGCCTCAGCTGAAGCTCATCTTCTCAAACAAGGCACTCCTTTGACAGCAATTATTATTGGGTTGGCCATATACAAGAAATTAGTATTGGGTTGGCCATATACAAGAAAATTAAAACGAATAAATGCAACCTTAGATGTATTCAGGAAGGGAATAACAGCAGAGGGAAGAAATAGTCTGTGCATCGTAAGCTCTTGTTATGGCATGCATATCATTTTATCACATGTTGGCCAACCTCTGCATGACCAGCCAATGACTGTTCCCTTTTCTACAGTGAAATGGAAAAACAAACTCTTCACCATATGTGAATAGCACCAGTTATCAGTAAAGCAGAGGAGAAGACAGGAGCTGGTTCTGGAACTGTGGATTTAAGGGGTGACTGACCAAACCCATTCCCCATTGTTCTGAGTGATGGATCTGCCACTTTTAAGCCAAGTATTTAAAGACATCTTCATCCTAGCTTGAATGATATTGTGAAGAATATCATCTTTGGCAGGCATTTACTAAGCGTTTAACAAAGGTCTGCCCTGTCATCTTACAGTACTTGCTAAAGCTACAGTGGGTGCGCCAATTAAAGTCACTCACACACTGGAGCCAAAGGGCACTTAAAGGGTTTGAGAAAGCTGCTTGGCACTTTCTGAACAGTTTGTAAATCTTTTCCAAGCTGGAAGCTCCACAGACTAGATTTTTAAGCTAAGAATAGAAATGAATTCTACCCAAACACGGAAAACAGTGACAAGATCACTGGTGCTGGCTGAGAGTGAAATACAGGAACCCCACTAAGTTAATGCATTGGAAAGTCTGAAGCAGAGTATCTCTTTAAGTAGTTAAAAAGGCTATTGAAATATTTTAACATTTTTTTCTTGCTACACCATTTACACTTTTTTTTCTGTTTTCCCCATAAAACATAGGGGGGAAATAGGTCTGTAATGTTTTACCATGACACCTTGCAAAGTACCATTAACTAAAAGGTAATTAGTCTTATTATTTAAGCAGTGCCAACAAGGTCTCCAAAATGTGTTCTATTCTCCTGCTTACACCTTTTACAAGTCAAACAATACTCGCAGATTGCGTTGTTCATTAATCTTGCTGTCAGGTGTCTCCTAACACCGCTTTCCACAGCACATTCATTTTTGTCACTTACTCAAGTCAGCAAAACAAACTTACCGCTCAGGTCGCTGTTGCTAATTCGCAGCGTGGCATTCTCCGACTGCAGGGAGCGGTTCTTTTCCAGCAACAAAACCTCCAATGGTTTCGATGCATCCTAAATACAGCCAATGAAAATGAACTGATCAGCAACTACAATGCAATTAGAGGAATCAAGGTACAGTAATAACACAAAAGCAAGTTGACAACTGGATGACTGCACACAATGTATATTTTTTATTGTCCAAGAATTTGTATTTTTTTGAAGTGTGTGCGTTATTCACATGAGCAATGCTGCCTAATATAGTGTTCTGTGAGTTTAGATCGTCGAAAAATGAATGTTCTTCTAAAAGGGCAGAAGCTTCCATTTACCTGCTTGTCCTTTTTTGCAAACACAGATGAAACAATCTCACTCTTCTAATAAGTCACAAATGAATGTAACAAAGAACCAGCAATATAAAATATAACCACATATTTGGAGGTAAAACACTGCAGGAAAACAAGCATATATGCTGTCCACACAGATGCCAATCAAAATTCAGCTGCTAATTTTTGTCAGAAGAATAAACAATTTATTTTTGTGATTTAATAATAATGCCTGCCACTAAACTAAATTCATACAACTGAAATCTGAAAAACATTAACACAGGGCAAGGCTGGAGTAAAAATGGATTTGATGCTCATTATAACCAGTCAAGTGTCTTGTTGCTAATTTTGTGTTGTCTCTAAAGGCCTGTACACACGATCCAAAAATCGTATGGTAATTTTTATACGACGCCCGATCATCCGATTATCTGCTCGTTAGTATAGTTCTTTGGACAGTCGATTCAGACTTTTCAGATGAAAAATATCCAAATGTGCAGGCTACATAATTTTTGTCGTACGTGAACAGAACGTCCGGGTAGTGTGTACAGAATATGTGTGAAGTTTGACTGTTGCACTTTTTTTCGGATTTATGAAAGCCCCACCAAGATATTTTCTTTTAGTCGTGCTACACTATGTGAGATTTTGCATGCTCTCTTATTCCTTTCAGAAGCATATTTAAGAAAACATATGAGATAGCGTTAATTTCTGAAGACTTGTCAAAAAATATGTACCAATGTGATAAACCAAAATGGCCTAATTTATCAAAATGTCTCAAATAAGCGTTAGTGTACAAGACAGACAGAGTGCTTTTAGGGACAAAAAAGCCTTGCATTAATACATGTAAGAGATGTCTTCCTATTTTTTTTTTTGAAAAAAAGGGATCATAGTAAAAGCAGCAACCACCACAAGTGAATATTGAGCTTAATATTCAAATGCTATATTCAAAAACTGCATTCAAAAAAGTACACCAGAAGAAAAACACAACTTGTGTTGTATCTATAAAATAAACTGATCAGCCACTAACAAGCAGTCAGATTCCAATCAGCACTGAAATGGCAAGTGGCACATGTAAAAAAAAAATACAAATCTCATTGGCTGCTGTGAGGCAGCACAGATAGTTTGCATTTCATAGGCAAAATAAATGCAGCCTAAATTTTGAATACTTCTGAAAAACAAGATGTACGATACCTGACCGCCTGGTCCTTCAGACTGGGAAAACTCCATGGACTTCAAAATGCTGAAAAAAGCAACAAAGAGAATTTATTGCCTAGGTCCCCATTTCCAATAAACATCCACAGCATTGCCCTCCTGGTTCCCAACACTGCTGAAAGGACAATTCTTGGTAACTTTCTCAACTGCCTCTGCATCACAATAATCAGATAATGAATCACAACACTTGTCTGTCCCCAGATAAAATACATCTTTCTTATGGGTCATTTAAATAATGCATATCTCATTCCCAGCAGGCCACATTGTGGCATAAAATTAAATGTTAATAAGGATATAACATTTAAAGCTGTCAGAAAGTGTATATATTTGTTAGTGTAGCTTCAAGGGAGTTAGATTTGCATAACAGTCATAGTTAAATAACACCATTATTTTTCAAAGATCCTCCTCTTAAAGACTCTATGAAAGAACCAAATTATGTGGAAATACAGGAGTCCACGAACTGCAAGAATTCCTCAATGTAACATGTAGTATGAATGTAGTATAGTCTGAATGTAGTAGAAGGTAAAAGCTTCCCAGCATAAATAAAACATTTACAGCTTCTTCTGACATCTCCAAGTAGAAACATGGAGACACTTTGTAAGAAATAGTGTGACCCTTGTCCTGCTGGGGTTTTTTTAGTTTGATTTAACAAAAATTAGAGTATTTAGTTATTGTAAAATCGCATTATGAAGCATCACTAGAGCTGATTGGCTGACTTGCAATACCGGATTCTGCTTGCTGGTAGCACTGTGGGTGAGCTATGAAATTACAGTTCCTGGTGAAATGGAAGGGATGAATAATGCTTCAAAGCAACTACACTTTATAGGTTGTTTTTGGTTAGGGGGGGGTTTGGGGATAAAGAGCTCAAAGACTTTGGTTGTTTTTGTGTACAGGCATGTATCCCATTACCTGCAGGTGGTTCCTTCTGATAAAAATCTTCCAGTGTCTCCTTCACAGCTGCTAGATTTTGCCCTGAGTTGCTGTCTTCCAGCACTAACAGAAGCTGCTTCTACTCACCAAAGTTGTACCTCCGGCTCATCCCCTCCTGTCCTCGCCTCCATTCAGAGAGCTCATCATACTACTATCACACAATGCATCGCATTCTGTGGATGGAGGAGGGCATGATGTCATTCAACTCCTCCCTTCATTAACAACATGGTTCATTGTGTGAAAGTATGAAGAAGAGTTCTGTGAATGGGTGAAAGGACAGGAGGGTGCAAAGTCATGTTGGAACAATAAGGGGCAATCCCCAAACTGTTCTCACAAAGTTGAGAGCATGGAAATGTCCAAAATGTCTTGGTATGCTGACCCCTGAAGAGCTCCCTTCAGTGGGACTAAGGGGCCAAGTCCGACCCCTGAAAAACAACCCCTCACCATAATCCCCCCTCCACCAATGCACAAAGCAAGGTCCATAAAGACATGGATGAGCAAGTTTGGGGTGGAGGAACTTAACTGGCCTGCACAGAGTCCTGACCTCAACCTGATAGAACACCTTTGAGATGAATTAGAGCGGAGACTGTGAGCCAGGCCTTCTTGTCCAACATGAGTGCCTGACCTCACAAATGCGCTTCTGGAAGAATGGTCAAACATTCCCATAGACACACTCCTAAACCTTGTGGACAGCCTTCCCAGAAGAGTTGAAGCTGTTATAGCTGCAAAGGGTGGGCCAACTCAATATTGAACCCTACAAAATAAGACTGTGATGCCATTAAAGTTCATGTGTGTGTAAAGGCGGGCACCCCGATACTTTTGGCAACATAGTGTAAGTATCTGGAATTTTGTACCTCTCAAAATCTTTTGGTGTTGAGACTCTGCAAAGGGCTGAAAAGCTTGCAGTGTCACAGATGGGAGGGGGAGTAAGCAGGCTTTAGCATGTCAGGCAAACCTGAATGAAAATTGTTCTGGCTCTAAAATTTTAGACTGATTTACTGTTCAGTGGCTGCACAGTTTGAAAGCAGGGAAAGCTTTTCAAGAGGAATTTTTACGCTTGTTAACCACATGTAATTAGTTTATTAACTAGTTTATTCCTTTTATTTTTTTTTAATCAGCTGCTTTACGAAAATAACGCTTTAGAATAGGGCCATATCCATTCTTTACTATTTCTCAGCAGTTAACCTACAAATTACACAGTCTAAAATGAAGACCGCCACTAGAGGGATTATCTATAAATTCATATATAAAATGCAATACTGAAAATATAGAAGCAGAAAGTACACATCAGAGCCACATCCGATTCATTTCTGGCAAAACCTAACAATTATATCTCAGAAGATATACTCACAGGAAACATTCCATATTTTCCTTTTTATCAAACTGCATACATGGCACATAAGGAGAATAAATGATTGCATGCTTTCCCTCCAACAGTACTGCTAATGGGTATGCAGCATATTCTCAACCCTGGTGTGCCAGAGACAGCAACATAACTTTGTGATTGTGCATTATGAGCAAAGAAACTGTTTTCTCAACACTCAAAATGTAATTTGGACAAAATGATTTATGGCTGCAGGAAGCACTTGTCAAATAAAAAGAAGAATGATTGGTAAAGAAGGCAGAACACCAGGAAAAGGCAAGCAAAAAATAGATGCAGACGGGAATATTACATTTTGGGACAGCATATGAAAAACACTTGAAGCCAGTGATATTCAAGTCAGCTAAAAGCTCGTGCAAATCCTACTTTTTTTTAAAGGGACGCTACTATTAAAATATTAAATATAAATTCATACTTCCAAGTATATCCGATCTATATATTAAAACATATGCGAAAACCTTGTTTGACTGCACTTGTATTTCTTTAGATAAGGTGATGCTGGTCTCTTTCTCTCATTGTCAGCATAAACAGGCATGCCTGGCTGAGCCAAGTGGTCATGTTTTAGGCGAGGTAGCAGACAGCCTTGCCTTAGGGCAGTCAGACTTTGCTTGCATATCTCACTGCCCTCCCCTGTCTGGTAACCTCCATTAAATCTGCTGTTTAAAGAGAACCAGTCACCAATGGACAACTGTAATAATCTGAATCATCACTTTTTAGAATTTATAATAGTTCAGCCTTACCTCTACATCCAAGGAAAAATAAACACTTTGACAGGTCAATCTTTCGCCAGCAGTCCAGACAGGGTGTCAGTTATCGCCTTGAGCTCAAGCAGCAAAGAAATCAGCCTCCGTGCAGGCCTTACAGTAGTGAGCTGATATTTGTGTGTTGATGGTGGCAGAATACAAGTGAATAACAGCAAAGGCACTGTCCCTGAGAGGCAAGGCTGCACTATCATAAAAATGTTATGCCTCATGCACATAGAACGTTTTTACAGCTGCGCCTAGGGGCATCAGGCGTTTTTTTTTTTTTACAGATTAAAATTGGCTCTCCATGTTATTCTATGTGTCCCTGCACACATAGGCTTTTTGGAGCTGTAATAGGCATAGGTGTTTTCAAGCTGCAAAAAAGAACCCAGAGCCAGTGCGTTCTGGAGTAGCAGCATTACAGATGTAGAAAAGCCCGATGTGGCTAAACGTGTGTTAACGCTGTATACAGCGCTAAGCTGTGTCAAGCGTTTTTAAGCTGTAGTATTTGGATTTGAGAGTGGAAAATAGAAGAGGACAGAGAAACGCTGCTCAATGCTAACGTGGCTAAACGCACATTAACGCCAAATGCAAAACGCTTCTAAAAGTGCGTTTTTACAGCCACTTTTTCCTGGCATCGGAACTGGCTTTGCAGTTAATTTTTTTTTAAAACACCCTGTGTGCATGAGGCCTTATAGTCTGTGTGCAGATCTAACCTTTTAGCAAAGCCTGGGAGACCTGCATGCCACTCATTCAATAGCAGAGATGGGCTCACAATGAACATCTCCAAAGTACAAAAGTGCATGTCAGCCATGCCAAAAGGAAGTAGAAATAATAAAAGATTTATAATCTTAGAATGCAGGAAAGGAAGGGAGAGAAAAGTTGAGGAAAGGTAGGTTTTCAAGATTTTTCTACTATTAGCCTCGGTTCACACCAGAGGCGGCACGACTTGCAGGTCGCCTCAACGAGGCGACCTGCACACGACTGCCCGGGCGACTTGCAAAACGACTTCTGTATAGAAGTCTATGCAAGTTGCCCCAAGTCGCCCCCAAAGTCGTACAGGAACCTTTTTCTAAGTCGGAGCGACTTGCGTCGCTCCCCTTAGAACGGTTCCATAGCACAGAACGGGAGGCGACTTGTCAGGCGACTAGGTCGCCTGACAAGTCGTCCCTGTGTGAACCGAGCCTAACAGATTTCATGAATACTTGCAACAGTTTGTTGGCTTGTAGAAAATCTCTATTGGAGAATTACAAAAAGTATACAAAAACAAAAGTAATAAATCGGCCCTCGGCGTGCAGCCCTACTTCTTAAAGGAAAATGGTCATAAAAATATACAGGGACTGCAATTGCTGATCGCCCTCTAAAAATGCTAGATGATTGACTATAATACTGACTCTGACTTCAGTGCTGTCCTAGTCTGACCTGGAACAGGTATGCAGATCAGGTATTCCGCTTTAACTTGCTATATGTGTGTCCCATGCCAACACATCATTTTAGGACTAAAGCCAGAGACACTAGCATTTTCAGAATGCTGTTGCCAATGGTAGGCTCCATATATCTCTCACTACAGCTTTCCTTCATATTTATACAAAACAATGACAAAAAATAGAGTTGTACTGTTAGTCACTTACTTGAGTTCCTTCTTTATTTCTTCATAATCAGCCTGCCCTTTCAGTTTTTCTTCAAGTTGCTGCAAACAGTTTCAGAACACCAGTTAACATAATACAGCTTAACTGATTTAAAAAGAGGCTTGAATCATAAGACCGTGCCATGCCATATGTTAAAGTAAATTGGTCATCTAATAAAAATACATTTCAGCCTTCTATATATTGCAGAGTAACGCGACCCCAAAAAAGCGGGACTTTCAATGCTCTTGGCTTCTACCCACCCCTGCCAATTATCTACTGGTGCATCACTATTATGTGTGTCTTTTTCAAACAAGGAGGCAGCAGAGGTGGCAGGTCAGAGCCAGAAATCCTAGGAGCGGCTTGCAATTTCCTTATAAGAGACCTAACATATCAGAAATGCCATCAAACTTTCAGAGATGCCCGCTACTGTATCTAGGTCTCTTTTAGACACCATTTTGGGCTCAGGGACTATCCATCATTTAAAATACATCTTAACGTTTTTAACACTTGTATTAGCTTCTTGCCTGAAGTTCAGCTTTTAAAGCAGTATAAAATCCAAAGCAAACATTTCTTTTATTGCAGATTACCAGTTGTTTTTCACAGCATAAACTCTCCAGCAGAATGTATCAGTTTACATGACTGAAACAAACCACTTAAAGAGGTGTTCCTCCCTCCAAAAAAAAATAAATAAATAAAAGCCAGCAGCTACACATACTGCAGTTGCTGGCTTTTAACAATAGGACACTTACCTGTTCTGGAGTCCAGCGATGTCGGCACCACAGCTGATGTTTCCATCAGCTGTCGGGTGCTGCCACCGCCATTGAGGGTAAGGGTACCCGGCAGTGTAGCCTTACAGCTTCATGCCTAGAAACCCTATTGTGCATGTGCGAGGTTCCGCTCCTCTCGCCTACTGGCCCAGGGAGAGGAGGAGGGAGCCCCGTGGTGATGTCACGGGCCGCGGCCTGGACTCCCGGAAGTGGGAACGGCATGCCTGTCAAAGACAGGTATCCTGTCCCCCCTACCCCCGAAAGGCAGCACTGGAGGGGGAGATGAGACAAATGAGCGGAAGTTCCACTTTTGGCAGGGGTGAATAATATGGTCATCTTTGATTTATTCATGTAAAACCTTTATCAAAAAAAAAAAAAAAAAATGGTTACTGTAGCTGATTATAGTGAAGGCTGGAGTTTGGCTTCATTTTGTTAGCGTAACTAATTCTCCTAATACATTTAATGTAGAACTAAATGCAAAACTTTGTTTTTTTCATTTTGGATAGAGTAAGGTAGGGTTATAACTCCTGTAAGGTTTATTTTTGCCATCTTTGTCTCATTGGGGAGATTTATCTTTACTTCCTGTCCCATAGCCAAAGCAGGAAGTGAGAGGAAATCCCTGCAAATTAAGGGAATCCCTTGGACACTCCCAGGTCACCAAAACTAGTTTGCTCATTGGAAGATTTCCCCTCTATTATTTTTCTGGTGACAACCCAAAATTTGAGATTTTCTTTTACTTTCAATGATAATGGTAAACAGAACAAATAGAGAGAGTGAATCTCCCTAACAGGAGCACAGACGGCAATAAAAACTGACAGGGGTTCTAATCCATCTCTACTCTGAGGTGTGTTACTGGCCAGATCACCAGGTGAAAAGAAAGGGGAAAAAGCCAAAGAAAACAGAAACAGTAACAACATCTAATGATTGCAAAACTGCAAAATATGACATTTTTGATTTTGGGTTTAATACTGCTTTCATTTTCTGTACAGTTACATTATTTGTATCAGTGGAGAAGTACATTTGCACAAAAGCTGCAAGTTCTAGTCCCAGCTGCATGGGAAATTGATCATAATATTTTACAGTGTTCCGCAAGATACAGTACACAAAACAAACAACTGTCACTATGACTTCCATGTGAAAATTGTTAATGAGATTTTAATGGTGCAAGTGAAGGCATTCAGCTGGAATCCGCTCACGTGCCAAAAACGTACAGAGCTGAACAATTGCCTGATATACAAACAGAATGACATCAGTGGCCAAAGAGCAGTTGTTACACATAATATGCAGCATACTAAAAGGTTTCATCCAGGAGCACATATGAAGATTGTTATTGGCAAGTCTTTCAAGAATGATGAAATTATTTTGATGCAATGAATGTAGAAACAGGAGTAACAGTTTATTGAAAACAACATTTTAAAGGGAAAGGGAAATTGATTATGCCAATGATTTTCACAGATACACAGCACATGTTAAAGTATTATATAAATATTACCAGGGCATATATAGTATTCAAGAACTCTGTTTTTTTAAGGAGAAGTTTGGGGTATATATAAAAAACACGAAAAAAAAAAAAAAACATATTTAAAACTCTATGCTGCAGCTGTCCCAAGTCAGCTCTAAGCCCAAGAACTGAGTGATCACATGACCGCTGATCGCTCAGTTCTTATGCCCCATACACACGGTCGGACTTTGTTCGGACACTCCGACAACAAAATCCATGGATTTTTTCCGACGGATGTTGGCTCAAACTTGTCTTGCATACACACGGTCACACAAAGTTGTCGGAAAATCCGATCGTTCTGAACGCGGTGACGTAAAACACGTACGTCGGGACTATAAACGGGGCAGTGGCCAATAGCTTTCATCTCTTTATTTATTCTGAGCATGCGTGGCACTTTGTCCGTCGGATTTGTGTACACACGATCGGAATTTCCAACAACGGATTTTGTTGTCGGAAAATTTTATCTCCTGCTCTCCAACTTTGTGTGTCGGAAAATCCGATGGAAAATGTCCGATGGAGCCCACACACGGTCGGAATTTCTGACAACACGCTCCGATCGGACATTTTCCATCGGAAAATCCGACCGTGTGTACGGGGCATAAGTCCACTCAGAGCGGAGAGTATTGACCATCAGTTACCACTTTCTGCTCTTCTCCTCCAGATCTCACTGGACAGCTGTGCAGAAGAGAGGGCAGGTGCAGCTAGCCTTGGCTTTCACTGAGAGGCAGAGCCAGCTGTTATTCAGACAGCTGGGTGGATCCAGACAATATCGTTGGGATCCTTTCAGAGCCTGGAGTGGCTCTGTGATGTCAGCTGATAGTGGATTATAGCCCTCTGTCTGCCAACTCTGGGTAACAAAAGTACAAAAGTAAGTGCACAACTGTGACCCACAAGAGAAGTATTACCAAAAAAGCTTTACTTGGGTACAGGTACTTACAAAAGATCAGTGTGGTAGAAATCATACAGAAGCACCCTGCAGGTGGTGAGTATCTACAACATATGCTTATGTCCGGCCTACTTTTTTCATAGTTTTGGACAGAGTGGAGAAGGAATTTAACCCTTTTTGGGTTTTTACCACAATTCAGGGCTCCGTTAGTGAGATTTTTCAACACTTACTATAGCGGTGATGATGGCTTTACTAGACAGACTAGAGTATAAATGTCTACTAGTTAAAGCTGAAAACCAGGAAAAAAAATTAAATACACAGATGAGGTGTGCATGAGAGCTGTTTACCTGCCCAAATGATTTGCATTTCTATCTATCCAGTTTTGAGATCTACACAGCTCTGCGATGCAGCACAGCCCTATCTGACAGAAGAGGGACCTGATCTCTCTCTCTGGCAGTTTCAATTTCACTTACGGGATTCATCTCTATCCCCAACCTGTGACTAGTAAAAGAAAATGCAACAGGCAGATGAGCTTGTATCTGTCACTATGCTCTCTCCTCCTATCAGCATGGTCACTGAACTGCAAAAAAATCAGCCAGTTGGGTCCTTGTGCTGTTTCTATAACCACTTCCCTGGTTTATGCTGAACAATAGACTGTATAAGGCTAATAAGTCTAAGTAAGGTACTTACACTGTTTGAATTTAGAAAATACATATAAGGATCTGCTAACATAGCTGCATTTATTTGCAAATTTTATTTCTTCCTGGAGTTCAGCTTTAAGGCCCGGTTCACATTGGATGCTGTGTGAAAACCGCATGTGATTTGGACAGGAATCTTACCGCATGCTTGTTTCAATCACAAGCGATTCTGCAGCAGTGTAATTTAAACCATTCATTTTGTATGGCTCAAATTGCACTGCATCAAAATTGTGCCGGACCCTTTTTATTTGCCACACCAGGATTGGATTGAACGGGTGTTTATACCTAATGCGATCTGATTCTCCAAACCGCACCGTGTTCTGCAAACCGATTTCTGGGTGTCGCTAACTTAACAGACACACCTGCAGCGGTTCGCATGAACAGGGTGCGATTTTCATGCGGTGCAGAAACCACACAGAATGTGCTGCGAATTTTACATCACATCAGTGTGAGCTGGGTCCAAAGTGGTTGCAAACTGGCCTCAGGTGATACACAGGGATGAAACAAATAAGCTGTACCTGTTTATCTGCAGTCCTCTCTCTCTCTCCTAAAACACAGTTTAAAGGCTATTTCTTTGCAGTAGAGGGCAGGGAGTGGGAATACATCACCACACACACTGTGCAGCTAAACCCCCCCCCCCCCCCCCCACACACAGAATCATAGGAAAATATATATACTGCTATAAGTCAGCTGCTGTGTGCTGGACGGGGCAATCACCTGGAAAGCTATGGAGCCAGGATTTACCATTAACAGTGACTCATGCAGATGGCAGAGAGAAGAGGCAGCAGACAGAAATGACACTTGGGACCCTGGATTGAGGAAAGTACACACTATAGAAGGATATGCTTTGATCATTGTTCATGTCAAAGGTTTACAACCACTTTAATGTCATTTCCTCAAAAAAGAATTTCAGGCATTGTAAACTTTCATGTAGTTACATTGCTTCAGTGTGGACAAATATACCTATGTATATACAATACCCGGCTGATCCCCCTTGGAAGTTGAAAATCACTGAAGTAGAAATGGCTACTTCAGTGATCTCTCCTTGCTTCAGGGTCCCGTGCTGAGCAGCTGGTGTGATGCATTGTGAACACAGGAGGTCGGCCACTCAGCACAGGTACCATTCAGAGAATGCTTTGTAATTCCTGAATGAATGAAAAATGTTCTCTGATTGCACAAGGTGGCGAGGCAGGGGAGTAGAGTTATGGGTTTCACCTTATCCAATCAGAGGACACTTTGCATCCGGCGTATGATGGAATAAACAATGTAAACAAATAGTTTCTGCTTTTCATCTGAGTTCTAATCAAAAGGTATTCCCCCTGTTTGTTATGGGTAGCACAAATACCCATACTCGATCGATGACTGCTTTCATTGGCCAGGCAAGGATGACGTCACTCCCGTGCATGCGTGGAAGTCCAGTCAGCTTTGGCATTGCCAAATTTTTACAGTGTTTGGAACAAAGGGATTAGGTGTCCATTTGGTGGTTTATGGGCACCCAAAGTAATCACTCTGCCACGTCCTAACATATATGCAATAGGAATTTCAGGAAAAAAATGTACTTTATAGGCACATATAAAGCGAACAAAAGTCCTGGATGGCTTAACTCCAATGTAAAAATGCATATAAAAGCAAAGGAGAAGGCCTTCAAAAAAATACAAGCTCGAGGGATCATTTTCATTTAGACATTTTAAACACTTTTGAACTCTTCGAAGATTGAAATTTTGTTTGTTATGTTACTGTAGAAATGGTGTGCCGGTCTTTGTACAGTGCCTATTACAAATTTGGGCTTACTCAATAGAACAGCACAAAAAGCAGCGAAGATGAGCAATCATTCATAACAGCCAATCAGATTGGTGTTTAGCAAAGTCAAATTCGTGAAAGATGAATTCTGATAGGTGCCTGTGGGTTACTAGACTTTGCCTTAATGAATAAGCATGCCAGGGGAGAACATATCCTTATTGTGTTGAAGAAATCACCCTTGTTACGTTGATCTAATGCTGTCCTGGCATTTGCATTCCCGCAGTCATGTTACAGTGTCAGGCCAGCAATTTATTTTATGTCCGGAACACGAGACAAATTTGTGGTGACATCATCCATCAAAGGATGTAGACGTATGCAAAGTGTGAGCCAGCCATGCGTGTCGGTGAGAATAAATGACTCACACAGATCAAGAGGTTTTGCTTTAGTGTGCACATCCAAAAACCACAGTCTATTAGGAACGTCTCATTGAGCACAATTTCATGATGTTCAGAATTATCTGAGATGCATGTAAATAATGCACATTATACTGCAGCAATGTATTTTGCAGGGCACATAAGGTTAATGGTGTTTCTCCAACACACAACGTATCTCACTAGCAGGGAACAGTTTGATAACAGTTCTAGCATAAGCACCGAGCTTCTCCTACAGTAATTAATATCAGTGATTCAGTGTATGCCAGACCACAGAGGCATCAAAAACAATTGATCTCCCTGTTTCTACTATCTGTTGTTTTCGGGACCTTAGGCAAACCACTATCTGCTTCTTATGGATCAGAATTAAAAAGCTCAGCGGGACAGACATATCCCGTGTCTGTAAGATTCCAAACAGAGCTGCTCATATTCTTAGGGAAAGAATTATCATATAGATTTATTTTTTCTTTCTTACAGGTTATGGATTGCGGGACATTTCATCCTACCAGTTATTAATACCAAATCACTATATACATCTACACATGACGAAACCTTAGTGTCATATATAATATGAACTTATTCACCTAAATTTTGTTCTCTTTAGAACAAAATTTCTAAACACTACCGTGTTAATGACCGCCTGGTATCAATTAATACTCACCATAGTCAACCTGCCACAGCGCATTTCTATTTTTTTTATTACAGCACACATCTATATTCAGCTGATAAGTTTCCTTTACAGTCTTGCTTAAAGAGTAAACGAAGAGCACAAATAATTACCTTTACAAGATATAATGCTGCTATAGACTCACTCAATGGTCACATGATTCCTGGTAAAGGAAAGGATTAGCCATCCGGAATTCATTTTTTCCCCTTTAACAGATCACATGACCAAACATCTAGAATTTTTCCTACATGACATGTTCTGGACTGAGCCTACAGCTATATTTCGTTAAGAAAAAGTAAGTATATCAGTCCTTATATCACTCATTTTTATCCATCCCAACAGGACCGACTACATACAGGTTTCATTTTGTGTACAATTTAAAGGATAAGTTAATCTTTCATGGGTGTAACATGTACTAATAGGATAATAAATAAGCAGCCCCCACCCCCCCACCTGAAGACACCCTGTTGTGACATCAGGCCAGGGATCTCCTCCCTGTGACAGCTGTCGCAATTAAAAAAAGAAGAGTTCTGTGAATGGGAGAACTACAACTACTGTCAGCCATTGCGACTGAGTGCTTGTAGTTCTCAATGAACTAACAGGGTGCTGGGGAGTTCTCTAGGTAGTTTATTGATTTTTCCTGTCATTCAATAAGTGTGTTAAGGGATGCATTTTTTGGAAAGGGTCAGGGACTTTTTTACTGCAGCAGGTTGCTTTTTTGGTTCCATATACTACAATGGAAATGCAACGCAAACACATAAAAAATGCAGTGCTTGAGTTTTTGATGCGTTTCTGCTTGCTTCTACCGCAAGACAACCCACACCTCCCGAGAATACAAAAGGCATTAAAACGCATCAAAAACATGTGTGAAACAATGCAAAACACACCCAGAAAACACATCAACTGCAACCTACATAGATGTGAACCATGCCTAAAAGCCCCCTTGTGTAAGCATCCAAAAGCCCCTGAGACTGCTGCTGGGCAATGCCATCTTGGATGTGATGTCAGCTTTCCCCGTCGCACCTAGCCTTCAGGGGGTGGAGTTGTGTCAGCACATAGATTAATTATATACTCTCAGAAAAAGAGAAGGCTATGATATGGAAGGAGCTGTGCTAGGGAAAGGACTATACAAACTTTCAAGTAAGTTCAGGGTTGCATTGAAAGTTAATAAAAAATAATTTAGGTAAATGAAAAACACTGCAAGCAAACATTTTAAATACTTATTTTTGATTTTTTTTCTGTGCTTTTATCTGCAATTTTTTAAGTTGGTTACAGGTTCTCGTTAAACATATACAGTACTTGCCTTCCACTCAGCTTCTGCTCATGACATCTAGTTGTGGGTGTCATCACAATCCTCCCGGTGAGATCTTGGTCAATACACGAACATCTTCTCATGAGATTTGGGAAACCCAGTGTTCCCTGCATCTCGCCGGAAGGACTGTGATATCACACTCTCCAATGCAGAAGCGGGGTGAAAAGAAGGTATATATTTATTGTTCTTACAGGCACGATGCATCATTTGGACATGGAGTGGAGGACCTAAAGCAATTATGCCCCATACACACAAGCGGAATTTCCATCAGAAAAAACTTGGATGGTTTTTCCGACAGGATTCCACTCAAACTTGGCTTGCATACACACGGTCACACAAAAGTTCTCTGAACTTTCGACCGCCAAGAACGCGTTGACGTACAACACTACGACGAGCCAAGAAAATGAAGTTCAATGCTTCCGAGCATGCGTAGGAATTTTGCGCGTCGTAATTGGTACAGACGATCGGAATTTTTTCCGACCAAAAAATAGAGAACATGCTCCCAATCTTTTGTTGGCTGGAATTCCGCCAGCAAAAGTCTGATGGAGCATACACACGGTCGCATTTTCCAACCAAAAGTGTACAAAAGTGTACACGGCATAAGAGGATACTGAATTCTAAAGTATATCTTCAGTATGCTAGTCCATATAAAACAAACTTTAAATCAGTTGGGCAACAGATTTCAGACTTGTATAGTGCAGAAAAATAAAAATGTTCCTATACCTTAGTTGTATATAAAACTGCATACCTTAAGATTGTTGTTCTTGGTGTTAAGCTGCTGCTCAAGCTGCGATATTTGAGTAGCAGAGTTTTCTCGAAGTTTAGTAAGACTGGCCTGTAACCTCTGTACATCTTCCACAAGCTGGGCAATTTCCCTCTCCTTTGCTGTAAGTTCAACCTCCATATTGGAGCGTGCCGCACCCTCCAGCGTCTGCTCCTGTGTAAGGGTAAGTATGCGTTCAAGGTTGCCACCAAATAAACAAAAACACACCAAACTATACCAAACATGCAGCATGTGCTCACAAATATTAAATAACTTTTATGTATGTATTTATGCATCACAACTCTTCAAACGGTTAAACTTTTATGTGACTCTATTAATAGAAGATTAATTCAATCAATATTTATTTCTATAAGTAGCAGGGGAAATTTTATTATTCAAAAATCCAACTGAAAGCAAGAAAACAGAAGGTGGCCAATGCAGACAGTTGGCTAAAGACTGCTCGCAGCAGTAACTGGCTAATAAGATGAAAGTGTTAATATTAAAACTCTATTATATAACAGGCTTTAATGTGGAATGTCCGATTATTGCACATACGGTGATGTATATTCACTGACTTCATACATAACCCACATAGAGGTAAATGTAGACGTAATGTGTGCACAATAGAGCCATACTCCTCACTGCAACATGCTGCATTGATTTAATGTGCTGCCATAGCTCTAATTAAAAATCCCAAGTCTAATTAAACATCCCAAGCACGGTTTTAAAATAGGAAGATGCTGAAGTGACATAATATGTCAAATTAAAGTAGAACGCTATGCAAAACTTTTTATTTTTTCATTTTGGATAGAGCAAATAAGGGTTATAACCCCGGTCAGTTTTTTTCCCCATCTGGGTCCTATTGGGGAGATTTACCTTCACTTTCTGTCGCATAGCCAAACAGGAAGTGAGAGGAAATTCCTGCAAATTAAGGAAATCCCATTGAACCGTCCACAATAACTAGTGTCACAATTATAGAAGGCTTCCCCCCATTACTGTTCTGGGGACAACCCAAAATTTGGGATTTTCAATACTTTCACTATTGATGATAAAGGTAAACAGGACAAATAGAGATTAAATCTCCCTAACAGGGGGGGGGCAACATAAAACTGCAAAGTTTAGAAAATAAAGTTTGATTTACTAAGGCAGATTAGTGAAAAATAAATTGATACTGGCTGACAATGGATGTCATATGCTCCTATGGCTTAGTACTCATTCACACCACATCAGTTAAGTTGAGCTGAGTTGATCTGCAAAGATCAATGCATAATCAACTGCAAGGCACAAAGAAAACAATTGTTTTCTATGTGCTCCTTTTATATCTCTGCATTGCAGTACAAAAATTTGTGCACCTCATGGCGGTGCAATCTACTGCACCACAGCTGTAGCATTTTTACAACGTTTAATAAAAAGGGTAAATAAATATTACCTTGCCCTGTAACAACTAAGGTACCGCCGCTACACAGCGAGTGTGATCAAGCTTTTATTGAATAGGCAACATCTCTGTAAATAAGATCTTTCTATATAGCTCATCTTTCTAGCTTACATGAAAAGGCTACGATTGCAAATCCCTATGCTGTGTGCATCAATAGAAACACACAGCCCCATAGCCTAGGGTGGCAAGGCATTCCCCTGCTCACCTCTCCTTTCTCTAACAAACTGCACTATTTGCTTTTAACTCTTTCCGGTGAAGACCGGAAGTAGGAGTCAGCATCTAAACTACAAGTGCTGGGATAGGAACTTCAACAAATGGTTTCATGGGGATTTTTTTATGGTATGGTACTCAGTGTGTTATGCTAAAAGCTCCTGAGTTTAATACTACTTTAATTTGAATACAATAAGGAAGAATTAGAACATCTGTTGGATATTCACTGCTGTGTCCCCACTGGGGAGATTTCTCATGACTTCCTATTCAGGGTGTCAGAATGTCAGAGACAGGAAGAGATGGGCTATTTCCAACTAGTGCATAGACCGGGAACAAAAATTATATTTGCAATTAAATATGGAAGTGTTGCATATGTCACATCTGATTGTATTCCTATCCCAGTGACTTTTCCCCTCATTTGTTTAACTGGTGTCATATGGACAGGACCAAGTGGGGACAAAGTCAGTAATAAAAGCTATACAGAGATTCTAAACCTTACACGTTTTATTCAAAACTAAACTTTGCCAAAAATTCCACTACTGTAGCATTATGACCACTGTAACTAAGGCTGGGTACACATGGGCTGAGATCCGGTCACTGTGTACAGCTGTCTTTCCGACGCATTTCAGAGCTTCCTGCTTTTCCCCCAGGCTCTGAGGAAAGAGCAGGATGCTCTACAACCCGTAGCAGTGCCCACAGGACAACCCACCTGGCATCAGTTCCACACCTGCTCCCCTGTGCACTTCAGGATGGTTACTGGCACTTCTTGTTTCAGTGTCCAGCAGGGCTGAGCCTTCCACACAGAGCCTGGCGGCTGCACAAGCAGGGAGAGACCTCAGTGTGATTGACAGCGGTGTCCTTGTGGAGAATTACCTTTTATCTGTTAACCCAGTAAGTCAGTTATATTTGAATAAAGTGGATGATTGTAATGCTACACTTAGTGGGTGTCCCCTTTCTCCCTTTTTGTTCCATTACAGAAGCAGCTTTCTACTCTGGGATGGCTGCCCTTAATGTGGATAGCGGTGTTTGCAAATAATAAAGCTAATCCTAGAATGATTTATTTTGAAATAATTGATAATATGTCTAATATTTTTTAACACCTTAAAGTTAAAAAATGTTAGTCATATTATCATTTAACAATCAATCGTTCTATGTGTGTGCACTGAGCGGGGCGCTGGACTAATGAGTTTCCATTAGGTCCGTAAATTTTTTACAAGCATGTGATTAGAGCCTGAGGCTCTAATTGGCTTGTTTTAGGTTGTCCTCAGGGAACAGAGCACTGCGCCCCGAACCCTCCTACTCTTGATTTTCGCAAATCAATAGTCACCATCGCGTCACTTCCGGCTTCTCATCCCGGACAAGCAGGAGGCTGAAGACTTGGAACCCGGAAAGAAGACCGGGTTAACACGGAAAGCGCCGGGTATCAGGGGAGCTGTGACCACTGGAGGGCTCTGTTTGTAGGCAAGTCTCACACCGTCCTCTGGTGAGTGCAGACCTGGGAGGGGTTTTGTTTGTGCTCCCCCCCCAAAAATTGTTAGCACCAGCCGCCACTGGTGGATAGCAATACAGGACTATTTGGTTAAGTTGGATTTTTATGGGCTTGTGCGCCTTGTCCTATTAGCGCCATTAATGTCTTGAATTTTTATGCATGCCTGTACTTCCTTTGAGTGATTTTCCTTCATCAAAAAAAAAAAAAAGCGTGTGAGTTGTCACCAAGACAAAAAGAGCTAAAAAAAAAAAACCCTGAGAGATGTCATATACTTCACCCACTCTGCTAAGTAAATGTGCTTTTGTTGTGGTCTCTATTCCCATCAGAGATTTTTCATCAGTACCTGTCTTTGTGACACCCCTTTTACAGAGACAGGAAGTGAATGTAAGTCTCCCAAACAAGGACACAGGCAAAAAAAAAAATGTTAATCTTCTCCTCTCTATAAAAGAATTGTAAAAAAATCATTGGCCTCAACAAGACATGAAAGCATGTTTTGTAGAAGATTAGTATGTGCACAGAATAATGAATTGTGTTACTCACAGTATCGGGCGGTTTCTGCATCTGTGGGGCATGCTGTAGAGAATTGTTGAGCGATGAGAGCTGTTCCTTTAAGGCCTCTGCCTCTCTCTGCGCCACCTCTGCTCTCTGAAGGGAGGAAGAAAATAAAAAAGGTGAAGAGAGAAATACATTCATTTTAACAACTGACAATTAATCTCAGAACATTCATCAATTCATGCCCGACTGACTATAATTGATTTTCCTAAACACTCAACCTAATAAATGTTAGGAGGGGGGAAAGAGAAAAAAAAAATCATGGAAAGTGATGGATTTTTATTTTAAACAGTACAAGGAAGAAATAATTGAGCGATTATGACAGTAATTTAACGCTAGAAGCAAGGAATCCCCTGCTGCTGTTAATGCTGCAGCCCACTGAATTTATCAGGCTGAATAAATATGAGGAGAAATGGAATCTTTTTTATTCAATTTATTTCTATACTCACGCCGAGAATGATTTCATTTTAGAATTACTCGTGGGAATGACTCATAGAGGGAGACACGGTTGGAACCTTTTAATCTGGTAGGGACGGAATTTCTGTATCAGATTTGGACATCCTGCAACTGGTGGTGAGGGGGTTAAAGGGAATTTGGAAGGCTATAAATATCTGGAGTTGCTGTTGCAGACTTGCTTTTGAGGGCTTTTTTTTTCCATTTCTGATCCTGGCTTTACCACGTAGTAAATCACTGGACCAGAATAAGAATTTACACATTAGATGTCCCAACACCTGATGTGCATATCCTTGAAGAAGGTTAGTAATTCACCAAATAAAGTGTAATGCCGCGTACACACGATCGCACATTCCGACAACAAAATCCATGTTTTTTTTTTCCGATGGATGTTGGCTCAAACTTGTCTTGCATACACACGGTCACACAAATCTTGTCGGAAATTCCGATCGCCAAGAACGCGGTGACGTACAACACTTACGACGAGCCGAGAAAAAATGAAGTTCAATAGCCAGTGCGGCTCTTCTGCTTGATTCCGAGCATGCGTGGAACTTTGTGCGTCGAAATTGTGTACACATGATCTGAATTTACGACAACGGATTTTGTTGTCGGAAGATTTGAGATCCAGATCTCAAATTTTGTTTGTCGCAAATGTCCGATGGAGCCTACACACGGTTGGAATTTCTGACAACAAGCTCTTATCCAACCTTTCCTGTCGGAAAATCCGACCGTGTGTACGCGGCATTAGTCTTCCCAAACGTGAGATAGAAGTATTGGATGGACCAGAGTAGGCTGGGTCAGGCCCTTACACCTTGGATGTCCTGGATACACCAACAGAGGGACCTCTCTCCCATAATTCTCGGCTCCGTTTCTGTCCAACTTGGAGTTTTGTGTGTTCACTGCTACCTTTTCATGTTCCATTACCTCCTGTTAAATTTTCTATAGTATTAAAGTGGAATCTCCTCATAATGGCTAGAATAGCTGTCCAAAGCCAGTACAGTAATACCTTGGATTGCGAGTAACGGTGTTTACGAGCATTTCGGAATATGAACTATTATGTTTTAAAAATCCTGACTCGGTTTGCGAACATTGTTTCACAAAACGAGCAGGATTCAAGCCTCTGGGGCGTGTAGTACCGCATTCGGCCAGAGGTTCAGGGGTGCCGGTGACACTCGGAGCCCTTCGGAAACACTTGGTTCCCAAGCCTCTCTGAGCCCATCCGAGCGGCTCAGAGTGTTTCCGAATGTCTCCAGCACCCCCCTCTGGTTACATGCGGTACTGCATACACTAGCAGTGCAACTGTAACGGATTCGTTTTTTCCTATGGGGAAACTCACTTTGATATACAAGTGCTTTAGATTACAAGCATTCTTCTGGAACGAATTATATTCGTAATCCAAGGTACCACTGTAATTCAAACAAACAATCTCAATTCCCCCAAGATATACAGCATAAAAAACCTTCAGATGGTTCAACTGTCCAGCATCAAAAACGGAGATATCTGTTTGAGGTAGACTGACCCAAGTAGGGAAGAATAAAGGACGATACCCACAAAGCCTGCACTTTTTTGTGAGGCAGTTAAATTGGTGGGTTTAGTTCCACTTTAAAGTGAAAAAAGTCAATCTATTATTTTTTTAATTGTTTTAAAAATAGGAAGCCAGTGTGTTGATAAATTATGGTTGTGTACCTATGAATAGAATACATTTCCTATAAAACAACATATTCTGAAATGGTACTGTACAGTATTATTTATGTTGTTTTTAAGCACCAGGGTTGAAGGGTATGTTCATTTTTTTGTAGCTCACACCTGTCCATGGTTTTCACTATGCTCCCTGACAGCTACAGTTTTAGAAGCTTCCTGTGACGACAATAAAAGGAGGGACCTCATTTTCTGCTATGTGGAGATTTTTAAAACTTAAAAGAGAAGTTTGGTTTTAAAAAAAATAACCAAACATTCATACTCGCCTAGATGGATGCAGCATCGATCCAATGCTGCATCTGTCCCCCGCCAGCTATAGGACAGAGAACTGAGCGATTAAACACCGTTGATCGCTCAGTTCTTGTTCTTCAGGCTGCAGAGAGCTGGTGACTGTCAATCACCGGCCCTCTAGCGCTCACTGAAACAGTGGGCTGTGGAGGGTTAGGACAGTTGGCAAGTATGTGGAACTGATGCTTCTGCAAAGCAGCCGGATGGAGAAAGGCAGCAGCCCTTCAGGGGGATCCACAATAGTCATAAGGCAGTACAGCCAGCCCTTCTGCTCAGTAGGTGCCCGGGCCTCCATTTGAACTGAAGGGTCCCAGGCCCGGAATAGGAGGACCTGACCTCAGCCAACAGCAGGTTAACGGGTCACAGAAGTGGAGAACAAACTGCACTCCTGTGATCCACAGGAGAAGTACAAAGAAGAGCTTTGGCTACACTGTTCATATTTGAAACAACTGAATTTGTTTTGGGCAGATGTGAGGTGAACCACCTATGTGTAAACCTATAAACATGATACACTGCGACTTCATTCTACTACACATTGCATAGAAAATTGTGTCTCTTGTCTGGCAGCTCATGGATATTTTGCATTTCAAATGCTGCTTAAATAAGGCATTTTTTCATACTTGTGCCAACATTACATTGTAGCATAAGCTCCCCCACTGTCATTACTTACTTGATGATTTATGTGTAAAATGCATACATGTACGGAATTTACATAAGCCAACTTTCCCCCAAATTAAGAGAAGAAAAAAACTATTCAAACATGTGACCTGCTCCATCAGACTCAACAATCAACTTCAAAAAAGAGGAGCTCACTGGCATGCAGCAAAAGCACAAACAAACAAAGAAGGGGATTGCCAGGAGAACTTCAAAACTCGAGTTTTCCCATTGCAGCTACAAAGGTAAGTACACTTATATACCAAGTACACTAAGCAATCATATAAAACCAAAAGGAAATATTTGGGTAGAGTTCTCTACTAAATTACATGTTATATCTAGTTCTATTAACTGGCCTTTGGTAAAAATAAAGCTGTTCCCCAATCAAAATGATTCAAATGTTGGAAAGATTAGGGAGAAGATTAGAACCCTTTCTGTTTTTTTTTTGCTTTCAGTGACTTCGGAGCAGGGAATTCTCCTCATTTACTGTGTGGTCCATGGCAAGATACCCTTGCAACAGGGAAACCGGAAAATAGTTTTTCTTTAGAAAATCAGGGAAAGAGTCAAAACTTTTGGCATTTTTTTTTTACAGCTATGTCCCTGTCGGGAGATTTTTCTAATTTCCTAAGTGGTCATCATAAATAGGAATTACGAGAAAATCTCCACAGAGAATTTGAGTTTTAGAAGTCAAAGTGGATTTTGGCATACTGACCAGGACTGTTGAGTTGCATGAGCTCATGAACAACACAACTGGGCTTCACTGCATCCCCGTCATACAAACTGCTGCTACATGCAGCATTTTTAGGAACCGAATCTGACCGCAAACCACAATGACTGTCGCAAGAAAGCCAGCAGTCCACATTCATAACAGTAGATGTGACCTTACAGTAATGCCCCGTACACACGATCAGACTTTCCAACAACAAAACCATGGATTTTTGTTTGAAGGATGTTGGCTCCAACTTGTCTTGCATACACACGGTCATACAAATGTTGGCCAACAATTACGAACGTAGTGACGTACAAGACGTACGTGATATCTCCATTACGCAAAGAATGCACAACAAAAACCAATTGTGCGTGTGATTCCGCGCAATACCTCTAAATGTGTTGTTAAAATGAGTAGACAATAAATATAGATGCACAAATCAAAACTATTTCAAATGAAATGTGATAAAATTATATCTTCAAAATAATAATGTGTATAACACAATTATTATTCCTCAGGGCTCTGAGGAAGTCATGTGATATAACGTAACGCGTAGGGCGTAACCGGAAATACACAGCGCGGACCGGAAGTGACGTAGAGGGGATCGCTTCCACGCTGTGTTTCTACTGTTGTTTGGCGCAACAACTTTTACTTTAATGTAAGCGGATAATTTTAAATAAAATTCTTTGGCAAAACGTTATTACCCTATTGGAGCCCTCTTTCTTGATTACCTTCTATGTGGAGTCCACCAACCGTAGGGAGGGATCTCTTCCCATAAACGGAACGGTCTGTCATCACCAACCGGATCAAAGGGATCACATCTCCAAAGGATTCATACAGGCACATTTATTGTGTCATCAAGGTGAGAGTTCTGGGAGCCCTTAGCAGGGACGTAACATCACGAAAGTCACCAGATCTTCTATCAACGCATGCTCACTATTACCAGGCACATTTTTATGTAATTTATTTGATGTATTAGCACTTCAGTCACGTTTTAATACACGTATGGAATATTACTTATTTATTTATTAGTTGTGTTATACACATTATTATTTTGAAGATATAATTTTATTACATTTCATTTGAAATAGTTTTGATTTGTGCATGTATATTTATTGTCTACTCATTTTAACAACACATTTAGAGGTATTGCGCGGAATCACACGCACACTTGGTTTTTGTTGTGCATTCTTTGGGTTTTTTGTAGTGAGTAATGTTCACTATTTGATTGATTTGCAGCATTACCTATAATCAGTTATTCATTATTTATACACGGTTTAAAGATAGTAGCGCAGAAGTCCATCCTAGGATCTCTTTATTATATCTCCATTACGAACGCTAGTTTTACAAGACCGAGCGCTTCCGGCTCCTACTTGATTCCGAGCATGCGTGGAATTTTGTCCGATGGACTTGTGTACACACAATCGGAAAGTCCGACAACATTTGTTGGCGGAAAATATGAGAACCTGCTAGCCAACATTTGTTGGTGGAAAGTCTGACAACAAACGTTCGATGGAGCATTCACACGGTCGGACTTTCCACCAACAAGCTCACATCCAACATTTGTTGTCGGAAAATCTGATCGTGTGTACGGGGCAATAGGCTTCATACACACAGGTGCTCCGCCTTTGCCAATATTTAATTTAGGCCTCATGCACACTGGAGGTTTTTCAAAATCTCCTAGAAGCCTTTCCTACCGGCAGCAGCTTTTGGCTGAAAAAATGCCTAGTGTCTAACACTTTTACAAGCCTTTAGGTGCGTTTACAGGCGTCAAGCACTTGGGCATTAATTAATTCCTTGACCAGAATAATAATTTATTATGGCACTTAAAATTAACTAGTGCTCAAGAGCTAAACGCGGCTAGCACACGCATTAGGTGCGTTTATAAGCGCCAAACGTTTTTTTCTGCCAAAACTCCTAGACACACTGGCAGTGGGTTATTTTTTCCTGCCTCTAAAAGCCCCTGCTACTAAAACCCTATGTGTGCAAGAACGAACACATAGGCTAACATGCAGGGTAACATGCAGGGGAGTTTAGAGGCAGGGGAAAAAGAAATGTCAGACACCCCTAGAAGCAGCTGCCTTAGAGTTGCTGTTTAAAGCCAGTGAATTATTTTGCACATAATTAGAGACAGACTCCATTTTTTATTAATGTATCCTCTGTATATGACACTGGCAGTAAGTTTTTGTTGATCCCATAAATAAAGCAAAAAAACATGCACGGCAGAATAGTTCTAATTCAAAAAGTTCATGTTCATTGTCTACATCACCACGCTACAGCATAAAAATCCATTCAAGGAATGCCCAAATCCAAGCTCTTTTCAGCGAGATCATACACTCCCAGAAGATGTGCTTAATCAAAACGTCATGTACAATGCTAGCCTGCCAAAAGACCTTGGTTAGAACTACAAATCCTTCTTGGATAAACGCAAGCGAGTGTTTGCCAAAGCAGAGGCAAATAACTCCGGTCTAGAATCCATTCCAGGACCAATTGCTCAGCATGTTATCATGGTGTGTATTAGAGAGCATTTAACACTGTGATCATTTCATAATGACATTTCAATACCATTTTATTTCAATAGGTCATTATTATAAACCATACTGCATGCCTTTCTTCAAGCATACTCACATCCTACAGAGCAGAGAACTCTCCCAAAGACTAATGACCAATAGACACGTATGTTCTGGATTCATGAACTGTACAGCTATATTTTTCTAAATTTTAGGTAAAATAGGGGTTTTACATCAGTTTGATACTCTTATTCATCTGTTAATAAAAGGTTATAGAGTTTTACCTGATTGGCTCTTTCAAGGTCGGTCATAATCATCTCAATCTCATCAGCTCTGTAGACAAAGAAAAAAAAATAACATTACTAAGAAACATAACACTAATGTCGTGTACACACGATCGGACATTCCGACAACAAAATCCTGGATTTATTTCCGACGCATGTTGGCTGAAACTTGCCTTGCATACACTGATCAAACAAATGTTGTCGGAAATTCCAAACGTCAAGAACGCGGTGACATACAACACGTACGACGAGCTGAGAAAAATGAAGTTCAATAGCCAGTGCGACTCTTCTGCTTGATTCTGCACATGCATGGAATTTTGTGCGTTGGAATTATGTACACACGATCGGAATTTCCGACAATGGATTTTGTTGTCGGAAAATTTGAGAACCAGCTCTCCAATTTTTGTTGTTGGAAATTCCGACAACAAATGTCCAATGGAGCCAATACACGGTTGGAATTTCCGACAACTAGCTCACATCGAACATCTGTTGTCGGAAATTCAGACCGCGTGTACGCGGCACAATTCTATCAAAACAAGTAAACAATACAGGGCAGTTTTATTTATATATTCACAGTACACACCATGTACTGCTTACCAAGGCAACTGTGATATTGCTAAGAATCCAGCTTGTTAATCCTCCAAAAACATCACTGGTGTCCCTTACTGTCAGATTTTGTTCACAAGGGCTTCAGTTTGCACATGAACAGTGTGCGCAGCAAGCTTTTGCAAAGCACTTGCATAGCTTTCAGCTACCATTGAGCAGCTTTACTGAAACCTATAACCACCTCCAGTCTGGGCCAATTCTGACAGACATTCTACATGTAAAATACACTGTTACTACAAAACCAAGCTAATTTTTCAAATAGAGGTCCTAGAGAATATAATGGTGGCTGATACATATTTTTATATTTGCACAGTGGTTATTCAAACACAAAATTGTTTTGCAAGAAAAACACTTTAATTAACTTTAATGCACAAAAACAATATAATACCCAATTGTTTGGTACAATATAAAAAATGAGGTTATGCCAAGTGAATAGATACCAAACATATCATGCCTTTAAATTGTGTACGCCTGTGGAACAGCACCTAAAAATCCCCATAGGTGACGCTTTATAAGCCTTTACAGGTTACCAGTTTAGATTTATACTCGAGGTCTGGCGCTAAGATTATTGCCTTTGTTCTGACTTTGGCGGCAAAAATCTCACGGGTAGTGAGATTGCAGTTTATGCATGCAGGACCTGCATTCGCATTTAAATTTGCATGTGAGCCCTTTTTTTCGTCATTATTTATAACAAGCGGGTAACAAATCAGAGACAGAAACCGGAAGTGTTGAAATCCTTGTTGCTTCCGGTTCCTGACGCCACACTGTGTTTCGGGAAGCAGATGCTGCTGGTCACATCCTTACTTGGCTCCCCGAGAGCCCAGAAAAAGCGTTGGGGGGCCCGTTTCCATTACCTGTAAAAGTAATTCAGTGGCTCTCTAGCAGCTACGATTACTTTTACATTGAAGGCATTTGCTGGCTCTAAAAAAATATCACCCTTCCCATCCACAGATGTACGGATGGAAAGTGGTTAAAGCACCATCTAGCTCTAGTATGGGAAGGTTAAAGTGTATGTAAACTAACAATGAACTTCCCTTATTTGGTCCCCTTTGATTTATTATGCCTTTGAAAATAATTTGTTTGAAAAGTGCAAAAAAACTTTTTGATCCTGTCAAAAATTTAGAGCTGTTCTGGTCACTCTGCCTATGCTTTGCAAGGGAGTCTAACGAGCCCTTCCAAGTTCTTAGCTTGTACTACAAAACATTTCCTTCTATGTTGTGGAGATGAAAAGGGGGGAGGAATTATGTAGTGTAGCAAAAGATAACTGAGCAGAGATGACACCACTTCTTTCAGTCATAATCCAGGAAAGGCACTGTGTTGTCAGCCCACAACAGGAAATGATGAACTAAGTGCAATTCCTACAGATCAATAGTTATTACACTGTACTTGTAGGGTGTTTAAATGATTCCCTGGTGTACACACTTTAACCACAAAGCAGCGGGTTTAGTAGACTTTAGTGTTACTTTAAGTTTGTTAAAAAGCCTGCTGAAGCCTGCTAGCCACATGTTTAAAGGGACAGTCAACCCTCCGTTTAAAGGGGTTGTACACCTCTGAAATAAAAAATGAACAAAGTAAATCCTTCTATAGTGTGTGCTTGCCTCAATCCAAAACAATTGTCTTTGCTGTCCAGCACACAGCGGGTGATTGACAACGTCAGTTTCTGTGTGTCGGTCCATTCCCTGCACTCAGATCTAAAATTCTGTGCAGTATGTGATGTCTAATCCATGCCCCTGCCCCCTGGAGCTGAGAAAAAAACCTTTGATCTGTGTTTTAGAAGTCTGTAGAGGGTTGCAGATAAATAGTAAAGGGGAGAGAGCTGCAGAAAAACAGGTACAACTTATGTAGGAAGCTTTGTTTCTTCTCTGTATCACCTGAGGCCAGCCAATTCAGTGGCTATATGTAAGCGTTTACAACCACTTTAAGATCTATGCCTAAAATATGCCCTACAAGAGGGCAACACAGAAGCTAAGTGGTTAGCGCTTCTGCCTAGCAGC
The DNA here is from genome assembly GCF_042186555.1 of Aquarana catesbeiana. Taxonomy (NCBI): domain Eukaryota; kingdom Metazoa; phylum Chordata; class Amphibia; order Anura; family Ranidae; genus Aquarana; species Aquarana catesbeiana. The sequence continues at coordinate 668,999,601 of NC_133325.1, forward strand.
ACTAGGGTCGATGATTCAAATTCCGACCACGGCACTACCTGCCTGGAGTTTGCATGTTGTGCCTGCGTCTGTGTGTTTCTTCCGGTTTCCTCCCATACTCCAAAGACATGCTGGTAGGTTAATTGGATCCGGTCTACATTGGCCCTAGTATGTATATATATATATATATATATATATATATATATATATATATATATATATATATAATTCCCCGCCGTGCCATTGCGTGCGTGCCGCCGACGGCGCGCCGGGAGCTCCGTGAGTCGGGTCGCGGGTCCCGCGATCGCCTCACGGAGAGGACGAACGGGGAGATGCCGTTGTGAACAGCATCTCCCCGTTCTGCCTAGTGACAAGTGTCACTCGATCTCTGCTCCCTGTCAATGAAGCAGAGATCAGTGACGTCACACACAGAGCCCATCCCCCTACAGTTAGTAATCACTCCCCTAGGACATACTTAACCCCTCCCCGCCCCCTAGTGGTTAACCCCTTCACTGCCAGTGTCATTTACACAGTAATCAGTGCATTTTTAATCGCACTGATCGCTGTATAAATGACAATGGTCCCAAAAATGTGTCAAAAATGTCCGACATGTCCGCCATAACGTCGCAGTCACAATAAAAATCGCTGATTGCCGCCATTACTAATAAAAAAAAATTATTAATAAAAATGCCATAAAACTATCCCCTATTTAGTAAACGCTATAACGTTTGCGCAAACCAATTAATAAACGCTTATTGCGATTTTTTTTTACCAAAAATATGTAGAAGAATACGATTGGCCTAAACTGAGGAAAAAAACATTTTTTTAATATATTTTTGGGGGATATTTATTATAGCAAAATGTAAAAAATAATGCGTTTTTTTCAAAATTGTCGCTCTTATTTTGTTTATAGCGCAAAAAATAAAAATCGCAGAGGCGATCAAATGCCACCAAAAGAAAGCTCTATTTGTGGGAAAAAAAAGGACGTCAATTTTGTTTGGGAGACACGTGGCACGACCGTGCAATTGTCAGTTAAAGCGACGCAGTGCCGAATCGCAAAAAACGCTATGGTCAGGAAGGGGGTAAAATCTTCCGGGGCTGAAGCGGTTAAAGGCTTCAACAGAAAGCTTAAGAAAAGTTAAATGAAGGATGTAAAGAATATATAAAAATAAAAATGTAACAGGAGGTGCTGGAACGTGCATAAGTAGATAGGAACACCCAAAACTCCCAGGTAGACGAATAGTCAGAAATGATGGCAGGGAAATCAAACTACAGTTGGGATTGTCCAAGACATACAAGAACCCAGGTGCTGACTGATGTTCTGTAATATAGAAATGGCTTTAATAGTTTCAGGAGATCAAAAGTTCCCCAGTTTACCATTTCACAAAAAACAGGAACCAATATAATGAATTAGGCATTCTAAGACTACCTGGAATTAATTGCAGCCAAAATATAAACGGACAGTATTTTAGTTGCCAAGAGATGAGCACAGCTTTCACTTCGATAGATCTTTCCTGTGCAGGCTAATTACAAGTGTTTACATTCCAGATCTCTTGTTTAAGAAGAGCCGTTCTCTTCAAAACAGCTCCTAATTATAGATTGGCACTGTAAATATGAATTCATCTTAATCCCTAAACGTGTAAATATTTTTACGGATACTTCTTGTTGAAAGCAGAACTTGTTGTATCAGCGCTTTAAATGATTTTCACTTGAATAAACACTTTAGCGATATGTCATTCTCCTTAATAACAGCCAATATTGTGCCCTATTTTGGTCAGCGTTGAAGAGATCACAGCATCTCAGCATAGTTGACTTCTAATTTTAATACAACACATACTCAGGTTACCCGACCACCCTGTATATACAGTAAACATCTCCTGCCTATTATTGCTGATCGCCTTCCCATCATGCTCTATGCCTGGCAGTCATTAGCATCTGCTGGCTTCCATGCTTTCTGGACCAAGAAAGTCAGAACTTCAGAGCTGCATACTTTATACAAAGACAGAAAAATCCACACATCACTACAAAACCTGTATGTGGAGATTGAAACAGCCTCAGCCCAGGCTCCATCCAGGCCACCCCAACACATTTCGTCCCACCCACGATTAAGCCCAATGGTCTGGGTGAAACCTGTTGGACGGTGGCCTGGATGGAGCCCGTGCTGAGGCAGTTTCACTCTCCACATACAGCTTTTGTAGCAACGTGTGGCTTGTAGGATTTTTTCTCTTTGTATTGGTATTGACAGAGCTGGGATGAGCTCTGTCCTCGCCTGCACTCCTAGCGACTTATCGTAGAAGAGAACCCATATGGAGCCTCAGGCAGCAACCTCAACTTGTTATTGGTTCACAGCTGCAAACTTGTTCTGGATTACTGACTCGAAGAACTGAAGTCAGAGGGTTAGTACGGCAGCCAGAGGCATGAGAAGTTAGCAATGTCGGCCTCCATATTTCTCATAATAAATGTTTAATTTAAAACTTATCTTCTCCTCACTGGCCCCAACCTGAGACTAGACAGTGAAAGGACAAGCATCAGACTGAAGAGCTTATATCTCTGTCACTTTGATCTCTCCTCCTATCATAATGTCAGTTGTTAGCACATGAGCACTACAACACAACTGATTGGCTGCTTGCGCAGCTTCTCCATCTACCAGTCTGAGCTCTGTTGTACAGGAAGTTCAGGTGCATAAACTGCTTGCATCTGGAAATACATTTATTAGTGTATTAATAAATAACCTAGCTTGAATAACTTGTCTCCTTTAAGTCATCCTAGAGTACAGCTTCAAATGAAATGTATTTCTTTTTTTTTTTTAGAAACACATGTTAAAAAAAAAAATTTGCTTGATGTAAATAAGCATATCAATTTATGTTAACATTTTTTTTTTTAAAAAAAAAACCTTGTTTCGAAGTATAATTTGGATTATGTGCAATGGAAAAGATATATTTGATCGTTAAAAACTTTCTGCTGTGCAACACAATAGCTGGGCTTTACTGCTCCTTCTCACACTGCTAGACTTTGCGCTGGTTGATTCATTGAAAATAATGGGCTCTGTGGGTGGCTGATGTCTAATTTTAACAATAGTTAAATAAAGCCAACCATAGATATCGAATCTATGCTGATTCAGCAGGGACTGGCTGAGATTTGATCTATAGGCAGGCTAGTTGTAGTGAAGTCGATCCATCAATTAACTTCAGAATAATCAGCCTGTTGGATTATTTGTATGTGATCACTGCCGACAGCTATTGCCGTCAGCAGTGACCATTGTGTTCTGCCGGCAGGGAAGGCTCCTGCACTCCACACCAGCAGAACATAATAGTGCTGTAGAAGGGATTTCCCCATCAACACTGACTGTGCTAATGGGGGAATCAAACAATTTTCTTTCCTTCCACCCGTGTTGGAAGGAAAGAACATTGCTTACTCTATGGGCTACTCGAGAGAGTAATCACACCGAGCCACTGGGACTTCTCACTTATGGGAAACCTAAAACTCTCTACAATTTTTAAACATTTTAATACAGTTTTAGAAAGCTTGTTTTTGGGTATAATGAACATATACATATATATGGGGTGACCACATTTGCTCATTACATTTCCAAGCTCTTCTTCCTGCATAGTAGTACTACACAATGGGGGGGGGGGGGGGGGGGGGGATTTATTAAAACTGGAGCAGATAGAATCTGGAGCAGTTCTGCATGGCAACCAATCAGTTTTTATCTTTCATTTTCAAAGCTTAACTGAACAAGCTGAATACAGAAGCTGATCGATTGCCATGCACAACTGCTCCAGATTTTGGCTGCTCCAGTTTTGTTAAATTGCCACCAATGACTGTATTTCTCCATTCCCCTTTCTCAGTGTAAGCCTATGAAAGAGGTATAACCTGTCTAAAAACAACATCTTTTTTTTTATAAAGCTATTTGATAATCTCGGCAGTCATCACACAGGAATACTAATCACATTCTCTAAAATACAGATGAACACTAGAGGGAGCATTTACCATCCTGAAACATAAAACCAATCTATAAACACGGAATACAATGATAAAAGCGCAAAAGCAAGAAAGTAAAATTGTGAAATTCATGTTAAAAATTACTTTCAGTGGAAGATAACAATTTGACGCAAAATGCATTCTTTCGCAAAAAAGTACTTTTGTTTCCTGTTAAACTATGAAATGTGTAATTACTAAAAAAGCATAAGAAATGGCAGCTGCTTCGGCCCATTGCTAACTAGCAAAAAAAAAGGCGCACATGGCATGAGCAATACAAACATTTCCCATTCCTTAATACAGCAAGTCAACACAAAACATCCAATTCATCTGTTTTAACATTAAGATAAAAAACACAGGTTTTTGTTACATAAATGTGAAAATACATATAAAAGGAGTGGGGGTGGGTGCCGGTTTGTGCAGATGTGTGTCCCTAAACTCAAACGGTCTGCATCCCCACAGATATCAATTTGGGAGCAGTGGTTGTGTCTGCGCGGCCGCTGTGTCTCAACTGACATTAAGACCTCATTCACACTTCTGCGACTTTGGACATCAAAGTCACATGACAAGTCTTACCCCATGTTTTCCAATGATAACCATTTATATATGTGTGACTTAAAGTTGTAGCAATTTCAAAGTAGTACTTAGTTTTGACTTTGATGCAGCTTAAGGGTCATGTTAACCCTCAAATGTTCCATGAAAGTCGTAACCGAATGTTTTATATGCAACAGTGGATCCGACTTTGAAGCGGGACAAGTCACATCCAAGTTGCACCCATCCAAAGCTGCGTCAAAGTTGCACTCCAAAGTCGAGCAATTTTGGAGTTGTACAAGTGTGAATGGAGCCAACACTTGTGCATCCCGTGCAGGCAAACACAGCCCTTAAGTGGTGTACGCTTAAAGTGTTACTAAACCCACAACAATAAAATCAGTCTGTATATGCAGCTTGGTATACTCACTGTGAAACCTAAGGGGTTAATCCTCTGCATTGTGTGAAAAGGCTGTTTAATCCTGTCTTCTATGATACTCTCCTCCATCCACTGTCCCCAATAATTTCCTGATAACAGAGTTACTGGAGTCAGGCTGCACATACTCAATTTGGTGTGTATTGCTAGAGAGTTTTTTTCTTTTCTTGGGAGGATGCATGTGATCAGCACAGGGCCAATCAACACTGTCCAAACAGAGGGTCAGGGGTCTTGCAGACTCATAGATCACTCAGAAAACTGCTCCAACAAGCTTTAACCAGTGTTTAGCTGGACACTGATAGAAGTCACAAGACTGCTCTAACTGCTAATGAAAAAAGGAATTTAAAGCGCAGTTCCACCCATTTAAAAGTCAGCAGCTACAAAAAGTGTAGCTGCTGACTCCTAATAATCAGACACGCACCTGTCCCACTGTCAAAACTGTTACCACAAGGCAATCTTCAAAGCCAAAAAAGAACAATTCTCGGACACCATCTCAACTGCCTTAAACCGTCCAGTGGTGATCAAAAACCACCAAAAAAAACTATTTGGGGGGGTAAAGATAAAAATTTTGTTTGGGTACAACATCGCATGACCGCGCAATTGTCATTTAAAATGTGACAGCGCTTAAAAGCTGAAAATTGGTCTGGGCAGGAAGGTGTATAACTGCCCTGTATGGAAGTGGTTAAGCTGTAGTAATTTGATTTGGAAGTTGGAAATAGAAGAGTGTAGAGAAAAGCTGCTAAACGCTAAGGCGGCTAAACGCGCATTAACGTCAATGCAAAAGCTTCTAAAAGCAAATTTTTACAGACGCTTTTTCCTGGTGTTGGTACTGGTTTTGCTTTTTTTTTTTTAACACCCCGAATGCATGAGGCCAAATGCTTAAATTGTTTCATTAGGTAAAGTTAGTTTAACTAATGGTCGTCCTTCGATATAACAGACTCTCATCATACCCCGCACCTCAGATATATTTATCCATATTTTAGGGATTAGCGGTTCGCATGCCTTCACTTGATAATGAATGTGAAAAAATGGGCCGAGCAGTGCTGACTGACATTCTGCAGACCAAAGAGTACTGTATTTCATACAATGGGAGGGGTTTGAGTAGACGAGATAGACTCAGGCTTCAAAGCAAAGCAGTCATAGTGATTAGATGGTGGAACGAGTGACAGTACCAAGGTCTGGCTGTTGAAAAATAAGGCAAAAATTAAAATGGACAAAAATGAGCTTTTTCCCATTTGACTGGAGTATGATTGTAAACCATCGGTGCTCTATCACACGGTATCATATTCTATGTACAATGCAATTCACTCTTATCTTTATATGATAACAGTGCTATTAGCTTCATTTCCATTTGACACAGCAATTTATGATGAGGCTATAAAAATGGTTGTGGTTACATTTCTATTCAGGAAATGTGCTGGATATACTAACACTGAGCAAAGGTGTTTAAGTGTGCTCATGCAAGACCATAGTAGAAGCATATGGTAACATTCTCTAGATCCACCAAAGAGAAAATACATGATTTGCCTATCTGTAATACATTATTTGATGAGACCCGGGATTTCTTGCTGGCCTCCATAGTTTTGGCCTTGTTGGAGGGCAATGTGTAAGCCCACCACAGTTAGCCCAGCGACAACAATAAAAAACACCACCAGCCTAATTTATTCATGTTTTGGGAAAATCAATGGAGGACTTAGGAGATTATATTGTTATTACTGTTTGTGTCCCCACTGGGGAGATTTTCCCATGTTCCTGTCTAAGTGACATGGTTTTCAAGGTACAGGAAAGTACAGGAAAGAAAGTAATGGGAATTCTCTTTAACGCTGACAAAGAAAGTAACAAACGCGGGTGCAAAGGTATTTTTTTTAACCTAACGCATCCTCTGTATTAGGGCAAAAAAACCCCAAAAAAACAAAAAAAAACACAACTTTCCATAGCCCCCCTCCCCCCCCTTAAACACTTACCCAGGTCCATTATCAATCTAGCGCTGTGCCCAGGTTAAGTTCTCTCCTCTCTTCCTTCTCTCACAAGCTTCACTGAGAGCAGTGGGAGGTATTGGCTCCTGCTGCTGTCAGTCAAATCAAGTGAGGAGGGCGCAGGGGGCGGGGACGAGCCATGCTGTGTATGTCCATAGCACATCTGCTCCCATTGCAAGTGACTTGCAATGGGAGCAAACACACAAGAGGAGCTAACATTGGTGGTGTGGGACCCCAGAAGAGGAGGATCGGGGCTGCTCTGTGCAAAATAATTGCATGACGTAGGTAGCTATAACATGTCTGCGATTTTAAGAAAAAAAATTACTTTTACAACTGTTTTAAGGTGGCACTTGTCTCCTCATTTCTGCCCTTGTGTCACCAATATAGGAAGTAAGGAGGAATCTCTCCACAGGGGGCCACAGACTGCAATAAAATTCCTCTGACTCTAAACCCTTTTGCGATTTCCAAAATGTAAAAGGTCTGGGTTAAAGTTGGGTTTTAAAATTAAACTCACAGACATTTTATTGAATTACTGTTTTCCTGATGTCTAAATTAACAAAACTAGACACAATTGACAGGGAAGAGGGGTCTACATTTTCATGGCGCTCCAGGCAGCTCTATGTCTAGGAATGCTCTTGGTTCACCACAGTCCTTCACTGTTCTCCTCTACAAAAATTTCTTCAGCAGTGCTTCACATTGTTCCTGTGGGAGAAAATGCTTGGTGATCGTATCTGTGGCTATGTTATCATTACTGGAGAGAAGCAGTTTGTTCCTCTGTGACTCTCCACTTATTCTAGAGGTCATAGGCTTAAGCCTTTAGATGCCTGCAGACATCAGATCTGCAAGAAATCTGACCTAATCATGCACTCAGAAGACATCTTGTAATGCTTGTCTATCATGTGTGGCCAAAAAAATTATATTTTCGTTTATATATATATGTTTAATATGTAACTTATGACCAGGGATTGTGCAGGAACCATACAACACACATTATCACCACTGATTTATAGGAAGCATACAGCACACCTTATCACCACTGATTTATAGGAAGCATACAGCACACCTTATCACCACTGATTTATAGGAAGCATACAGCACACCTTATCACCACTGATTTATAGGAAGCATACAGCACACCTTATCACCACTGATTTATAGGAAGCATACAGCACACCTTATCACCAGGGATTGTTCATGAACCAATCAGCTGGCATTTAAGGCTGCTCTGACTGGTTTATTTATTCCAAGTAGTACTCTTAAATGAAGACTCATTTTTAGGATAGGGCACTAAAGTTGGCCACACCTGAGCAGATATCTGCCTGCTCTTGACAGCATTGGAGCTGACTTCAATTCAGACTACATGTTCGCAGAAAAAAAAAAATACGAAAAGTAAAGGAGAATCAAAAATGTTTCCATTCCTTTCTTTTTATCAATCTCATAAAACCATGTCAAAGCATAATGCCAGAAGAATCCTTGTGTTTCAAATCATGCCACAATTCAAACATATTGACATGTACACCAGAAACACGCAATCTATAGGAACTGCCCTGGGCATTACATGAGATATACCTCTGGGTTAACACCTCACCACAGCTAACAGTATTAAACCAAGGCAGGTGTACGTATTGAGGTGTAGGTTATGAAGTTCTAAATAGAATGGTTTTATTACTAATAAAATTACACACACACACATAATATATAAATACACACATACACATACACACACACAGTATCTCACAAAAGTGAGTACACCCCTCACATTTTTGTAAATATTTTATTATATCTTTTTATGTAACAACACTGAAGAAATGACACTTTGCTACAATGTAAAGTAGTGAGTGTACAGCTTGTATAACAGTGTAAATTTGCTGTCCCCTCAAAGTAAGACCCCTTTCACACTGGGTTGTTTTGCAGGCGCTATTGCGCTAAAAATAGTGCCTGCAAACTAACCTGAAACAGCCGCTGCTGTGTCTCCAGTGTGTGAAAGCCTCGGGGCTTTCACACTGGAGCGGTGCGCTAGCAGGATGCTGAAAATAGTCCTGCTAGTAACATCTTTGGAGTGGTGTATACACCGCTCCTTCACTGCTCCTGCCCATTGAAATCAATGGGGCACCGCGGCTATACCGCCGGCAAAGCGCCTCCGCAGAGGCGCTTTGCGGTGGTTTTTAACCCTTTCTCGGCCGCTAGCGGGGGGTAAAACCTCCCCGCTAGCAGCTGACTACCGTCGGTAAAGCGGCGCTTTACCACCGACGCACCTCCCGCCCCAGCGTGAAATCGGCCTAACTCAACACACAGCCATTAATGTCTAAACAAAAGTGAGTACACCCCTAAGTGAAAATGTCCAAATTGGGCCCAATTAACCATTTTCCCTCCCGGGTGTCATGTGACTCATTAGTGTTACAAGGTCTCAGGTGTGAATGGGGAGCAGGTGTGTTAAACTTGATGTTATCGCTCTTACTCTCTCATACTGGTCACTGGAAGTTCAACATGGCACCTCATGGCAAAGAATTGTTGCTCTACATAAAGATGGCCTAGGCTATAGAAAGATTGCCAAGACCCTGAAACTGGGCTTGCACGGTGGGCAAGACCATACAGCAGTTTAACAGGACAGGTTCCACTCAGAACAGGCCTCGCCATGGTCGACCAAAGAGGTTGCGTGCACGTGCTCAGCGTCATATCCAGAGGTTGTGTTTGGGAAATAGACGTATGAGTGCTGCCAGCATTGCTGCAGAGGTCGAAGGGGTGGGGGGTCAGCATGTCAGTGCTCAGACCATACGCCGCACACTGCATTAAATTGGTCTGCATGGCTGTCGTCCCAGAAGGAAGCCTCTTCTAAAGATGAAGCACAAGAAAGTCTGCAAACAGTTTGCTGAAGACAAGCAGACTAAGGACATGGATTTCTACAAACAACAGTGGGGATTTATATCCAATTACCATAATCAATATAGAGATATTGAGAGGATTTTTAAAAAATACTGGTATATTCTCCGAAGGGATCGTCACCTGGGAGAATTGCTACCTGAAACCCCTAAATTCATCTACAGGAGGGCCCCCAACTTTGGGGATAGGGTAGTGAAAAAAATCCTCGACCCACCAGGCCGACCATCCATCAAAATAAATCTCAATGGTTTTTACCCATGCAACAAATGCGTGTGCTGCAAAACAGTTAGGATTAGAAACAGAAACATGAAGAGCATCACTAATCAAGCGAATGAAACATTTGAAATTAAAGAATTCATAACGTGTAATTCATCATACGTAGTGTATTTAATGTGGTGCCCATGTGGGTTACATTATGTAGGACGCACGAAAAGACTATTGAGAATTCGCATCTCTGAACATCTGACCAATATCAAAAATGGTTACAAGTACCATAGCGTATCCCTTCATTTTAGGGAGAAGCACAACCAAGACCCGAGTCTACTTCAATTTTGTGGAATAGACATAGTGTATCCATCGTGGAGGGGCTCCAATAGAATAAGGGATTTATCCCAACGTGAAACGCGATGGATATACTTGTTTAAATGTCTTTTTCCCGGGGGTCTAAATATAGAATTGGACCTCAACTGTTTCATCAACGACTTTTGAGTTGACAGTTGGGAGTCCAAAGCTATATGATACCCACTCCCAGAAATGGGGATAGGTGGAATATCTATAACACCAACGCAACGGAGAAACCACCTATTGGGAGATAAGCCAGCAGGGAAAATTACAGGAATAAGAAAGTGTCTGTAAACTGCCTGATCTGTATATATGTAGGAGTTGACCTGCAAGATAGAGAATGAAAATCATGGCAACAACAGGAAAGACCCATGTGGGGTATGTGTTTAGTTTGGTTTTAAAAGAATCAAGTATAGAGTTCCAACCATTCAAGAAGTTACTAATTTTATAATTATAATTTTTATCAATTTTATATGATAAGGGAAAATGTTTTTATATATATAGATTTTTATAGACAGCAATGTCTCCATTACCAATTTATAGCTATTACTACACATAGAAAATGCACCAATACTCGTTAGTATGGGTGACACGCGTCCCTCGGGGATGGTGTGTGGGATCACCAATCAGCGAGTGGGGAATTGCTAGTCATAATGTTGTAGTAATTTTAAGCTAATTTTCTGAATTTCGATGCCCCTTAATTATGTTTAAAAGCAATGTTCACGTATGGTGTGAACGGGGACACAGGGAGCGCGCAAGCGCAGTATCATTGACACTGCGCGTCATGCGGGGGGAGGATATATAAGGAAGATTGCCAGTCCGTCTAGCCAATCCCATGAATAAGTCCGGTGTGACGAAACATGTCGGGGCGTGGCTATACGGCAATCGAGGAAGCTTGACGTAGGACGCTGTGACAGGCGGCGCCATACGAGTGAGCGGGGAAGTGGCTACGGAGGGCTCTAAGGGACGGGTGAGAGTGTTCACGTTCACCGAGCACCTGGGTCCGCCGTGACCACCATACGTCCAGGTTACCGTTTGAAGTGCTGTTGGTGATAACCAAGTTTTGCTGTGCTGTTTTGCGTTATTGAAAATTGGAAAATGTGAGTTGTATGGTGAAGGAGAGTGTTACTTTTATTAAAGTGTGTTGCGTTACTGCACTATTGGTTCGCTTTTCCTTTCTTTCATGTGGAGAGAGCATTTGCTTATATACTGCGGTTTACCATACGGATATTGATTGGAGGTGATCACTTTACCCCCACTGTGTGGGAAAAGCCTACAAGCCAAACACGAGAGTGTAAGGCAAAAAAAGCTGGTGAGTTTGCTCGCTGAAGGGGAGTGGAATCACATTCACAGCGGTGTGGTGGAAGATATCATCATTGAAGATTATAATTTTGATATTGTCACTACTACTTCACTATGTCACTATTTATGTTTGGACTTTTTTATTGATTTTTTTGATTTTTTGCTGTTATACACCAATTAATTGCATGAGGAGTGTTCATTAGAAACACTGTTTGGTTCTTTATTATGGACACATAATATTATCACTTTTGGTTATCACATTGAGCAATCACTGTGTATACAATTTTTTTGAATTAGGGTATGTTTTAGGTATTCAGCGCTGCTATTTTGATCACACTATTGGTGAGGGCGATTATATAGTGTATCATTTATTTTATATCACATGAGTTTTTGATTTTAAGCAGCTGCTCAGAGGGAGGGGCTCACCCCATAAGCGCAGTGTTTGGCACACAGAAAGGGGCGTATCATCTGTGTACCATATCAGCAAGATTAAGGACATGGATTACTGGAACCATGTCCTGTGGTTTGATGAGACCAAGAAAAACTTATTTGGTTCAGATAGTGTCAAACGTGTGTGGTGGCAACCAGGTGAGGAGTACAAAGACAAGTGTGTCTTGCCTACAGTCAAGCATGGTGGTCGGAGTGTCATGGTCTGGGGCTGCATGAGTGCTGCCATCACTGGGGAGCTACAGTTCATTAAGGGAATCATGAATGCCAACATGTACTGTGACATACTGAAGCAGAGCATGATCCCTTCCCTTCAGAGACTGGGCTGCAGGACAGTATTCCAACATAACGACCCCAAACACACCTCCAAGGCGACCACTGCCTTGCTAAAGAAACTGAGGGTAAAGGTGGTGGACTGGCCAAGCATGTCTCCAGACCTAAACCCTACTGTGGGGCATCCTCAAACGGAAGGAGGAGGAACGCAAGGTCTCTAACATCCACCAGCTTTGTGATGTCATCATGGAGGAGTGGAAGAGGACTCCAGTGGCAACCTGTGAAGCTCTGGTGAACTCCATGTCCAAGAGAGTTAAGGCAGTGCTGGAAAATAATGGTGGCCACACAAAATATTGACACTTTGGGCCCAATTAGGACATTTTCACTTAGGGGTGTACTCACTTTTGTTGCCCGCGGTTTAGACATTAATGGCTGTGTGTTGAGTTATTTTGAAGGGACAGCAAATTTACACTGTTATACAAACTGTACACTCACTACTTTACATTGTAGCAAAGTGTAATTTCTTCAGTGTTGTCACATGAAAAGATATAATAAAAGATTTACAAAAATGTGAGGGGTGTACTCAGTTTTGTGAGATACTGTATATATATATATATATATATATATATATATATATATATATATATATACACACATACATACACACACACACACACGCACAGTATATCACACACACACATACTGTATACATAAACTTACAAGCCACAGACTAAATTAATTCATTTGATCAAGCTTCATCTTCACTGACATTACTCAGTCACATGGGGCAGACTGCAGTTTACAGACACTCTGAAAATTAGGTTTGCATTTTTTCTCGTGTTCCGTCACACTTCAATGCCCGCGAACCAAAGAATTAAAAAAAATAAAAAATAAAACCGTTTGTAAGGCTGTAGCCTAAAAGTACAAACTAATATCACACATTTCAGCAGTATCCAGACGATCGCTCAAGAGAAAAATAAAAACATATTCCATTCTAGGGAAATCTACACATGTAAGGAATTACTCCAGAATTGGCCTCTTGTGGCCCAACATGGTGTCCAAATAACTTATGTGTGAAGAAAAAAAAAAAAGGCCAACAGTATCACACAGACAACATCTGAAATGCAGGTCACAGCTCAGCATGTGACCCACTGTGCAATCAAAGCCATTGCCTGTAACTGTCACTCAAGGTTCAATCATTTCAGTGCAGGACAAATTGAACAGCTGTGGCTCGGAGAATTAAGTGTGCTGCATGATTCATTCTGTATCTATAAAGGAAGGCATGCGAGAATATCCTGTGCTCTGCAATGCATTACAGGCTCTTCTGCCATAGATTAGGTTAATGCTTTCACCATCATGTAACGCAATATTATCGACAGCAATTGTTAAACCTTAAAAATATCCCAAGTGGCAGCCATTATTCCCTGCTGTCACAAGGATAATTTTTCAGTGACCTATTTGTAAATAAAATAAATTCGTTTATTGGAGGCTTTTTTTCACTTCCAGCTGTACATTGATATTACAGGTATGGTTAAGTGAGAGTTTAAAGACAATAGGGGGCATGTATTTATCACAACTGGAGCAAACAGAATCTGGAGCAGCTCTGCATGAAAACCAATCAACTTTTATCTTCAGCTTGTTCAGTTAAGCTTTGACAATGAAAGATCGAAGCTGATTGGTTGTCATGCACAGCTGCTCCAGTTTTGATAAATTCCTTCAATGTACCCCCAATATAAAAATATATATATGTATGTATGGTTAGTGTTGTGTTTTTATGCACCTTGTTGTTGTATTTTATTTCTATAGAACTTCTGCAGAACTTTCTCTTGCAAATTAACTAGTCTGACACTGGTCATCTTCTGGGTTGAATGACATGCAGGATCAATTTCACATCACATTTCCTGCAAATGTGGTGATGCAACCCCAAGATGTGACAGCCTAGGCACAAAGGAAATGGAGGAGGGTGCTAGAAAGTATTGGGGGGAGGGGGGTGTACTTTTTGACAGAGTGTTCTGTGTCCTGTACTGTTCTCCAAGATAAGGAATTTACAGGCAAGTCAAAATTCCTCCTATCTCAATTGTACAGTTCTGGACAAAGACATAGTAGTCATATATCACGGGACACCCCCAGGCAATGAACACGAAAGGTAGGTGACAATGAGGCAAACAGAAGGGTGTAAACAGCCCCAAACAACAAAGGTCAGAAGACCCAACCTCAGAGAGCTGCTGAGAAAACGTTGCAGCCAAAAGCTGCATCAGCAGAAGCTTAGATGTCCACCTGGTACAACTTTGAAAAGTGAACAGAAGACCAGGTGGCAGCCTTACAAAACTGTGCAGCAGAAGCCTGGTGCCGAAATATTCAGGAGACTCCCACGAATCTGGTAAAATTATGGGAGGAGATTTATTTTTGAGAATGTAAACTCTTCCAATCAGAATCTCTGCAATCAATAATATGTACGCTTACTATCATTACTAGGGTTGCCACCTCATCCCTTTAAACCCAAACACATATTAATTACACAGGTTCTGGGGCTAATTTAATGCAGATAAGACACTGAGTTTATGTAACACCCTAATCCACCACAGAACCTGTTTAATTAATATGTGTTCGGGTTTAAAGGGATGAGGTGGCAACCCTAATTGTTACCGCTAAACGGTCAAAAACCATGCTGGCCACATGATATCCAAAACAGCCTGCGTAATGTGGTAGCAGCAGACATAACCACTAGAGGTCACCTACTGAAATTCAATCAGTCTCTCAACACAAAGCTCTACAGCTAAAAGAACAGCGAGTACACTTCAACGCTGTATTTGCACTCCCCATAAGCTGTCAGAAAGGCAAATATAAATTGTGAGGCCTAATGCCTAGATGTTGTATGTTGCTGCTGTTTTCTGGCGCTCATTTGATTAACTCTTGGCGAACCCTTGTGAATTAGCTTAATTTTACTGAAGAAATAAAGGCGTTCAGAATAAGGGATTCACAGCTTTCATAAAGCAAACATATGGCGATACAAGCAAATTAGCACCTACAAGGCAGAAAGTGAACAGAATTCCAAGATACTTAATAAACAAGATGACAGTCTTCTTCCTTCAAACTAAATAGTGTGCAGTATTTACACTAGAAACATTCAAATTAATTAAAGGCTATAACATTAATAAACATTGAATAGTGAAAATGAGCTACATTATCCACAACAGAGAATCCATCAACATTATTTTTACCTGATCATTTAAAGGAACCCAACAGCTTATTTGGTCTTAGGGGGTCTAATTTACCAGAACTCTCCTGAAGCCCTGCCAATTAAAGCAGTAATAAATCCAAAACCAAAAATGTAATATATTACAGCATACCAATCTTTAAGTGTGGTGGCTGCATTAGTTTTCTTTTTTGAAGCATGAATAAATAATCATTATAAGCACTGCTACATTTGCAGGAGAGCTTGTTCTGTTGACAATCAACAGACATACTGGCCGGATCACCAGAATTGGTAAACTGCAATATAATAAATGTTTGCTTTTGGGGTTAATATGGCTTTAAATTCACGATTCTCAGAAAACAGAATACTGTTTTGTACGCCTTTTCTTCAGTGCAACTGGTGCAACTGAGTCTCCCTACAGTGTCAACGTTTTTTCTGCATACGAGTGCAGAGAAGAATCGTTTTGTCTTCATTCTCTCATACACATATGATAAATTAATAATATGTCTTTACATTTTATAGCATTGGAATAACTTGTGCAAGGACCAAGACAAATAGGTAAATAATAATAAAAAAGTGTCTTGCACTGAAATTCTTCTCATACTTATTTGTATACTAACCAAATACTTTTTTACTTTAGAGTAGAGAGGTTCTGAAACCTTGGTCAATTTGTATTCATTGTCTGTGTCCTTTGGAAGGATATCCATTCACTTCCTGTCGAGGAGACACAACAGGCAATGTAAACAAATCTCTCAAATGCAAGAGAAATTCCCTCCTAGACTGTTTGGGTTTGTCATCACTTTTCACTAACAATGGAAAAATAGAGAGGGTGACTTCATTGACAAATGACAGAGAGCTAACAGATGTTCTAATCCTAAACATTCTTTCCAAAAAAAAAAAACAAAAACAAATTTTAACAACATACACATCGTAAAGTGTCAGTTTTTGCAATAATCACATGGTATAAGATGTAATAACTATTTAGGTCCCATTTTGGTATATTTTGAAGCATATTTTTCATCCTTTTTAAATACTCCCGTTACTGAATGTGAAATCCTGTTAGGCCTTACTGAGGGCTTTTCCCACAAATTTTTATCTACTCAACAGAAAGTATCCTCCCAAGATGAAGGTTCATAAAGTACTGTCTTATGCCCCGTACACACGGTCGGATTTTACGATGGAAAATGTCCGATTGGAGCGTGTTGTCGGAAATTCCGACCGTGTGTGGGCTCCATCGGACATTTTCCATCGGATTTTCCGACACACAAAGTTGGAGAGCAGGAGATAAAATTTTCCGACAACAAAATCTGTTGTCGGAAATTCCGATCGTGTGTACACAAATCCGACGGACAGAGTGCCACGCATGCTCAGAATAAATAAAGAGATGAAAGCTATTGGCCACTGCCCCGTTTATAGTCCCGACGTACGTGTTTTACATCACCGCATTCAGAACGATCGGATTTTCCGACAACTTTGTGTGACCGTGTGTATGCAAGACAAGTTTGAGCCAACATCCGTCGGAAAAAATCCTAGGATTTTGTTGTCGGAATGTCCGAACAAAGTCCGACCGTGTGTACGGGGCATTAAAGTTTAAGCTCACTATTACAAAAAAAAACTAATAAATGCACATTTGTTTTGCAGGATCAGCAGATTGTAGGTGTGATGCCACCGTCCTGCAGACTGTCTGTGTAGCCGTCTGCCCATAGTTCTGGGGGCTGGTGCATCTGTAACAAGTTACAGTCAGGTCCATAAATATTGGGACATCGACACAATTCTAATCTTTTTGGCTCTATACACCACCACAATGGATTTGAAATAAAACGAACAAGATGTGCTTTAACTGCAGACTTTCAGCTTTAATTTGAGGGCATTTACATCCAACTCAGGTGAACGGTGTAGGAATTACAACAGTTTGTATATGTGCCTCCCACTTTTTAAGGGACCAAAAGTAATGGGACAGATTACCAATCATCCATCAAACTTTCACTTTTTAATACTTGGTTGCAAATCCTTTGCAGTCAATTACAGCCTGAAGTCTGGAACGCGTAGACATCATCAGACGCTGGGTTTCATCCCTGGCGATGCTCTTCCAGGCCTCTACTGCAACTGTCTTCAGTTCCTGCTTGTTCTTGGGGCATTTTCCCTTCAGTTTTGTCTTCAGCAAGTGAAATGCATGCTCAAATCGGATTCAGGTCAGGTGATTGACTTGGCCATTGCATAACATTCCACTTCTTTCCCTTAAAAAAACTCTTTGGTTGCTTTCGCAGTATGCTTTGGGTCATTGTCCATCTGCACTGTGAAGCGCCATCCACTTAAGCATTTTGCTGAATATGAGCAGATAATATTGCCTGAAACACTTCAGAATTCATCCTGCTGCTTTTGTCAGCAGTCACATCATCGATAAATACAAGAGACCCAGTTCCATTGGCAGCCATACATGCCCACGCCATGACACTACCACCACCATGCTTCACAGATGAGGTGGTATGCTTTGGATCATGAGCAGTTCCTTTGCTTCTCCATACTCTTCTCTTCCCATCACTCTGGTACAAGTTGATCTTGGTCTCATCTGTCCATAGGATGTTGTTCCAGAACTGTGAAGGCTTTTTTAGATGTTGTTTGGCAAACTCTAATCTGGCCTTCCTGTTTTTGAGACTCACCAATGGTTTACATCTTGTGGTGAACCCTCTGTATTCACTCTGGTGAAGTCTTCTCCTGATTGTTGACTTTGACACACATACACCTACCTCCTGGAGAGTGTTCTTCATCTGGCCAATTGTTGTAAAGGGTGTTTTCTTCACCAGGGAAAGAATTCTTCGGTCATCCACCACAGTTGTTTTCCGCGGTCTTCCGGGTCTTTTGGTGTTGCTGAGCTCACCGATGCGTTATTTCTTTTTTTTTATGTTTAAGGATGTTCCAAACAGTTGATTTGGCCACACCTAATGTTTTTGCTATCTCTCTGATGGGTTTGTTTTGTTTTTTCAGCCTAATGATGGCTTGCTTCACTGATAGTGACAGCTCTTTGGATCTCATATTGAGAGTTGACAGCAACAGATTCCAAATGCAAATAGCACACTTGAAATGAACTCTGGACCTTTTATCTGCTCCTTGTAAATGGGATAATGAGGGAATAACACACACCTGACCATGGAACAGCTGAGCAGCCAATTGTTCCATTACCCCATTAGCTCAAATTAAAGCTGAAAGTCTGCAGTTAAAGCACATCTTGTTCATTTAATTTCAAATCCATTGTGGTGGTGTATAGAGCCAAAAAGATTAGAATTGTGTCGATGTCCCAATATTTATTGACCTGACTGTATATGGTACACCCTGAATATGGGTGTAACATGTAACAACTTACAAAAGGTGGACTTATCCTTTAGGTTGGACACATAGATATGGACCGAAATGTAGCCGGTTCAGCAGGGACCAGCTGAATTTCAATCAGTGTGTGGCCCTCCCTGATCGACTTCTATTGAAGGAGAATGTTGGAAAGCTTTTCGTGATCAGCAGTTGCAGTTACTGATCAGTATATTCTGACAGCAAGGGAAGCTGCTGTCAGAATACAATATGCCAACGGGGAGGGGGGGGGGGGATTTCTCCATCCATCTCGTTTGTGTGGATGAAGTAATCTGTTAAAGTAGTTGTAAATGCTGAAGTTTTTTACCATCATGCAGTCTATGCATGAATGTAAAAACCTTCTGTGTACTGCTCCCCCCCCAGCCCCCCTAAAACTCACCTGAGCCCCTTCTCAATCCAGCGATGTGCACGGAGTCTCAGCTGTCCCTCTCCTCATTGGCTGAGATGTGCAGCGTGAGTCATTAGCTCCCACTGCTGTCAATTGCAGCCAATGAGGAGAGTGGGGCTGAGCCACGGCTCTATATGTCTTATGGACGCATAGTATGGGGCTCGGGAGCAAGCATGCACCAGTGCCCCCACAGCAAGCAGCTTGTCATTGGGGGCACTGGTCAAGGGGGAGGAGCCATGAGTGCCGTTGGGGCATCTGAGAAGAGGAGGATCGGGGTTGCTCTGTGCAAAACCATTGCACAAAGCAGGTAAGTACGCCATGTTTGTTTTTTTTAAACACCGAACCTTTAATGTCACAGTTTTTTTCAGTCAGCTCATAGGCTGAAACCCCCCCCAAAAAAAACAATCTTCTAGGGCCAACTTTACTTGGACCATGAGTAATTTTAATTGCAAATGAAGTGATATGTATGTAAGGGTTTTTTCCTAATTTCTGTACTTCAGTAACTGTGTTTGTCTGAAGGTAACCATATACTGAAAAGAATTTTAAAACCTTACTTACAGGGGAAGACTACATTTCAAAATTACCAGCAGGCTCAGAGAAAGAATACTGAAAATGTATGCAAAAGGTTGAGCTTGGTCCCACCTTCTTCCATCTCCTCAGTCACCTATTGTCTTTTAATGTGACAAGTGGCCCTGTTGACCAATACAAAGAGTTCAAGTGCTAAGAGGGGGTGGGGTTAAGCAGAGCTTTCACAACAAAAGCTGAGGTTAACACTTGCAGACTGCGTATGTACTGATCATTTTTGACATACAGTTTTCACTGAAAGTAACCTAACTACTTATGTTTTCTCACAATCAGTTTGAAGTTCCAAGGATTAAGGCAGGTTTACCTTAGAGCAGGGGTCTCAAACTGGCGGCCCTCCAGCTGTTGCGAAACTACAAGTCCCATGAGGCATTTCAAGGCTGACAGTTACAAGCATGACTCCCTCAGGCAGAGGCATGATGGGGCTTGTAGTTCTACAACAGCTGGAGGGCCACAAGTTTGAGACCCCTGCCTTAGAGGGTAACAAATTTAGTTATGAAAAAAATGCAGCATATCTAATTACTACAGAAACATTTGAGTAATTCTGTATTACAAAAGTGATCTTTCTAGCTCAGGTGGCCAGCTATGAATCTTTAAAAAAAAATAAAACACAGGATACACTGTGAATGTACTCCTCTCGCCCAGAAATGTCATTTTCTACTAATCTGATTGGCTTTCTGCTCTTACCATCAGCTTTTCTCTTATTACAAGACTGGGAATGATTACACTCCTGCCAGATCAACGCAGTGTGAACTCACGAGCAGCTGCCCAGCCACTGCTGGAAATTCTCACTTCTGCAAAAAAATTATTAATTCTTATAGAGAGGCCATCTATTGTTAGGAGGCACACAGAAGTAAGGGACCAGCTGGGAAAGTTTGCAGCGGCGCCTTTTGCTCCTTTTTTGTAAGGGACGGGTAGGAGAGTTTGCAGTGTCAGCTATGTGGCTCCCTGTTAGCAGCACATTGCTGATCTGTCCGGAGCGTGGACAATTGAGAATAAAACTTTTGGGGGAGTGATATAGTTCTACTTTAAATTAGAGAGTCTGATGATAGACAGCCCCTTGTATGCTATATAGAATCCATAGTGCTCTGTAAATCCTGTGTAACAGATGCCTGCTGTATTAGGGCTCATATTAACACTGAATCTTTTCTTCAGTTTGAGATGTGTTTAAAATGCAAGTCAGCAAAATCTCATTGCCTTTGAGGGTACTTCAGAAGATGCCTTCCTTTGGATGCAGAATGTCCTATTAAAGGTGCACTTGAACTGTAGACAATGCAGGTCAAGCGCAGCTTCTTATTTCAAATGCTGGCTTTTTCATTGGAATGCAGCTGCGAATGTTTGACTTTAAAAAAATGGAGCATTTGAGTAGAACACCCGTCGCTAAACATGAAAAATGTTAATAATAAAAAAAAAAAGAGAGAAAGAGATAAAAAATAGATAAAACTAATTTGTAGTAAAACTTATAAACTTAAACAAAAATTAAATTAATTTTGACCCCAAACTAATATATTTTCCCTTTAAAACATCTCGGAACATTTCCTAATATAAGCCCCACAGTAGGACATGGGTGATTCTGGCTGTGTTTGATCCTTCAGAAATCTTGAAAAAAAACACATTATGTTCAGTAACCAACTCGCTGTTGTCAGACTTGTTTAATTTGCCTTCTCGTAGAAGATACACGTCTATGCAACAATGACTAAAATGGTCTTCAGGACACTTTGTCTATAGCTTTCAAATAACTGTCTGCTTGACTGGAGTAAATATTTGCCTACTGTGGCTAAATTGTTTGTTAATGTTAAATGCAGGAATTACATATTGTTTATCACCATAGCAACAACATGAAAAGAATCATTGCCTCCATTTTAATTCCAATGAATCTTGGCGTTTAATTAAATTAAGCACAATGAAGAAGAAAATCATAGCTGGAATGCTTGGCTGCAGTAAAATAAATTCCATTTTGTACAGCAGAAGAGGAAAAAAAAAACGTGGTTTATAAATACACTGTCCCACAACATAAAAAAAGAAAAAAACATTGTAATTCTAGGGCTTTGGGCCATTTGTGTTAGTACCATAGGTGTTTTATCACTGAAAGACACTTCATAAGTTATTCCTAATAAAAGATCTTGCCAATCTGAATGAAAGTAATGATTAATAATGTATTAATTATCAGGATGCTCAAGGCAGTATTTATAAGTGGATGAATCCTACCCCAGAGAGGAGGCATCAGAAAATGCCATATACATGACATATCTTCAAGCCAGAAGATAGATCTGCCGAAAAAAAAAAAATCACTTTTCATGACCTCATGTATTGACTCAAAGTGGCATGTAGTCATTAAGGAATAGACAAAAACTATTCCCATTAGTACGATGAAACTTTTTTTTTTTTTGTAACAGGTTGTAACAAAATCCCTAAACAGGAACACAGTATTTAACCACTTGCATACTGCGCACCTAAACCCCCCTCCTGCCCAGGCCAATTTTCAGCTTTTAGCGCTGTCACTCTTTGAATGACAATTGTGCTGTAACCAAATGAATTTTTTTATCATTTTTTCCCACATATAGAGCTTTCTTTTGGGGGTATTTGATGACCTCTGGGTTTTTTATTTTTTGCTAAAAAATTAAAAAAGACTGCATTTAAAAAAAAAAAATACAAAACCGTTTTATATTTTGTTAATAAATTTTGCAAACAGGTAATTTTTCTCCTTCATTGATGTACGCTGATAAGGCTACACTGATGGGCACTGATAGGCGGCACTGATGAGGTGGCACTGGTGGGCACTGAGAGGTGGCACTGAAGGGCATTAATAGGTGGCACTGATGGGTGGCAGTGATGGGCACTGGTAGGTGACACTGATGAGGCACTGATTGGCACCACTGGTGGGCATTGATAGATGGCAGTATCGGTGGGCACATATGAGGCGGCTTCGCCTCTTCCTCTTTGGGACCGATGTCCCTTAAACAGAAGCCGGTGATCGGCTTCCTTTTCTCCTCACGCTGTTAGCATGAGAAGAAAAAAAAAAAAGATTACCGATCTTCTGTTTACATGACGTGATCAGCTGTCATTGGCTGACAGCTGATCGTGTGGTAAGGGATCGGGATCGACCCCTTACTTTGATCTGTGATCACCCCCTTCAGGGGTGTGTGGCGAGCATACAAAGGGGAGGACGTCTATTGACGGCCTCCCGGCAAAGCAGATCCGCGCTGTAGCCATCATTCGGCTATAGCGCGGATCTGAAGGGGTTAAAATGCAATCTTGTCTGTAGCATTTTGTCATTGCAATACTTTATGATACACTGACCATATTAAATGGTCATCTGCTATGGTTTCAAAAGACATTTCTAAATTAGTTCTGTAAATAAAGCTGAAAGCATTGCTAAAGGTAGTTTTCTTCAAAAATATGTAGCAGAATACATATTGGCCTAAATTGATCTAGAAATTCCATTGTTTACATTTAATAATTCGGCATGTTTCAAAGCAGAAAGTAATAAACTCAAAATTGTCTTTTTTTGTTTATAGTGCAAAAAATAAAAACCGCAGGAGGTGATCAAATACCACTAAAATAAAGCTCTACTTGTGGGGGGAATAAAGAAAAAAATGTTAATTGGGTAAAATTGTCAATTAAAGTAATGCAGTGCCGTATTGCAAATAATGGCCCGGTCATAAAGGGGGCTAGACCTTCTGGAGCTGAAGTGGTTAAGGAAGCTATTAACTCTGTTACTCAGTTATACACTATATAGACAAAGGTTTAAAGTGTTTAAAAAAAAAAAAAAGACAAAAGAAACCCAAACATGTCATACTCACCTGGTCTGTGGTACTCAACTGGTCCCCCCTCCAATGTGTGCTCCTGAGCTGGTTCTGTGGGGTTGATTTACTAAAGGGAAAAAACTGTGCACTTTGCAAAGTTGCAGTTGCCCTCTTCAAGAGCAGTTGCTCCAGAGCTTGGTAAATGAGCAGAAGCTCTGCTGACTTCTATCATCCAAACATTTTCCTTGCACAGGATTGGGTACTCTTTGCAAAGTGAAGCCTTACCTCATTTACTAAGCTCTGGAGCAATTGCACTTGCAGAGGGCAACTGCCCTCTGCAAAGTGCACAGTTTTTTTGCCTTTAGTAAATCAACCCCACAGAGTGTGGCTCGGCCCAGCCCCTGCTTCCTCCTCACTGGTTTTGACTGAGAGCAGCGGGAGCCAATGGCTGCTGTGTCTGAGCCAGTGAGGAGGGAAAAGGCAGAGAGGGGCCTCTGTTCTTGTGCACATCTCTGTATTGAGATCGTGCTCAGGTAAGTATTGAGGGGGCTGGGGGGAGACTGGACAAAGGAGAGAATGCATCAAGGTAAAAACCTTCAGGCTTTAAAACCATTAAAGGACACAGCTACCTATATGGTCAATTCCAGACCTGGGCTAACTGTGGTCCCAGGGCCACATGTGACTTATTGGCTGCCCCATCTGGCTCTTGATTCCTTCATTGCTAGCATGCCTCTCTGAGCCTGTCAGCTTCCCCACTGAACAGCTCAGAGCTGGACAGAGAAAGCCTGAGGAGCTGATCGGTACAGAAGGGAGGCTTGGTTCTGTTGGGAGAGCGTTGCCTAGGAGATGTCCAGACACTCTCCTTTCATTCTGCTACTTGGCCATGTTCTTCCTGTGTTAGCACCTGCATGCTGCAAGCCCCAGGAGCCATGCACCTATTCTTTACTCCAGCTAAAGGATCTACAGAAATCCTTACCAATCTCAGGTTCTTTCCTTCCAGTCACATTGCTTTTCAGATGGCATTTCACAGGCAGTGAAGAAGTGTTATATTGCCTCCTCACTGCCTGATTTAACTCTATAATATGTCACACTACCGCTACCCACGAGCCTTCTCAGGTCCAAAATTATTATTGAGCAGAATTAAGTTTGTCCACCCACAACAGACAAAATAATTTGTCTACTCCTGGTCAAATGTATGAGAGCATGCCTCCAAATTATTGAAGTTAGGTTTTTCCAAGAATACTGTTACTACTACAGTATACTAAGGACGGTGCATTTTCAACCACGTGGCAACAATTTAGGGCAGACCCTTTCCTGTTCCAGCATGACTGTGCCCCTGTGCAGAAAGTCAGCTCCATGAAGACATGCTTTGAGGAGGATGGTGTGGATGACCTTGAGAGTCTTAACCTCAACCCTACCAAACACCTTTTAGGCTGCTTTGAGCCATGTCTCCTCATCAAACATCGGTACCTCACCTCAAAAATGAAATTCTTCCCAGGAGTGGAGCAGGTTATAACTGCATAGGTAGGGGCCAAACACTATAATAATGCTCATGGTTTAAAACAGATGATGTCCAACAAGCTCATATTGGTGTTTTGTTTAGGGGTGACTATAAAAGTCTATCTCCTCTAGTCAATCAAATGTTTGAGCTAACTGGATTTTCTGGTCCTAGAAGCAAGTTTACTAAAAGCAGCTATTAGCATTCAGCCTAGTGACAGACAGTAATAACAATACCACATGCCAACCTGAAGGACATTTTCCTGCTGAGCAGGGGCAACTAAGCTTACCATGATTACTGCTTTGGAGATCTGTGAAGAATGATGCCCCATTAAAACAAAAAATTCATTCTTAAAACACATACCATTGAGAATGCTGTTGCCAAAAGTCACTTGTTAAGTAAATGTGTGTTTTGGGAAATCAGTCAGTTTTGCTATCTGAATGAGCAGGCAAGGTAGCTCCAATTGCTACTGTGTTTTTATTGTAGAAGAGATGGTAGGCCCGCCATTGTATCATGTCCTTACCTCTTCTACTGTCTGTCTCTTCTGTTGTCTTCACCCTACACAACTTTTGACTCCAGCCATTCCTTCCTGGCCCCCGACTATGCTCCAGCCCCATTTTCTTGACCTGCCAGAAACCTACAACATCCCTGACCTTCTCACTGTTGGAAATCAGTACTTTTCTTTTATGCGGGAATTGTTCTTTGAATTAGAATACACCGTCTCTTTTAGAGCTGCACGATTCTGGCCAAAATGAGAATCACAATTTTTTTTTTACTGGTTAGTTTTTTTTTTATTTATTAAAGTGTAATTTTTTCCCAAAAAATTGCATTTGAGCAACTGCTGCGCAAATACAGTGTGACATAAAATATTACCACCATTTTATTCTCTAGGGTCTCTACTAAAAAAAAAAATTATAATTGATTTTAACTTGAAACCAAAAAATGTCAGAAAAAGGTTTAGTGTTTAAGTGATTAAACTTCCCTCATTTGCAAGGTGACATGGACACGACCTGAGCGCGCACCACAGCGCGACTTGGACAGGCGACTTTCCATAGGCCAATCAAACAACAATCAGCTCTGTGGGAAGGAGAGGGGAGGGATGGGTTTGCCTGAGAAAACAATTTTCTCTTCCTGTATTGTTGCTTCAGTTAAGACAGGATCTGACTTTGGAGGCGACTTCCATTGAAATCAATGGGTACAAGTCGCCTAGAAGTTGGATTGAAATAGTACAGGAACCTTTTTCTGAAGTCGGAGCAACTTCAGTAGTGTGCATTAAGACGGGAGTGGGGGTAAGCACTGCTCAACCATTTACAGGGAGCTTTGTACACTATGAATAAATAGCTTTCTCTGATTGGCTAAGACAGAGAGGCAGGCAGATAATGTCATGATCTCAAACTCAGCCATTTAAAGGAAGCATTGTACTCATTCTGAAAATACAAAGCTCCCTGTGAATGGCTGAGCAGCGCTCAGCCCGACTCAATTTTGTTCCGGAAGTGGGACAGAAATGCCCATCCCACTGCCGGAACAAAGCGCTGTATGTAGCTGAGGCTACATACAGATTGTATAGCACACACACATCTAGTAGTGAAGGTATTCATTTGGACAAAAGCTGGCGATCAGCTTTAAAGGATAAGTTCACCTTTCGGAACATGTTACATGTTGTACCAGATTTTACTGGCATTTTACTTACCGAATTTACTGGCAGCAGTACTGGGAGAAGTTCCCCGTACTAGCTGTCACTGTTTGAAAACAGCGTGGCCATGTGAGGCTCTTCCCACAAGGGCGCGTCATTCATACACAGATCTGTGTGTCTAAATGAACTACAATCCCGAAAGCCTTAGCGGCTGTCGGCTTGTAGTTCTCAATGAACTACCACAGTGCTGTGGAGCGCTGTGGTAGTTCACTGAGTTTTCCTGTCAGGGGATATCGGCTTACCCATATGGGATGTACACTGCAGATACAGTGACAGTGTGCAGGAGACCTGCATGGCATCAGTGATCTGCTGATCGCTGGTGCAAAGCTTTATAGGCTGCTACTACAAAAAATAATATGTGCACATTTTCTATCTGCCAAAAAAATGTGTGCTTATTTTTTTTTTTTTTAAAGTGAATGTTCCTCTAAAGACAGAGGCTTCCATATATCAAAAATGAAATAGTTGCTCCCAATAACCAGTCAGGACAAATCTGCACTAGAAAATCATAGCTTGAATCTTTCATTATCCAAGGTTAACCCATTGTTTTCTTTCACGTTACTACATGAAGGCCACAAATTTCTTATTGGGAATAAAGTGCACTTTCTCCCCTTATTACCAATTTTTATTTAACAATTTAAGCTTGGTAAAATAGGTATGTGCAACATTATATTAGGCTGCCCCGAACCTCCTCTTCTGGTGTCCTCCGCCAGTGCTGTCCACTTTTCCTCATCTCCGTCTGCCACCATAGCAAGCCACTTGCTATGGGGGCAGACATGTGGGCTTGATCCTGAACTAGGCTGTGTGCATCTATAGATAGACGTAACTCGGCCCTGGTCTTTGCCTACCAGATTTAACTGAAAGCAGCCGGAGCCAATGTAGCGATTTCTGTTAGTTTGTTCATGCATCCTGAGGCAGCGGATATGTGAAATGCGTTGACTCATTAAGACTAGCTTGCATACTAGTTGCTGAAGTAATGAGCTGCACTCTATACTTTATGTATTATTTTACAGATTGGATGCAACTACTATGGATTTGATTTTAATAACTTATGGTCAATCATGCTTTTAGGTCTTATGATTGTAAATAAAAAAATGTTATATTCATTGTGTCCCATGTGCCTCTGGAGTCCGATATAGCTTTTTTGTACTTGGGCTTCCACTGCTCTCAGCCAAGCCTGTGAGAGATGGAAGAGCTACTGCAGACAGGACAACGCTGGATTGAGAATGGCCTCAGGTAAGTGTTTAAGAGGAAGGCGGGGGGGCCTACTATTGAGAGGTTTTTTACTTTAATGCAGAGAGCCACTTTAAAGCTGATCTAATTAACAGGGCAAGCATACAAAAACACTACTACAAGTGGCACAATGGTATTCTTGGAGTCATTAATGATACAAGGATACTCAAAAGCAACCCAGACTTCCAATGGGCTTTATAAACAGTGAGAGGTGTAGAATGAGACTATTGTCTGGAGAAAATTAAAACGTATAACATTTTGAAGATTATGTCACTGATTTAGGAGAACAATCAGATGTGACAACTTCATTTTCACTTAAGTTTGCTACATACTTGTTTTGTGACAGTAACTCTAAAAATACCGCAGTCTGAAAGCCTAGCATCTATCATTTTCGAGAGGAGTTTGTTTTTTTTTTATTATCCCAGGACTCAGGTTTTAAGTTCCAGTTACATACTCTTAAAAATATTTTTAATATTGGTCAATAGGAGTATTCACATGCAGATGTTTATACATGCTGTCCTCGGTTATAAAAAAAAAAAAAAAATACACGTGCTGCAGTTATTAAAACGGCAAGAGAGTACAAAATAGGGATAAGTACATCGTAATGCACATTTTTTTATACTTTTGAATTGTGCAGCTATGAAAAATGAAGAACTTTCTGGCTTGAAGTAGCCCTGAAAACAACAAAAATGCAATGCAATGCATCTAAAACACAATAAAAGAGAAATGTGTGTGCTGTCATTTTCACGTGTGTACGTACTCTTAAACCTTCCCCAAATACAGTAGCCTTTTTGCAGAAGTATAAACCATACAAGACCCCTAAAATCTACAAGCTGCCCACCATGAAGCATGCTATACACAAGAATCAGATTTTCTACAGGCATGTATGATTCACTTGACTTAGTTTTAACTACGCTTTGAACGAAGATTTCAGATGCCTTTTTTCCCCCTACAGAACATTCAGCTGCCTGCTTGTTACATCACATTATAATCTCTCCGATGATGGAAACCCCCAGGCGCCTTATATTTTTTTGCCTACTATTATAATTTAGCAATGACACAGCTTTTAAGTACCAGCGGGTAGAGAAGTGTCCACTGCAATAGAGCTAAGTACAAATATATTCATCTATGCTCGACCAACAGTAATAAGAGATGATAAAAGAAATATCTAACAGTAATACATTACTTTTTCCCTTTTTTGGGTAGAGAGGTATTATACGTATCCAGCTGGATCACAAACTACCTCCCCCATAAGAACCCATCTATAAAATGAGAATGATAACCACCAGGCAATGTAGTCTAAAGACCCCTAAACACCCACCTGATCTACAGGTGTTACTGCATACAAGGTTACGTGCGCTATTTCACGTTTATGTGCGCTGCGCTACAGAAGCCTATTAATGTAAAGGGACCGGTAAACGATTGGCAACTGAACAAAGATGGACCTATACCTGTTTTTGTAAAAGCAATGGCACCACAATACACGTTGTGATGCGCTTCAGTGCAGGCCTATCAGCACCTACTGTACCGTGTGTTCTAAATGAATGACATCACAATGCAAAGCACAGAGGGCCATGAGGTCAAATATGCGGCCTCAACACCAGGAAATACATGGCCAAAAAGGTTTGAAAAGTAGTGAAATACCAATTCCAACTATATTTATCATATATCATGTTATACGGTATATCTCACAGGACAAATGAGGTAACCCAAATGATGTAGTCCATAACAACTGGAGCTCATGTATACTAATCTAAATGCTATGAATTGATCATTACAGATGATTAAAGTCCAACGAACGCTAGATTTTTTATTTTTACTTTTGGAACCTTGCTCACTTTTTTATTTCTGTGCTTCAATTTCGGAAATGTGTTCTCAGTTCCTGTTTATTTGATGGGATTACAAATATTCATGCACTTCTGACGTTAAATCCAGTATATCTGTATCTAAAATACAAACTTTTTAAAAGTTTTGGATGGAGTAGAAAATACCTAGAATCCCTGTCAGGTTTTTTTGTATTGCTGTTTTGTGTCCTATCGGGGAGATAGCCCTTTGTTTCCTGTCCGGAGACACAACAGGTAGTGAGAGGAAATCTTTTCATACTGAAGAAAATCTCAGACAGTTGTTACTTCCCATCCCAAGATTTCCAAATAAGAGAGTGAATCTCACCAGTGGGGTCACAGGCAGCAATAAAACATTTTCCACCATTTTTGAATCTTTAAAAAGAGTATTGGCTTTAATTATACTTTAAAGAAGTATGGCCAAAGCTCTTTTGGCCATACTTACCCTGTGGGTCGGGGGGAGTGCACTCCTGTTACCAAGATTCAGCCTCTATTCCTGTTCTGGGGGAACCTCAAAATCTTGGATTTACCCCCACATTTATTTCTGGTGCCATTGGTGATCAGGAGTAAATCTTTCTAATGGGTTGTAAACCATCATAATTATCCAAATGTAAAAAAAAAAAAAAAAAAGGTTTTAATTTTGCCCTTAGTTTTGCTTTAAAGTAGAACTATAGGCCTTTTTTCCCCATTTTGGATAGATTAAGGGAGGGTTAATGGGTTGGGGAGATTTATCTTCACTTCCTGTCCAATAGCCAAATCAGGGAGTAGAAATCCCTGCAAGGGAATCCATTGGGGCCCCAGGTCTCTAGAACTAGTGTTTCCATTGGAAGCTTTTCTTCTCCATTACTGTTCTTGGGACAACCCGAAATTTGGGATTTTCTTTTACTTTCACTGATATGATAAACAGAACAAATGACAGAGGGTGAATCTGTCTAATAGGAGCAGAGGTAGCAATAAAAACCACAGGTGTTCTAATCTCATCTCCACCCTGGCATGTAACATGTTCAGCAACCTCCCCCCGCATCCCGGATTAAAGTTAAAAGCCTTTGTCAAGGCAAAAAAAAAATTAAAAATAAATAATCTTATGTTTTTGGAACACACGTACATTTTTCCTCTTTTACACCTTCAAACACACTGCAGGAAAAATACCTGTTGCCAGAAACAGTGTGTGCTTCTACCTTCCTCTTTGACATGACAACACAACTCTGAATTCCTAAGCATGTGGTGTCAGCCCTGCCTATTTAATTTCTGATGCATTATAAAGAACACAGACATCTCCTCATCTCGACCCCCCCCCCCCCCCCCCCCCCATGTACGGGTAGAGTACAGGGCGTTACTGGACCACATGATTTATTTTTGCACTTCTCAAACTTTCAATGGTATATTTAGCAGAGCAAAAGGGAGCAAATAAGAGAAGTTTGTTGTTAGGATTTACATACACTTTAACCACTTTAACCCCGGAAGAATTTACCCCCTTCCTGACCAGAGCGTTTTTTGCGATTCGGCACTGCGTCGATTTAACTGACAATTGCGCGGTCGTGCGATGTTGTACCCAAACATAATTTATGTATTTTTTTCCCACAAATAGAGCTTTCTTTTGGTGATATTTGATTGCCTCTGCGGCTTTTATTTTTTGTGCTATAAACAAAAAAAAGAGTGACAATTTTGAAAATAAAAAACACAATATTTTGTACTTTTTGCTATAATAATTTTTTTTTTTTAAAAAAGCAAATTTTTTCTCAGTTTAGGCCGATATGTATTCTTCTACATATTTTTGGTAAAAAAAAAAAAAAAAAAAATTGCAATAAGCGTATATTGATTGGTTTGCGCAAAAGTTATAGCGTCTACAAAATAGGGGATATATTTATAGCATTTTTATTATTATTATTTTACTAGTAATGGCAGCGATCTGCGATTTTTATCATGACTGTGACGTTATGGCGGACACATCGGACAATTTTGACACATTTTTGGAACCATTGGCAATAATACAGCGATCAGTGCGTTTAAAAATGCATTGATTACTGTAAAAATGTCACTGGCAGTGAAGTGGTTAACACTAGGGGGCGGTGAAGGGGTTAACTGTGTTCCCTGGGAGGTGATTCTAACTGAAGGGGGAGGGGACTAACTAGAGGAAGTGATGGATCGTGGATCCTAGCTAATAGGAACACACGATCTGTCACTTCTGTCAGAACAGGGACGTGTCTGTTTACACACACACGTCCCTGTTCTGTCTCTCCTGGTCACAATCGCTTGTGGCCGGCAGTCATCGCGAGCGTCGGCACCCCCCCGCTGTGCAGCAGGGGTGCCTGCTATCCGGACCCCGCGAGCCAACGTACAGCTACGTGGTTTCGTGCAGGGGAGCCAACCTGCTGCAGCTGGTCCGGAAGTAGTTAAATAGCAGTATTGTTCCTTTTGCCCCGATATGCTGTAATTACTACATTCACCCCCATGAAGTACACTTTGCCCAGCACTCTGAAAAATGTAAAGCACTGAAACCACATATATAGATTTTCATGGCCCCTTTCTGCTGACAGCCATTAGTGGGAATCCATCTGCTGCATTTATCAAAGTGAACGCATTAGGAAATGATGAATACCAAGCCATGTTTCATAGCGACAGTCTGTAAATCTTCCGCTGCAATACTATATTAACAGACCAGCCGCTTGCAAAGCAGCAATAAGGTGTGGCAAACAATAGGCCTAAAAATGCCAATGCCTATGAAGCTCAGCAAGCGATATCTTTTAATCAGCCGGTGATGCTGTGAATGTTTCTGATTGGTGCTCCAAGGGTTAACCCCGGAATGATGTAGAACGCCCCAGGCCTGAGCTCTGCTCATCAGAGCATTAAATCTGAAAGCTCAAGAGAACAGAGCAGTGGAGCTGCAAGGGCTGTGTTATGAAGTTCTGCATTAAAAATTCATATTGCAGGCTCGCCACAGTCCCCTTGTCTGGCTGAATGGAGAGCTGGCGGGGGAAATATTACACACCCCACTGTCTTCCTGGCGATTGGAAACATTCCTCAGCAAACAGCACCTCAGGAAGAGAACGAAAGGGCAAACAAACCGTGAAACAAATCAATGGGTTCAATTATCTCTCTTCTTCCTCGTAAAAGGAAACTTCTGATTTGGAAGCAGTTTCATCAAATTTATTTTTAATGACAACTCATGACATGAGGACCCCAGCCCCTAAATGTGTGTCTGCTTGATTGGAAAAGAGCAGTTTTGTCAGAAGGATTTTTTTTTCATTGCACAATAAACTAAATGAATCGAGCTCCAGTTATTAGCGGGAATGGCCATCCGCAGTACAATAGCCAGAGCTGTGACACTAGTTTAGATCACATTTTGGCACGTGGGTGTCCTTAGTGACACGGCAAGGCACCTGTGTCCAGTAAAATTGCTATATACTGTATACTGGGTGCCTTAGATTGTAAGCTCCTTGAGGGCAGGGGCTGATGTGGATGTACAATAAATGTATGTGCTGCATACATTGATGGCGCTATATAAGTATCTGTAATAAATAATAAAAAATATAGTATACAGAATGTTGAAGAGCACAAGTGAGAGCCTATGTACATACTACCCCAGCTTCTAGTAAAGACTTGAAGAGAATGTAAACCCCAACAATGAACTCATCTTGTTTGCTCCCTTTTGTCAATTAAATATATAAAGGAAGTGGTAGTAAACCCTCAGGGTTTTTTACCTTTTGTGCTGCAGGACCCGCCCTGACCCCCCCCGTCTTCTTACTTGAACCCGATCTTCTTCAGCGACAGGGACGAGCCCAGCAGCTCCAGCCGCTGTCTTGGGTCCTCATTGGATAGACTGATAGCAGTAGGAATCATTGGCTCCCGCTGCTGTCAATCAAATCCAGTGACACAAAAGTCGTTGGCCGAGTCCTGCATTCAATGGACACAGCAGCAGGACTCGGGAGTGCGCCTGCACGAGTGCCCCCATGGAAAGTGACTATCCGTGGGGGGCACTCGAGAAGAGGAGGAGCCAATATTTTTGGCAATATAGTGTGGATGAGAGAGTTTGGGGTGGAGGAACTAGACTGGCCTGCACAGAGTCCTGACCTCAACCCGATAGAACACCTTTGGGATGAATTAGAGCAGAGACTGCGAGCCAGCCTTTCTCCTCCAACATCAGTGCCTGACCTTATAAATGCAGATCTGGAAGAATGGTCAATCATTCCCATAGACACACTCCTAAACCTTGTGGACAGTCTTCCCAGAAGAGTTGAAGGTGTTATAGCTGCAAAGGGTGGGCCAACTCAATATTCAACCCTACAGACTAAGACTGGGATGTCATTAAAGTCCATGTGCATGTAAAGGCAGGTGTCCCAATACTTTTGTAGTGTATAAATTCAGACTCTATCTATAGTCCAGGGGTCTCAAACTGGTGGCTCTCTAGCAGTTGCAAAACTACAAGTCCCATGAGGCATTGCAAGGCTGACAGTTACAAGCATGAATCCCACAGGCAGAGGCATGATGGGACTTGTAGTTTTGCAACAGATGGAGGGCCGCCAGTTTGAGACCTCAGATCTATACATATACCTTATGAGATTTCTCAATGCTTACAATATGCAGGGCATGCTCTGCCAGTATCTGCTTTAAATAAAAAGTGTTCTCATTTGTAAAGCCTGTTCTTAGTGTAATTGCAAGTTACTTTATAGTTCTAAACACATGCTTTGGATGTTCATGACTCATTAACTGAACAGGAAATCGGAAACTTTAATTACAAATTAACTTTTATTATAGACTCAGCATAATACCACATGTAACAACCATAAAACCACTGTCTTTTATACTCGTTCCAGGAATGCAGTCACCAGTTCAGTATAAGCGTGCACAACAAAAATATTGATTCTGTTTTCTCTTTTGATTATTCTTCAACACCAAAGCACTACGTAACCAAGTAGATTTACATGACGCAAGGGATTTTTTTTTTTCCTATACTTTTAAAAATGTTGAATATAAGAATGATCGTGGACTAAATTAAAGTGAATCTGCACTCCATTTTACAGGTTTAAAAATACAACTACTACCCAACAGCTGGCACCACGCAATGCCTACCACCTTTATTAGAAACAAATAGCTTTTGCTGGGATCCTCCATGATTTCGTTTCACTTTGGTGCTTTGACATGACGTTTTCTGAAATTCACAACAAAGCCCTGCCAACTACTGTTCAAACAGACCGGAAAGGGTGCTTAGCCATCTCTGCTTAGAGTGAATCTAAAATTGGGGGGATTTTCTATTATATAAAGATACCAGCAGGAATTTTGTGATGTCTGGTTCAAGGCAGGATTTTTTACTTTTAAAAGTTTATTATGCAGATAAGGTTCTCTTTAAATACCTTATTTGCTTTTCCTTCCCAAATCTTAGCCAAAAAAAGTGTCCACAATAAAAAAGCAGGTCAGACAAGAATCTGCATATGTTTTCTAAAGCTATTTAATACTAATACAATAACCTGCTTCCTGTTAATGTAGAATGTTCCTTATAGAAGTGTAATGGGAAAGTACCTAAAATATTTTGTAGGCAGACCTTGTCAATAAATACATGAAAACATATCTTGTAAGTTAAAAAATAAAGAAATATTTAAATGGTATTAGAAAAACTTTACTTTAGTGTATGGTTTGTAAATATCTTTGTAGATGACAGACTTCCTCACTTTTTAGTAATAAAGCACAACACAACAGTAAGCACAACAGTAATAAAGCACAACAGGCTCAATTCACTAAGCTCTAAAAAGCATTATTTGTCATTGCAACCAACATTTTCAGAAAATAACAGCCAATGAGAGCTAAAAAAAAGGGCACTTTATGGAAACACATCTGTTCTAGCTTAGTGAATTAAGTCTAATCACTGTGTTTTATTGCTCTCATCTTTCAGTGTAGGCCTTAAGTTTGGTTCCGACCAGAATAAAAACAGGCAATCTTGCATGTTTACATAATTTTTATTGTATTCTGGGATTGTCAAAACTCAGAGGACAAACAACAACCACAGTTTCCTGGTTGTGATCTGTGCTTCACTTAAAGTGTTACTAAACCCAGAACCTGCATTCAATATATCTGGTCTCCTGCAGTACAGAGAACATGGAAATGCAATAGATTTAGTAAATATAAACTGTTCAATACCTTTTTCTCATCAGCAGTTTATAGCAGTCTTGTGACTTCTATCAGTGTCTGCTTAAGCTTGTAGGAGGAGTTTCATTCTGCCCTGATCCTCTGTCTGGACAGTGCTGACAAGCCCTGTGCTGATTGCATGCACTCTCCCAAAAAAAAAAAAAACAAAAAAAAAAACTCTCTAACAATACACACCAAATTGAGCATGTGCAACCTGACCCCTAATGCTCTGTTCTATCGAGAAATGGATTGGAGTCGAAGAAGAAGAGGATCACAGAGACAGGATCACACAGCCTTTGTACACAAGGCAGAGGATTAACCCTTTAGTTTCCACAGTGAGTATAACAAGCATGCTTTACTGCATATACATACTGATTTTACTGTTGTGGGTTTAGTAACACTTTTAATCTGTTCTTTTCTCCCTGCCACTCTGACCAGCCATAGGAAGCGAAAGAAAAGCCTTGTGTAAGCTGCACATTAATGAAGTCTTGGCCTACACGGGACTAAGGATTCCCTGAGTGACAGTGCCTATTGACAAAGAGCTGGGGTGGTCACGTATTCCCCCATACTCAGAAGTACCAGGCATTGCTTTCAGCACTGAACTGAGTGGTGGGGGTGCAAACGAAATACAAGTAGATCCTTCTGGAGAAGGAGGGATTAAACCAAACCTGTTGCTTTGTCCTGAATAGGCGATGTCAAAATTTGCTTTACAGTATACCTATAGGCAATTTTTTTTAAGGTTTGGATAGAGTGGAGAGGGGTTAGAATGCCTGCCAGGTGTTTTACTGCTGTCTGTGCCATTAGGGAGATTCACCCTCTCTATTTGACCTGTTTACCATTATCACTGAAACTAGAACAGTAGTAGAGGAGAAATCTTCCAATGGGGACATTAGTTCTGGTGAACCTGTTGCCACCCTGGAATCCCCTCACTTTGTGGGGTTCTCCGCTCACTTCTGGTTTTGCCCTTTGGGACAGGAAGCAAGGGGAAAATTCCCCAAAGGAACACAGATGGGATAAAAAAACCCAAAAAACTAACAGGGGATTTAACCCTCCTGTGCCCTATGCAAAACGGAAAAAAAATGCCTTTGGTTTTACTTTAAGTAAGTAACTTTGTTATTTACCTTACATCTGTACACAATTGTACATTAGAAATAATATACACTTTAGACAGAACGACATACCACGAAAAAAACCTGCACTACTGCCAAAATTATTCCCTGCATTGTATTTCTGCAACTATAATAGTAAAAGTTGCACTTGAAAGCATATCAATGATACATCTGTCTAGAGTGTAATGTTGACCCTTTAACTGGATATAACTCAAAGGTCCATAGAAAAAACATGCATACCACATTATATAAAACTGCCAATTTGCTTTTTAGAGATCTCTTTTAACATAGAATACAGTAAACTAGTGATACCCCATTAGTGTCCTGGAGACAGAGGAGGTGTGCATGCAGTTCTCCAATACCTCCATATTTACATATCAGAGCAACCAAAAAATTTGACCTAAATTTGTCTGGCCTTATATTCCACGAATTCCCTAAAAAATTAATAAGGAGCTATGCAGTACTATTAATTTGCTTATTGTATTATCATGTGTTCATGTTCATATATGAAAAAAGCAGATGTTTGGGGCACATCTCTACAAAATGAAGGGAAACCCTTCTTAGACAGGAAGATTTGCCCTTACCTTGTTCTGGAGACAGCTATAAAGTTTTGGATTTCCCATGACTTTCTGTCTCTGAGAAACAACCACCTGAACAATTACGGAGGGTGAATCTACCCAACAAAGAAACAGACAGCAATAAAAACTTTTTGAAGAAAAAGTCAGCACTCAATAAGCCCCAAGATTTTAATGAGATCATGTGGCAAGAACAATGAGCAAACATAACACACCAATGTCAAACCATAGGCACTGTATGTTTACTCTGCATATTTGCACATTGTTCTTGCAATATGACCTCGTTAAAAGTTTGAGGTTTATTGGTTTAGTGTTGGTTTTTCCCTCAAATGGTCATTGACCATTGACAACGTTAGCCGTGCACTCCCAGCTAGGGAAACAAAAAGGGTCTGGTGCTTGATGAATTTGTGATAAAGAATTAAAAACTTGAAAAGGGGTTCTAATCCTTTCCTATGCTATACAAATACTTTAAAGAAGAAGCCTGGTTAGCTTTTAAAAATATGTACGGTGTGGCTTCCTCCATTTCCTTAAAGTCCTCATGTATAATGCAGGACAGCTGATTCTGCAGTGTACATGATGACATCAGTGATGGAGGGTTGCACAACCTTTGTGGGTCCAGTTGTCCAGCAGTCAGCAGAAGAGATGAATAAAAGAAGTTGCTTCACTACCCCCTAGACTTTAACCATACTATCCTGGGGGAGCAAAATATAATTTTTAAAGAAAGACCAGAATTCAGCTTAAATTTCCTTTGTTCATGGTCATGGCAAATGCTGTTAGTAAAGTTGACCAAGCAATCTGGCATAAATTAGCACCAAAGTAATACCATGAATTCCATAATCTGTTATGGTATTAATAAATACTCATGCCATTTGAAAGCATAACACATTTTTACAGCTATTTCCAAAAAAAAAAAAAAGGATCAACCTCGTTAATGTCAGTAGCCCACAAGATGGCAGCTTCTGCTGACAGGTACACTTTGACACTGGAAATTATTTAATAGGTCATCTGAGTGCAGAATTTTTTATTATTATTATATTTTCCAGCATCCTGAAGCACAGATCCTATACACAACCAATTGAAAACCCCGCTTAGCATCTGTCTAAAAGAAAATGCTGCATTAATAAACATGAAGTACACTTTTACCTCCCACTCTCAAAGACGGAATAAAACAAAGACCAGCTGTATTCATCAATGGATCCTTGTTCTAAGCAAAAAGGCTAATTACATTTTATTTTGAGCCTACACATGGAAAACTTTACAGTTGCCATAAGTGGCTTTCTGATATTCCATCCGACACTGGTAATATTGCAGAGAGAGAAGAAAAAATCCTCTGCTTAGTAACACTTTCCAAGCCATGTACCTGCAGTTACTATAAAATACTCTGTATCGTTCAGGTAGGTTTCACCAATACTGCTAAGTAAATGATAAAATCATGAGAGATCTATATAGCTTTTTTGCTAAATTACATCTCTACATTTGCATTAAAGTGATACTAAACACACACTGTTTAATTTACATTATACCTTCTATTTTTACATATGGATGATGGCACTGTAATTATTTTAATTAAAAAAAAAAACCATCCAAGTACCTTTTTCCTAATCAATATACAGTTGTCACATGACCCAGATCTTTTGCAGCCTGTCTGCAGGGAAACATAAGCAGGAGCAGCTTCTAGTCCTCTGCTGCTGGTTACATGTTCAAAATAAAAAAACAGCCTTTGGAATAGAGTAAAAATAAATAAATAATATCAAACAGTTTTAAATTGTCATGCAAATATATATTTGAAATAAAATCTTTATTATTTCTTGGCAATAACATGGTGTGAGCTGATTTCTGCCAGTCCCAGGCTGTGTCACACCCTCCAGCCTGTGTCTTAGAATAAGAGGGAGGTGAAGCCTTCATTAATCTACGTATAATAGGCCACCACCATTGTGTTTAGCTGGTTAGTGGGCATGGAGGAGGCAGGAGGGAGTCGGCTGTCATTTACCACTGTGTATATGCACATGTGTGACTCTATAATCACATGGACTGCTTAGATGTGATGGGGAGGTAATGCGAAAAATAAAAACTCACTGAGAATTGAGCATGTGCAGAGTTGCCTCCACAGCTGCAAAATCCCTAGCTGAATTGGGGACATGGACAGAAGGTGGAGGATAGATAGCAGCAGATCAACCAGGTTTTTTCCAGAATACAGAAAACTAATCTCATAATGACTGAGTGAGTATAAACAGCATGTAATACACCATTTATTGATAGTCTTTTTATGATGTGGGTTTAGTGACACTTTAAGAATGCCCCAACTAGTGTATGAGATACCTCTCAGGCTGTTTTATATAACTACAGAGAAACATCATCTGGCCAATAGGATTCAGCTGTCAGTTGACTTGTGCAAGTCTGATAGAGAAAGCAGACATGTGATTGCTTATAATCTACAAGATGGCCATTTTTCTTTCCTTTTTGGTCTAAATGGTCGTGTGGTAGAGTTTATTTTAATAATCTGAGATTATTACGGCTACTACAAGTGATAATAGAACTGTTTCAAAGTTATTTGTTTTAACTCTAACTGGAGCCTGATTGGACAGATTATCAGGACAACACTGCATGGTAAAAGAGAGTTTAACCAAGTACATAAAAGAAAAAAAAATATATAG
Source organism: Aquarana catesbeiana (assembly GCF_042186555.1). Classification (NCBI taxonomy): domain Eukaryota; kingdom Metazoa; phylum Chordata; class Amphibia; order Anura; family Ranidae; genus Aquarana; species Aquarana catesbeiana. The sequence goes on from NC_133325.1 coordinate 669,039,953, forward strand.
GAGGGTGTAAAATATGGCCCCAGACAGCACCGAAGGATGCATGATGCACATAATATATAGTATATGCAGCTCAAGAGAAGTCTATCACAATTCAGAGATACTAAATGAGATGGTTAGACTGTGGACATGCAACATACAGGGCTGGAGACAGTCAGACCTGAGGTATGTTATATAGGACTTCAGACTTGAAAATTTAAGCCTCGTACACACGATCGGATTGTTGGCAGACAAAGCGTCAGACTTTTGTCCGAAGGGCCGTGTGCCATGAACTTGCCTTACATACAAACGATACACAATTGTCGCCCAACAAACATGAACGTAGTGACGTACTATGTGGAATTTCAGCTCTTGAGCACCACCTTTTGGGCACCTTCTGCTAATGTAGTGTTTGGTGAGGATTGATTCTGAGCATGCGTGTTTGTACTTTGGAATTTTGAGTGACGGACTTGTGTACACAGGATAGGAAAATCTGACAACAGTCCGTTATTCGCCGCAAAATTACTAGCCTGCCATCCAACATTTATTGGCAGTAAGTCGGACAACAATTGTCTGATGGAGCGTACTAACGGTTGGATTGGAAAATCCGATCGTGTGTACGAGGCTTAAGGCTCACAATCTTACTAATCACTACACAGCAGAGGCTGCACATGGCCCTTGGGCTGCAGGTTGGGCACCAGAGCTCTACCAGGAAAATATCAAGGAATTACAAACTCATATTGTTACAAAAAGTTAAGATTCAGGAAATCTTTCTTACTGGATCTGCATATCTACCATTGGGAGTAATTTCGCCAACTCTCACATCATTTTAAGTGATATAGCGTGACACTAGCTTAAAGCTGAACTCTAGGCATAGATTAAAAAATATAATCCAGTTATGGATATGAATTTCTTTTCATATAGGCTTTCCTGTAATACCCTGGACAGCTGCACGCACACTGGCAGAAGAAGGGGCAGCAAAAGAAACCAATAAAGCTTAATCACATTTAACAATGCATCATCCCAAACCTAGGTTCACATATGTGTGGGTCAGGATTATGCGTCCATAATCATGTGCGTTCCCAACCCACAGGCAAAACGCACTGCTTTTTAGCAGACTTAATGGCACCATTCTTAATGGCATCCCCACGAATTGAAAAACATATTTCTATTTCTAGCTATTTTGCATGCGCAAAACCATATGGTGCCACAGAACCATGCCGTTCCGTGCAGTCAATTTTTAAAAAATGGTCAGACTTTTCTTTCCGTGTTTCTTGCAAAGTTCAAATAAATTGGCTGCTGTGCTTGCGCAAGCATGATCCACTATAACACTGATAGCTTCCTGACGGGAGGATAATTTCATCAGTGAGCTGCTGTTCCACCATCATTCAAGCACAACCCTGTCCAACAGGGGAAGGGACCTGATCTCTTTCTGATGAGTTTTCACTTACACTTACAGATCTCCTCCACATCCCCATCCTGTGACTGAACAGTGAAAAGAGAAACAGTACACAGATGAGCTCATCTTTCTGTTGCTCTGCTCTCTCTTCCTATCAGTATGCTCTATGTTTTGCTTCTTCTTCCCCCTCTACAGGCTCTGCTGTTTAGACTGTATAGTAGATTGCAAGAGGGTTACACCAAGTCCAATTCAGGTATTTACAGCGTTTGCATTTAAAAAAATACGAAAAAATAACAGCTACATTTAAAGCTGTAATAATGTTTACAGTGCTGAATTTTCCCAGAGCTCAGCTTCGACTGAAGAATAGTTTGCAAAAAGGTTTAATGCATAGTAGGACCTAGCTGTGTTGCCTGGCATATACCTGGCTTACAAGACTGGATAAACAAAATTACAAATCCTTTAGCAAGTAAATAGTTTACATATTTGCTTTAGCGGTTTGCTTTTAACTTGAATCAGACATCCAAGTTCCTACCAAGTAATAATTTGTGCTTTACACAAAAAGGTTTTGTTTTATGTTCCCAACAAATTGTTCACACCATCCAATGATCTCAGTCTGTTGCCTGCTAAAATGCATAGCAAAATGAGCCAGTCACCCACCAATAAAAGCATACTATATAGTAGCTTGATAATATAATACAATTTTTAAAAAGTAACAAATAAAATCTCTATCTAAAAATAACCTCTCAATATAACATCATTTAGTATGCTCAAAAATTGTTGTTCTAGCGATCTCGCCGCTTTTTTAAACTATTACTTTCATAAATCCTACACTGCTCTTTCCAGGTTGTGCTGTGATTTTTCTCAATTTCCGACAGTTACTTCCTGATGCCCTGCCCAAGGGGACTACATGTCCCATGAGCACACGCATACAACTCTTCTACTGCACATGCACTAGTATTTGCTCTTATTTAGTGATGACAAAACTCAAAGGCATGTAGGTGGGGGGTTGGGCAGATTTCAAGGGCTCTGCATGTCTACAGAAAGGGCTAGTAAAAGGAGCCACTACAGAAATACATGACATTATCAGGAAAAAGATAAAACAACCGATTACTAAAAGTGCAACTCTGAACAAGAAAAAAAAAAAAAAAAAACAATACAACTTTTAAGTAAGGTCATGTGATTTACTTAAATGGGTGTAAAGTGTATTTCCAATTTTGCAGCCAAATTGTCAAAACACATATTTGTTTCATGTTCTTATTCATATAGCATATCTTTAAAAGATATTTAAAATTGTTGCCTGCTTTTTTATTTGCTCTGTTTTGAAAACCCCAAAACTCAAGTTTTCCCCTTTCTCCTGTTATGTTAAGAAGAGGGCTAGGGAGTGCTATGGTCACAGCATACGCATTTTATTTTTTAACATCCACATTGTAAAACCAATACAAACAAGTTATTTTTGACAATTCAAGATAAGCTTACTCGAAAAATCTTGTGAGTTCTGCCTGTCTGCTGGATGTCTCTTTCCACAACTTCCTGGATTCCCTGTATGCTTTGCAGGGATGAAGCTACAGTATCTCACAAAAGTGAATACACCCCTCACATTTTTCTAAATATTTTATTATATCTTTTCATGTGACAACACTGAAGAAATGACACTTTGCTACGATGTAAAGTAGTGAGTGTACAGCTTGTATAACAGTGTAAATTTCCTGTCCCCTCAAAATAACTCAACACACAGACATTAATGTCTAAAACGCTGGCAACAAAAGTGAGTACACCCCTAAGTTAAAATGTCCAAATTGGGCTCAAAGTGTCAATATTCTGTGTGGCCACCATTATTTTCCAGTACTGCCTTAACCCTCATGGAGTTCCCCAGAGCTTCACAGGTTGCCACTGGAGTCCTCTTCCACTCCTCCATGATGACATCACCTAGCTGGTGGATGTTAGAGACCTTGCGCTCCTCCACCTTCCGTTTGAGGATGCCCCACAGATGCTTAATAAGGTTTAGGTCTGGAGAAATGCTTGGCCAGTCCATCACTTTTACCCACAGCTTCTTTAACAAGGCAGTGGTTGTCTTGGAGGTGTGTTTGTGGTCGTTATCATGTTGGAATCCTGTCCTACGGCCCAGTCTCCGAAGGGAGGGGATCATGCTCTGCTTCAGTATGTCACAGTACATGTTGGCATTCATGGTTCCCTCAATGAACTGTTGCTCCCCTGTGCCGGCAGCACTCATGCAGCCCCAGACCATGACATTCCCACCACTATGCTTGACTTGTCTTTGTACTCCTCACCTGGTTGCCGCCACACACGCTTGACACCATCTCAACCAAATAAGTTTATCTTGGTCTCATCAGACAACAGGACATGGTTCCAGTAATCCATGTCCTTAGTCTGCTTGTCTTCAGCAAACTGTTTGCAGGCTTTCTTGTGCATCATCTTTAGAAGAGACTTCCTTCTGGGACAACAGCCATGCAGACCAATTTGATGCAGTGTGCGGCGTATGGTCTGAGCACTGATAGGCTGACCCCCCATCCCTTCAACCTCTGCAGCAATGCTGGCAGCACTTATAAGTCTATTTCCCAAAAAGAACCTCTGGATATGATGCTAAGCACATGCAATCAACTTCTTTGGTCAACCATGGTGAGGCCTGTTCTGAGTGGAACCTGTCCTGTTAAATCGCTGTATGGTCTTGGCCACCAAGCTGCAGCTCAGTTTCAGGATCTTGGCAATCTTCTTATAGCCTAGGCCATCTATATGTTGAGCAACAAATCATTTTTTCTGATCCTCAGAGAGTTCTTTGCCATGAGGTGCCATGTTGAACTTCCAGTGACCAGTATGAGAGAGTGAGAGCGATAAAACCAAATTGAACACACCTGCTCCCCATTCAAGCTTGATACCTTGTAATACTAACCAGTCATATGAGACCGTGGAGGGAAAATGGCTAATTGGGCCCAATTTGGACATTTTCACTTAGGGGTGTACTCACTTTTGTTGCCAGCGGTTTAGACATTAATGGCTGTGTGTTGAGTTATTTTGAGGGGACAGCAAATTTACACTGTTATACAAGTTGTACACTACTTTACATTGTAGCAAAGTGTCATTTCTTCAGTGTTGTCAGATGAAAAGATATAATAAAATATTTACAAAAATGTGAGGGATGTACTCACTTTTGTGAGATACTGTACCTACTATCTTCTTGGTATTGCTTGCTCAAGTATTCTACATGGTGACAGAGGTAGTATTGCTGTGCTTGTCTGATACAATTACAGCAACTTTAAATGACCATATGAGACCAACATTGGTGAAACTACCCAAACCAGAAAATGATTTAAATGGTATCTCCAAAATGTATGACATACTATTAAATGGCACCATTTTATAGGTGACTTTTATCAAAGGATTTAACTGTATTAACTGCATACTGAAATTACATACTTGCCAGTATTCGTAATTGGAAATTTAGGTCAAAAACAGACCACACCCTTGTACGCCCAAATAAACCAAGCTTTGTCTGAATCATGTCTATATTTGCTAAGTTTTAATGCAGAGCTTATCTTATGCACCAAGAGCAGCCCCCATCCAACCTATCTATGAAAGACACAGCCAGGAACATATCATGTTTTATGCTGTTTCGTGCAGCTGCATATTTCCCTCTGTGATCATCAATATTCCATCTCAGTCTTTCAGCAGTAAAAAATCAATCTTATGGCCCGTACACACGATCCGAATATTGTACGAAAACTGTCGTCCGAGGAAGAATCGTACGATTTTCGGATCGTGTGTACACTACTTTCGACAGCCGATCACGACAGTTCATCCGATATTATTTGATCGGACATGCACGAAAATTTTCCTCCTACGATTCCAGATCGTACGATTTTCGTTTAGTCAGTATAGTTGTCGTCCGAAAATACAATACAAATACATTACAACACATGACATCACTTTCGATTTTTTTACCTGTCCTACGAAAATTTTCGTGACTTTATTTACCTATTCAATTTCAAATTGCGGCTATTAAGCGAAAAAGGTCGTACGATCTGTCGTACGATATTCGGATTGTGTGTACGGGCCATAAACTAGAATTTTGTTCAATATTTTTCATTTTAACAAACTCTTTTTTGATTTTCTAATGGTTAGTGGGGTCAAATTAATGTTTGTTTTCAACCACAGTGACAAGAAAATTTGAAGCAGGATGGAAATTTTTTCTCAAATGAACACACTTCTGACAATGAATGTGGTTTTCATTCAGGAAAGTCCATTAACTCCAAAATCAAATGTTAAAAGCAAACAAAATGTACTTTAGAACGACATTCGCAAAGTCTTCAAATTTACTGAGAGGTTTAGGACAAATTTTTGTACAATGTTCATTCAAAAATTGACTAGTCTATGGCTAGCCTAAGGGCAGTCACCCACACAATGCCTGATATTACCCAACCTCTTTAATATACATATTAGATTTAATTTCACATTGACTTCCAAGTGCTTTACGGCAACACCCAGCCAACTGCCATTCTACTGTCCAGCAACAATGCCCTTACTCCACACTGAAACCATCATTGACATTGAGTACAGCCTTTCACCAGCAGAAACCTAAGCAAGCCTTTCTTAGAAACCTAAGCAAGCCATACATTATACAATTTTCTTTTCTTCAACCATGGCTTGAAGAAAAGAAAATAGCTGGAATCTCCTATTAACACAATCAGTGTTGATGGAGAAAACCCTCCCGCAGAGCTATTGTATTTTGACGGTGATCGCAGCAAAAAAAAAAAAGTTATACTGAAGTACAACCAGCCTGTCCTTACATAGATCGAAATTTGCTTGGCTCCTGCTGAACCGGCCAAATTTCAATCTGTCTATGGTTGGCCTTATTGGAGAACTTTGGTCTAATCTAACCACTGTTTTAAAATGAGAAGGTGTGAAATCTGTCAACTACCTGAAAGTATTTAGAGGAAATATAGTATTTTTAATGATTGTTTCAGATCTATTGTACACATGGAAGTTTAGCTTGATGCAAATAATGTTAATGTATTAGGTTTTAAAATCCATATTTTCTAAGTATAATATGTGATTACAAATGTATTCAGAAGCAGCCACATTGGCAGGCGCTGCTTGCTGCTTTACTGTGCTTGTGTGTTCACTGCTTCTTCTCACAAGGCAAGTCAGTTAGATACAGTGGGAAATAGAAGGCCCTCTAAAACCTTATCTCTTCATCCATACAATATAGAACACCAAGACTATTTTTCATGCTTTTTATATTCAGTATTTTAAAAACTTTATATTTATTTTAATTAAAATAAATAGGAAAATTTCACATTTATTTATATTTCACCTTTACAAATTGCTGCCAGAAGGAGGCAAGCTCGAAGAGGAATTTTTAGCTCAAAAGCTAGCTACAACTGTAAAATAAAATAAGGAGATTACAGACTTCTTTCTTATCTTCTAGCAAAGTTTAGATATTCCGACCTTGCCAGTTATACAGAAGCAGCAGTCAAGTATGCAGGCAGGGGTGGGCTTTTCGATTTAAAAAGCCCAGCATGCCCTCCAAACAGTATGCCACTAAATGTTGTACTTGTAAAATAAAGAGTAACAAGCAGGATCCGAAACAGCCTTTTATAAACTTGTTAAAAGTAGCAGACAGGTACCCTTTAAAATCCACAGTAAAATGAAATTCTTTATTTTTATGAAAAATACTATGTATTACTTTTATGACTCGCCAGTTATTATTATTGCTTGCTGACATTTCCTGTGAATTTACTGGAAGACAGAGGCAAGCTGCTTCCCTTCCATTATATGCGCGATAGCTTGTAAATAAAAATCTCTCTTACATTAAACTTATGTGATCTTAATAAAGGTCAATGCGGTTTTTTTATGGCTTCTGGGTTAAACTGTAGATATACATTTTATTTTATATTTATATCCCCTAAGGTTACACGATTTGCAAGAGATATTTTTTAGAGCACTGGCAGATAATGAGAAAATTCAAGTGTGCATTACACCATGACTGAAAATTTTGCAGCGCTTCAGGGTAAGAGGCTGACGAAAGGAGGATGAGATGACACGAAAACCAACAGGGTTGATAACCTTTTATCTATTTATCTTAGATAATACAGGAAGAGAAAAGCTATCAAGATATCAGAAGGGAAGAATACAGGGCAGAGAGTGATGCATGCTGACAGTAACCATCTTTAAAAAAGAAAAAAGGAGAAAAGAAACATTGAACATCACACTGCAAAGTGCAATAATACAGTATTTTGCAAACTGCAGAAACCTAAAGCAACTAATCAGATCTCCATTCAACACAGCAGCTTCGGTTAAATTAATTCTGATTGGCTGCTATAGGAAATTGTACACAGTCACAGCTTTACAGAGTAAGAATATTTGATATAAATCAGATGTTGTCAATTTGTCAGGTGTCTGCTCATAAACAACCCCCCCCCCCCAACAAGGTATACTCACTGATCCATATACCCTTGCCACCTTCCTGCCACAGGGGTCCACCCTGGTTAGGCCCACCTTATGTGGCAGTGACTGGACCTGGCAATTGACCACTCAGGCCCCAGCATTGTAACGTGGGGAATATCGCATGCTCCCCCATACCCAAAACTCCACTCCATTTCAGCAATGAAGCCAGGGCTCAGAGGGCAGAAGGGTGATGGAGGGAATTAGATTCGTGACTTAACTTGTCTTGGAGGGTAATCAGCAAACACCATCAATTTGCATTGAATAGGCAAAGTTTGTAAATGGTCTCCTTCTAAAATAGGACCCCTGCTTAATGCCTAGTATACACGGGCCAAATGTTAGGAGACATTGGCCAGTTCAATAAAAACCGTCCGGGGGCCTCATGTAAGCAACAGTATCCACTGTTCTCTATACTGGTAGGTCAATCCGATATATCAACATACATTTGGGGCTGGCTAGTAAGAACTCAAAGCACCCAATCAGGTTTTATCTTTCAAATTAAGAGTGGATTAAAGTGGTTCTAAGAGTTTTTTTCTAACCTCAATGCATTCCCTGCATTAAGGAAAAAACTCCCCATTAACTGTTCCAGTTAGACTTGTGCCTAGCTGCAGGTCTTGTCCCTTTCATTGTCTCCTGCTGCTGTCAGTCAAATTCTATAAGGTGAGAGCAGGGGGCATGGCAGAGTCACACTGTGTGTGTCTATTTATGCACACAGCCCGGCTCAGAAGCGCACTTGCTATGGGGCACCCACAAGAAGAAGGACCAGAGAGCACCAGCGGGGGACTTCCAAAACTGAGATAAGGGTCCATTCTGTGCAATACCACTGCACAAAACAGGTAAGTATAGCAAAAAATTTGGCTTTACAACCACTTTAATTGGACACTGTGGGCATCACCCGACTTTGCTATGGTTTTCATTGCAAATTACCTCATAGACCATAACTACATGTGAATAGTTAAATTGTGACAGCACATTTAATACTCCCTAAAATAGCAAGCAATGGAGGATGAGGGTACCCTGTGTTTCTACATGGAGTGTTCTTCAATAACTCAGGTTCTTCATCTGATTCAGAGAAAAGTTGAGATGAGAAAATCCTATATAGTGACAAATGTGACATAATCTAATTTAGCAGATCAGTAATTTTTTGTCATTTTCAATTCTACATTCCAGTTGTTCTGGCAAAGACAAGCTTCCTGATATCCAAGGCAGTTGGTCTCAAGTGGAACATCCAATGTAGAAAGGCTACGTTGAGACAGTCAGCCAATCATCTTCCACGATGACTGTTATGTCAGGTTGGAACAGACGCCAGGGCATTGAATTATATAGTGGATTCTTACATCTGTTGGAGGTTGCAACTGCGAGATCCCCAGACAAGAGTCCTCCGGCCTGCCCACCTGTCACAGCCATTACTGTCTCCCTGTTGGACTCTTCATTCATTTTACATATAAGAAGATTCAGCAGGTGCACTGGCTGAGTGAGAAAGATACTGTGGGGAGCATAAGAAAGAATAGTGCAGGAATCTTGCTTCTGAAGTTAGACAGGGCCTATGAGTGGATGGGTGTAAAAAACATTAACCCATAACAGTAATACCAGCTTGTGGTCGGTAGATCCTTTAGGTCCAGTTTGAAAAAAATAAAATAGAATGCTTTTAATTAAAAAATGTTTTAAAGACTTCATTTAAATATAACAACTGGTCCACTTAATTTAAAAAAAAAATCTACTCTGTTTATTTTAAAAGCAAAAATGTTGTTTTTTTTTTCAATGAAAAAACATTGTTTTCTTGACAGGATACAAGCACAAAGAAGAAGATCTGAGTACTGCAGGATATTTAAATTTCTAAGCGGCATGTTGATAATCGCATTATATTAGTAAGCATGACGTCTGAGGAAACCACTTCTTGCACAGGTTTATCTTTGAATGGGCAGGAAACATCTGATCGTTGCCTAGCAACCTTGGAAACCAATGTAATTGACCTGGGGAATTCCATTTATTAGCACGATAACAACAATATATGTCCTTCACAACTGATGGAACTGCTTACACAGAGGCATGCTGGTCATAAGCTAGTCGCAGACATAGTATCTAATAATATTATTTTTAACGCTTAATCTTCAACATCTCCATATAAATAAAAAGAAGAGGGAGCATTACAAAATAAGTGATTATGCATATTTCCTGTAATCTTTAAAGGGATGGTTCATCCAACACTGTTAAACAAAAGAACTATCACTTTACCTTCTGCATTCCCTAATGCAAGATAAATAAAAAATCTAATAAGAAGTAGACCTTGTTCTTCTAATAGCTGCTGTTTGTGGGCAGCACCGAGAACTATGTGGCAAGAAATCCTGCCAGCACAGTATCTGGGAGAGGATGCGGAGAATAATCCTGCAGACATCAAAGCAAAACTGAGATATTAGCTTTCACTGGACTGACAATGTAAATGATCACTCCACAACATGGCTTTCTCTAACAGGGGGGCAAGGGTGAGACCAATTTTGTTCATATCATTAAAGACTGATTCCATGTTTTAGTGAACTTTACATGGTTCCTTTGGACCAAGCTGGTCCAAGCCAACTATTTCCTTCACCAACACATACAATGGCTGTCAGTGCTGTAAAACTATATGTAGCATTGGCTAAATGCAGTATACAGTGCTGTGTTCTAGCAGTGGGATGGGAACTTCCTGTTGAGTTGGGCAGCGCTCAGCCATTCACAGGAATTTCTGTATTTTCTGAATGAAAACGAGGCTTCTTCTGATTGGCTAAGGCAGAGAGGCAGTTGATGACGTTCCACCTCAAACATCAGAGGAAGCTTTCTATTCATTCATAAAATACAAAGCTTCCTGTGAATGGCTGAACAGCGCATCAGCTTGACTTGATTTTGCTCCAGGAGCAGAACGGCATCCTACTGCCGAAGCTCAGCATTGTATATAATGTATGCAGCAGAGGCTACAAACAGTGCTGACAGCCGCTGCATGTGTTGGTGAAGGAAACTGGTCCAAACAAAGTATCTAAAGTTCACTAAAACATGGAGTTAGGTCTTAAAGTTGCGTAAAGCCAAAACGTATTTTTTTTAGCGAGTAGGGAATGTTTAAAATCTCTGTCCGTTTATTTTCTGTGTGACATATGGAAGATTCCCCTTCACTTCCTTTGCCAGGAATGCAAAATGAAGCAAAAGAAAATCTGTACAAAGTAGAGGGAATTCTCAGAAACATCACAGAAAGATTTTGCCTCTTGTTTTGGTGACAACTGTAAAACTTAGTATTCTCCATTACTTCCAGTAGCAGTGACAACATCAAAAATAAAGTGTGAATCTAATCAGCAGGAACACGGACTGCAATAAAACCTGTTAGTGATCCAAAAGCAATGAACAAAATTTTGGCTAATTTAACAACTGCTAAAAGTTTACTTTTAAACAGATCATAAATAATTTGGACATTTAGAAGGACTAGCAGTGAAGGATACATTTTACACTGAGAGAATCACAAATGTAAATCAGCATATTTAGAACAACCTCTGTATTTTAGAAAAAAAAAATCAGCTTGTCATTTTTCCCTCCTTCAGAAAGGGCTGCATTGTGCTGGTTTTGCTGCTTAAACCAGGAGATTAAAAAGGAGCATATAGAAAATCAATAAGAACTTACTTTGCTGATGTCTCTTCATCATACTTTGCTTTCAGGTCAAATAGTGCTGTCTGAGACTTGTCCAAAGCTACAAAAGAAAAAAAAGCATCGTGTTATGAAAAAGTTTTTGTGATATGCATCACCCATATAGTGACACGTTTACAGAAGCTTTGCTTTTCAAATATGTTGGAGCTGAATTACATTTTGAAACAGACAAAGCAAATGTCGCAGTGTTCCATTTTAATAAAGTGGCTCTACAACCTAACTGGATGAGATTTAGTTTCCCAATGGTTTTTGTACAAAAAAGCAATTTTTACAAATAAAATAGTTTTCCATCTTTTTTTGCCTCACTCCTGCCATCTCCTTTAGCCTGTTTCAGTCACTTCCAGTCTTCATACACTTACCCAGCGCTGATTGCATGCTATTGATTGGTTTACGAATAGTGACAATGGTGGACCATGGCTGTGCAGAAGGAGCCAGCATGGCAGCTTGTATTCTCTACCAGGGGGTACACTGGGAGACCAATGTCACCGTGAAACATTAAGTGCCTGAACAAGGCTGGATCACAAAGTATTATTTTAATGAAAACTGTATATTTAAAGCACATAAAAATCCCTTTTGGGATTAGATTGACATAAAAGCTAATACATTTTAGTGATTGGGGTTAGATCTATTTTAGGTCTACTAAAGCTGATGAAATATCCACTGTTTTCAAAGGAAAATGCTGAAAATGTGCTTGTTGTAACGGCTATCTATGGTCACACAAATACAGCACTAGGTGTCACTATATGCAGAGTAACTACATGATGCCAAACGAAATATGACTTTCCAATGGTCACAGCAGACGCTTCAGGGGCCTACACAAACAAAGAGACAAGGCAGGTAATGCATTTTGTTTGCCACATTGTATATCACACTGCCCTACCTTAAAATATCTTACATAGTAAAAAAGGGAAGTACATTTTAAATGCTTACTGGCACCCTGAAGCACATATTATGCAGGTGTCTAATTTATAATCATGTAAAAAGATTACATTTAATTTACAAAACACAAAATACAGTAGGAATTTGTAGCAACCAATCAAAAATGTCACCATAATTTATAAAATACCAAATAATCTAGAAAAAAATTGGTTGGCAGAGGTGCTGCACATCCCACACACTAGAATCGCCTAGTATTAGGCTCATGCAGGCAATAAGCATTTGCAAATATACATTGCTGATAATCAGCGTTTTTATGGACCAACTTTCTTGCCTGATAAATATTTGTTTAAATATTGACCGCACTGAACAAAAATTCCTATTACTTAAAAATTGCGCTGGAGCAAATTAGCTTATCCTACACCTTATGTTTAGGTCCCTGCATGATTCAGAAACTTGGCAGGGTTTTTATAGTTAAAAACTGTCAAAGGTCAGAAAGGATGACATCACAATCACAAGGTTTTTCGTATGTGTGTGGGGATAACATATCGAAACGAGCCTTCCTTAGCACTATCATCTCTATTTGGAGGAGGCGAACAACAGGGTTTACAATGGCCAGTAGCAAAATCAATCGTTGTGCATGTAAACAAATAGCTACAGTGCCAACTACAAGTCATACGGATCAGCTGCAGAACATGGATACAGTGCGGACGTTAAGGTTTTTATAGTGTACACAAGGCCAAGGCAGCACGCACTTACTAAAAAAAAACAAAAAAAAACAGCAAATCATAAACATGTATTCATTTTTTTTCATTTCCATATAGATTCCAGCTAAAATAAACAACTTCCCAGCCCACTAAAATTCACAAAGTCATCAAACCTGCTTGCAGAACTTGGACTCGGTGTTCAGTCTCCTCCAGCTTGGAAGACGTAGACATCTGAGTCTCTTGCAGCTTTCTGAAAAGAAAATAAATTACATTAGAGGATAAATGAATGACTATAGCCAAGAACATTTATGGCTTGTTGGCCAGACACACAGCAATATTCATACAGATTGTATGTCAAACTAAGCATGTTTACAGATTGATCCAGTAAAAAAAAGGATGACCATTGAACAACTGATGTCAACTTGTACCTGCTGTCATATGCCACAGAAAAGGGGACTGAGCCTAGGTTCTGTTTATTAAAGGTTGAGAGAATAGATGCTGTACCTGGTGCAAAATGAGCAGGCAACAGTTTGACAAAAGATGGGGAGATGCTTCAAGACAACTCAGCCTCTCCTGTCCATCTCTTGCAATGTTAATTAAATAATGTTAATAAAATTGTTGTACAAGTAACATCCATGGACTTACAGTTCCACAGTTTTTAGCATGTTCATTGACTGAGCTTTTCTATGACATACGAATATTGGTTTCTGGGTACTATAAAGAACCTCCTCTGTCTAGTCCCCCAATTGCAAGAACTGATATGTTTGTGAGGATTTAGAATCTAACTGGCAAGTGGGAAGATTAGTAGCTTCCACCAAGCAACACACCAAACTTGTCATTTACAGATACAGAGATGCAGGTATGCTGATAACGTGCTGAGATCAGGTAAATGGTGAGCACATGCAAGCCAATCTACAGGGCTCTTGGGGAGACAGGTGTGGTAATTTACATATAAGATTGCAAGGGAAGATGATGATACAAAACAATCATTTATACAAAAGCAAGTCTATTATGAAGAAAAAAAAATGCCAATAAGTGTCCAATGTTGACATTAAAAGGTATTGCTAAATTCGCTGCAAGGGCAGAAATTTTAACCCCCCTGGCGGTATTCCCAAGTCTGGCTCGGGGTGGATTTTCAATACCAAAAGCGGTATCCCGAGCCAGACTCGGGATCGCATCGCAGGATCCATGTAGAGGATACTTACCTTGTCCCCTGGATCCTGCGATGTCTCCTCGCTGTGATCGGCTAGCCGCCGTGTCTCACTCGATTCACAGTGCCGAGCTCCGTTCCCTGCAAGCGTTGCGACGCACGGGGACGGAGTTCGGCGGCAAATTCAAAAAGTGAAACACACAGTATAGATACAGTATACTGTAATCTTACAGTATACAGTAATCTTACAGATTACAGTACTGTATCAAATAATTACACACCCCCTTTGTCCCTAGTGGTCTGTCCAGTGTCCTGCATGCAGTTTTATATTATAAAAACTGTTATTTCTGCCTGGAAACTGGAGATTGTCCATAGCAACCAAAACTGTCCCTTTACATCAAAAGTGGCTTTAGACCAGCTAGAAAACAGTGATAATAAATTAGAATCACTTGCAGAATTGAGTCATAGTGATTCGTGGGGAAATCCGTCATCAAACACTAAAAGTAACGAAAGCGACAATTCTGTAACTGAGCAAATTTCAGTGTTTTTGATTCGATTATATTATTGAATATTTTTTATTATTATTATATTATTATTTGGTATAATTATAGTTATTTATTATATTATAATTTTTTATTTCATTTTTCAAACTTTATCATACCCGGGATGTCTACCAGAGTCTTGTTTGGACAGATTTAAGTGAATTATTCCTAAGAATTACAGGCCTATAATATAAAACACCAAATTTCTGTGCAAAATAATTGTACAGCTTTCAGCACCTAAAATCTGAAATAATCATACCGCCAGGAAGGTTAAGACAATTATCTACACTATACAAGCACAGGAACTCCTAACTCTGGCCTATTTGGCAGAACCAAGGATCAAGAAGTCAAAGCAATTGATGCTTTCATTTAGTTTTAATGTGCTGCGGTCCTTGTTCAAATGTGATAGAATTACTACCCGGATTTTAAGGGTTAAACTGCTCAGTACCTAGTATGTTTTCCCTTGAGTATTTTGCATTCCTTACCTGCACAATACATCACAATAAGCATAAGTAATAGATGTGAAAATTAAGACAGGATGTCTACACGGAAATGGGAGAAGAGGTTCCCCAACATGATTTAATGTGATCATTCACTATATTTCATAGAGAAATTTACTCCAGGGAAAAATATAGTGCTCTAAAATGTGTATGCGAGTTTGCATGTGTGTGATTATCTATGTAAATAATGGCTAGTGAGTCAGAAGGTATATAACAGAGCTACCCAACTGTTTTCCTTCCATGGCAAGGGAGCCTATTCATTAAAGTAACAATGTCCTACCCTCTCCATCAGTACAACATGCTGGCTCAGGGTGGTAAATTAAAATATTCCCTATTAAAGAACTGTATGATATTTTCTACGTTTAAATAAACATATAAAAAGAGTTGGACTTTCTTGTAATTATATATATATATATATATATATATATATATATATATATATATATATATATATATATATATATATATATATATATATATACACATACACACATGGGGCAACTATTTTTGTTCATTACATATGCAGGCTGTGGTTGTCGCTTTGCGGGGAAGACACAATGATTGTGCCTTACTGCTCCTAACAATACATGACTGGGATATGGCCGACTCACTGAAAACAATACATAACAAGTCTACTTTCCAAAATAGGGTCATTTGGGGGGGTTTTGTGCCACCTGGACATTCCATGGCCTCCGAAACTGTGATAGGCAGTGAAGAGTGAAATCAAAAATTTACACCCTTAGAAATCCTGAAGGCGGTGATTGGTTTTCGGGGTCCCGTACGCGACTAGGCTCCCAAAAAGTCTCACACATGTGGTATCCCCATACTCAGGAGAAGCAACAGAATGTATTTTGGGGTGTAATTTCACATATTCCCATGGCATGTTTGAGCAATATATCATTTAGTGACAACTTTGTGCAAAAAAAAATTGTCTTTTTCCAGCAACTTGTGTCACAATATAAAATATTCCATAGACTCGACATGCCTCTCAGCAAATAGCTTGGGGTGTCTACTTTCCAAAATGGGGTCATTTGAACTGTCCTGGCATTTTATGCACAACATTTAGAAGCTTATGTCACACATCACCCACTCTTCTAACCACTTGAAGACAAAGCCCTTTCTGACACTTTTTGCTTACATGAAAAAATTATTTTATTTTGCAAGAAAATTACTTTGAACCCCCAAACATTATATATTTTTTAAAGCAAATGCTCTACAGATTAAAATGGTGTGTGTTTTTCTTTTTTTTTTCACACTGTATTTGTGCAGCGATGTTTCAAACGCATTTTTTGGGGGAAAAAACACACTTTTTAAAATTTTAATGCACTAAAACACACTATATTGCCCAAATGTTTGATGAAATAAAAAAGATGATCTTAGACCGAGTACATGGATAGCAAACATGACATGCTTTAAAATTGCGCACAAACGTTCAGTGGCAACAAAATAAATACATTTTTAAAAGCCTTTAAAAGCCTTTACAGGTTACCACTTTAGATTTACAGAGGAGGTCTACTGCTAAAATTACTGCCCTCTATCTGACCTTCGTGGTGATACCTCACATGCATGGTTCAATTGCTGTTTACATTTGATGCCAGACCGACGCTTGCGTTCGCATTAGCACGAGAGCAGGGGGGACAGGGGTGCTTTTTTTTTTTTTTTTTCTTTATTATTTTTTTGCTTTTTTATCTTATTTTTAAACCGTTCCTTTCATTTTGTTTTTTTTTTAAATCATTTTTATTGTTATCTCAGGGAATGTAAATATCCCCTATGATAGCAATAGGTAGTGACAGGTACTCTTTTTTGAAAAAAATGGGGTCTATTAGACCCTAGATCTCTCCTCTGCCCTCAAAGCATATGACCACACCAAGATCGGTGTGATAAAATGCTTTCCCAATTTCCCAATGGCAATGTTAAAATCAGGCGAAATCTAAGTCATGAAATGCTCGTAGCTTCCATTTTCTTAGGCCATAGAGATGTTTGGAGCCACTCTGGTCTCTCTGATCTGGGGGGGCATTCCCTCCCACTGCTTGTAAAAGCAGTCTAGAGGCTAATTAGCCGCTAGGATTGCTTTTACATGAAAGCCGACCGCTGGCTGAAAAGAATGATACCAAGATGATACCTAAACCTGCAGGCATCATTCTGGTATAACCATTCAAAGTCGTGAATTGCGTACCTGAAGACAAAAAAATGGTTAACAATAAAACACAGTAAACGGTAAAGTATAAAAAATTGCATACCTGAAAAGCAAGCATGATAAAACATAACAATAAAACATTGCAGAATAGAATACAGTAAAAAAGAGCAGAACAATAGAGACTAGAGAGAGAGAGAACAATGAAACAACTATTTTTTTTTAATTTTATATTTTTTTTGTGTTTTTTTTTTTTACTACACTTTTTTTTGTAACTGTAACTTTTATAACTGTAACCAGTTCCATGTTCAGGTTTCTCAAATGCGATGGCATCTTGGGAGACCCCGTGAAAGTGTGTCCTAGTCTGTGCAATGCTGTACGCTAATACTCAACTAGTGTATGGTAGCATTCAAAACATTCACCAATGCAAAGACCAGGATTGTCAGGACAGGAGGGACAATAATAGCGGGTGTCACGCCTATATCCGTGCTTGCTGCAGACACAACATCTTTTTTGGGGGGGTTTGTTGGGTAGGGGTACTCGGGAGGACATAAAGAAAATGCCTCTCATGCAGCCGACTGCATTTGGTTGGGGATGAGAATGGGGGAAGTACGGGTTCTGCAGAAGCAGCGGGTTCCCAATTAGGATTGGCGAATGCAGCAGGAAGGGCACTATGGGCATGACGGGCCTGTGTTTGTCTTCTTCTTGGTGGCAGCGGGACACTACTTGTGCTTGCCACCTCACCAGCTTGAAATGCACTTATGGGACTTGCCACGTCACCAAGTGTTACTGCAGTGCTGGTTTGACTACGACCGGGGTGTACTAGGCCGCTGGTGCTTGCCAGTTCACCAAAACGCTACCAGAAAAACTGTTAGCGATCGCAGGGATCAGGCCTGACTCTGCGAACGCTGCAGTTATGTGTTTTGTAAGTGACAGTGATCGATCGATACTGCACTAGGGTGGGCTGGGCTGGGCCGGGCGGAGGGGCAAAACGCAGGTGCTAGCAGGTATCTGGGCTGATCCCGCTAACACTGCGTTTTTTGGGAACCCTAAACTGCTGGGGATGCTAGTATAGATCTGATCGGATCAGATATTGATCCGTTCAGATACTATACCACAAAGGGAGGTGTACGGTGCGTGTGTGGGTGTTAGCGCTAGCGGAAGGGACTAACTTGCCATAGGAGAGAATGGAACTCCTGCATCACCAATGTGTACTTGCTCATTACCAGGTCAGAGAGAAAAGAAGAGGACAGTGCTATAGACTCTGTAGATCTGCAAGCTCTGAAATGTGTAGTCACTCTTCATATTTTAAACATTCCCTTGAATAGCCCAAGGCCTATTTCTAGTAGGATAACCCTGGAACACCCATGGATTCCTCCCAGAGGGCAGTAAGATAAAGCTGGCTATATACAGAGGAATCTGAGCTTCAAGATACTATATCCTCCTATAATCCCCTTTCACTCAATGTTCACAACCACAGTGCCATATTGGGTTACTATTCATGTTTGCTTTATTAGAAGAGAGAAAGGAAACAAAACTTCCTATTCTGAAACAATACCAACATTACCCAATTAACCAAGGGATTCCTATACAACTCTATGTGAATGCAAAACCCGATTGAAGCAGGTTAAAAACAGGTTAGAAGGTGGTCAACTGTAGGTCAAATGCTCTTGTCCATGAATTCTGAATGATCTCAAACTAATGCTATCAACAAAAGTCCAAAGCCTGTTGAAAGAGGACCTTAAAGAGGAACTTTACCCATAATTTATTTTATTTATTATATAACAATGTTCTGTAACAAAAGAACATACTGTACATTCCACATTAATAAGTATGCTACCAGAATTAGTGTGTGTTGTAAATTGCCTCCAGCATTTGTTTCTTCCAGCCAAGGCCACCATTTTGTTGAGCCCAGGGCAGTCACTTCCTTATTGAAAACTCCTCCCCTCTCCTTAGTCTCAAAAACTATACATCACTTTCTATATTTAAAGTGGTTGTAAACATAAAAAAATCGAAATTAAATTTACCAGTCTACCTTACACAGCAGAAATCATCTGCCCCCAGTATGGCTAGGAAAGGAGCAGCCAGTCATCTACAATCCTCTCCACTTTCCTACAGTGAAAACACCAGACACAAGAAAAACAGGGGTTGCAGACCTTCATAGCAGGAGGGAGTTGAGCAACTGTGGGCAATCCTTACACAGCGGGACACTTTTACTGTGTAACTAGCGGGCACTACAGTAAAACTGCCCAGTCATAAAGGGGTTAATTGTGATCCTCCTGCTCGGTTTTCTCCCTGGCAGCTGTGGGGTTAAATCTGTGTGAGGCTGTTTGGCTCTGCTGATAATGTTGAGTAAAAGCATGTATCCCCCCTCCTTCTCCTCCATTATAGAGATAAGCACAAAGTGTTGTCCCGCTGTGTAAGGATTCCCCACAGTTGCCTAACTCCCTCCTGCTATGAAAGTTTGCACCCCCTGTGCCTCAAATGCAGCCCAGTGTTTATGGGGTTAACTGTTTTCAGTGTCCAGCTCGGCATTGAAGCCATGCTAGTGTGATTGCCGGGGGAAAGGGGGGGGGGGGGGGGAGAGTGTAGAGATGGGAGGCGATCCAGACCCCTCCTCCCCAGCTCTGGCCAGTAGACATGCCCACAAACTGGAGTTTTTGAGAGGGCTGTGACAGGTACAGGGATGAGGAAATTCAGTTACAACAAAAGTGCTTTTGATTTTTAAACAAAAGGCTAAAACATGGTGCATGTCTTTTTGAGTTGTTGAACATGAGGTTTACAATCACTTTAAAATGCGTGCATTTCTAGCCTTGATTGTATGTCTTGGCTCAGCTAGAGGGGAAGGCTACACCAGCTGACAGTGCTCAGTCTCATAGCTGCCAAGGGAGAAAGGAGAGAATATGAGGAAGATAAAATAACACTATCCACATGTTTAACTTTTTTGCGTCTCCATGCCAGCAGAGTTTGTTCCGTCACCTCACCTGCTTTTAAAACCCTTCTCTCCCCCTAATCTGTGTTCCCTCGGCACAGTCTGTGCCATTCCTGTTGCATCGTCTTTAGGTTTTTAGCAAATCAGACCCTAGTGACTCACTGATTATCAGCTCAGTGCCGAGAATACAGGACAACTAAGGCTGTGCAGAGCTGGCTGAGACAGGACCTTACTGGATTTTAAAAAGTATAGGCACCTATTTTTAATGTTTTACATAGCTGTACCTGCAAACGTGGAAAGCATCAGTGATCTATAAGGACTTGCCCCTCAAGGAGCTCCTGGCCCCTCGAGGAGCTTGCTATGGGGGCACCTAAGCCCAGCCACAGCTCCCTGCGTCAACTCAGACACGGAGTCGCGGCCTGGCCCCACCCCTCTCTTTCCTGATTGGCTGACACAATCAAAGTCAGTTAGTCAATCAGGAGGGAGAGTCTCGTTGGCAAAAACACTCGTGGACATAGATGGGGCTCAGGTAAGTATTAGGGGGCTAAGGGGGGCTGCTGCACACAGAAAGCTTTTTATCTTAATGCATAGAATGCATTAAGATAAAAAACTTGAACTTTACAACCACTTTAAGCATAGTTGGGAGTACATAATAGTGTCAAGTAATTATGAAGAATGCTCTAGAGGGGTCGGTTATTTGATGGAGACCTTCAAACTCTGAGGTTAAGAGACAGTGTATGCGATTGGCAGATGTCTGATAACCTTTGACCCCAACATTCACGTTGAAGTTTCAGATTCAAAGTATAACTTTAGGACACTTTTTAAGTTTGAAAATTCACATTCTTGCATGTTGCAACTGGTCCCCTTTGAATGGACGAGCCAACAGCTACTCTACGCACACATAACCAGTAACACCATTTTTTACTTTGTATTTATATCAGCTATTCATAAATATATAACAGTATTTCATTCTGTGGGTTTTGCTCCTCAAGCAGTAGGGATAAAATAAATATGAAATCAAGCGTGCGTGAACTCCATGAATATTGATGTAAGTATACACACACACAGTCTGAAATTGTGTACTTATAGATCCATGCGGAAGACTAGAAGCTAGCACTCACCTCTCCTTCTCAGCAAAGTCATTTTGTAACTTTTGTTCTTTCTCTAGAGCCAGATTTTCCGCCTGGTTCTTCAGGGTCTGTTCATATTCCCGGATTTTCTCTCTAAGTGCTTTTATTGTAACCTCTGTAGAAAAACAATTGGGAGAAAATGTGTTTACATAGCTCTGTGTGGTTATATAATACAAGGCTTTCTTTACCCTGTAGGATCAGTGTGTTTTAAACTCCATCTCTTCAACTCTGACACAAAATCAATAGATATGAGTCCCTTTGGAGACCTTTTACTCCCTAAATGTTAAATTGAACTTTAAACGTTTCAGTTGAGAAGGATCAATGGATTTTGCTGGGAAACAGAGCCAGGGTTTCTGCAACAAGCCTGAAAAGAAAAAAATCAATGCTAAAACATAATATCACCTTATTGAACAGTTTCAAATTATCTCTCTGTTGAGCTGGGATTAATAAAGTCTCAGTGTGGGTTAAAGCATGAATTAACATGTGGAACCGTTTATTCATCTTTCTGCGCACATTAGGACATTAATTTCCCGTAGCCTCCACTTGTATGATGAATGCTCCGCATGCCTCTCTGCTTCAACACCAGATATTTGCATATTTCTGGCATGGCATTGTGATGTAAATCAATTAAACTCACTGTAAAGCCTTTGGACATGTACAATTAAAGAACCACACAAGATGAAACGTGGAATATTAGCTTAGCGGCAGCCCGACAAGATTCCCACTAGTATTATTGCTTTTTCAGTTCTACACTTACACAATGAATAGATGAACCAAAGCTATCAATTTACAGGATGATTATATGATAAATGAAGTCTTTTTATAGAATTAGACTGCGTATGGGGGAAACCAACGACACCCCCTAAAATGTTATCTACTAGGAAATTGTAATATATATATAAATCAACCATGGCATAAACCTTATGCATACATTAGTGCACAGGGCCATATTGGACTTGGCTACTGAGCCAGAAAGATTATTTTCCATATACTGGCCCAGGGCTGGTCAGTACTGTGAGCCAGAGGTACTGCCTAATTTTTATTACTACTTATCAAAATTGAGCAGCTAACAGGCCACACATGGGTACACAACTTTTCAGCTATTTGCCAAAATTATCCGATAGATTCTGTTCCATCTAGGCCCAAAATGGCTATGGAAACAGGAAACAGCCATACATGTTCAAACAATAAATATGTATATAAAAGATGTCTATAGATTGTAAATGTTTAGAAAAAAAATGATTTAAAATTAACCAAAAACCATTATGTTTGCCCTTAAAGTGATTGTAAAGTCTTGTTTTTTTTTTTCTATAAAAAAAAACATGTTATACTTACCTCCTCTTCTCGGGTCCTCTTCTGTGCTCCTGGCCCCTCCCTCCTGTCGAGTGCCCCCACAGCAAGCAGCATGCTATGAGGGCACCTGAGCAGAGTCACAGCTCCCCGTGTCCATTCAGACACTGAGCTGCAGCCAGGCCTTGCCCCCTCTTTCTCCTGATTGACTAGCTGGCTTTGACAGCAGCGTGAGCCAATGGCACCGCTGCTGTGTCTCAGCCAATCAGGAGGGAGAGTCTTGGATGGCTAAGACACCTGTGGACATCACTGGACAGAGATGGGGCTCAGGTAAGTAATAGGGGAGCCAAGGGGGGCTGCTGCAGCACACAGAAGGCTTTTTATATTAATACATTAAGATATCAAAACTTCTGACTTTACAATCCCTTTAACCCATACTTTAACCGCTTGCTGCCCGCCAACAGTAGTTGTACTATGAAAGGACAGCAGCTCCCAGTTGGGTGATATACCTGTACGTTGCAGCTTTTTTTCCAGGCGCCCCTGCTGACCCCTGCTGTGATTGGACACCACACACGTTTGGCAGCTGATTTCAGCCAATGATTTTGGCTGAAGTCAGCTGTGGCCAATTACACACAGAATTCTGTGTGAACAGTGATTTGGCTGTTTCTTCTCCCTGCAAAGCAGGGAGAAAAAACAGACAGGTAGTAAAGTAAAAGCAGCACATATTACACATTGTTAAGCACACAGTTAGCCCTTTAATTGCCCCTAGATGTTAACCTCTTCCCAGCCAGTGTCATTAGTACAGTGACAGTGTACAATATTAGCACTGATCACTTTATTAATGTCACTATTGATGCCAGTGTCAGCTAGTGCCAGATTTCCCGCCACGCTATCACAGTCCCACTGTAAGTGTCTGATCACTGCCATTACCAGTATAGTGTCATAGCTGCGTAAATTCCAGTATATATACCATAGTTTGCAGATGCTATAATTTAATTTTTGCACAAACCAATTAATGTACATTGGGTTTTTCATTTTACATGTAATACATTTTGACCTAAATTTGTTAAGAAATTTGAATTTTTTTTTTTAATTGGATAGGTTTTATAGCAGAAAGTAGAAAAATAGTTTGGTTTTTTACCAACATTTTCGGTCTTTTTTTTGTTTATATATTAAAAAATAAAAAACCCTGTGGTGATCAAATGCCACCAAAATAAAGTTCTATTTGTGTGAAAAAAGATAAAAATTTCATTTGCACACAGTTTTGCATGATGGTGCAATTGCCAGTTAAAATAGCGCAGTGCTGAATAGCAAAAATTGCCTTGGTCATGAAAGGGGTAAAACCTTTCAGAGCTCAAGTGGTTAAAGCAGATCATTCAAGCTCTTAAAATGTAACTATAGCTAAATAAAAAATGACAAAGTCTATATGTTTCTCTCAGGACAGGTTTTATGCCTAAATGTTATGTACAAGATTACATTTGCAAATATAATTTTTCTTAAGAATAATCAGAACTCTTTAAAAATGCAAACAGAACATTTCATTGCAATTCACAGGTTCAGCAGAACATATGGGCAGTAGAATGTGATTTCTCTGCATATGTACATTTATTAATACAGTATACACAGAAGTTCAACAGATTGCTCTGCAGAGGTAAAATGAGGACATGGAAAGACTGAAAAAATGAAAGCCACTGCTAAGAAAAAAAAAAAAAAAGTCAAATAAATGTCTTAGATGCAGATATGTCATATATAGCAATCATTACTCATCTATCTCTACATAGTATGCAATAGCCTCACTACTGCACTTTCCTATTCAACAGACAGAAATTTCAATTATACTGTAACTGTTTGTAAGTTAATTGGTGGTTCCATCCATCAAGGAAGATTCATCTATTGTATTCTGTAGGGTTTTAGGCTGGGTTCATACTAGTGATGTGCACATCATGCCATGTCTGGGCACTGAGAATTCAAACTGCATGGCTGAAATCGCATCGCATTAGCATACAAATTGGTGCAGGACCTTTTTTTGGTCCGTACTTAATCAGATCGCATGCGATCCGATTCCTGTCCTATTTCATAGTTCGTACTGCGATCAACCAACCGATTTGGGGGTGTCATTACCTTTACATTGACACATGCAGTGGTTCACAGAGTACAGTGTGAACTGCATGCGAGTGAGATACGATGCAAGAACCCGCACAGGAATCGCACTGGTTCCCGCACTGCATAAGTGTGAACCCGGGACTTATGCCCTGTGCACGCGGTCAGATTTTCTGACGGAAAAATTGCGATCGGATTGTGTTGTCGGAAATTTCAATCGTGTGTGGGCTCCATTGGACTTTTTCCATTGGACTTTGTCCATCAGAATTTCGACACACAAAGTTTGAGAGCAGGCTATAAAATTTTCTGACAACAAAATCCGATCGGTTAAATTCCTGATCCCGTGTACACAAATCCGACACACAAAGTGCCACGCATGCTCAGAATAAATTAAGAGACGAAAGCTATTGGCTATTGCCCCATTTATAGTCCCGACGTACGTGTTTTATGTCACCGCGTTCAGAACGATCGGATTTTCCGACAACTTTGTGCAACCATGTGTATGCAAGACAAGTTTGAGTCAACATTCGTCTGAAAAAAATCCATGGATTTTGTTGTTGGAATGTCCGATCAATGTCCGATCGTGTGTACAGGGCATTAGAGTAAACCTTAAGCCATTATTCATTTATTTATTTATTTTGCATTTTGGATACAAAATACTGCCAGGTTCCCACTGGGAAGATTGCTCTTCACATCCTCTTCTCTGGACGCAATGGGAAGTGGGAGGAAATCTCTCCAAAGTAAAGGAAATATTCTCTCCCAAAGTTGTTGCCTGAATAAGAGTTTCCATTTTTGGACTCTTCCTCACTTTTAGTCCTTGTGACATTGGAGTTTTTCTAACTCCTCACCACGCCATAAAAAAAAAAAAAAAAAAAAAAAAAAAAAAAGTTTTGGCTTTGGATACACTTCAGTAAACATTAGCTGCCCGTATTTATCAAAATGTCTGGGGGGAAGAATCGTGTCAGCAGACTGCACCACA
Source organism: Aquarana catesbeiana (assembly GCF_042186555.1). Lineage (NCBI taxonomy): Eukaryota > Metazoa > Chordata > Amphibia > Anura > Ranidae > Aquarana > Aquarana catesbeiana. The sequence continues at coordinate 669,065,793 of NC_133325.1, forward strand.
TCAGCCAATCATATTTAAATGTTTAGTGCCTGTCATTATCCTGCACTCTGCTATGGTAAGCATTATGCTGTACTACTTATTACAGATGGCAGTTTTTAATGGTTGCACAAAGCTGACTTCCTGTAATAAGAGAAAAAAAAACTGCCAAGTGTTCACCTGGTACTGTATGTTCTAATTGATTTACAGAGATGTTTGCATTAGCATAATACACTGTTCTCATTTAGGCTGTAATAGAAAACAGACTGCGACCGAGGCAGGCACATTTCTTAGTAGTAGGCCTGTGACAGGTTAACTGTAATCAAGCTCCGTACTCTCTTTCAGGCCAAGAATATTCAGCCTAAAGAGAAACACGTAAGCCATCTAAATTGTTTTTGAGTAGCACTCCAATTAGTCTGTTTTTCCACAGTATTTTAATTAGTTAAGGTCCTTGGCTCCAAGGTGGCCTGAGCTGGTCCTGGTCACAGAGACGTGTATAGAATAATTGCTTCAAGCTGAGGAGAATAGCATGTCCTCCCACACTGTTCAATATAACCAACTTTCCCTTGGTAACACCAAACTTCTAACATGGAAACATCACCCTCTTATAAAGGGAACAGAAATGGCATGGCTTTAATGAAAAGACTAGACTAGAGATAAGGGGTTACAGCTTATATAAGAACACAATGATCCTTATTTTTTCTTTGTACTAAGAAAATTATTATTTGTAAAAGGAGAATACAGACTGTGAAAAACAAATTATATAATAATATTTATAGTGCAGAACTCTGTATTAGTGCCATCTTTCCAGAATCCCTGTGATCGAGGGGATACAGGTGGACCCCATGTCACCTTTCCTCCACTTGTCCCCACAGGTTACTACTACTGAAAATACTGAGCCTGGACTGACACGAGACAATGGGCTCAGATCACCAAGGAATATCTCATGTGATAATCGAATCACGTGACACATTTATTCCAATTATCTCATGAGATAATGGAAATGGAAATTTGCTATCACCTCATGAAGTATATACCACAAAAAGCAAAAAACACTCAGTAAACACCTCATAAAACAGTGTTAAAGTCAATTCACTAAAGGAAATAAATAAATGCATGATTTAAGTAGTGGTCCAGGCATGAGGTATTTAAGGAATGTAAACATGTAATAGCCAATTTGGAGGATTCTCCACTTTTTGGATCAGTTCTCTCAACAGAAATGCATAGAAACCTAAATATGGAAAAACACAGAATCATCGGGGCTAATTTACATAAACCCCTTTCACACCGCTAGTTTTAGCCGCCACTGTTTGGCTGCTAGCGGGGTGCTTTCAACCCAAAAGAAGGGGTTAAAAATGCCTGTGTTGCGGCGCTTCCAAAGCGCTTTCAGGCACTTTGGAAGCGCTACCCATTCATTTCAATGGCCAGGGCGTTTGGGAGCGCTGTATACAGCGCTCCCAAACTGCCCCAAAGATGCTGCTTGCAGGACCTTTTCGAACGTCCCGCAAGCGCACTGCCCCAGTGTGAAAAGTCACACTGAAATTAATGGAAGGCAGTTTTCAGGTGCTTTAAAGGCGCTATTTCTAGCGCTAAAACTCCTGAAAACCGCCTCAGTGTGAAAGGGGTCTTAAAGGATAACTAGAGGCAAGACTTTTTTTTTTTAGTTTTGGATAGAGTGGAGGGGGATTAGAACCCCTCTCAGGTTTATGTTGCGGTCTGTGCTCCCGTTGGGGAGATTTACCTTCTCTATTTGTCCTGTTTACCATCATCATTATAGGTGAAAGTAAAAGAAAATCCCAAATTCTGGGCTGTCCCCAGAAAAGTAATAGAGGAGAAACCTTCCAATGGGGCACTAGTTCTGGTGACCTGGGGGCGCCCAAAGGATTCTTTTAATTTGTTATGGGACAGGAAGTGAAGGAAATGTCCAAAATGACAACGTTGTCTTTTTTACGTCGGAGAAGGATATATATGTGTGTGTGTGTGTGTGATTTTTCAATACTATTTTCATTCAATATTTTACATTTATAAATTAATTTGCTATTTTTTTTTTAAATTTAACTTGTTTTTGATATATGTAAAACGCTGCGTAAATTGACGGCGCTATATAAAATAAATAAAATATAAATACTCCATGTGTCCCCTATTAAAACAGCTTGCCATCAGCTGCAGGGACCGCACTAACTTAGTTGGCATGTTTCTACGGTTTAAACCATTTTACCTCTTTATTAGCAATAAAATCTCACAGGGGTTCTAATCCTTCTCCACTGTATCCATTCCACTGAATTTCACGTCATGAGATAAAATACCAAACGATTTAATGAGAGAAATACCTCACATTTTGATAAAATAACTCATGCTTTATTTCACTAGTGTTTTTTTTGTAAATTAAAAAAAAAAAAAACAAAAAAAAAACCAAAACACTATTTACCATTTTAAGTAAGATTTTAAAGAGGAAAATAACTCTTCGTGAATTGAGCTCAATCTCTTAAAAAAAAAATGAGTATACCACTGAACAAAACAGACAATGTGAACATGCGAAGGAGACTCACGTGGAATGAGCAGGTTGAAAAAAAAAAAAAAATTCTTAAAACCTAAACTAGTCATTAGGTTTGGTTAGCATGTGGAAAAGTTGACGTTTCCGTCAAGTTTTTTACCCTATAGAATCAAAAATTTGTGGATACCTGACCATCACTCCTATTTGATCTTGTTGGAAATTTCATTCCAAAACTGTGGGCATTATTATGGATTGGTTCCACCATCCCACTCTTGCAGCTATAAAGCCCTTGTCTCTTCTGGAAAGGCTCTCCAAAAGATTTTATAGTATCTGTGTGTGTGTGTATTTGTGCCCATTAACCAAAAAAAGCATTTGTGATTCAACAAACTGTTGCTGGATGAACAGATGTTTCAATTCTGTCCAGTGAGGTTGAGGATATGGCTCCATGTAGATCACTTGAGTTACTCCACACCAAATTCCCCAAACCCCATCTTTATGGAGTTGGCTTTGTGTCATGCTGGAAAAGAAAAGGGCCTTCCCTAAACTGTTGCCACAAGGTTAAAAGCACACACTTGTCTAACATGCCAATGAATTATGTAGCATTGACACTACCCTTTACACTACTTGTATCACATAAGCTTATTAAGTACACTCCATGTGAAGGCCTGCTAATGCCAGGTTTTCACCACCATTCAGAGTCTATCATGCCACCAAGTGGGATCAATCCCTCACCGATATCAGGCTTGCACTTTAAAAGAAAAAAACATGCTGTAACATGCTGTATTTTAAGCATGCCTTTATTGTCAGTTAATTTTGCGGAGTTCAAATCCGATGGAAAACCAATACTTCCTAGGAGTGTCGATCTTGTTGATCCCCACACAATGCTCACTGGCTTCTCCTGCTGCTCTCAACATTACCAGTGTCTTCTATAATGAGATCCTTTTGGCTAAGATCAAGTGTAGTATCTGTTCTTATCAGTTTCCAGAGGAGGCGCTGTGTCACTCTCGTTGGGGAGGGCCAGCAAATCCAATGGTGTCATAGTACCTGGAAAGGCGATACTCAGCAGGGACTACGCCGAGTTGCCCGAAAGTATACTGGGGACCGGCCAATGGTTGAGTCTGAGCCGTCTGGAAGGGTGCTCCTGGTAGGGATGGGTGCTGCATTTTGGTCTGGCTGAAGGGTCGGGTCCCTGGCCTTCTGGCCTGGATTGTGGTGGCTCTAGCTGCCGACAGTTATTTGGGTAGGAGAATGCTTACTCCCCTTTTGGCAGGGGGGGGAGTGGCTAGTATCCATTTACCCAAATGTGAAACTGGAAGGGGTGATGGGAGTGACGGTGGAGCCTTCGGGGCAAGGGCTCTCACCAAGCTTCCTGAACCTCATGCCTTTTCTGTCTGCGGTGCGGGCTGCTGTGGTCTAGGCTGTGGGCCAGGGTAGGTCTTGAAAGCCTATGGAGTAGTGCCCCTGGAGTGGCAGTCCAGGGGTGCCTTAAGATCACTGTGTGTGGCAGACACTTTGATTTTGGGCACCACGGTCACTGCACCATAACACAGCTTTTTTTGCACCTGCCTCTTGGGCCGGGCCTTTTGGCTAGGACCAGAGGAATTTTTTATTCCTGGCCGGAGGGCCTGGTCATTGTGTTACACAATGGCCACTTCTTTTCACTCTCCTCTCCACTATACCTTCCCCCACTTTTTATTTATTTTGATTGGAAACCTGTGTAGTCTCACGTCTTGTTTTTGTCACGTTTGTCCCACTGTGTGATGAGTAAGGATGCGGGTCCTCGGGCCAGCCCTGAAAGTCTTGGGAAGGGGTGGACATGGCCTTTTGGCTTAGTTCGCCCTCTCTCATGGGGTCTCCCTTCGGGGGAGCTCCACCTAGTACTTGGGTGGGTCCTGTTTCGGCAGGCCCTCCAGAGAACGGGGTCTGTCTGGTTTCGGCCAGATGGACCATAGTAAGTACCTTTGTCCCCGCAGGAGCCTAACGCCCCGGGGGATCAGGGAATTGGCACGTCTTGTGTACCCGTTGCACTTTTTTGTGAGCACTCTTTATGTGTGTGCACATTTTTTATGCACTGGGTGAAGTTTTTGGGTGTGTTTTGCACGCCATAGGCTTAAAAAAAAAAAAAAAAAAAAAAAAAAGAAAAATGAGATGAGGTTAATAGTCAGTTTCCCAGCAGACTAAGGGGGCCCATTTCTTAAGATTGAAGAGTTTAGCAGCACAGACAGCAGGAAAGATAAGTATGTACACTCTTCTTTTACAGGTATGCCTTTTCTGGATATTTTAGCATAACAACAAGGTCCCTTTAAATACAAGGTTGGTTCACCTACATGTTTCAAAACAGTTTTAGGTCTGAGAGAAGAATTCTGGGGTACTAACATAAAATGGCATCTTCAAATGCTTGTTATAAAATGGACAGTGGTTGCGCAAGATGGTTTTTCCGACAGAATTCCGCTCAAGCTTGCCTTACATACACACGGTCACACAAAAGTTCTCTGAGCTTTTGACCATCAAGAATGTGGTGATATACAACACTACGACGAGCCGAGAAAAGTTCAATGCTTCCGAGCAAGCGTCAAATTGTTTCCGAGCATGCGTGATTTTTCCGCATCCGAATTGCACACAGACAAACGCATTTTTGGATAGGAACTTTTCCCAACCGAAAAATAGAGAACATGCTCTCAATCTTTTGCTGGCTGGAATTCCGTCAGCAAAAGACAGATGGAGCATACACACAGTCGCATTTTCCGGCAAAAAGCTCTCATCGGAGTTTTGCTGGTGGCATTTCCGATCGTGTGTACGCGGCAGTATAATAGCTCTGTTAAAAAAAAAAAAAAAAACATATTTATCTTACTGTCATTTTTCCTTCACCTCAACACAGAGATGTAATTTTAACAGTAGAATTTGAAATACACCCTGTGCAGCATTTTATATAAATACACATACATGCCTTCCTTATCTTAAGATCAAGAAAGTAAATTTGAAAGCGAATGAAAAAAGAAGTCCTAAAAAGTAAAAAAACTCATAAGAGGAAGAGTATAAAATAAATAAAACAGACTTAAGAAAGAAAGAGGAACTAGTTCCCTTTGCAACTACTGCATTAATTAAATCTGGCCCAGTGCCAAGTCTAATCCTTAAATGTATTTGTCACTTCTATAGAAGCAAACCTTGTAAAGGCCTAATAGAAGAAGTTAATATGAAAACCTTTTTTTTTTTTTTTGCTATTAAAACAGACCAATCAAAAAATGCAATATATGTAACCTTTCCTGTGTATCTTAAGCAGGTAAGATATTAATGGTGGTTGATGGCTATGTGAAATCTGAATATAAAAATGACAAAAATTAGTCAGACATCTAATCCAATGTGTTTCAGGGATTTAAAGCCCAATTCCAGACAACACCTTGTATTTTGTATTGGATAGAGCAGGTTATAATCTCTGACAATATTTTATTGCCTTTCGTGCCTTCCTGTCCTCGTGAAAACTGCTCCCCCCACCTATTTTTTGCCCTGGTTTCACAGGGTAGTGAGGAATCAATCTCACTAATAAGGGCACTGGCAGAAATAAAAACCTGACCAAAATGTGAACTTTTACTTCTAAAGTAAAGTGTAAAAAATCGCTGAAGTTGAGGTTTAAGATTTTCAGTTAATTAAGGAGCTTTACATATTGCATGAAACAAAAAAACTATGTATATTTTTTTTAATAAAAGAATCAAAATTCACCTAATGTAAACCTAAATAATATACAGACTCCATAATGAAGGTTCCTTGAGAAGTCATTTTTTGTAGCCTAACTTTAGCCTAAACGGTTTAACCATGAGAATTTATTGGTTACTTGGGCTACAGATCAACCTGTTTCCTGTGTACAGAAGGCCTATGTCTGACCTCAGTTCACCTGTTAAGCATCTAGTATAGGATTAAATAATATGGCCTCTGTAAGACAGACTTTAACACTGATCTAATAAGTAGACAGGGCAAAGCTTTTGCTGAAACAGAAATCTGCAGCACACTAGTAATAATGCTATAAGCCTGAGAAAATTGAAAATATTAGACACCTATACAGAAGCTTTCATATGGAAACATCACCTGTAAAATTCCTAAAATAAGACAAAGATAACAGACACTGGAAAGAAAGGAAAGTACCAGGGAATCAGAGAAATAATGCAATGAAGAAAATTATACTGCTTACAAAAGGCAAAACAGGATCCATATAAAAGATGGTAGAATTACATTCATATACTTTTCATTAATTGAATGCTCATCAGCACAATAATATATACTCTGTACCATACCTTGGTTTTTTACTTCAGCAAACTCTTTGTTGTATTCTTCTAATGTTTCTCGAAGCTTCTGGTTTTCTGTTTCGATATCATGCATCCGTTGAACCTTTAGTTGTAATTGCTGTCCCAGATCCAAGGCAGGTACTGGATCTGCAAGTAATTAAAGACAAACATTAGCTGCAGCTAATACAAGGACATATACTTCATCTTAGTCTGTTTCAGGATAGTTACAATGTTTACATATCCAATGCACGGGAATAGTTTTTTTTTCTCTCTCTCCCTTCAGATTTATTTCTGTATTTACCAGGGCCAGATCACTGGAGTCTGTAGGCACATAACTTTTGATGCCCTAAGTAATAACCCTTCTTCTAGGATTACCTTTCTACACGAAACATTTGACTTTTTCCTGGTTCTAACCGGTCTTAAAATATTGTGATAGTTAATAAACTTGTATGTTTTTAGATTGTAATCTGTAGTGAACAGGGCCATCGGATTCCTCCTGCACTGAATTGTATTGTAACTGTACTGTCTGCCCTCACGTTGTAAAGCGCAGCGCAAACTGTTGGCGCTATATAAATCCTGTATAATTAATAATAATAATAATAATAATAATAATAATAACACGAGATCAAGTCCTACTGCTGAATTATACAGCAAAAAGCCACCTCTGTACCTTCAGCCACTGGCATCTAATGTATCATTTTTTACAGGTCAAGCACTTGTAAGTATGTCTGATTTGGTTACACACGTGGCCAAAGTTGGTAGTTTCTCCATTTAGCTCTTGAGCAACCCGACACAAAAATTCATAAGAATTAGAAATGCAAGAGTTCTTTATGTTGTGCACAGTGGCTGTTGTCTGGAGTATCTACATTGTACTGTGATTACATTTTTGTATGTATTATATTTCAGCTGTCCATTTGCTGACGTTCTTTATACCTTGTGCGTCTCTGTATCAATGCATTTCTTGAAATACAAAGCTTAGGAAAAATACATGCATTCAGAGATTTAGTTATTTATATATGCCAGTGTGTTTTTGGTAATGTTATTAAATCATCAAAAAGAACGCACAAAACGTAGCAGTTTCAATGTAACAGTTTCAATCTTAATTTTATTGGAAAATTATTATACAAATAGACAAATATGCATACATTAAAGGCATAATCATACCATTAGTCAATTTACAAATACATTATACAAGCTTACAAAAACAAAAAAAAATATATACATAGCAGTGGCATGTTCAGCAGCCACAGGAACACATATGAACGAAATGCACAAGGCCCTTGTTACCATATGGACAGATGACATTAAAACTTATAAAGAAGCATTAGGTTACATGACCAGCTATGATTACCTACATTTTGGTCTGCATTACTAGTGAGACAATGCCACCATCCAACAAGAATGTATCAGCAACTGTGTGAACCATGACAGATACATATATTTAGCACATCTGCAGGATAACCTGAGATGGGTGGATACACAGTTTAGCACAATAAAACCGATTGCATGTTCAGGAGTATCTCACAAATCTCCTATACCATCTGCTGCAATAAATGATCCACACCCTAGAAGAACAAGTATAAACTATAATACTGTACAATATTTTTAAGTTGTACATTTTAGGCTATATAGCAGTTGACAAGTGATCACATGTTCTATTAAATTGTTTTTTGCAGTTCTATATCTCCTAATTGCAGCAGACTGGGAGTTTAAATTGGGGGAACAAGTCAATGGCTTGGGTAAAAATAAATATCTGGATGAGTTAAAGTACACTGTAAAACCTGTCTTGTCTATTTTTCTGTATGCCATGGGATTCATTTCTGCATTAAAATTTGAGCTCCCATTAAAATGCAACTCATACGATTTCATTTACCAAATAAGTAAAATCTGACTAGCTGCTATAAGTAGCAGCACAAGCTTTTTTTCAGAATTCATAAATCAGTTTAAAGCTAAAATCCAAGCATTTGATATTATTTAATATCCACAAAGGAGAAAAATTCACTGTGTGTGCACCAAATGCCCTTGCAAACTTAGATACTACTTTATAGAAAGGAATCATCACTTGGCTCAATGTAGCCTGTGCAGAGCTGTGAGTGGGACCCAACAACTCCTTCCACTACTGGATGTTGGTTGAATATACACTATAAGGGGCAGATACAAGACCAGTCCCCCCATACAAGAAGAGACAGCAGCTGTAGTTGGTCCGTATTGCAGGATTTTCCAGAATAGAGACAACGTGCAGGAGGTTTTTTTCATGCTGGATGACTGCATAGGTCTGGAAGAAAGATCCCAATAGCCCAGTAAGAATAAATAAGGCTCTTGTATTTTAGACCATATTTGTTTTGCCTGGGGTTCAGCTTTAAATCAGTTTCTGTGAAAAGAAGAGAGCTTATCACAGGAGCAGAAAGTCAGTCTTCTGGGCTGTTCTGTGCCAGGTATAGTGCAGAAGACACCCCCAGTGTTGCCATGGTAGCCATAGTTTACATTTTTTGGCTAGTTTTAGAAAGTCATAGCTGATTACAGACTGAAATGGAAAGGTAATTTTATTACCATTACAGCGTTTGTTAACCCAAAAAAGAAAAATCCTGATCCTGTTTCCTTAAAGCATGTTATACAGCACAGCACTTGTGCTGTGTACTTTGGCCCTGGCTGATCCTGCCTGGCTATACCCTCCCCTCTGCAGACTACGATAATCATGGCTGCTGAGCCCTGACATCGTGGTCTGTTTGCGTGATTCCGTCGGCCACAGCTCTCCTGTCTGCTGCAGCTCTCCCTGTGTCCTCTGTCCTCCTCCTCCCTCCCTCCATGCGTGCGCCCCCCCCCCCGCTGATCACAAATCTGCTATTAAATGTCCACTCTGTACCATTATAAGAAGTTTCCCTGTCTTCTGTAAAAAATCTGCCCCATTGTACCTGTATGAGCTCCGCTCCCACCGCTCAGCTGACACGTGGCTCTCTCTCTGCTCTCTCCCCCTCCTCCCTGGCTGATGTCAGCGGGAGCGCTCGGCCCCGCCCACTGCAGCTGTGAGTCGGAGGGAGAAAGCGTAGAGGAATCAGCTGTGCGCCCGGAGCGGAGCTCATACAAGTACATTCGGGCAGTTTTTTTTTTACAGAACACAGGCACAGGGGAACTTTCCTATAGTGGTACAGAGCGGATGGCAGCATTTAGTAAAAATGGGTTAACAATCACATTAAAATGACAAAATGGCTTGTGTAGCAATTATCAATTTATGCAGTTTTCCTTTAGATTTTACTCCAATATGTGCACTAAAATTGAAATACTGAAGACAAAAGACAAAAATATTGAAGTCATAGTGCAAGTGGATATTACCTGGCTAGCCAGTTGCTAACGCATTCCACTTTTTATTTTGAAAGCACATGGGGCATGCAAACACCGTAAAAGCAGCAGAAAAGGACCGACTACAAGCAAAGATAATGTAAATATTGTACTGGTTTAAAAGCGGTTAGATAGCAATGATTCAATTTTTTATGTACCACTAAAGCTGCAGGTTTACCTTTAAAATTTTGGCTAGGAAGTTAGTGTCCCATCCTTTTCGGTGGTTTTTTTCTCAATCCCGAGGAAGTCTGCTTTCCCTATTCAGAGTATGCCCATTCATCAGAGAATAAAAGTTTAGTTATAAATAGGGTATGTCCTTACCAGACGTGGTTTATGTAATTACAGTGAATGAGCATGACACCCATTAGGCTGTCTGCCTCTTAGTGCATACTTATTGGATTACCCGCAACTGCACTGACCACTAGACCATCGATTTCCAATACAGAGATAAACAGGCCAGCTGCCTGAACAATACTTTGGCCAGCACATGACAGGGAGAGAGCCGAAGCACACAGGACTTAACAGAAATTATTGAATACATGTCCAATGAGGGCGCCAGATTTAATGGCAAAAAGGCAGGAAAGGTTTAGTCTCTTACAGTGGAATGCTAAACATCAAACTGAACAGATCAACAACAGTGTACATTAGCTAGTTCATTTAACTTCAAAAACATTGCAGTCATTCATTTTGCAGACCACCCTCAGCCTGTAAGAACATAGTGTATATGTGTTAACACATTAGACACGGACACATGCTTTTTCTCAGCTAACCGAGAGGAGCCTGTTGGCCGATAGAATGGTACCGGATTTCATTTGATTTCACTCTTCAATTAAGGAAGAGCATGCAGTCTGCCATAGTTCTGCACCCAATAGGTTAAACAAAGACGTATTGTGATCCGCATACAAGTTGGACTCATCCCAGCTCTCTAAAATAAGCAGTAATTCATATTAAAAAGGATGGAGACAGACAGTCGAGTCTTCTGAACGCTAGTTAAGAGTTCAGGAAAAGCCCAGTCACTTCTCTGATTATTAAGTAATGACAGCAGGCTTTAAAATTAGAAAGCAGAGCAGCAAAGATGCTTGGCAAATAGTCCCCCCAAACATACACCAGTCTTTGAAAAGGAAAAAGAGGCTAGAAGAACTGTGAAATATACATGGCAAAGAATCTGAAGTTTAAATTTACAAGCAGAAACAAAAAAAAAACAAAAACAAAAAAAAAAATATATATATATATATATATATGCAAAAAGGGGTTATTTTTTTAAAAGTTTTTAATTTTTTAATCGCACATAAAATACATAAAAAACACACCAGTTATTAAAGTAAAGCAACAGGTTCACTTTAATGCAGACCTCCACATACACATATGCATTTTTGCTCCCCAACATCCCTGTTCAACTTGCAGGAGTAAAAAAAAAAAAAAAAAGTCTTATGTAAAACTGGCCATACACTGTTCAAATTTCAGCTGGTTCCTGACAAACCAGTCGAAATTCACGTTAACACCCTCCCTCCCAACCATCATTTGAATGAAAAAAAAACTAAGGACCCAAGTGGTAAAATTGTTGACTAAACACCTGCAGCATCAAATCAAATGCAGTTGGAAGATTAGTCCAATGGTGCTGGATAGCGTTAATGAAGGAATGTTAGATTCACGTGTATGGCCAGCTTGAAGTGGTTCTATAGCCTCAAGGTGTTTTACCTTAACGCATTCTCTGCATTAAGGTAAAAAACCTTCTGTGTCCAGGATCCCCCCCTATACTTACCTGACCCCATTATCGATCCAAAAACATTCTGTGCCCAACAACAGTGGCTCTCTTCCTCCTCACATTGCAAATTGATAGTAGCAGGAGCAATTGCTGGGGAGCTGGGAGTGGGGAGAGCGGCCGAGCCTTGCGATCTGTGACTACAGACGCAGGCAGTGAGGCTTGGGAGAAGGACCGCATGAGTGCCACCATGGAAAGTGGCTTCCTATGGTGGGCACTCACCGAAGAGGAGCCAGGAGCACCGGTGGGGGACTCCAGAAAAAGAGGACTGGGGCTGCTCTATACATAACCACTGCACAGATCAGGTAAGTATAACATGTTTATTATTTAAAAAAAAAATGTAAGTTTAGAATCACTTTAAACTACAAGTCTCGGATGTCATAGCTTACACAGGGCTACTGATTCCCCATGTGACACTGCTCACTATGGGGCCGGGGGGGGGGGGGGGGGGTTTCATGTAGCCAGTCACGTGTTTCTCCATATACAGAAACTGTTGGTGCTGAGCAGAGTGGTAGAAGAACATAGGAATGGTAAGTATATGATGGGGAGGGGGTTAAAGCAAACCTGCTTGTCTTGACTGGGCAAAGCACTGCTTTGCTTCAGAGCCTTAAATGACTTTAGGTAGAGAACACAGTAGAGAACACACAGAATTTCCTTACTTATTCCATGGGACTTCCATGGCTGATCACCTTCTTAAAATGTCCAATGCCTGTCTGTCAAACAGATCTTCTGGCCTTATTTACTTTGTGAGCCATACACCTGAAACAAGTATGCACATCAGGAAAGGAAGAGGACAGTCAGATGGCCTTCTCTGGAACCTTCTTCCCAAATAGGGAGTAACCTCTTGTCGCTGGCTGCCTTTTAGGGGGGTTCTTAACATTCAGATTGGGAGGTGGGCTTCCTGATCATGTGATCCCTGTTGCTGGCGGTCATAGTGGTCATATGAATGAGGGCCTGCGCTACCAGCTCCCAATCATAAACAGTGACTGTAAAATGTCAGTGCCAGCTTGGTCACTGTGATGAGAGATCGCCAGTGAATGTGCAGAACAACAGAGCCAGCTGACACATTTATGTGGCTTCTTGACTTTAAAGCCCTCCTGATGTGCTGCTGCATATATGCATTGCACTGACATGAAGGCATTAAGAAGATCAGCATGACAATCAGACAACTGTCAATCATATCCTCTGAGGAGGGAGTGGGGGGCAGGGCCAAGCCATGCTGTGTGTCTATGGACACACACAGCCCAGCTGGGGAGCAAGCCTGCATATATGCCTCCATAGCTAGCAGCTTACTATGGGGGCACGCACAGAAGAGGATAAGCAGAGGACTCCAGAAGAGGAGGTTCAGAGCCGTTTTGTGCAATACCACTGCACAGAGCAGGTAAGTATACCATGTTTATTATTTAGGGGAAAACCTTTACAACCACTTTAAATTTGATACATTTCCCCTGATTCACCTAAGAAATAGAAGTTTCGATCTAACAGCATGAACATTTTCATTTATCTATTCTCAATATCTGAATTTTTTCTCACCATAACGATTTCTGAACCTCTGTTTAAAACTGCTTGTTGCTTGGCATCTACCTGACCCACTGACATTAAAACAAGCATGTTGAACAGATAAAGTCGGAGCTGCTGATCTCAATGCTTGTTTTGAGCTAATGAAGTTTTACAAGCCAGGTAACTAGTTGCAAAAAAAATAAGTTACAGAAGGCAGCCTACATATTTATCTCAGTAAAAGTGACCTTTAAAGTTTATCTAAAGCCAAAACATTTTTTTCAGTTTTGGATAGAATAGGGAGGTGTTAACAACCGGGTCAGGTATGTACTGTTGTCTTTGCCTCTACAGGGGAAATTAAACTTCTCTCTGCATCCTAGTGACCACTGTCTCAAGGATTGTAAATAAGGGACACTTCAAAATCTTCAGAGGTTACAAAAACAGGAATATATAGGAATTCTTCCACTGGGAACACTTGACACTGTTGTCTCTATGGGATGAGATAGGAAAAGAGAGGAGATCTGCCAAATAGGACAGAAATATACCTTAGCACAATAATATGAATTCCATTAGATGAAGTGTTCTAAATGGAAGCTGCCACATCAGTTACTGGTCAACAAGATTTCAATTAAGTTACATTGCACCAAACATATTAAGGTGAAGAAGAATCTCTTGAACCATCTGCAATCACACTAGGGTCTATGTGAGCCTTGTTCCCTGTACTGGATAAAACCCAAAGACAAAAGAAAACCTGTATCATATCACTGTCAAGGGTAAAAGTATTTTTTTCTAATAAGTCTCAGTGTTCATTGTATAAAGTCCATCTGTGCTGTCATTTCTAATTGACTGGTGCAAAGAGTGGGTTTTCTGGCTCACTTTCCTGGCAGACACTGACGAGAAGGTAGATGAAGAATGGGAAGGATGCAATCAATAATATCTCTTGTCTCTTTAGATCTGCAGCCCATCACTTGTAAGTGACATGGATGGTAAACTATTTGACCCTTAATATACTGAAGGAGGACAGGCCAAAACATGCTGAACATTAAATTTACGCATGGGGTGACATCAGCTATAAATAGAATAGTGTGAGGGTATAATATAATAATCAATCCGGTTGAAACCTATGACTCCCAAACAAAGGCAAGCCATGTGAATCCAGCTGTAAAAAACATGAATGTTCTCAGTAGTTGTATAATTTATACATACAGTGGGGGTTATTTACTAAAGCTGGAGAGTGCAAAATCAGCTTCCAGGTTTTATTGCCAAAGCTTAATTGAACAAGTTAAGGGTAAGAAGCTGAATGGCTACCATGCACAGCTGCACCAGATTCTGAGTGCTCCAGTTTTAGTAAATCTACCCCAGTGAGTCCTTGGAGCTTTTTCAAAATGATTTAAACAATAGGATTAATGGCTTGGAGTTTAACACTTCTAACAGAGCAGAATCTACACCATTCCTTGCCACAAGCATTCTGATTTATGGTATATTTTGGTCAGCGATTCTTAAACAAAGCTGACAGGCAGTAATCATCTGCAACATTTTAGCAGCTTTCATCTCCCCAATATTTCAACTATATCTCTACTAGTCAGCTTGCTCCAGTCAAGCACATTGTAAGTGATCCTGAAAGTAGAGAAGTTCTTCTTGATGAGATGGAACAGAAATGCAACTCTAGAGGTTATCCTTTTCAATTGATAACGAACGAACACGTTAACCCTTTATATTTTGGAGCTGCCTCCATCACTAGTCCCCTTCTCCCATTATCAATAACACAAATCACCCACATAGAAGTATATTATTAAAACACACAGATATCACGTCATTATTATTGTTATTTATATCTTGAAGTACCCATGTGGGGGAAACAACATAAAAAGTTAATGACAGGATAGGTAGAAATAATGATTTGATCAGGGATAAACATACACATTACCTGTGTTTAGACATTTTAAGGAACATGCTCAATGAGTATTATAATTACAATTTAGAGAGATGGATCATATGCCTAAAAGCAGGATGGCAGGGGACCATGATCTGGTTTTGATATAAAAAAAAAAAAAAAAGAAGTGGAAAAATGTGCAGTGGATAAGCCATCTATATACTTTACACTCTTGGGGTTTGAGCGCTTGAATGCTGATCCGCATCTACACCTATTTTAATGAATGATTTTTTTTTTGTGAACATTTGGAGTAAATATCTTTATTTATTGACTTTATTTCTAACAGGTTCATGATATGTTGTTTTTAAATATGCTTTTACTTTTGTTTAGGACATCGAAGAAGAGGGGGTTTAAACACTATATGTAATCTACTATGTATCCACGAGGAGTCAGACTGCTAACTTATTGCTTTGTGTTTCTGTATACAGATTTCCAGCATTTGTACAATATGTCTCTGTTGATTGAGCATGTTTCAGATTCATTTTTACATAAACTTGATTGTTTGTTATTATCTTACTAAATGGGTTTCTTGACTGATGAAGGGGGGGGGGGGGGGGGGGGTGCTGGCTTAAGGCTGTTGCAATTTATGGAAACACTTCTGTGAACTTTTGCTACTTTCTAAAAATAAAGAAACTTTGGAGTGCTGCAACCTTCTGACTTCTTTCTCTATGGTATATCGTTGGCTGTTTGGGACATCTCTGTTGAATGCATATACAGTATATCACATACACCATATGCAGTACAGGGGGACAGTGGTGGGTTTGTAACATTTGAAACAAAGGAAACATATCATGAAAAAGTGAGTTACTTCCGATGGTGAACAATCAGATAATATCTTTTATTCTCTAGCGAAATTAGTTTAATATTCTGATGAGTCACTATGACCAACAAATCACTTTAGAGCTGTGAAAACATTCCTATTTCTGGATGCAATAAATATTCTTTTGTCTACCATTGCAAGCTTTCTCATTACAATAAGATAATGGCTATTGCTCTCTTTTTTTTAAAGACTGTAGAAGATCTGTACACATGCAGTGGAATGACCTGCCTTAAGATCTACAGAATAACAGGTCAAGGTCTGCAGTGAAGTTTCAGAATTTGTCAAGGTGTATAGGTTGAATTGGAGGTCTCAATTATTTCTCACTACAATACTGGCACTGACTAAATGAAAAGATGGTCAAAAATCTGTACACATGCAGCCCAAAGGTCTATATCAATATCTACAGAACAAGGACATGCAACTGTTTCAATGTACTGTATATAGGTGAACTGTAGTGATGTTTTATGTCACCAAAATGGGAGTTTCTCTTTAAAGGTTTTTTTTTTTTAGAAAGATTTAGCCTGTAATTGGCCAGCTCTTTCTACACATCAGTTTATTGCTTGTTTGGTAGCAACTGTGTCACCAATGCCTTGGCACTGGTCACATGACCTATGAAAAAGGGGAATGAATAATTCTACAAGTGCCAGGACAAAGTTACATTTTATTGAACCTTTTTTCTTCTTTTGTGAATAACACTCAGGGTGATTATTTATAATATATATTATTTTATATTGTAGGCACTTCTTTAAATATGCAAATAGACACACATGTACTGTATGGAACACTGCTTTCTACCTGGTTGGTACATTTACATGAACAGAGAAGAAGCCATACCCATGCTATAAAAAAGGCAAGAATTGCAGAAAAAATATGACTGTGTATGAAAGGCATTCATGCAATCTTGTATTAAAGCTAAACTCCAAGATTCTACAGGTTTATAATTTTCAAATCTTCTCCGCCGCAGCTATAAAAACACTCAAAGTTTAAATCAATATAGCTTACTTTTTTGTAATCCTTGATTTTCAGGACCCTGTGATATCCTCTTGCTAGAGAAAAAATCCCTGCTTCCACTCTCTGAGAGGAGGCACTTTCTGCATTGCCACACATCACATTCATGGGGGTTTAAAAAAACTACACTTCCCATGGTGCAATGGAAGAAGCAGGAAGTCATGGAAGGGTGTGCAGGTGGAGCTGAGGGTGGGGTGGGGGCTGAGCTGATCGTGGAGATAAGTTCTAAGCTGTGGGTGGAGGTGGGGTTAAGAGAAGAGCAGAGCTGGGTTTGAGCTGAGGGCAGAACTGTGTTGTGATGCTTATGAATGGGAGGTACAGACTGGGAGTCTGACACTCCCAAGATCCATCCTTTACACTGGCACGGAACGACAACGGGGAAGTTACAAGACCGGTGGCTGTGAGGACAGAGGGTACAGCAGCCTCTAGTCCATCCTACAGAACAGAAATCACATGGAAGGAAGCCTGTGATTTAAATAATGCACATTATTTTCTCTTAAACTACAACCTGAGGAAACAAACAAAGTACATGTCTGCTCAAGGTAGGAGAGCACCAGCAGCAACATAGAAAAATGTTTCTGCCCAGAGTTCTGCTTTAACGGTGCCTATATTATCAATTAAGTAAGTGGTGCCCTTAATCTTTAGGTCCACAATGAATGCAACTTACTCAGAGAAGCATACAAAGAACATAGCAAGTTCTTCCTGCCCTCCCGTGTTTTAGGATGAAAATGAATGCCCCCTTGTGTGTTTTCCTTATGCTACGACACCGCATTCCTGCATACGTTACTTTTCGTTAGGGCACTCTAGGCTAATATAATCATACGATTACATAATTAAACCAGCTGTCTCATTATAGAAAATCAACTGGAATTCAGGGCCTAATTAGTCATACAGCAATTAGCATGCTGATGAGCAACTGATGAAAAGCTGCCTAGTTTTCGACTGTGTCAAGACCACCCAGTTATTTAGTGGGCAGAGAGGGACAGAACGGTGAAGCAGGGATTCAGAGCCGGACAAATTGATTATATTTCACACACAAGCTGCATTTTCCATTCTGCTAACTCAAACACCGCAGAAAACCGATCTGCCCAATTGAGACCTCTGCAGTTCCAAAACACGGAAACCTGATCTAATTTTACAATACAAACAAAAGCACACAAAGAGGTCAGTGACATGCTCTGCATTCAGAATAAAGCCCAACAGAACACTTGTGGCAAACTGAGTAGACACATTGAAAAAGGAGTTTGACAAGTGGTCTTCTCAGCAGAAGTCACACGAAGAAAGCAAGGATAGGAGTTAGAAGGCCACTAAAAGAATTCCTGTCATATACACAGAGCTATTTATATCTCTTGAGGACAGGGAAGTTAACACAACATGTCTACTCAAAGAGGAACTTTTATGAATCCTAGTAGCAATGTCATGTATGTCACCTTTAAGAATAATTACCAGCTAGTTTGTAAGGGAATGTCCACATATAACCAACAACTGCCAGCAAAAAGCCAGGCAAATTCCACATGTGCACAGGAAGTTGGAGTGTATCTAAAGTCAACACTTTTTTTTTTTAAGTTTTAGATAAAGTACAGAAGTATAGAGCCATCTGTGCCCCCACTTTTGTCCTATGAGTCCTGTTTTCCATTTCCACCAGGACTGGAAATGCCACCAAAACAGGAGGTGAGTGGAAACCTTCATGGGGACATCTGTTCAATGACAACTATATTTTTTTTCTACAAAACTATACATTTTTACCAATGTTGGTGTGCTCATTGAGGTAGATTTTCCCTTACTTCCTGTGGCAGTGACAGTGGACTACAGGAAAAAAAGTGGAGAAAATCTCCTCAGAGGACTTTTAAATGACTTATGCCGCGTACACATGACCGGTTTTGCCGTTGGAATAAACTCTGAAGGTTTCTCTGACGGAACTCCAACGGAATTCCATTCAAGCGGTCTTGCTTACACACGGTCAAACCCAAGTCCGACTGTCCAGAACGCGGTGACGTACAGCACGTACGACGGGACTAGAAAAAGGAAGTTCAATAGCCATTAGCCAATAGCTTCCGTTTCTTACTTGCTTCAGAGCAACCGTCATTTTTGGTCTGTCGGAACAGCATACAGACGAGCGGTTTTCCCGACAGGAATTGGTTCCATTGGAAATATTTAGAATATGTTCTATTTCTAGGTCCGTCAGAATTTTCGGAAAAAAAAGTCAGATGAGGCACACACATGATTGGAATAGACGATGAAAAGCTTCCGTCAGACTTTTTCTGACGGACATTCCGCTTGTGTGTACGCGGCTTTAGAGAAAAAGAAAATCATAACGCATCAATTTGTACAAGACTTCTACCAAGAAATCTTGGAAGATATAAGTTGTTAAAAAAATGTCAGTACTTTCAAATTAAATATCAAAAATATCCACAAAAGTACACTTTGATGAGATATATTTTTATATATATATATATATTCATTTCTGAATGGCCTAATAAATTCCCTTGACAATAGTTTATATCAGGTTTTCTCAACAAGGTTCAATAAAACCTGAGTGTTCCTCCAGAGGTTTTTATCTTTCTGCCTCTATACGCCTGTAAAAGCCTATGCATGAACACATAGACTAACACTAAGGGGCGTTTAGAGACAGAAAAATAAAAAATAAAAAATGACAACCCAAGATGCCTCATAAAGCAGCGTTTAAAATGCCAAGTGTGCATGAGGCCCAACAGTTATATTATCATAGACTTGACCTTAAAAAGAGCCTATTTGGATTATTTAAGTAGGCCCTTGCATTAAAGTGTTGTTAATGCATTTAGCTGATCAAATCTACATCTAATGTATTTGGGGTGTAGTCGTCTTTACTCCAGACACCTTTATTTAAATAAGACTCTAGTATAGGCAATGTTTATATTTTAACTGAAGATAAACCAAATTAAGCTGGTCCACAAGCATGAGCTGAAACTGCCACACCTGTTAAATAACTATAATTAAAACGGAAGCCTAACTTTGGAGGAGAAAGTTCCTACCTATAATTGTAGACCTCAGACAGCACTATGGTTTCTAGCTAAATCCAAAACTTGCCTAAGGGAAAGATGAACCTTGATAAAAGCATCTGAATTGTGTTTATATTACTAAATTACAACTGTTAAATGAATGACTAGTTCCTTCAGAGAATACGTCATAATCCTCAAACAACAATTTTGTCACCATTATGAGACTCTGTGACAAATATGGGCAACAACCCAGTACCAACAACCCAGTACCCAGTCTGCCTCAGGCTGACGTCAGCCATACAAACTGTAAATCGACAACACATTTTAATCTCCTCCTTGGCATTATATCTCACTGCTTGTTTAAACTGCTTGTTACTAGAGTAAAAATTACATTCAGTAATCCTTTTAATAATTTGTGTTGAAGGATAATACCAATAAATTTAAGAAATATAAAGCAGATGTTATCAAACCATGAGAGGGGAATTCAAGCTTATGCTGTTTTATGTTTAAACAATAAAACCGTGAACAAAGTACCACTTTGCAATTTCTAAATTGTTAAAGTGGACCTATATTCAAAAAGTGAGGATTCGCTATCTTGTAGGGAATATATAGAAGGTTGATTTTGCCTTAGCAGCACCTGAAAAATCTATCTATTGCCTTAAATTTGTCCTAATAGTTACAGTGCACTTGCTGACATTTGAATCTACCTAGTCACCCCTGTCATGTAGCAAAGAAACTGTATATCTGCAGTGTGAGATCATCTAAAGCACAGCTGCCTGTGATGGTTAGCCTGGTAAGCTCTAACGAGCAGGGCCCTCTGATTCCTCAGAGTCTCATAATGGTGACAAAATTGTTGTTTGAGATTTGAATTGTATTGTAACTGTACTGTCTGCCCTCACGTTGTAAAGCGCTGCGCAAACTGTTGGCGCTATATAAATCCTGTATAATAATAATGAGATTTGGTGAACTATAATGTCCACTAAGTTTCTGATGGCTTGCTGGAGGGAAAGGTAGATCTGAGAACATGCAGTGCAAGTAAACCCCTGGTTCTGGTTAATTGTGTGAATCTGAGCTTCTTTCACCTCCCCTGCTGCTTCCTGGATATCCCCCCACCAGTCATCAGATCGACAGTTATCAAGGGGTAGCTGTGACTTAAGCAAGCAAAGCATTGCCTCTACCAAAATGACTGCCCCCCACACTGAGACACAGTGTGGAGCAAATAATGGTAAGTCAGTAAAGGGGAAAATATCAAGTGCGGGAAGCCAAATTTGGTGACTAGTCCTTTACCCTCCACTTGTCTTTTTGGACACAACTTCCACAGTACAGGTCCTATAGCCAATTAAGTTGCTAAGAGGATGAATTACAAACCAGGCACTCATTTTTGTTTCCTTTTTTCCCCCCTGACTCCATCTATTGGTAGGAGCCCAAATATCACAGGCCAGTCACTTCAACAACCAGACTGCTGTATTGCTGCTGCATAGGAAATTCTTTGAAAATATATGAAGTCTATCTTCATGTTAACACCAGAAATGGCAGCGTGGTAGGGGTTATTGTTGGCTACTTATAACATATGCTGAAAGAATGGAATCACTGATAAAAAGGTTCAGGTACTTTAAACATATGCAGTACACAGACTAGCTTCATTTTGTAGAATTTGGAAACTCTTCATTATCAGAAACACCCTTTAAAATGTACCAATAAATCTGAAGCAAAGCGATATAGGCATTTAAACAGAACTCCAGCTGCCACTTTAAAATAGTTAATCTGGACCAAACTGGTCCAAACTATTACCTTTACTAAAAGATATGCCCACTGAGAGTGCTGTATAAACTGTATGTAGCTGATGCTTTTCTGAATGAGTACAAGACTGTCTCTGATTGGCTGAGGTGGGGATCTTGACTCTACCCATCTCTCCACCTCAGCCAATCAGGGGAAGCCTTGTATTCATTCAGAAAATTACTTGACTTAATTTTGGCAGTGTATTTGGAAGGCACATTGGGCTTCTGGAACATAGTGCTGTATACTGTATGTAGCTCATGCTACATACTATTCATTAAGCGCGCCAAGTGGGCACATCTATTAGTGAAGGTAATAGTTTAGACCAGTTTTGTTGGACCAGAAAGCTGGAGTTAGGTGGCAATAAACAAAGGCAACGAGAATATTGATGGAAGACTGAGTGATCCATTAAGCCAGTCCATTTAATACGTGCTAATGCTTTTCGTTATACTAACTCCAGAAAGTCTGCGTTGATAATCCTATTGGCCAGTGGCAGCCCATCCATTAGGGGTGCACGGGCGTTGCCCCCCCCCATCCATGCATCTGGCCTCCTAATCTACATACAGGGCACTGGGGGGGGGGGGTTTGAAGCACATGATTAGAGCCAGAGGCTCTAATAGGCTTCAAAAAAGGGTGGGCTCGGGGCACAGAGCACTACGCTACGAGCCCGACAGTAGCGAATGAATTCTACACTATTCAACACCTAGGAGGAGAAGTGAGGAACTGCACGGCGGAAGCCGTCGTGATGTAGAGGAGGAGGAAACACCCACTCGCCACCCGTAGGAGCACTGCCTGTCCGGAACCTAGATGGGGTAAGTGCTGGGTGACCAACCGACCACAAGACCCCCAGGGGGGCTGCGTGGGACCCGACAGAGCGGGGGGGGGGTTGTTTGCCGGCGCCCCCCCCCCCCCCCCTCAAAAAACCACCAGCCGCCACTGCTATTGGCAGCAAGCAGTCAGGACCAATATACAAAAATCCACCAAAAATACCATACATACAGTATATATTGCAGCTCCTGCTTCCATGCTTTTGGTTAAAGACTAAGTTTAGTCAAAAAAAGTTTTAGAAAAACAGCACAAAGGACATTACTTACTGTCAGTGCGATCTGTCTCCTAAACTGATGGCTACAGAATTAGTTGAAATCTTCCATCATCTGATCCCACCCCCCAACCCTAGCAGTCATAACCTTCAGATGCCGTGGGGCGGTGTAACAGATCCAAGGGAGTTGTTATGCAATCATAAAGAGTGCTGACTATATGCACTTACTCTGCCCCCCTCCTTCAGTACTTTAGCTTCTATGAATGAAAAATAATCAATGGAGGACAACAATTCATTTCCGCCAAACCTTCATTCATAGATCAAGTTTCATTCATGGAAGCTATAGCACAGCTCCTATAAATGAAGGAGTGGGGAGGCCAGGGGGGAAGAAAGGGTAGGCATAGTCAAAATGTCAGTGAATAATGACAGGTCCCTCGAGTGCATATGATAGGACCCTCTGCTCTTTTAACCCCCGCTGCACTAGAAGTTTGTATGGAGACAGAGGTAGGGGGGATCGGAGGGTGGAAGATTTCAAATAATTCTGCAGCCATGAGCACAAGGGTCACATTGCACTGACGGTGAGTAATGTTCTTTGTGCTGATTTTTTTTTAAAACCCTTTTGACTAAACTTAAGCTAACTCAAATTATAATCAGAATAACCTACCCACACATACACACACACAAAAATAAGCCCAAGGAACATAACTTACAATCGGTAAGATGTGTCCCTTGGGCTGATGTCTCTTCTGCTAGGTGAAATCTTTCTCCAACCCCCCCCCCCCCCCCACTTCCCCTTTTTTTCCCCTTTCTCATTTTCCTGCTCTGTACCTATATCTTCTCTTTTTTTCTCTTCTGGCTTCTTCTCTGCACTTTCCTCACACGTTCTCATACCCGGGCCAGTTGTTTAGGCTGTCGGCCCGCGCTGTGTGGCCAAGTTGTTCAATCTCTGCAATACTGTTCATTAAAACGTTTTTTCAAAAACATGTACATACATTACAGTAAGGTTATTTTATCACTCAGGAATGCCTCTTTAAAACCCAACTCCCTTAAAACTTTTGTTAATGTTTACAACATATCAGTAAAAATTTAGAACCACTGACAGGTTGTTACTTTTTGACTAGATCATTTTATTTCCTGTCCTGCTAATCACCATTCTGGATCTGAGAAGACACTTCCCAAGGGGAACACAGACAGCAATAAATACCTACTATTTTCCTACTTTTCCCATTCAATCCAAAGGAAAAATAACAGGCTTTTGTTTGAGTTTGGCTCTTATATCTTAGTTCTCTTGTTTTTGTTTTTTTTGTTTTTTTTATCTTTTTCATTGAACTGACTATGTGTTAAGTTACATACTGTTTATTACTTGCCTAATCATTCAATGGGAAGATATTGTGTAACTTGCCACATCCTGTATTAAATCATCATGCTAACTGTTTACCACAGTGCACAATGCTTGGTTTTGCTTAAGAAAGCTTTATATTGAGCAACAGAGGTATACAACGTTATTGATTTTATTATTTGAGCATATCAGTATGAAAGAAAAATAAATACATTATTATATATATATATATATATATATATATATTTATATATATTAAGAGCGCAAATGAATATTGAGCAGAATCAAACTAACAGGCATACTATAGAACACAAAGCTATGCCCATGTAAAGCGAAGTACACACTATCAGTTTTTTTTTCCACTCAACCCAGTGGGCTGATCAACAACAAAAAAGAAGCTTGGAAGGAGTTTGTTCAATTGTTCAATGTTAGTACATCGATCTCCCCACTGAGCTATTGTGTTCTGATGGGGGGACTGCAGGACTGCGGGACTGCCCCCCCCCGCCAGAACACATTGGTCATCGCTCACAGCCTGGAAATTGAACATATTAGAACTTTTGTGTTTGTGAGGGAGATCAAAAAGAGGAGAAAGATAACAAAAGAAGTTTCCACTTTTACAGCCTAACTTGGATAACACCTACTTTATATTTGTTATGTGTTCTGATTCACATAGCTATCATCTCCAGAGACTGGGTAGTGGGAAATCCAACAGCACCACATCCCAAAACTGTATGTATACAGTGGGGACGGAAAGTATTCAGAACCCCTTAAATTTTTCACTCTTTGTTATATTGAAGCCATTTGCTAAAATCATTTAAATTAATTTTTTTCCTCATTAATGTACACACAGCACCCCATATTGACAGAAAAAACACAGGATTGTTGACATTTTTGCAGATTTAATAAAAAAGAAAAACTGAAATATCACATGGTCCTAAGTATTCAGACCCTTTGCTGTGACACTCATATATTTAACTCAGGTGCTGTCCATTTCTTCTGATCATCCTTGAGATGGTTCTACACCTTTATTTGAGTCCAGCTGTGTTTGATTATACTGATCGGACTTGATTAGGAAAGCCACACACCTGTCTATATAAGACCTTACAGCTCACAGTGCATGTCAGAGCAAATGAGAATCATGAGGTCAAAGGAACTGCCTGAAGAGCTCAGAGACAGAATTGTGGCAAGGCACAGATCTGGCCAAGGTTACTAAAAAATTTCTGCTGAACTTAAGATTTCTAAGAGCACAGTGGCCTCCATAATCCTTAAATGGAAAACGTTTGGGACAACCAGAACACTTCCTAGAGCTGGCCGTTCGGCCAAACTGAGCTATCGGGGGAGAAGAGCTTTGGTGAGAGAGGTAAAGAAGAACCAAAGATCACTGTGGCTGAGCTCCAGAGATGCAGTCAGGAGATGGGAGAAAGTTGTAGAAAGTCAACCATCAATGCAGCCCTCCACCAGTCGGGGCTTTATGGCAGAGTGGCCCGACGGAAGCCTCTCCTCAGTACAAGACACATGAAAGCCCTCATGGAGTTTGCTAAAAAACACCTGAAGGACTCCAAGATGGTGAGAAATAAGATTCTCTGGTCTGATGAGACCAAGATAGAACTTTTTGGCCTTAATTCTAAGCGGTATGTGTGGAGAAAACCAGGCACTGCTCATCACCTGTCCAATACAGTCCAAACAGTGAAGCATGGTGGTGGCAGCATCATGCTGTGGGGATATTTTACAGCTGCAGGGAGGGGACGACTGGTTGCAATCGAGGGAAAGATGAATGCGGCCAAGTACAGGGATATCCTGCTCAGGACCTCAGACTGGGCCGAAGGTTTACCTTCCAACAAGACAATGACCCTAAGCACGCAGCTAAAATAACGAAGGAGTGGCTTCACAACAACTCCGTGACTGTTCTTGAATGACCCAGCCAGAGCCCTGACTTAAACCAAATTGAGCATCTCTGGAGAGACCTAAAAATGGCTGTCCACCAACGTTTACCATCCAACCTGACAGAACTGGAGAGGATCTGCAAGGAGGAATGGCAGAGGATCCCCAAATCCAGGTGTGAAAAACTTGTTGCATCTTTCCCAAAAAGACTCATGGCTGTATTAGATCAAAGGGGTGCTTCTACTAAATACTGAGCAAAGGGTCTGAATACTTGGGACCATGTGATATTTCAGTTTTTCTTTTTTTAAAAATCTGCAAAAATGTCAACAATTCTGTGTTTTTCTGTCAATATGGGGTGCTGTGTGTACATTAATGAGGAAAAAAAATGAACTTAAATGATTTTAGCAAATGGCTGCAATATAACAAAGAGTGAAAAATTTAAGGGGGTCTGAATACTTTCCGTCCCCACTGTATAAGAAGTATAAAGAAAGCAGGATTTTAAAGGTGCCCATACTGTATTTTAATACAGACTTGATATAAAAATGTAAATTTTGTATTAGAACAATGTTTACTAAAAACCCATAAAAACAGAATACAACTAACTATGTCCAAATAATCACAGATGCAAAAGCTAGTTCAATATAAATCTCTTCTACTAACAGCTTCAA
Organism: Aquarana catesbeiana; assembly: GCF_042186555.1. NCBI lineage: Eukaryota > Metazoa > Chordata > Amphibia > Anura > Ranidae > Aquarana > Aquarana catesbeiana. The sequence continues at coordinate 669,092,577 of NC_133325.1, forward strand.
GTAGTGGCTTTGACATGTTTTACCATAATTGCCTTCATCAGGAATGGCGTTCCTACTAAAAGCAAACACAAAGAGATCTCCTCTGTTTCAATATATGGGCACCTTTAAAATCCCATTTTCTTTATACTTGGTATGTACATAGCTGACCAATGTTCTGATAAAACCAGCACTGAAAAATCCTACTTGGTTTTCTTTGTTTATGAGGGTACTGGAGAACTGTGTTTGCTATAATTAACCCTGTCTGTCCTGTGTTGACAGATCTCATTATTGGTTGTAGACTAATTTCAACACTCTGTTCTAACAATGGGTTAAAGATTTAGAAGCTGGCTTGAATTATATGTTAATGGGAGGATACTCTATGTCATTTCTATTGGGAAAGACTGGTTCTGACATTGTTCGGAAAGGCTTGCAGTCAGCCATGAGAAACATATTTTATATTTTAAAAATAATGTTTAGGCATGATCTGAGAACTCATGACATATAGTGGTGTTTCCTCAAATTTGACTACTTTAGGCTGGGTTCATACTGCTGCGCTGTGCGACATCGCATGTGAGTCGCACCGCACTGCAAATCCCATCGTAAAGATTGTATGGATGAATTCGCATCGCATTCGGACCAAAGTCGTGCAGGACCCTTTTTATGGCCCGCAACGGAATCGGATCGCATGGGTGTTCAGACCCATGCGATCTGATTTCTGCCGAATTGACAGTTTGCACTGCGATATGCGAACTGATCTGGGGGTTTCATTAACATTATATTGACACTCCCAGCAGTTCACATAAGGCAGTGTAAACTGCCTGCAAGTTAGGTGCGATGCAAGAACCCACAGTGGATTTGCAGGGTTTCCCGCATCGCACCAGTGTGAACTGAGCCTTAGGTACAGAGTGTTCATTTCTAATAAAAATGCAAACAACAATGGCAAAGAAAATGTGAATAGGAAAACAAGAGTATTCCCAAAAATAGTATAGAAATGGGAAGCCGTCATTGAGTAGGATGTGCCTTGATAAAAACTCCCCAAAGAAACATGGATCCTGGAATTTTAGTGCCATACTGCTCGCTTCCCCACATTTAGGTGTGCTTTTGGTTAAGTCTGCACACATATATGTGGACATTTAAGTACACATCTCTATGGTCAGCAATGTTTTTTATTGCCATTATACCAGTTTATATATTGGAAAATGCACTAATATTTACCTGGGACATCAATTAATCGCTTATAGACATTCAAGAAGGCAGCTTCAGCTTCTTTACTTCTTTTACTTAATGCATCGATCTAATGGAAAAAAAAACAAAAAACTTGTTTTACATTGAGTACCACCAGTTATGAAACACTGTCAATATTTGCAGGAAAATAGGTTAGATCAATAGGATGTAGTGACTCAACTACAGCATTTGTATATTACTTTTTGCCCAGCTGCAATTTTTACAATCTTATATGCATTGGTTGAAAGCACAAAATAGCAGACAAAAAAAGTATTTAGTACAGAAACTACTTTTATAGGCAGCCAGAGCCATTTAACAAAATAATGTAAAAGGATATTTGCTCTGTATTTTGTAATTTTAAGATTACTTGTACTACTTGTAAAATAAAGTATCCAGCAGTGCTTCTACATATCCTCTGTTGCTTGTACAGCCCCATGGGAACCCCTAAACTTGGTGCACTTGAATATTTAAATACTAATTTACTAACTTCCAAGTTGATATTGGTACTCAGTCATGCAGCCTTCCACCTCCCTCAGCTCTTTTGGTTAAAGGCAGCCCATCATACTGATAAACACAGAGACACTATAGACAGGAGGGGGCAGGACTAAACAGCGACTTCGACTAGTAAGTTATTATTTACCAGGTCCCACCCAGGCTAATTCTGACATTTCTCTCCTACATGTAAAAATCTGCATTTTTTTTTTTTTTTTTTTTTTTGCTAGAACATTATATATTGTGTTTTTTTAGCAGAGACCCTAGAGAATAAAATGGCAATTGTTTGGAAAAAAAATACATTTTAATGATTTTAATGCAAAAAAACACAATATATAAAAGATGATGTTATGCCGAGTAAATAGATACCCAACAGGTCACGCTTTAAAATTGCACGCACTTGTGGAATGGCGCCAAACTACGGTACTTAAAAATCTCTATAGGTGATGATTTAAAAATATTTACAGGTTACTAGTTTTGCGTTACAGAGAAGGTCTAGCACTAGAATTATTGCTCTTGCTCTGACGTTTGCGCCGATACCTCACGTGTGGTACAAACACAGTTTACATATGCGGACACGACTACACTTACACTGTCGCTTTAATTTTTCGTTTTTATCACTTTTGATCCTATCCCAAGAAATGTAAACATCCATTGTGATAAAAATAAGGCATGACATGTCCTCTTTATGAAGAGATCTGGGGACTATAAGACCCCAGATATCTCCTCTACCCTTGAAAGCATGAGATAAAAAAACAAAAAAAAAAAAACAAAAACAAAAGACAAAAAAAAAACACTGATCTCTGCTTTCTAGTAAAAAAAGAAATGGCAGTGTTTACATCTGCCAAAGCCAAAAGTGACGTCGCTTCCGGCCTTCCAGTGTCATAGAGATGGCTGGGGACCATTCGGTCCTTGGCAAGCTCTGTGTTAACCTGGCGCCACCGCCGAATCAGATCGACGGCTTTCCAATTGTACGGGAGAGCACGGAGAAGTGCCGATGGGCAGCGGGAGGGGGCGTCCCCTCCTGCTGCCTGTAAAAGCAAACCAGCGGCTAATAAGCCGCTAGGGTTGCTTATACATTGTAAGGTATCGCTGGCTGAAAAAAAGATATCTTGAGTAGCTGCAGGCATCATCCAGATATCTCCACTCAAAGTCATGTGGGCAGGAAGTGGTTGACGTGCCTTTAAATTGTGGACTGCTGGGTCTCAGAAGATAACAAACGATAGGTGCAGGCTCCCGTGGACACTCTCACTAGCATGCTAGTACCAATTTAAATAAGAAGTGCAGAATACAGATTTATTTTATATGAAAAGCTTGGGGTACTTTTAGTGAACACATATTTTGAGCAATTATTGCAGTATTTACAGTTAGTGATATTTAAAGTGGTTCTAAACCTTAAATATTTTTTTACCTTAATGCAGAAGGTAAAAAAAATGTTTAGGCATCAGTATTTGCCCCAACCCCCCCCCCCCTATACTTACCTGAGCTCCCATTCGATCCAGCGCTATGCATGTCTGTAGCTCTTGTCTCTCAGTTCCGGGTCTCACAGGCTTTGCTGATGCAGCGGGGCCATGTCATTGGATGCAGCAGCAGAGCTCAGGAGTGAACCCGCATGATTACCTCCATGGGAAGCGGCTTCCTATTGGAGGCACTAGCCAGAGAAGGAGGAGGAGCCAGGAGTGCCAGCGGAGGACCCAAAAAGAGGAGGCTTCTTGTCTCTATTCTATTGCACAGAGCAGTTAAATAGAGTGTTTAAAAAAAAAATCCTTTACAACCACTTTAATGTGACTTTCGTATTTTTACAAGCTTCCTCTTACATTTTTGTTATCTTATCAAATGTAGAGATTTGGAACTTGGGCACTAGTGCCATGCTAGATTAGCTACTGCAATTGCTCAACAACTTTTACTATAACATATCAGTCATGATTGCCTCTATGGGAAGCAGCTTCCTATTGGAGGCACTAGCCAGAGAATGAGGAGGAGCCAGGAGTGCCAGCGGAGGACCCCAAAAAGAGGAGGCTCCTTGCCTCTATTCTATTGCACAGAGCAGGTAAATAGTCTTTAAAAAAAAAATCCTTTACAACCACTTTAATGTGACTTTCATATTTTTACAAGCTTCCGATATACTTTTTTGTTATCTTATCAAATGTAGAGATTTGGAACTTGGGCACTAGTGCCATGCTAGATTAGCTACTGCAATTGCTCAACAACTTTTACTATAACATATCAGTTATAGTGAGTGTACTGTTTTTAATGAGTCAGCAGACTCAGACCTACATTGTGAGAAGGAGCAGTAAAGCACAACTATTGTAGAGATTTATAAAGCAGCAAGCAGAGCCTGTATGTGCAATGAGCAAACCTGGCTGTCCTCATGTACATAAAAAAAATCACAAACTATACATAGAAGCAGAGCTTTTTTAACCACTTGCCGACTGCCTCACGCACATTTACGTCGGTAGAATGGCACGGGCAGGCAAAGTAACGTATATATACATTGCTTTGGACCTGCCCCCTAGCGGGCGCGCGTGTCCACGCCACGGTCTGCGGGACCCGCGGACTCGGTGTCCGCCGGTGTCCTGTGATCGGGTCTCAGAATGGCAGAATAGGGGGATGCCTTAGTAAACAAGGCATCTCCCTGTTCTGCCTAGCGACACAACACTGATCGTCTGCTCCCTCTCATCGGGAGCAGTGATCAGTGACGTTTCACAGTAAGCCATGCCCCCTAACAATTAGAATCACTCCCTAGGACAACTTAACCCCTTCCCCGCCCCCTAGTGGTTAACCCCTTCACTGCTAGTGTCATTTACACCAGTATTCATAAAAAATGTCCGATGTGTCCGCCATAATGTCGCAGTCACGATAAAAATCACAGATCGCCGCCATAACTAGTAAAAAAAAATTTATAAAAATGCCATAAAATTACCCCATATTTTGTAGACGCTATAACTTTTGCGCAAACCAATCAATAAACGCTTATTGCGTTTTTTTTTACCAAAAATATGTAGAAGAATACGTATCGGCCTAAACTGAGGAAAAACAATTTTTTGGGGGGGGGATATTTATTATAGCAAAAAGTAAAAAAATAATGCTTTTTTTCAAAATTGTCGCTATTTTTTTGTTTATAGCGCAAAAATTAAAAACCGCAGAGGTGATCAAATACTACCAAAAGGAAGCTCTATTTGTGGAGAAAAAAAGGACGTCAATTTTGTTTGGGAGCCACGTCGCACGACCGCGCAATTGTCAGTTAAAGCGATGCAGTGCCGAATCGCAAAAAGTGCTCTGGTCTTTTGCCAGCCAAATGGTCCGGGGCTGAAGTGGTTAAATATTTACCTAAATCTCTAAGATTATTAATATCAACCTGATGTATTTTACAAATATATCTAAATTAATCAAAAAAGGTTAAAGTGTTACTAAACCCAGGAGATTGCATTCACTATATCTGGTCTCCCACAGTACACAGAACATGGAAATGCAGTTATTTTAGTAAATATAAACTGCTAAATGCCTTTTCTTATCAGTGGTTACATCCTTGTGATTTCTATCCGTGCCCAGCCAAGCACTGGTTAAAGCTTGTAGGAGGAGTTTTCTGACTGTTTTATGAGACTGCAAGACGCCTGACCTGGACAAGTGCTGATTGGCCCTGTGCTGATCACATGCACTCTCCCAAGAAAAAAAAAAAACCTCTACTAAGACACACAAAACTGAGCATGTGCAGCCTGACTCCACGCTTCCACAATGAGTATAACAAGCATGCTTTACTGCATATACAGACTGATTTGACTGTTCTGGGTTTAGTAACATTTTAATACATTCTCTTTAAATGCTGCAAATGCGCAAAAAAGGATATATATATATATTTTGTTCTTACTGTAAAATCCCTTCCTTTGCATTTATAGAAGGACACAGTGAAGATCCTGGGGGTATCTGACCACTGGGTTATAGAGCCAACTACAGGAGCAGGCAAATGATGAAGAAAAGCAAGCGGTGCCAACCGATCCAGTGGAATGGGCCATGATAATCAAAACATTTTTGATTAAATCATGCAGCATTGTGCCAATAAGCTGCAAAAAACAACTGTTGAGGCAGAAAGTCTAGAGATCACAGGTCCTACATCCAGTGACACATAATACACACAATTTACTGGTCTTACCCTTGGCACAAAAGTTTTGCCCACTCTGTCAGCATCTGTCACAATAAAGCTGTGGCTAAAGCAGCCCAGAGGATCGATCCAGTGACAATGTACATGGATCTTGCTATGAATACCGCCTTCCTGTTCATGGGTCCTTAAAAAGGAGGGAGATTCCTCTACAAGGATCACCATAACCTTATTCAGCCTATACATGGGCAGGACCACAACAGGCGGTGACATCTGATTTTTAAGGTACTCCATCAGGAGGATATCTGTAATCAATCATTGGAATAATAAATACCAGATATTACAATATAACAATGTGTAAGATGAATTTCAACAACAAAATTTATATATGAGGGAGAAGAGAGAAAGGGGGAAAAAAAGGGTGGGGAGGAATGTCGCTTACCCGGGACCCAACCCTAGTTGGAGTCAAGGCACCACCGAGAAAAAAAAACGCAGGGGCTAAGGGGGACGTGCAACTTGCATGTCCCCCTCAGCCGCCATGGGTTTTTTTTTCAGTGGTACCTTGACTCCAACTAGGCTTGGGTCCCGGGTAAGTGACATTCCTCCCCACCCTTTTTTTCCCCCTTTCTCTCTTCTCCCTCGTTAATAAATTTTGTTGTTGAAATTTATCTTACACATTGTTATATTGTAATATCTGGTATTTATTATTCCAATGATTCATTAGAGATATTCTCCTTATGAAGTGGTTTAATGCCACAAAACTTGTTGAATTGAGAATAACAGTATCCATGGGAATCCATTATATTCTGATCCTCACAAGCAGAGGACATGAATGCTGGGGATATACATGGATTGTTATTGCATACTCCTAGGATGTCTATCATTAAGTACTTGGATATTCTATGTTTTTAAGCTTTTTTGTAATAATAAAAACTGTATTTTTCATAAAATTTCAAGTGTATGCTGTTTAAGTTGTACCGAAATAGTCCTTCATCAAACTCCCCGATAAGAGAAAGTTGTTTGTATTTGCATGTGAAAGCATCCTGCGTTTTGGAGATCCCAAGGATATTCTCCACAACAGCCAATACCCTGTATTTGTGTACCTAGAAGTACCTGCTAAGCAGTGGCTGTTCACTATTTTTTTTAAGCTGCCACTTGTAAAAATAAAGCAATATAGCAGTCATTTACAATAAATGTCAGTCTAAAGTTCTTATGAGTCAGAGAGCACTATATATAGTACTATACTATACTATATTATAAAAAAAATATTGTAATGGGGGAATTAATACTTTATTCAAACATAATGAAAATGAAAGCCACCATCAGATTTTTGTATTGGTAAACCTTTATACAAGTTTAATAAACCAGACTGCACATTGCATCTTATATTAAGAACAAAATCATTTTTTATTCAATATTATAGTGTAAGTACTGAAAGTAACATTTTGCCGATCTACATGTAGAACCAGAGATCAGTAAAAATAAGTGTCACAAAGAAAATCAGCCAAGACCTCATGAAATAAATATTGCCAATGTCTGGCCACTGAGCTGTATAAATGTCATCAGCCCAAGTAAATACCATAATGATGTTATTCTGACCAGAATAATATTTATACAGAAAATAAAGGCACCTAAGACAGTGCAGGGAAACGTCTATAGATCACAGACGTCACTAATAACCAAGGAGGGACAGGCATACTATCAAGCAGCTCTACCTCCAATTTTACTTCGTGGTCTGTTTTACCATAACATAAATAGCGTCAGGAAAAATAGTTGTTCATCACTAAATATTTATATAGCTGTCAGTAAAAAATATTTTCCGTGGTTGGCAATCTATGCAGAAGCACATTGTTTAATTTATTCCTTTCATTCTAATGATATAATCAGTGTGTTTGTCCATTAAAGTGGAAACGAACTCTAAACCTACTCCCACCCACATTCTAAAGGCCCGTACGCACGATCCGAAAATTGGAAGTAAAATTTTGTCCAACGAACGATCTGCTGATTTTCAGGTCGTTAGTATGGTGCTTGATTCAGATTTTTCGTCTGACAAAAGCTGGATGTGCAGACTATTACATTTTTGTCATACGTGAACTCAATGTCCGGTTTTCGTTTAATTAGTACGGTTTAGTCCGAAAAAAAAATCAAGACTACCCATGCTCAGAAACGAAAGAATACATACAAAAAGAATAATAATAAATAATACATACAAAACATGACGTCACTTCTGAAGTTGTATTCTGTCGTAAGAGAATTTTCGTATGGCGACTAACCTCTATAATTTTGACATGAGACTAGCATGTAAAAAAAAACGGACGAACGGTCGTCCGAAAATCTGATCGTGTGTACGAGGATTTAGCCTAATCTATCTAGTCCTGTAAATAAAACTTACCTATTTACCTATTTAGCAGCCACTCTGGTCCGGTCCCAAGCTGTCAGCGGCAGTGTCAGTGTGTAGGAGAGGCAGCTGACAACAGAAACCCCATAGTAAGTCTATGGATGACATCACTTCCAATTTGACGTCATTTCCCAGCTGTTGTCGGCTTTCTCCTACAGAGGGTGCCGCTGGGGATCAGACCGGAGTGGCTTCAATATAGGGAAGTATTGTGATCTTTTAAGCTGGATAGATTAAGCTTAGAATAGGGATGGGAGTAGGTTTAGGGATTGATTTACTAAAGGTAAAAAGACTGTGCACTTTGGCAAGTGCAGTTGCTCTAAAGATTAGTAAATGAGCAGAAGCTTTACTGACTTCCATCATCCAATCACGTGCAAGCAAAAATTTATTTTTAATTTTATTTTCCTTGCATGCAATTGGGTACTCTTTGCAAAGTGAAGCCTTACCTCATTTACTAAGCTGTGGACAGTCTACTTGCCTTTAGTAAATCAACCCCTTAGAGTTAGTTAAGTGCTCCTTTACTTCCACTAAGTGTGGCACATTCAATTAGACTACATATGTACAGGCATAGTGCAATGGAATGAGAGCAAACGAAGAAATAGATCATAACATCCTGATGGCTTTTAACCACTTCCCGACCAACCGCCGCAGTTATACTGCGGCAGGATGGCTCCCCTGCATGAGCAGTCGTAGCTATATGATGGCTCGCGGGGTCGGGATAGCAGGTGCGCGCGCGGCCACTGCACAACAGGGGTGCCGGTGCTCGTGGCCGACGGTCGCGATAACCGCCGGCCACGAGCGATCGTAAGCAGGAGAGACAGAACAGGGACGAGTGTGTGTAAACACACACTTCCCTGTTCTGTTCTGGCAGGAGTGACAGATTGTGTGTACCTATTAGCTAGGAACCACGATCTGTCACTTCCTCCAGTCAGTCCCCTCCCCCTACAGTTAAAATCACCTCCCAGGGAACACAGTTAACCCCTCGAGCGCCCCCTAGTGTTAACCTCTTCACTGACAGTGACATTTTTACAGTAATCAATGCAATTTTATAGCACTGATCGCTGTATTAATGCCAATGGTCCCAAAAATGTGTCAAAATTGTCCGATGTGTCCGCCCTAATGTCGCAGTCACAATAAAAATCGCAGATCGCCACCATTACTAGTAAAAAAAAAAAAAAAATAATAAAAATGCTATAAATCTATCCCCTATTTTGTAGACGCTATAACGTTTCAATGTTATACACTTATTGTGATTTTTTTTTACCAAAAATATGTAGAATACATATCGGCCTAAACTGAGGGACAAAAATAGTTTTTTTTATATATTTTTGGGGGATATTTATTATAGCAAAAAGTAAAAAATAACGTTTTTTCAAAAGTGACGCTCTTTTTTTGTTTATAGCGCAAAAAATCGGCAGAGCCGATCAAATACCAACAAAAGAAAGCTCTATTTGTGGGGGGAAAAAAAAGGACGTAAATTTTGTCTGGGTATAACGTCGCATGACCGTGCAACTGTCAGTTAAAGCAACGCAGTGCAGAATCGCAAAAAGTGCTCTGGTCAGGAAGGGGGTAAATTCTTCCGGGGTTGAAGTGGTTAAATAAGGTGATAAACATGGGTGCAGCCAAGGGAAACTTGCCCATGGCTCCAACACAAGAAGGCAGAATTTGTACAGGTTGATATGTTTTGTAGTGAGGTCAAGTTATCTCAGCTATCAGAGCCTGTTCAAATTTAGGAGTACCGTAATTAAAAAAAAAAAAAAGTTCTCCTATAAAGTACAAAAAGCAAAGAGGTAAATTGATTGGCCATTAGACTCTTTTCCAATACACCAAAAAAGATACTAAAAGTTAAAAGAGCAATGATTAGTGATGCCCCTGTTCTTCCTCTGACCTTTAATAATTTAGATGGGATCAAACACTGTATTAAATCACTGTTTCAAAGTAGTTAAAGTAGATGTAGTTCCAGTGTCCTGCTAATGACAGCAGTGGAACATGCTTGGGTAATGTGTGTAGAAAGCTTCTCTATCAGAAGCAAATATGATGGGAACAACAATGCAGAAGTGCTACTGGAATACAGGGACAGAGCGTTGTCACCCTATAACAGGAAGTGCCTGCTCAATGCAAGATCACTATGTATTATTTTTATAAAAGCTGAAGATTTATAAAGGCTGAAAATGACTTGACATTGTGGGTCATACAGCATGACTGAGCCGTTATGAGGCTGGAGCAGCTTAGAACTGCATGCAGATGGGTAATGTTACTTTATAGGGAAGCAGCGTTTATATGGGCACAGCCACACAGTCTAATTTTGCATAGTGATGATCTATAGTGAATTGGAAAAGGGTTACTGGTTTATATCTTAGGGGATCAAAGGTTTCAGGGAAAGTACAGGGTCATTCTTATACTATACCAACTAGGGTTGCGCCGATACCAAGTATTTGCATGAGTATTGGTACTCATGCAAATGCACCGATACCTGAAACAGATACTTTCAGGCTTGGTTCTTTGAGCTGCCAGTGGGTCTCCCTTGTTGACAGCTGAAGTGTTAAAGAAGTCCGGAAATTGGAGCTATAAAAAAAAAAAAAAAAAAAAAAAAACATTGCTCAGCCGCTGAAACATTAAAATGAAAAGAAACATTGTTTCTTTTTGAATCTTTCTGTTTCTTCATCTGTAGATCAAAGGGATGATTCCTCTGTTTAACCCCTTATAAACCCTTCATTTACTCTAATCAGCCTTAATTAATTCCCTATTCTCCTCCATTTAATTATTTTCCTGCTTTTTTTTGTTCACGTCTATTTTTATAAACGATAAACAATTAAAACTTTTTTTTTGTTTGCTTTGTTAGTGAATATTTTTACACATATATATTAACATATATTTACACAATTCACATTGAAAAAGCCCAAAATTTTTAAAAAATTTATTTTTTTTATTTGTAAATAAATTTTCAATGCTTTGTACCATTGCTGACAGCTGAAGTGAAAACAAAACAGTTGCGGTATGTATCGGTAATTGGTATCGTCGAGTACCAAAAAAAAAAAAAGTATCGGTACTCGTATGGTATCGGTGCATCCCTAATACAAACTATTAAATGGTGTAAAACCCATAAAAGCTCAAAAGCCTGCTCATTGCTGTTTGAAACGTTTGAGGTATCTTAATTAACTGGTAACTTTACATCTATTACAGTAGTGAGTGTAGAAACTCTGTCTTCACTGCTGATAGGCATAGTGGGGCTGATTCACTATAACCAGAGAACAGGGGCAGAACATTTTAACTTGCCAATAGTAACAAATCATCTTTTATTTTTATGGAGGCACCAATTCTGATTGGCTGGTATTGGTAACAAGAATCAATTAAGGGTTATTTTTTTTCTCTTCAATTTTAATGGGTCAGCCCTATTAGATGTAACAGAAAAAGGAACTTAGTTTGAGGTACATGTATCCAGTGTTCGGAATATGGTGGAAACATAGTGTAAAAGTCGCAATCTCCTTTCTTATAGGGGTTTTTATGGGCACTACATTTGTATATTTCCCCTGAATCAAAAATATAGCTAGAGCAGATAAAATGGTTTTCTAATATTCTGGCAAAAAGCCAGTCCGATAAAGTATCAGCCGGAGTTTCCTAAAGTGATCTATCCTTGCATACGATTGCATGAGATATGCAGGTTCATTGACAAGTATAAATTGAATTTCATGGCATACTCTTCCCCTAACATTGCTTAGTGCTGAATTTTTCATATATTTCTTTCCCACTGCTGAATATTTGAGTATCATTTTATGAAATATGCAGGTTTCTTCTGATGATACGTGACAGGAATAATAAAAAAGGCATTCTTTTCCTATCCCCACTACATGTTGGCCTTATATTGTACAGCCCATTGACCCTAATATTAAATAGTGTAATGCTGCACCCATTATTAATGGGACCTGCCAAATATATCACCCAGGAGACGAAGAGCTGGGCCAGGATTTAGGCACTGTAGACAAGGAAAAAATATTTTACACATTTCTAGTCAGCAAGATTTGTCCACCCCAATTAAAAAATGGATATCCACACAAAAAAACACACATTTTTGCACGTGTAACAGAATAATCAGTCAATAGCCCAAGCATACACAAGAGAAAGGCTTTAAAATATTTCATACCACTAAAAAGCAGTAGATCTGATAATACCAAAACCCAGCCAAATGGACAGGCAAGCAGCAGTAGAAATTTACCAAAATTGGAACATTAGTTAATATAGCATGGGCCACAATATGCAAACTTGGATTATCTGAGCCTGTGTGTCAGAGAGCGAGAAAAACAACACAACGCCCCCTGGTGCTGGCATAATCCTATGGGCACCTGGACACATGGATAGTAACTAGCTTAAAGGAGAAGTCCAGCCTGAGCTTTTTAGGCTGGGCTTCTCCTAAGGGTCACAGGAGTGCAATTCGTTTCCTACTCCTGTGACCTGTTTTCAGCAAAGAGCGTTCTGGAGGCCGCTCTCTGCTGATGTCACTGCTATCAGTCGAGGCACCTCGTCATCCCGACTTCCCAAGTCTGGATCCGCCAGCTGCCTTGATTGATGGCAGTCTCACGGCCGCTCCCCGCCCCTCCACAGCGCAGTGCTCCAATGAGCATGGAGAAGGAGGAGAGATGTTGACCAACAATCAGCAGCTCTCCTCTCGGGGATCTGTGAGAACCGAGCCATCGGTGGTGGACAGATGACGGCGGGGGACAGATGAAGCATCGGTCTGATGCTGCATCCACCTAAGTATGATTATGAGATAAAAAAAAACAAACATTCCATCTCTTTTAAAATACGCAAATGCAACTGAATGCTGGTTCCAGATTCTAGCAATGCAATCCTGCTTTTGTGTAAAAAGCTGTGGACGGGGATCCATCAGCATGTTCCTTCAATCAATAGGGGCAGCAGTGTCAATGAGGAGAAAATGTTGTATTTGATGATCGTTTGAGAAAGAATAAAGCAGTGCAAGAGCTTGAAAAATTTTGTTCTGGATTTGGACTTATGGCTCAATACACTTTCCTTGTGGTGCTGAGGGGGGTTCTGCAAAATTATACATAAAGTAATAGTCTGGCATGTCTTTAGGATGACTATGTAACTCTTCCATCCTAGAATGCTCATGGACAGGCTCATACTATAGTGACTTTCACTTCTCAATTTTGAACTCTGTGCAAATCTGTGCATATCAAAAGGAGAACAGTCAAACATCACAAGAGGCCTTCCAAAACTCTGCTAACCTTTTGGCCAACCAGTGCTCAGTATTTACAACTAAAGCTATCTCTAGACTTGAACAATTTTGTCCCTACAGTTTTCCTAATGTAGGTTCTCATTGAATGAGTATGCATGCTTGTGATCACGGAGATGAGAAGAGGATGCAAAGTAGAAATCCCTCGGCATTAGCCTCTTTCAGGGAATAACACTGATAACTGGCTGTTAAAGGTTCCACTCGGTAAATTAGCTCTCCCTCCAAGACAATTTAGATGTTTGTGTGTGGGGACCAAAGAACAGATACCTGGCTCCAAACAGCAACTCCTAGCTTACACAGGGAAGACCACTCTCCTTCTATTTCCATGTAAAAGGAATGGGTGCTTATGTGACCCATGACTAAGCGCCAGCCTTGTCACATGGTTAAAGGTTTAGGATTCAAATGTTCCCTATGCCAATAAGTACCTGGACCCCAAATAGCGCATTTAGGAGCACACATAAAATACATTCCAGGCACATATACCTGCTTGCTTTCAAGTCCTGCTGGCAGCAGCAGGGACCATCCGAGATTCGAATCGTGTGTAAGCAGGCTGAATGTACCAAATTGATCGATCAACTTGGGTACAACCAGCCTGCCATATTTACTTGCAATTATTATTGGCTTCTATAGCCGCTAGCAATAATCACTGTTTTTTTTCCCGTCCCCCAGCAGGAGAATACAATGTCTCGGCAGGAGGGATTCCCGTCAGCTCTGTCTGTGTTGATGTGGGAATCGGTGCAAATTTCTTTCCTGCAGCCATGGGTTGCAGGAAAGAAATTTGCACAGTGTATGGCATGCACGGTCTATGGCCCCATCAGCCCACCCACTCAACCATCTCATCCAATCCCTGCACTCAGGGCCAGGACAAGAGGCGGGGGACAGGGGAAGTGTCAGTGGCAGAGAGGTGAGAGTCAGAATGAGGTGCGGGCTTCTCTGTGCTCTATGCCATCCTGTCAGTGGGGCGCTCCTTCATACAGCGGATTACACAAGATCGCTCTTAGCTCGAACGGTACACGGCTTCATTATCTGACTCTACCCACATTTTCAGGAGATGAGCAGTCTTTGGAGTAGATAGGGGGTGAGCAATCCTATGTAATCTGGAGCGCTGTTATGACAAAAGGAGGAAGAGCACAGAGAGCCTGTACCTCCTCACTACTCCTGTAGTTCCCACATGTAAGACTGGAAGGGGGCTTGTGGAGGAGGGGAGATGGGGGGCTCTTTGTGCTGGGAAGGGTGATGGGGGGCAGGGGAATTTGTGATAGGAGGAATGAGAAGGAAGGAATTTGTGTGTTAGAAGGCAGAATTGGGGAACATTACTAGGAGGGGGATCTGAGGGCAAGATTTACGCTAGGAGTCGCGACTTCAGGGAGAGGAGTTGTGCTTGGAGGGGGGATTTAGGGGGAGGATTTTCGCTAAGAGGGGTGATTTAGGGGGAAGATTAATGCTAGGAGTGGGGATTAGGTTTGTGCTTGGAGGGGGGATTTGAGGGGGAAGATTTACGCTAGGAGTGGGGATTTGTGGGGAGGATTTACGCTAGGAGGTGGGGGATAATTTATTGGGGGGGGTAATTTATATGAGGATGGAGATTCAGATTACGCGAGCGGGAGGATTTAAGCTGGGGGGGATTTGGTGGGGGGTTTACCCTAGGTGGGGGGATTTGCGGGGTAGGATTTAAGTGAGGAGGGGTGATTTGGGGGGAGGATTTACGTTAGGAGTGGGGATTTGGGAGGAGGATTTACGCTAGGAGAGGGGATTGGGGTGGAGGATTTACGCTAGGAGGGTGGGTTGGGGAGGAGGATTTACACTAGGAGGGGGGATTTGTGAGGTGAAGATTTACACTAGGGGTGGGGATTTGGGAGGAGGATTTACACTAGAAGTGGGGATTTGGGGGTGAGGATTTACACTAGGAGTGGGGATTTGGGGGTGAGGATTTACACTAGGAGTGGGGAGTTGGGGAGGAGGATTTACACTAGGAGTGGGGATTTGGGAGGAGGATTTACACTAGGAGTGGGGATTTGGGGGTGAGGATTTACACTAGGAGTGGGGAGTTGGGGAGCAGGATTTACACTAGGAGTGGGGATTTGGGAGGAGGATTTACACTAGGAGGGGGAATTTGGGAGAAGGATTTACACTAGGAGGGGGGGTTTGCGAGGAGGATTTACACTAGGAGGGGGGTTTACACTAGGGGGGGTTGGGAGGAGGATTTACACTAGGAGGGGGGATTTGGGAGGAGGATTTACACTAGGAGGGGGGAGTTGGGGGTGAGGATTTACACTAGGAGTGGGGATTTGGGGGTGAGAATTTACACTAGGAGTGGGGATTTGGGGGTGAGGATTTACACTAGGAGGGGGGATTGGGGGTGAGGATTTACACTAGGAGGGGGGATTTGGGAGGAGGATTTACACTAGGAGGGGGAATTTGGGATAAGGATTTACACAAGGAGGGGGGATTTGCGAGGAGGATTTACACTAGGAGGGGGGTTTACACAGGGGGGGTTGGGAGGAGGATTTACACTAGGAGGGGGGATTTGGGAGGAGGATTTGGGAGGAGGATTTACACTAGAAGGGGGGATTTGGGAGGAGGATTTACACTAGGAGGGGGGATTTGGGAGGAGGATTTACACTAGGAGGGGGGATTTGGGGGTGAGGATTTACACTAGGAGGGGGGATTGGGGGTGAGGATTTACACTAGGAGAGGGGGTTTACACTAGGAGGGGGGATTTGGGAGGAGGATTTACACTAGAAGGGGGGATTTGGGAGGAGGATTTACACTAGGAGGAGGATTTACACTAGAAGGGGGGATTTGGGAGGAGGATTTACACTAGGAGGGGGGGTTTACACTAGGAGGGGGGATTTGGGAGGAGGATTTATACTAGAAGGGGGGATTTGGGAGGAGGATTTACACTAGAAGGGGGGATTTGGGAGGAGGATTTACACTAGAAGGGGGGATTTGGGAGGAGGATTTACACTAGGAGGGGGGATTTACACTAGGCGCGGGGATTTGGAGTTACACTGGGAGGGGGGATTTTGGGGGTGAGGATTTACGCTAGGAGGGGGGATTTGGGGGAAAACTGGCTACTTTTTTTTAGCTGACTCCTAGATTCAAAGCAAATTTTTTAAGCCTGCTTAAAAGTTATGCATTAAAAAAAAAAAAAAATCAATTACAGCTGGGATCACATTACAGAATGAGGACTTCCATCTGTATATAGTCCTTAAAATGATATAGTAACACTTTCACAACAGATATAGCAGCGGCAATAAAGATTTACAGATTTGTAAAACATGTATAAACATGTGTCAAAGTATAATGGAGACAGGTTTAACTCCCCCCTGTTTACAAACTGGCGTCCTTTAATAAACCCACCTAATCTCTAGATTTATACAGTGTGAGTGCAGCTCCTATACACTTCTACAGTGCCCTGGCCACATGCACTCACAGATAAATTCATGTTTAAGTAAAACATACTCAGAGAAGGTAAGACTCTTAAAAATCATACAAAGGCACTCTGAAATATCAGATATCGTCTTCCCCTGCAATGGAGTACTGGTATAACTAGTAGAATTTAATCCTGACCTGCTACCATTACAATCATCTATTCTAAAACACAGCAGTGGGTGCCATCACGAACATCATTTTGTGCTTCCACGTCCTTATTTCACCCTGCAACATTCCAATGAATTTGCACAAAATAAAAGGTCCCAGTGCCTTCAAGCTGTAAAAGCTTATTACCAGATTCTGCAGAGCTATGGTTTATTTATTGTCACTCAGAATTCTGGAATTCTCTGATTAACACAACAAGTGGAACTCGTATATCAGAAGCCTCTTAGCTGTCCCCTTCCTACCTCTGCCTTTACATGCAATCACACTGGGCAATATTAAAATCTTAAACACATTATTAATTCAACTGTAATGGGGAAGCTCACAGTGTAAAATATACATTATAACTACAAAATTTTAAGTTTCTTTTTACTTTCTTGGAAATAGTCATACGTTAGGAAGCAGTAATCTGTGAAAAGTGTAGTATCTTTGCTATATGAAGCATCAGCATTACAAACATAATTTAACATGTTTGCAAAAAATATTGGAGACAACAGATAACTGCCTCTTTACAAACAAATCAGACTTTACAGGTACAACAAAGGCCAAACAGACATGATAAAATCATACATTTTTATTGATATCCTCTTTTAATAAAAAAAAAAAAAAAAATGCAATACTATATAAAAACTCTAAAAAATACTATCATATGTGAACTCTGCCTAGAGCCCGAATCGGACCGTTGCCACTATGTACATTACTTCCATAAAAAAAAAACAAAAAAAAAACTCGACAGGATCTCCTTCCCGTATGCGGTGTCAAGTTCTGCTGAAAATATCACTTCTTCAGGACATTTTGTAAATCAACATAACAGACAGTAGCAATATGCTTAA
The DNA here is from genome assembly GCF_042186555.1 of Aquarana catesbeiana. NCBI lineage: Eukaryota > Metazoa > Chordata > Amphibia > Anura > Ranidae > Aquarana > Aquarana catesbeiana. The sequence continues at coordinate 669,110,441 of NC_133325.1, forward strand.
ACGTTAGGACAGAGTAATGGCCATGTAAAACAGGGGTGACCTACCAGTAAATCGCGCCCAGGTTACTGGTAGATCGCAGTCTGGGCTTGCTGACCCACCATCCCAGAGCATCAGAGTGCAATGCAGAGGGACTACTTGTAAAGTTGGAGCTGTAGTAGGGAGCAAGAGCCGCATAAGCCAATGCCTCCTCTGTAGTGCTGGCTCCTGTCCCATGCGGAGTGATACCAACTGCACTACACCTCTTATCCCAGCTAGCGGTCTCCAGAGTGGTGCCAGCAGCGGGAGAGAAGATATCTTCAGGTCAGTGTGAAGCAATACACTGTGTATTATAGTATATGACTTCTTTCACTGATGTCCTGCGGTTTACCCACACCGCAGATGCAGTGCAGTGTACCTGCAGCTTTCCTGCGGGTTTGCTGCACTTAGCTATAGACTGCAGGTGTGATGCACTTTCTAAATGCAGGAGTTTTGGTGCGCTTTCAGAAAGTGCACCACACCTGCAGGATAAAATAGAAGTCTATGGCAAAGAGCAGCTAACCCAGGAACGTCACAGATGCACTGCGCTGCACACACGGTGCAGGTAAACTGCAGCAAATCAGTGTGAAAGCAGCTTTATAGGGGGCTCAGAACAGCAAGGGTTCATTTACATTTTCAGTTTAGGGAGTGGTAAAACCCCATAATTAAGACGTGTTTTTACCACCATCTGCCCAACCGCAACCCTTTTAGCTGCAGTGGCCAAGGGTGTAAACACGTCGCAGCCACAGTGGGAGTTATACGCGTGGTTGTTGGATGTAGCACCTGCCAAGCATGACCCATTCAAGTGAATGAGGTCACTCTGCAAACACCCTGCAAACATGTGCAGTACAGCAAACAAGGGGTTAAAGCAGGCAATGTTGTATTGCTTTCTCACCACCTGCTTTAATGCCTTGGACCCCACAAAAGCATGCAGCTGTGGGGCGCTTGCAGAGTGGCCCCATTTACTTGAATGGGTTGCGATTGGCAGGTGGTAGCATCCATCAAAAGCAACAGGGGGTATATTTCATGCTGTGGCATTTGTGCACACCTTTAGCTGCTGCCTCAGTAGCTACAGGGGGTAGGGACTGGGTGTGGTAAAACTGACTCAAACCGCAGGGTTTTACCCCAACTTTACGTGTGAATGAGCCCTAAATGAGCCCTAAAGTTGCTGCTACCAAATGCAGCTAAGGGCTCATTCACAAGTGCAGCAGGCACTGCTGCTCCTATAAGAAGTGATCCAAATGTGACAGGTGGGGAGGAGGATATGTTGCCTCCTCACCACCTGATTTAAATCCATGATGGCCGATGATTGTGACATTGTAGTAGAGGTTTAAATCAGGTGTGAGGAGGTGACACTGTGCCCGGTGACCTTTGACTTCTCCCATCTTGTTCAGGTAGATCTTCACCTCTTTAGAGCCCTTGCACACTGGGGCGGTTTGCAGGCGCTATTGCGCTAATAATAGCGCCTGCAAACCGCCCCGAAAGTGCCGCTGCTGTCATCCCAGTGTGAAAGCCCCGAGGGCTTGCACACTGGAGCGATGCGCTGGCAGGACGGTAAAAAAAGTCCTGCCAGCAGCATCTTCGGAGCGGTGTGTATTCCGCTCCTTTACCGCTCCTGCCCATTGAAATCAATGGGACGGCGTGGCTATACCGCAGGCAATGCGCCTCTGCAGAGGCGCTCTGCGGTGGTATTTAACCCTTTCTCGGCCGCTAGCGGGCTAATAATAGCGGCGTTTTACCGCCGACGACGCCCCCCGCCCCAGTGTGCAAGGGCTCTTAAGGTTGCCTACCCCTGATGTAAGAAGTCTCTCAGGCAGACACAGGGCTCATAACACCAGAGACACTTTTATTACACTGTCCTGAGCATATTGTTACTTTCTGTTATGTTGATTTACAAAATGTTTGAATGCTAAAATTATATAATGATTGTTTTCTATTTAATATTTAGTACATCATCTAAAACACCGCCTTGTCCTGAAGAAGCTGTATTTTCCGGGAAACAGATTGACGCAGCATGTGGGAAGGAGACCGTGTTGATTTATTTATTTACATAATTGATTGTATAAGCGCTGTACATATATGTGGCAAGGGTCTGATCGCGGCTCTGGTCGGTGTTCACATGATTGTGTTTTTTTATAGTTTTCATATGGTTTTGTACTTTTTTTTTTTTTTTTTTTAAGCAGATATCAGTAAAAATGTATGGTTTTATCACTTCTGTTTGCCCTTTGTTCTACCTGTAAAGTCTGATTTGTTGGTGAAGCGGCAGTTATCTGTTGTCTCCACTCTTTTTGTGAACGTATTTGTTTAGGATGCGGTACAGTGGAAGCACCGTATATAATGAGTTTATAATTTAAAAATATTTGACAAACAAGGCTTCAAAGAACAGTAGGATTTTTTAAATTTTTTTATCTGGAACACTCCATGCCGTGGGCGTTCTGGATAACGTATATCATACCTGTGTATAGACAGGCTGACATATAGCATGCAAGTTTCATAAGCTATTAAAAACTGATCAAGCTTCACTTGTAAAAATCAGTCATCTGAGCAAGGAAAATACATTGCATTGCATTTCCAATTGTTGTTTGCAGACTCTTTGTTGTACTGAGAGAGCTGTTTAGAACAACAGATTTTTCAAAGAATAACATGAGCCAGAAGTCTGGCCATACACAGGCATTTATCTCGCAAAAAGGACTAGACATTTGCTTGTCCTTGAATGAGTCAAGTGGTGCTGAGAACTCCTGTGACCTTCTTCCTAATTATACCGATGAGTGAACGTGGATCTTGCCTGGGAAAAACATTTTTCCCTTTCCGATAAAAAGGGGTGATCAGATATGGTTTATAAAGATTTTTTTTTTTTTTACATGTTCATAAATTCCTTTAATAATGATAGTTTCCAAAAGAACAAGGTTTTTTTTTGTACATCCAAACATGGGTTCTGGCCAAGCTTTAAGAAAACCATAGAAGTATCAAAATTCGGCTGGTTAAATTTCTATCCATCTATGGGCAGGCTGGATCTACTAAAGTTGATCTATTGATCGACTTCAGTGGAACCAGCCTTTTCATTTTTTTCGCACAATCACTGCCACCGGCTATAGATGCCAGCATTGATCATTGTATTTCGATGGCAGGGAAAACTGTCAGAATACAATAGCGCAGCAGGAGGGATCCCCAATAAACGCTGACTGTGTTGAAGGGGAAATTTAGCAATTTTCTTTTCCCTTAACTCATGGTTGAAGGAAAGAAAACTGCACAATGTATGGCCAGCCTTAATCGAAGTTTTAAAAAAAAACACTTCCTAGAAAAGCATAGTTTCTATGGTATTCTGTGGACAAATTGTCCATCTATGACCAGATACAGGCAGAAACATTATGCAGAACACTGAGGACGTGTGGGTCCAGATCTGAACCTGCGAACTCTGTGGAGCCTGGCTGTGGCTCTTCTCAATGTGCCACCTGAGATGCTGCACAACTCCCTGTCTGATCTCTTAGGACAATCTTGCCTTGTCTCTGGTTTCTGGTGAACCTTGAACTCTTTGCCCCCTCCCATGAACTTCCTGAAGCCTGGTCTCTGCACTTCCCGTTTGCTAGATTGTGCTTTCTCTGGCCGATATCTTGCTCCTTTGCGTGCCTGCTGCTGTCCTCATCTCCACTACAATTCATTATCGACCTCTGGCTTGTTCCTCAACCTGCAACCACTTCTTACTGAACTTTGGCTTGTTTACTGATTATGCTTCTGTTTGATGCCTACCTGCTATATCTGCTACTGGACCCCAGCTTGCTCACCTCCTGGTGGGGTGATCCTGAGGACTGCAATCTGGTACCAACATGCAGCAAAACCCATCTCCACCATCAGGAGCTTCGGTGAATCCCAGTTAGTGCCTTAAACTGCACCTCGGATGAGCCTGCGTCATCCGGCAGGGTGACCTGCTTGTGTACTTATCTAGCCGGTCAGTGGGAGCCTCTCTACTGCCAAAGCTGCTGGTCTCCAAGCCTGACCCCCAACTGTGACAGAGGATTTAGGTGCCCCAGTGGAAATCATAAATGCTAAACTAATATATGTCAGATACTGCCCTTTGTAAATAATTACCGTACTCACAACCTTAGACATCAATGACATTTCTACAAACAACTGCAATATTCTGTTCTTTTTTTTTTTAAGAACTTTTGAAATATCTGGATTATTACACTTCACATAACAGAGCCCATTTCTACACACAAAAAAAGGATATTTTTGGAAAGGACCCATAGGCCAGGGGCTAGGCAGGCAGACTTTTGGAGTGATAAAAGCCTGTATTTTAGCTCATTCTCATGTCACAATTCTTTCTTACATAAATCTTCAAGGCAAGAATTAAAAAAACTAAAAAAAAAAAAAAAAAAAATCAGCAAACAAGCATCGCACTATGGAGAGCACAACCTTATTCAAATTATATTACTAGGAAATTAAAGGCTAAGTTCACCTTTTTTTTTCTTCTAAATTCCAGCTCCTTTATGTACCAATATAGCATTAATGTAGTTATTTTTAAAAATAAAAAACAGCTTTCCTTTAATTCTACACCGGATTACCTAACTCCCTTCATAGCTGTTTAAACACACTGCTCGATTACTTCTGCCTTACTTCCTGGGCTGATGTTAGGCCACGACACAGGAAGGAGTTGACCAGCTGATCTTATTAGCACACACCCTGCATCATCTACCTTCAGCTGGTCAACTCCTTACTATGTCATGACCTAAAGTCTGGCCAGGAAGTAAGGCAGAACTAATCGAGCAGTGTGTTAAACCACTTGCCGCCCGCCATATAGCAGAATGACGGCGGCAAAGTGGTTTCAATACCCTGACTGGGCGTCATATGACGTCCTCAAGATATTGAGCCGCTGCGCACCCCCGGGGGCATGCATTGCGGCGATCGTTGTTGCGGTGTGTCAGTCTGACACCCCGCAACACCGATCTAGGTAAAGAGTCTCTGACGGAGACTCTTTACCACGTGATCAGCCATGTCCAATCACGGCTGATCACAATGTAAATAGGAAGAGCCGCTGATCGGCTTTTCCTCACTCGCGTCTGACAGACGTGAGTAGAGGAGAGCCAATCGGCTGCTCTCCTGACAGGGGGGGTCTGTGCTGATTGTTTATCAGCACAGCCCCCCCTTGGATCCTACTCAGGACCACCAGGGAAGCCGCCCAGGACCACCAGGGAAACCAGCCACACTGGACCACCAGGTATGCCCCCTAGACCCCCAGGGAAATACTAATCAGTGCAAAGGCAGCTGCCAATCAATGCCTAGGCAGCTGCCAATCAGTGCCCACTCCAATGCTTACCACTGCCAGTGCCACCAGGGATGCCTGTCAGTGCCGTGTATCAGTGCCACCTATCAGTGCCCAGCAGTGCTGCCTATCAGTGCCCATCAGTGCCCAGCAGTGCCGCCTATCAGTGCCCATCAGTGCCGCCTATCAGTGCCCAGCAGTGCCGCCTATGAGTACCCATCAGTGCCACCCATAAGAACCCATCTTCGCAGCCTTTCAGTGCCCATGAGTGTCGCCTATCAGTGCCCATCAGTGCCACCCATGAGTGTCCATCAGTGCCGCCTATCAATGCCCATCAGTGCTGCATATCAGTGCCGCCTACCAGTGCCGCATGTCAGTGCCCGTCAGTGCCCGCTCATTGGTGCCACCTCATCGCTGCCACCTTATCAGTGCCTGTCAGTGCCACCTTATCAGTGCCCATCAGTGAAAGAGAAAACTTACTTATTTACAAAATTTTTAAACAGAAACAAAAGCAAAACTTTTATTTTTTTCAAAATTTTCGGTCTTTTTTTATTTGTTTTGCAAAAAATAAAAACCGCAGAGGTGATCAAATACCACCAAAAGAAAGCTCTATTTGTGGGAACAAAATGATAAAAATTTTGTTTGGGTACAGGGTAGCATGACCGCGCAATTGTCATTCAAACTGCGACAGCGCTGAAAGCTGAAAATTGGTCTGGGCGGGAAGGTATATAAGTGCCCTGTATAGAAGTGGTTAAACAGCTATGAACAGAGTTAGATAAGCAGTCGTAGAATTAATGGAAAGCTGTTTTATTTTTGCAAAATAAGTACATTAATGCTATACTGGTACATAGGGAAGCTGGAATTTAGAAAAAAAAAGGTGAACTTAGCCTTTAAACGGTGTGACCAAAAAGTTTGATGGTCATACAAGGCCCAGCTGGCAGGTAAGTGAATCCAGGCATGCTGGCCAGGTGCACATAATTGAAAAGTTGTGATTGTATATTTGTGACCAGCCTGAGATCCTGAAGGCCTAACAAAGCCCCCACTGGGTCACCCTGCTAAAAGGCACTATTGACAAATTAGTAGTCTGATAGTGGACTGGAACACATATTCTTTATGCGTAACAACACCTATTATGACATATCTAGTTTCCCTGTGCCTTACAAAAAAAAATTATACATATACATACCTTGTCAGATTAGTTAATGTGACCCTTTCATGGGGTTCATAAAATCACAATCGAACATGTAAGGAAAACAGCTTCATACAAACCTCTCCTTCAAGCCCGTTTGTCAAAACTTCACTCACAGAGCCCAGGTGTCGATCTGATGGGGTTCCTTGAGCTGGTCAAATAACGGGTACCCCACTGTGGTACCTCCTGCTGACCCCTAGACACTGTTGGACACAATAGTGATGTATGGGTCATTGGGAGAAACTACAGTGGCCAGAGGGCGACACAGTATTCCCCACACCTAGAAATGAAAAACGGTCTCACTTCTGGGAGGTCTACTATAGGATGAGGTTTTAACAAATAGGACAACAGACCGGTATGGATAAAATGATTAGTTCCCTTTGTGATTTTGTAAACCCCATGACAGGGTCACTTTAATACTTGATTGGAGCATTTCCATCATCCTGCCTACCATGCATTTTACTACAGGCTGACGAATATTTGTATTCGGTTATGGCCTTTCTATTTTTTATAACCCTATAGGTCTGGCAGACGCAGCACGCAACTGTATTTCACAACATAACATTCAATGAGCTGCAAGTAGCAATTGATGCTTAAGAGGTTAACTCTGCGTATATCTGGCTCCTCTCCAGCCTTTGTAGAAGAATCACTACTAATGTGTGAGCACAAAGCAGAGTCCAGGCCAGCCGTGATTAATAGACTGCTGAATACGCTCCTTTCCTCACACACACACACACTTTTCATTCCCCTGCTTCCATAGATCATGGACTTATCCTCGAAATATCTGACTGAAATTGAATTTGGCTTCTCTCTCAACCGTTCATTTCCTATGTTATGCAAGGTTATATCCTTTTCTGCATGAGCAGAACCAAACCAGCTGCAGCTCGGGAGAAGAAAATATGTTTTCAATTATAGAGCTGGCCTGAAAACAGAATGGTAGATCTGAGAGAGCCCTTAATAGAGCCATCATTGAGTGAACCTGCTAGACGAAATCCTATTAATTAGGTGTTTAGCCTTACACAGGGAACCTTTGATACTGCGAGCACGTTCTACCTGGCAATGCTATAGCTTTGTAACACAGCAGGAAGTTAATATGGCAAACTTCCTCAATTGGCTATGCAAAGGTCTGACATTTGAAATGGAGATGATTGCAATGAAATATTGAGTTTCAGGAGTACATTAGGCCACTGAATCTATGAATTGCAATTTATTGTGCGAACAGTATAGCTTACCTTGCTCTGAAAGAAATACACCTTTCTCCATTCACGTGAAGAAATGAAACCTGAACATCCATGTTGTTGATAGTATAGTTTTGCTTTCTGGTTTACAATCACAATATATGTAAACTGCCGGAAATCTTAAAGTGATATTAAAGCTTTGGATTTTTTTACATTAAAATGATAAACATGTCATACTTACCTGCTCTGTGCAGTTGTTTTGCACAGAGCAGCGCCGATCCTCCTCTTCTCAGGTTCCCCCTGCTGGTGCTCCTGGCCTCTCCCTTTCTGCCCCCAGAGCAAGCAGCTTGCTATGAGGGCACCCAGGCAGGCTCCTTCCCGAGCCACAGCTCTGTGTGCCCATTCATATAGAGCCACGGCTTGGTCCCGCCCCTCTCTCCCCTCATTGGCTCACTGGCTATGATTGAGAGCAGCTGGAGCCAATGGCTCCCGCTGCTGTCTCAGCCAATGAGGAGGTGGATTCCCTGGAGAGACGAGGCTCTCATGCACAAAGCTGGAGGAAGATCGGGTTCAAGTAAGTATTAGGTGGGGCTTCTGCACGGGGAAGGTTTTTTTACCTTTATGCATAGAATGCATGAAGGTAAAAAACCCTCAGCCTTTACAAGTACTTTAAGTGAATACCCAGCATACCTAAACACTAAGGCTGGGTTCACACTAGCTATGGCCATGGCTCACAGCAGGGGTCCGGTGCATCCATGTACACCTTTTTAGGTGTGATCGGGTTAGAATTTTTGGCTGAATTCGCACCTGAAACATAGCCAAAAGACACACAGGACCCCTTTCCAGTGCCCCCCGGAGCTGTGTGAACCCACATCATCGAGAGCCGGTCACAGTCTCCGGTCGTGCGAATCGGATGCGGAGAAACTGGCATCCAATTTGGACTGGCATCCAATCAGTGAGAACCCAGCCTAAAAACATTCTTTAACCACTTGCTTACTGGGCAATTAAACCCCCTCCTGCCCAGACCAGACCTGTCAGCGCGAGGAGAAAAAACAGCTGATTACCAGCTCTGTTTACATCACGTGATCAGCTGTCATTGGCTGACAGCTGATCACGTGGTAAGGGGTCGGGATTGACCCCTTACTCCGATCTGTGATCCAGCGAGTCTCAGACTCGCTGATCACAAAGCGCTCCGCAAGCAAGGTGAACTTATCCTTTAAAGAGACCCCGTTAGGAAAGCATGTATTTTAACAATCTTTCCATTAGATTTTATGTGCATGTTATTTACCTGTGAAAGCCACCCTAATGTAGACAACCAATAGGCCTGAGACTGCAGCTGGGGCCACCAGCTTGGATGTGAAGTCAGCAGGCCCTGCAGACTCAGACCTGTTGCTTAACTGACTCTCGGCCTATTAGACATTCCTCAAAGAGGATAGGACTATGACAAGGCAGCAGGGACTAGGGACTCCTCCTGGAGTCTCCTAGCAAGTTCAAAGGTACATTACAAGTAAACAGAAAATTCTTTATGGTAAGGAAAAACAATTCAAGTAAGCATTTTTAAAAATTTACTTTATATGCCTTTAAACTGCAGTTTTTCAGCTGGTGACAAGGTCTCTTTAAAATGAAAGTCATCAGTAGATGCAACATTCTCGTTTTTTTCAGGGTCATTCGGGGTCCCCTTCATTACAACAAACTACACTACACATCTGACTAAAAACTACCAACTAACAAATACCCATCCCGAAATCATGACTTCATTGTATTTATGAGAATTTGTCAAGAATAATGATGTCCTGGCAGAGGGGTGGATATTCAGCTTCATAGATTGTTATGTCTAGTTGTCACCGATTGCCAACCCTGCTCAGACAAAAATATTTTGTCGCTGAAAGCTACCAATGGGTTAAAGCTTTTGCCTACACTGTATTTTATATTGGTTTGACATTTGTTCCTTAGTTTATGGAAATGTCTTGGGATATCTTATGCGCTTTGAATCGGATACACCCAATGGAATACGGAATCTGCTTTGAAAAGGAGTATGTCTGAAATAAATATAAACACGCACAGTGGGTCTGAGTCAGGGACTTTGTTTTTGTCTATTTTTCAATGACTCCAAAGCTACTGGGAGGAAGTGACAGCCTTGAACTTATAATGGAGATATGGCAATGTGAGGCCTCGGCTGTCACACAACACAACTGCTAGTTGTGTAAGAATGTATAAAGCGGGGACACCATTTGGGCCTGCTTTCTTGGGACTGGAGCCACCCGGCCCCCTTTTAGAATAATTTTATTAGGTTAATGTAAAAGGTAAGGTATTAGGGGCACTGTCCCTTTAAGGATTTCTGAAGGTGTTATGAGTATTCAATGGGAAATCTTGGAAGCTTCTGGATTTCCTTGGGAAGGCTATATAAGGGCTGCAGAGGGGTTATGGCTTCCTCTGCAGGAACCAGGAAGAAGAGCTGTGAGCGCTTGTCACTTGCCTGGGATGGAAGAACTGGTCCACATTTTCCTGGAGAGAGCGGAGAGTCAAGGGGGTGAGGACTGGTTGTGCCGCAGCTTAGAGCTGCCTGCGGTGGAGGGAGAAGAGGACCAGCATGGTGTGTCAGCGGCGGTGGACCAGCAACGGCATGGAGGGCAACGGGCAGCACAGCCTTCCCCTAGGAGGCTCACACGGCGGAGTATGCCCCCCTGAACGGCTGGCAGCGGACAGAGGAGGAGGAGAGTGCCCTGAGCCAGCGGGAGGAGCGGAGGTCGTCGGCATGGAGGCAGAGCCCAGGAGTCACCCTGGGCAATAGAGGAGACCCTGCTCGCAGTCCCCTGCAAGGAAGAAGGGCGGGAACACGAGACCAAGGGTGGAGAGACTTGGAAGAATGGCGCCGCCCGCCTCTGCGGGCTCCAGGCAGCAGCTTCCCCTCAGCTGTTGGCTCCTCAGAGTGACCTGGTCCCGGGTGCACTATTCAGCATCCTGCAGCCGAGTCCTGGTGCTCCAGCACCAGATCCTGCACCAGCTGCACAGGGTGAGTCTTTGCTGCATAATGTCATTCCTGATATCCTGGTTTACCTGTCTGCTATTTCTTCTGCGCTCCCTGCTGCTGGCATTCCTCCTCTGGGTTTGCCTCCGTTTCTTTTCCCACTTCTAATGTCACTGCTCATGTGTCACCCAGCCATTTAGGTAGCACACTACACAGAGCAGATTTACACCTGCCCACGGATTCGTTAGATTGTCAGTGCCTGAAGCTAGCAGGAAGGAAGCGATGCCAGCTTAATTTTGCGCCAATTGTTTTATGCCTAAAATGTAATATATGGATTAAGACTAAATATACGCCGGGGGTTTTAAATGTAGTAGCTGTCTCTCTGGAGTTTCCAGACGCAGCGTTTGAGAATTGCTTCGGGGAGCAGACGCGGAGGGTGCAGGGTGCCCAGACTACCTTTGGGAGCTGATTTGACACCAGTTTTTGAAGTTATTAGGCAATCGGTAGCTCCTCATACATGGATGGATTATTCTACCGCTTGGAGGTCTGAACAAGCTATCCTGTCTTTTCTGGTCTCCCTGATGGATAAACAGCTTTCTTACAGCTACATTGCAAAGACCCTAGCTGGGGTATCCTTTTTCTTTCACCTGCAGCGGCTCCCGCCTTGCTCTAGTTTTTTCTCGGTGAAGCAGGCATTGAAGGGGTACAGGAAATGACATTTCCCTCCGGACGGTAGGAGGCCCATTTGCTTTGATCTGCTGAAATGGATTCGTGAGACCACGTCGGTGGTATGCTTTACGAGTTATGAGGCTTCGCTTTTTCAAACGGCTTTTGTGCTGGCTTATTTTGGAGCTTTTCGGGTTTCGGAATTGCTTCCAGCTTCCAAGAAAATTTCTCTTGGGATGTTAGCCGAACATGTTTTGATCAAAGGGAGGGTGTACCTTTCCTTGCGTTAATCTAAGAGGGACCAGTTGGGTCGTGGGGGAATGGATTACTTTATCCGCATACAGAGATGTATCAGTGTGCCCGGTGGTGGTGGTTAGCCATTTCTTGGCGGTTCGTCCTGGGGGGTGGGGGGTTGGCCATTTTCTAGTGCATTTTGATTTGTCCCCCCTCACCAGGTATCAGTTTACCTTTGTGTTGAAGCGCTGTATGGAGAAATTGGGTTTTCACAATTTAAAGTTCTCCTCTCATTCTTTTAGGATAGGTGCGGCATCTGACGCTGCTGCGAAGGGTCTCCTGGCTTCGGCCATAATGGGTTTGGATAGATGGAAATCCAATTGTTTCAAAATGTATATCAGGCCTAACCTTTCTCTTTGATTTCCATAGGTTTTCATCATTATGTATGGATTCTGGGCCACTCCTACATACTGGGCACGGAAACGTGCGGCTCAACGCAGGTACTCTGTTAATCTGTCATTACAGCCGGAATCCTTCACTTTGTAATGGAAGGGTGTGCGTGGTATGAAGTGGCACCAGCTATATTTTCATTTGTCCCAGTTGTGTCAGATTTGGCCGCCTCCCTCTATACTGATAGTTCATTTGGGAGGTAATGATTTGGGTAGCACCTGCACTCTGGACCTTTTGTTTGCAATTAAGAGGGATCTTTATTGTTTTCATTTAACTTCCCTGGGTACAATCATTGTATTTTCTGAAATAGTTCCACGACTGATTTGGCTGTCTTCCCCATTGCACAGAGTAATGGAGAAAATGAGGAAGAGAGTCGATCGGGCGATGGCTACATTTATGCCAATCTTGGGGGGTTTTGTGTATCGGTTTGTGGATCTGGAGGGCGGGATGCCGGGGCTGTACAGGCAAGATGGGGTCCACCTTTTGGATGTAGGTGCTGATATCTTTAATTTAGGGCTGCAATACAGCATTGAGATGGCCGCATATGTGGGGTAGGCCAGGCTTGTTGCACAAGTCCAGCTGGTGGGGCGTGGTAACAAAAGTTTAAGCTTCCCGAGTTCTGAAAACTGGGCAGAGACTATTTGATGATGTGATGTTTATGATATGCAAGTTTGATTATTTATAATGATTGTTTATAAGCACTGTAAACCAATAAAATGCCATGGCCATTTCTGCCAAAACATTGTGTGGATTGGTATTTGTGGTTGTATCTGGGGAATAGGTGGGGGCGGTGTGGCCTACGGTGCCATGTTATTAGCAGTGCTGGAGTGAACAAAGGGAAAGCAGTGGAGCCGTCTCATCTGCAGACTCTTACTTTAGCTGTACATTGTCGCTGGAACTCGCTTTTGTGTGCACTCCCATTGGCCAATGGGGGGAGCCAATTAGCGGGTCCAGCAGACTCGATGTCCGCCAGCCACCTGCGATAGTTCTCCGCAGTGACAGAATGGGGATCTGCCTGTGTAAACAAGGCAGATCTCCGTTCTGACAGGGGAGGATCACACAGATCTTGTCTTTCGACTATGCAGGAAGACGGATCTGTGTGTTTCCCCAGTCGCACAGTCCCCCATACAGTTAGAAAACAAAACCAGGGGACACATTTAACCCCTTGATCCCCTTCCCTACCAGTATCAATAGTACAATAACAGTGCATATTTTTAGCACTGATTACTGTAATGTCACTGGTTCCCAAAAAAGTGTCAAAAATGTCAGCTAGGTGTCAGATCTGTCCACCGCAATGTTGCAGTCCCGCTAAAAAACACTGATTGCCGCCATTACTAGTAAAAAAAAATAATAATAAAAATGCCATAAATCTATCCCCTATTTTGTAGGCGCGATAACTTTTGCGCAAACCACTCAGTATACGCTTATTGTGATTTTTTTTTATCAAAAATATGTAGCAGAATACATATCGGCATAAACTGATGAACAAATTTGCTTTTTTACATTTTTTTTTGGAAATGTTTTATAGCAGAAAGTAAAAAATGTTGTGTTTTTTTTTTTCAAAATGGTTGCTCTTATTTTGTTTATAGCGCAAAAAATTAAAAACGCGGAGGTGATCAAATCCCACCAAAAGAAAGCTCTATTTGTGAGAAAAAAAGGACATTTGTTTTGTTTGGGTGCAGTGTCGCAAAAAAATGGCCTGGTCAGGAAGGGGGTAAATCCTTCCGGGGCTTAAGTGGTTAAAAATGCTTGCTACCAAGCAAGCCCACTGGTGGCCCAGTGATGGGCCCACAGTATGTGGATACTAGCAAAAATGCATTAAAAAGTAGCTAGGGGCAGGGATCCAATGTTCAGGGCTCATTTTTGTCTGTCATTGTACCTGCCAATTTCATGCATGCCTCTCTGTGCCGTTTCACGCTCAGCCACATCATTCTCATCAATTTCTCACCAAACACAGAAACTTGTGCTAGCCACAAAATGATTGATGGCTGGCAAATGGATGCCACCCTTCCTCCATGCTGTGCTGCATCTGTGTTGTTAGTCAACAAAGTATGTGCACAAAAAAGGACCAGTTTAGACCACCTGACCTCCTCCACCTATCAGCATGCTGCACATCCTGATTAAGAAGCAACCCATGCAGGCGCACATTGAGAGAAAGATGCTGAGCTAGCTGGTTAAGTGGGACAAGCATCCAGGAAGGAAAAGCTAAGGCATGGGATGTGGATCCAGCAGCCAACTTTTCTAAAGCTGGCCATACATTGATCTCATATTCACCAGTGTGTGGGGCTCCCCTGCTCGACAGAAGTCGATTGTTTAATTGACTTGTGTCAAAGGGACATGTTGGGAAATTTACCCATCAATGACCAGCCGCAGATCATCTAGTTTTCTGTGGATGGAGGAATCTGTTTGTTCAGTGGGCTGAATGAAAAAAAAAAAACAAAACCGTATGGATTTAGTGAGTAGAATAGAAAAGCCTAATGTAATATAATTGACTGTCAACACACTGGCAAACTATCCTGTAGCACAATAAGAATGTCACCACTTATTGGGGGTCAGTCACTCACTTCTGTACTGTAATGCTAGGTTTTTGTTATTTTACATTAAACCCTAAAGTAATCTCATACATTGATGGACTGATGAAGCGTTTAATAACTTGTATTCTGGGACACATTAGGAATGGTATCATTTATTTGGTATCATTTATTTGGGAAAGAGGGGTCAGTTTATCCTTCAGGGCTGTTAATTTTTGGATAACCCTAAACACGTATGCATTGAACTAACCACTCCCCCTCCTTTAATCCATACTGAATATAAGCTACTTTCGCACTCAATAAATTTAGACATCTTATGAATACACAACCTGCCTCTCGTTCGTTCACTCGGTTTCTCCAGATAACTGAGGATGCTGTTGGCGTACCTACAAGAAGGGTGGTCGTCCAGAATACCTAATATTTCCTTTCAGACCCCAACTGGGATTCCCAGCGATTCACTGAGGGAGGCAGCCTTATGAAAAGCAATGGGAGGCTGCTTAGCTGCGTCCAGGGCCGATTACTTGCAGGGGATCACTGCACAGCGAGTACATCATGTGAGCGACTGCGATTAGCTGCAGGAGCTAACAGCCTCTTAATGTTTTCAATAGGGCTGTCTTCCAAAACTACTCGCCAGGAACGCCCTCTGGGATTCTCGAATGTACTGTAAATGCTGTCGGGCAAGTGTGAATGAAGCCTAAAGAGCCTGCATGCATCATGTGACAAGGCGAATAGAGCTCCACCTGTGGGCTGAAAAATAATTTAACTTACATTTACAATTTTTGTAAATGTTGAAGTTAGTGTTAAAAGCTACTTTTTTTCTTAGGTATTATAACCTCGATACAGTGATGTTCTCTAGCCAAACCTGCAGCCCTGACCCATTCCTTAAGCCATCCCCAAGTCAACCGTCCACAAGCAAGATGAAACACAGCGATGTCCTCTGCCAACATTGCCCTATGCCTAATGAAATCCACAAGTCTATGTACACGAAGCAAGATGTAACACTGTGATATCCTGATGCCAACTCCATGTCAATATACAATACACAGTTAAGTCCACTGGCAGCATTGCCTCATTTCTGAATCTCCTTGGTCACCAATTCCAGAAATAGACAACATGGTCATGGAGACAACCTTGTTTGAGGTGGGCATACCAATTTTAAAAATGTTATTCTATTTGCTTTCTAAGAGGCTGATCCCCAAAACCCAAAGTGCCATGACAGGGTCAACATGCAGAGAAAAATCCTTCGAAATCTAACAGTGTTAAGGCCTTTTCGGAAGTAAGTGCCAGCATTTCCAAAAACCTACTAATGCACTAATACACATACCTTTTACAGAGGTATAACAAAGAATAGTAAGTTAAAGTCTTTATCAATAGGTTGTGCTCAATCCCAAATAGTGAAGAGGTTTACTAAAGGAAAACATGTAAAACTGATTTACAAAAGAGCCCTTGCTATATAACACGAATTGACAAATCACCTGCTATGACTATTGTAGACATGCAGGCCCAATTCATTAATGGTTGAAAAGTTGAAAGGTGCATGTACTGTATATGCATATCAAGGAATATGAGAGACCTGCACAACATCAGGCAGCAACAAATGCATATTTGTCTGCAGGAAAAAAAAAAAATCTAAGATATTGAAACTAATAAATGTTAAGCAAATAAATAAGAAATAAGCAAAAGGAGAAAGTATGTCAAAACCATGGTTTTGTGAAGAGACTAACTGATTTCATTCTGTGTGTTGCCAAACTAGGCCTTGGTTACACTGGGGAGGTTGAAGTTGCTCAAACTTGACCCTGATCAAAATTATAGTAAATTTATTGAGCTTGTTTTGCTTCTTAAGCAAATAAAAAAATCTCCACAAGCATGGTAAAGAGGTTGGGACCACTGGGTAGTAAAAGAAAGGCAAATTTCCCCAGTAGTAGAGGTAGAGGTGGTCTGGTAAGATTGTTAAGTAAAAGTTAAGCCACTAACGTGATCTCCACTATGGGCAGCACAGTGAAACAACAAATAAGCCAGGGTGTTAGGGATACTGTTAAATTCAGTGTGGAATTGGACAATACACAGGATGTTTCAGTGAAAGAACAATGCAACATAATTCTATAATATGTCAAAAAGGGGAACAGAGCTAGAGAAATTTTCTCTTTAATTATGTTAGCAGCACAACTGGAGATAGCCTGTTTGGTATTCTAAAAGAGTAGTTGGAAAAGTTCTTCTGAGTTTTGTTAACATTATTGGCTGCTCATTTGATGGTGCTGGGAATCTAAGTGGGAGCAATAATGCGTACAGGCCCACATCAAAAGAATGTCATGCAGTACACGTGGTGCTATGCTCACATTCTTAAATTGGTGATTAACGATGTCAAACAGTGTGCCACTCAAGTGGAACCATTCTTTGGACTCTTAGAAAAAAAACAGCTGTCTTTTTTATACAAACGCTTTCCTGTTTGGACTGAACAGGCCTGCTCTCGAGGTCATGGCCATGAAAAGCTCCCTAGACTTAAGGAAAATCGGTAAGACTTAGATGGTGGAGCAAGCCAAGAGCACTGTGTACCATCCTTGGTCCTACCGTAGACCGAACAAATTGTGTACAGTTCTACTGGACTGCTTGAACACATTGTTGATTTCACAGATAGAGGTGCATGAGGGAAAAATCTGCATTCTGCTTGAATACCATATGAAACCTTGCTACTTCATTTCTTTTTTTTTAATTTGAAATTGCTAGTCCAGTTTCAGAGTATCCCCAAATACATATATTAGCTATTTTACATGCATGTACAATGGTGGCAATTGGCAAACACCAAAGTATGATGCTCAGGGATACATTTCCAAAACGAATTACACTGGTGGCTCCTCTGGAACATTCTGATATTGTTGAAGGTGAAAGCCAATTGACTCAGGAAAGGCTCTCCAGGAAAGAAGAATGACCAGGGAATGGTCACAGGACGAATCCCCTTCCAACCCGCTTGAATGGTTTCCTCTTCAGGTTTTCCATATAGTAATTGATCAGACAACAAACAGCCTGAAAGAAAAATCTGGAGCCTGCAAACCCGAAAGGAATACCGTGTGAAGATGGATTCCCTGTCAGAGGTGACAACACGCCACTGGAGGAATCAATTTTTTTAGGCAAGTCTGTCATAATGTGCTAGTGGCAAGTCTGTTATAATGTGCTAGTATCTGGTGCATACTAGCACAGTATGACATGAAAAAATGTGTAAAACCTCATGAGCTGCTATGTGAAATTATACCAAAAGCTGCCAGCACTGCCCACACTTCATAACCATGTGATAATTTAAACCAAAAAACAGAATAATGAGTGCAGCGCTAAAAGTAAAATGCAATAATTACTGTGTGTTCCACACAAAGTGGATATCCACAGTGGATAATCACATTTTCAAAGTAAAAAAAACAGCCTTTGTAACAAACATCCTATGTGTAAAGACGATGGTGTCACCTTAGAACCGGAAGTAACCAGGAAAGTTTGTTTGGTGTGATGGATGGAGGGAACCCTGCTAACCGGAGCCGCAGACCCGGTTCTAAGGTGACACCATCATCTTCACACAGGGGATGTTTGTTACAAAGGCTGTTTTTTACTTTGGAAAATATTAGTGTATAAATGCTTCCTGTGTCACAATTTAAATAAAGGAGGAACAACAGGAGGAGTATTTCAGAGGATTGATTATTGTCACAAGTGCTTTGCATTAAGCCTTAAGGTGAGGGCACAACTGGTGGAGGTCAGCACAAGGATTTTTGATTATATGCACAACGATGGATCAGAATGAAGATTGTGTGTTCACCTACTATATAATGGACTGCCATATTGTTCACCAATCCAGTGATTGTTACAGGGATATTATTTTTAGCACATTGCACTTTAATTTGGACTATTCACTTATTGCTATCAAGATTTCACAAGGTACTTGTAGCACTTTATAAGGACTGTTATATTTGATTCAGGATTTGATTATTGCAGGAGTATCCACTTTGGGTGGGACACACAGTTTGACATGAGCCTTTTTTTTTCTACCCAGTTTACTACTACTAAAGAGCACAACAACTCTCCAAACACTGCTAAACTCTACTAATGTCAACATTTTATGCTCTGTACAATTGGTCATCATCTTTATCACACTTAGCAATACCTGCTAGGCCATTACTGGCCATTCTTATTATAATTATAATTAGGGACACTTGCCTGACAAACTATTGTGCATAAAATGTTATTATGTACTGAACAATTGGTCATAATCATCATACTTGGCAATATTTGCTTGCCAAAACTACTGTGTACGTAAGGTTACCGTCATCTGTTTCTTTGCGGTTCTATGCAGTACGTTGTACATCCTGGATGTTGTTTGTCGGAATACATTTGCATGATTGTGTTCTAAATACTACATAACAAATGTCAACATTTTGAGGACTGGGTAATCTAATGATTGCAATTCTGAGCCATTGGTCATTATCATCCATAGTGATATTTGCTTGACCAATTCCTGTGCGTTTAACCTGTCATCTGTTCCTATAAATACAACACAAAGTATAGTATTTTCTGTGAAGCTGCGATAATAAAAATAAATGCAATGTTGTTAGATGAAGACTTTAGTAGTCAATTTAATAAGATATTTCTCACACACACACACACCATGGATATACGAAATCACATTCTGCAACTCCTCCTGAGCATAGGGATACCCCTTGTTTGAGACTGTACAAGGTTTAACCTGTTTATGTATCAGGCATTGTAACTTGTGTATCACAAAAATCAACCAACATTGTACTAAAAACAGTGTACTGTAATGGTAGCTTCTTTACGAGTGATCATAGCATATAGCTTAGTGTAGGGTCATCTATAGCAGTTCCTATTCCTATAAGCCAAACAAGGCTAGCCTACTGGTACATGGCTGCCTCTAGGAATGGTATGTTCACTGGCCAGGAAGTACAGGAGACTTAATAATAGGTGAACAAAATAGTTTCTGAGGTTCCAAGAGGGCAGCTGTCTGAAGGGGATAGCCGGGACTGCTCTTTCACAGGAACAGTCAGTGGTACGTACAGATGTGTCAGCTGAGGTGGCAGGCAGCGACATGGCCAATAAATAGAACAGGGTCAGTACAGGCTGCAGACAGAGGTAACACACTGTATTGTGGTGGTAATCTGGAACACTATTGCTAGCTGCACTGGCTCTGGTGACACTGGCACTGGTGTGGCTAGCGATCAGGAACATTGTTGCTGGCTGCACTGGTCTGGTGACACTGGGACTGGTGTGGCTTGCAATCAAGAACATTGTTGCTGGCTGTAATTGTCCATCGACACCGGGGATGGTGTGGCAGTGATCAGGAAAACTGTTGCTGGCTGCACTGGTTGGATGAGGTAATGATCAGGGACACTGGCTGGCTGCACTGACTTGGGGGCACCAACAGTACAATGGCCTGACTAGTGATCAGGGACACCTGCTGGCTGCTCTGGTGACATCCTAATGAGAAAAAAAAAACTCAACCAATCTCTGTGCAAACACTAGGTTTTCTCTCACAGCCAATTGATGTGTGAGGAATCGAAATGTTGGCCATAACATGAAGCCTTTGTTTACATATGTGATTGGTCACAGCGATCAAATGGTACAGGGCCCTGTACCCCACTCTGTGATGTTCCGTGCCACCACCAGACACAAGATGTTCAATTCACAAAGCTTTACCACAAGAATAAAGATCTTTATTTTCTGCCATGTCGCTGTAATTTCAGACCTGGTGTGTTACCTTTGCGAATTCAGCCCAAGGTCTATATGGGCACAAAAACACCAATTACCAGGAATTCTCAAAGATAACACAAAACTTTAGGAGGATGGGTAAAAAAGAAGCCATTGAGAGACAGTCATACAACTGCTAGGCATTATTGCTGGCCATAGATGGATCAAAATTCATCAGGTTCAGCAGCGACTGGCCGAATTTCGATCAGTGTATGGCTGTCTCTGTTTGACAGAAGTCAATCGCTAAAGGGTGTTTAAAAATACTAGACACTAGAAAAATGCACACAAAAACCATTAGGAGGGTTATATAGACACAAAAATGCAGAATGCCAAATTACCAGAAACCAATGAGTATGTGGCAAGCAAATCAAAAGCGTGATTCTAATGACAGCAATGGAGGCAAAATAGTATATGCCTTATACTTGTCACAGTGTTCATATGCAAGAAGATGTCAACATGACCTTCAACTACATAGTGATATATGAGTGCCACCCCCACAAATCACCACAGGAGGAGAACAATTCACCTCCAACATGAAGTATCATCATCACCCTAGATTTTTTTGTAAATATTACCTATAGTGAACTTCCTAAACATGAAAGTAAGCGGTAAGCCAAAAGTTGACCTCTGGATACCACAGTTCAAGCCATTACACCTCTCTATTTATGTATAGGAACAAATATATATATTTAACAGTAGACCCATAGCGTGATGAAATCTCAAATGAAAATGAGGAGCTGCTGTTATCACAGCTTTCAAACATTAACAACAGATTTTCCTTAAAGATGGCTATCATCTTCCCGAAGATAAGGTCAGCTGCAAAAACAAGACGAATGTTCTGCTTAAAAGTGGAAGTAAACCCATCCGTAAAAACAGTTTCATTTTCGACACGTCCCGGAAATGTAACACTTTCATTGGTTGTGCTCTCAACCAAACTGTCAAACCATCCAATGGCTGGTGTCATAACTGATCACATGTGCAGCATCATGGCAGTTGTAGAATAAACAGAGGCAAAGATGGCAGCTTCCTTGGCTGAAAACGATAGGGGGGTTTACTTACACTTTAAGTAGGTATTTTTCTAGAAAGCCATACACAGCTCGAATTTTTGTAGAAAACTGCTGGCACCACCTGGCTTGACAAAAGTTGATTTAGGCGTCACGCACACACTGGACATCTTTCCTAGATGCCATTCCTCCTGGCAGCAGCGTTTTGGCAGAAAAACACTTGAAGCTTTTAAACGAGTTTAATGCGTTTATGCACGTCAAGCGCTTGGGCGTTAATTCATTTAATTGGTCGGAATAATAATCTATTCTGGTCATTGAAATGAATTAACGCTCAAGTAACACACCTAGCGTTAATGCACATTTACACTTTTTTTTTTTCCTGCCAAACTGCTGCTGCTCCTGGACGGGCTGGCAATGGGGAGTTTTTTTTCTGCCTATAATCTCCTCATGGACACATAGATGAACATGCAGGGGAGTTTAAAGCCAGAAAAAAAGAGGCCGCACACCCCTAACAGCAGCGTAAAATCCGGTAACATCTGGTGTGCATGAGGCCTTAAAAAAGCAAATGAGCCAGGTGGAAAAATATCAGCATCCTATCAGATGCAGTCACTGTTCGGGTATTCAGGCAGCTGCGGGTGGATTCCTGCATCCATGTTGTTTTGCATGGATGGAGAAATCTATTCATTTTCTTTTGTTCAGGCTGCGGATTGAACAAGAGAAATCTAACTGAATGGCTAGCCTTAGGCTACTTTAACACTGAGGCAGTTTTCAGGCCTTTTAGAGCTAAAAATGTCTCTTATGCCTCCCCAGTGTGGAAGCCCGAATGCTTTCACACTGGGGAGGTGCGCTTGTGGAACGGGAAAAAAAGTCCTGCAAGCAGCATCTTTGGGGCGGTGTGGGAGTGCTGTATACAGCACTCCTACACTGCCCCTGCCCATTGGAATGAATGGGCCTGAAAAGTGCTTCGTAAGCGCCGCAACACGGATGCTTTTAACCCCTTCTTAAGGGTTAAAAGCGCCCTGCTAGTGGCCGAAAAGGGCTACTTAAACAGAGGTAAAGCGCCACTAAAACTAGCGGCGCTTTACCACTAATGGACCCGCAGCCCCATTGTGAAAGCAGCCTTACTGAAAGTAAAAAAAAAAAAAAGAAACGTTGTTATTGGAAGTTCATATGCCCTCAATTCCAGACTGACTATGTAAACAGAATTAAGTTCTCTGAAAAGACTGTATTTGTTCAGCCCTGCAGCAAAATGTCATCAGGTGTGGATAAGCTACATAAGTAGCAGCAAAGAGAGTAAAGAATATGCACAATGTGAAAATGGCTAACGTGGAAGTGCAGTGAGTTTTTCTTCATTTGGACAGGATGGGCAAAGCTTAGAACCTCAGCCAGGTTTTTCACTGCTGTTTATGGATTAATTCAGAGGAATGCCCCTCACTTTCTGTCCCAGTGACAATGGAAGGTGGAGAAATCTCCCTCACTCTCTCTCAGTGACACAGTAGCAATAACAAAGCTAAAATAGAATCAAATCTTAATGACTAAAATAAATGGCATTTTAATTACTCTATAAATACATGAACAAAATAAGTAAAACTTCTCATAGATGGTTGGAATCTATGAGATTCAAACCCATCTATAAGC
This sequence comes from Aquarana catesbeiana, assembly GCF_042186555.1. Classification (NCBI taxonomy): domain Eukaryota; kingdom Metazoa; phylum Chordata; class Amphibia; order Anura; family Ranidae; genus Aquarana; species Aquarana catesbeiana. The sequence goes on from NC_133325.1 coordinate 669,133,313, forward strand.
AGGCTGATTGTACCTAAGTCGATCCATCGATCGACTTGGGTACAACCAGTATGTTGAATTTTTATCATGCATTCACCTGGCAGGGACAGCTTCCGCGCCCCCCTGCTGGGAGAACACAATAGCTCAGCGGGAGGGATCCCTCCATCAACACTTACTGTGCTGATGGGGGAATAGAGCTGCAGGTTGCAGGAAATAAAATCCCATAATCTATGGCCTGTCGTAGACAATTAAATGTACACTGTGCTGTGTCTGCGCAGCTCAGCATGCATTCTCAACATGCATGAGTCAGGATCATGTCTTCCCCCACCAGCCAATCAAGAGGTCAATAACCTGGAACCCAGAAGTAGTCCAGGGAGAAGAGGACAGAAGTCTTTGAGGGACTATTTAATATGAAAATATATTTGTAGTATAGAAAAGGATGGCGATAAAAAAATGGTATTCCACACACATTCTTTACTCATTATTCAACCTACAACTTACAGACCATGCTATACCATGTACCATGAGCTATAGCTATTAGAATCATTTTAGCAGGGGTTCCCTAAAGCAAGACTATACTCACCTGGCACCAGCGATGTGGCATCCTGGAGCTCCCCGCAGGCTGCTGACATCTTAGACTGGCCAGCTTCCAAGTATGGATTGCCCATTTTATTGCCCGGGCCGATATGACGTCAATACCATGAATATGCAAGTGCCATAGGCTTCAGCACTGCTGAATTTCTACAGTGAGCTGCGCATGTGCAACTCACTGTACAGGGGCAGACAGGCAAGTAGGTAAATTTAAGTGTCGGTTCACACTGCAGCAATGTCCGACATCGGATGTGATTCCCACCGCACTGCAATGCAAATCACATGGGATCTCTGTGCGATGCAAATTCAGCCATACAGATAGTATGGCTGAATTTGCATCGCATTCGGACCAAACTCGCACAGGACCCTTATTTTGGTCCGCAGCAGAGTTGGATTGCATGGGTGTTCACTTCCATGTGATCCGATTCCTGTCCGAATTTGCAGATCGCACTGTGATAGGAGAACTGGTTTGGGGGTGTCATTAACTTTTAAATGACACTCCCAAGCAGTTCGCATAGGGCAGTGTGAACTGTCGCCGGGAGACATGCGATGCGGGAACCCGCAGTGGATTTGCAGGGTTCCCGCATCGCTGCAGTGTGAATCGAGCCTGAAGTAGAACTATAGGCAGAACTGTTTTCATTTTGAATAGAGTAAGGGAGGGTTATAATCCCTTTCATAATTATCTTTACCCATTTTGGAGATTTCCCTTTACTTCCTGTCTCATTGCCGAACAGAAAGTGAGAGCAAATCCCTGCAAATTAAGGGAATTCCTTGGGAGCCCCCATGTCACCAGAACTAATGTCCCCATTGGAAGATTGTCCCTCTATAAGGCCTCATGCACACTGGACGTCATATTAACGTTATATAAACGCCAGTAGCTTTGCAGTGAGTTTAACGTTTTTGCAATAGCATTTTTTAGCACTTTTTGCATTAGTGTTTTTTTTCAATGGATCAAAAACGTTAAAAAACGCGTCACGTTTTTGAGTGTTTATTGCCGTTTTTGACATTGACATTAGAGTCATTTTACAGCTGAAAAACGCCTCTCAGAACCACTAGTTTTGGTGTTTTTTTTGCAGCCAAAAAAAAAAAAAAAAACCCCAGCCAAAAACAGTTGATAACCATGGACACAGGATAACACACTGGAGAGTTTATTGATTGCAGAAAAAACCGTCTGAAGCCAAAACCAGCAGCTGTACAAACACCAAAAAATGTCCAGTGTACATGAGGCCTTACCGTTCTGAGGACAACCCAAAATTTGGAATTTTCTTTTAATTTCAATGATAATGGTAAACAGAACAAATAGGGTGAATCTCCTTAACAGGGGCACAAATCGCAACGAAAACAGACAAGCGTTCTCATTCCTCTACACTCAATTCAAAACTAAAAAAAAAAGTTGCCTTTAGTTAGGCCTGGTTCACACATCTACGTGTTTTTTGGTGCTTTTTGCAGAAACGCACTACACAGTTCATTTAACATGGTTTCCTATGGGACACGTTCACATATAAGCTTTCTTCAGCCACTGTGTTTTTGGAAAGGGTCGGTGACTTTTTTTAAACACAAAACAGTTCTTTTTTGGGTTCAATAGACTTCAAAGGAGAACCTGCAGAAAAGAATGCAGTGCATTTTTGCCACAATTTAGCATTTTTTTTTAATCTGGTCAACAACAAATTGGCCAAAAAAAGAAAAAAAGCATAAAAAATGCAAAACACAATTCGCAGTAAAATCACGTGTGCAAAAACGTACAACAAAAAGCACTGCACAAACGACCAAAAGCAAACTTCACAGGTGTGTCCTATTTACCCATTTTTAATAAGTACCATTAAGTTCCACTTTAAGTTCCCATGCACAAAAGGAGTTAGAAAAAAATGAGCTGCAAAGCCACTACCAATGCCAGCAAAAAATTGGCTGTAAAACACGCTTTTAATAGCTTTTTTCAGCCCATTGATTTGAATAGAAGTCACATCCAAGTCGAATCATTATGATCTGACTTTGTGGTGCGACTTGTGCTCTGAGGAGCTTTGAGTCTGGTATGAATCTTGAAAGGGAACCCTGCGCCAAAATGAAAAAAAAAAAAAAAAAAAAAAACAGCGTGGGATCCCCCCATCCTTTAACAAGGACCCCTTGCTAAAGGTAGCTTTCCGATTCCGACAAGCCCCCTGCCCATAGACCCCCACAACCAATGCCCAGGGTTGTTGGGAAGAGGCTCTCAACATGGGGACAAGGTACTTCGGGGTGAGCGTGTGGCCTGGTATGGTCCAGAAGGGGGGTGCTCACTCCCCTCCCCCCTCTTTCCTGACCTGCCAGGCTACATGCTTGGATAAGGTTCTAGCATGGATTTTGGGCGGGGGGCCCCATGCTGTTTTTTTTATTTTTATTTTCATTTTGGCATGGGGTTCCCTTTCAAAGGGCCTGGTATGGATCTTGAGGAGGGACCACACACCGTTTTGTTTTTTTTTTGGCGTGGGGTTCCACCTCAAGATCCTCAGAGCACAAGTCACACCACAAGTCGGATCATCATGATCCGACTCGGATGCGACTTCCATTCAAATCAATGGGCTGAAATGCGTCAATCAGTAAAGACAGTCCTCATAGGGAACCTTTGATTTGCACATGTAAAAAAAAAAAAAAAAAAAAAAAGGCTTGATGTGGCTTTAGGCCTCATGCACACGAGACACCAGTGCAAACTCTGCTGAACACATTTTTAAAAGCTGAAACCGGCATTTAGAAACGCCCGTTTTGCCGCCTTTGCATGCTGCGTTTAGCCACATTTACCCGCATTTACGTCTAGAAGCGTCTGCAGAGCAGAAAATGACATTTTGCGACCCAACTTTGGGGCCCCATATCTCGGAGCCACTTGGTGCTAGAAACCCCAAATTTGGTGTGCTAGCACAGTTGGACTAACACTATAAAATATGCAAATTTGGGGATTTCCTAGCACTAAGTGGCCCCGAGATACGGGGCCCCAAACTCGGGTCGCAAAATGTCAGGCACTTCTGCAGCAGAGAATGACATTTTGTGATCTGACTTTGGGGCCCCAAATCTCAGGGCCACTTAGTGCTAGAAACCCCAAATTTAAATGTTATAGTGTTATTCCAACTGTGTTAGCACACCAAATTTGGGGTTTCTAGAACCAAGTGGCCCCGAGATATGTGGCCCCAAAGTGGGGTTGTAAAAAACACTTATAAACGCAAACGCGGCTAAACGCCGGTACCGGCGTTTAGCCGCGTTTGGCGTCTGAAATGTGGAAAACTTTTGTGTCTGAACCCATTTTTTTGCTTCTGGAAAAACGAGGTTAAACGCAACTGCCTAAAAATGCCAAAAAACGAGACTGTGTACATGGACACATAGGATGACATTGAATGGGTTCAGGGGCAGTTGAAAAAAGTGTCCAACTGCCTCTGAATGCGAGTTTAACAGCGTCTCGTGTGCATGAGGCCTTACACTGTGACCAGCGTTAAGCTACGTCAGATGTTTTTACAGACTGTAAGCTAGTCCACAGAACGCTCTGGCCCTGGGTTTTTTTTTGCAGCTTGAAAACTTACCAGCCACTTACAGCTCCTAAAAGCCTGTGTGTGCATGAGGCCATAGAATAACACTGATAGGAGTTTTTAAGCTGAAAAAAATAATAAAAATAAAGTCTGACGCTGTAAAATCAGCTGTAAAAAACGCCATGTGTGCATGGAGACTAAAACCTGAAAATTATTTCAAGGGTACCTCCAAGATAAAAAGGCTGAGAAAAGGCTGCAATAGCAGAGTAAGGATCAGTACTCAGGGACAAACCCAAAGCTTACAGGCAGTTTCAATATTTTTGTCCCCTCAGTATTAGCAAGGTTCCCCTGCTGCCCTCTCCTACTTACCCCTCTGATTGCTCATTTCAGTGCTACATAATTCCATTCCACATTTTAGTGGCCATATACAGAGTTGTTCGTTTAGAAAAAAGTTCACAGATTGGTCTATACTTTTACCAACAACAGTAAACTGAAAATTCAGCCAAAATATCACCACAGACATAATTCTTTCAACCTAAAAGATCTTACAAATGGACATATGAGGTGTTATGCATCACATATACACCTTACCAGCTTTTGGAATGTTTCAAGAAAAGAAAAATTGTTACATATCACTCCTTTTATATCTGTGTAAGTCTCACTGACGGTGGTGACAGATAGCCACCAGCTCTCTGCTCAGGGAGCACTGAGGACTGAGCGATCAGCGGTTTTTGATTGCTCAGTTCTCAGTGTTAGAGCCGGTGGGAACAGATGCAGAATCATCCCTTCCGGAATGCTAGAATCAATCCCAAAATGTCAAAAGAAACCCAGACAAGGTAAATATTAAAGTAGATCTATAGATCTATGTAGCTCTATAGGACCCCCCCCCCCCCCCATTTTTAATAGAGTAAGGGAGGGTTATAACCCCTGTAAGGTTTAGTTTTACAATCTTTATCCCATTGGGGAGATCTCCCTTCAAGTCATGTCTCAGAGTCAAAACAGGAAGTGAGAGGGAATCCCTGAAAATTTAGGAAATCTCTTGGGGACCCCCAGGTCACTAGAACTAGTGTCCTGATCTGAAGATTTCCCCTCTATTTCTTTTCTGGGGAGAATCCAAAACTTGGGATTTTCTTTTTAACTTTCAATGATAACGGTAAACGGGACAAATAGAGAGGGCGAATCTCTCTAATGAGGACAGCGAACAAAAAAAAACTAACAGGTGTTCTAATCCCTCTTCACTCTATTCAAAACTAAAAAAAATGTTTGCCTTTAGTTGTACTTTAAGGAATATAAACATAAATGGTAAAATGCTGCATTCTGGAGCTGCTCCAGGCCCATAATAGGTTCAGAGTATCATGACCTCGGTCTGTATCACATAAATCCACTACCTATATACTGTCTTGTAGTGGTGCACCGAAATTTTAGCCGCTGAAAACTATCGGCCGAAAGAAAAAAAATGCCAATAATGGAGCGCTGAAAAGGGGACGGGGTTCGCCCCGGGTGCTGCCCATTGGGGGGGTGTCACCCTGGCATGCCCCAGTCATCCTCCTCTCCTCCCTCCTCCTCACGCAGAGCGGCGATCTCCGTGTATAACAAACCCGACCACAGGGGGCAGGACATTGTTCCTGCGGCTGGGAAATTCAAATCCAGCTCTGTGACACACGGAGATCATCAGCCTGATCCGGGCACAGGCAGGCTGCATCTAACAGGCACTGGGAGGTTGCATCTGACATGCACAGGCACTGCGAGGCTGCATTTGATGGACACTGGTGAGTCTGCATTCATCTCTTGAATCATGTCTGCAGTCTTTGACCATCTCCTGTAACATGTCTGCTAGAGGTGCGCCTCATCGAAATACTATTAGTAGTGTGTTTAAGTTTAGGTAAGAGACTGAGGAAATGATACAATAGATGGTTAGAGACTGATGACATGATACAATAGATGGTTAGAGACTGATGACATGATACAAGAGATGGTTAGAGACCGAGGACATGATACAAGAGATGGTTAGAGACTGAGGACATGATATAAGAGATGGTTAGAGACTGAGGACATGATATAAGAGATGGTTAGAGACTGAGGACATGATACAAGAGATGGTTAGAGACTGATGACATGATACAAGAGATGGTTAGAGACTGAGGACATGATACAAGAGATGGTTAGAGACTGATGACATGATACAAGAGATGGTTAGAGACTGATGACATGATACAAGAGATGGTTAGAGACCGAGGACATGATACAAGAGATGGTTAGAGACTGAGGACATGATACAAGAGAGATGGTTAGAGACTGAGGGCATGATACAAGAGATGGTTAGAGACCGAGGACATGATACAAGAGATGGTTAGAGACCGAGGACATGATACAAGAGATGGTTAGAGACTGCAAACTGTATTTTTCTTGACTTTTCTTGCACTAAAGGTGCCAATAATGGCCAACAATAAATTCATATTAATTTAAAATGATGATATTAATTAAAAAGTCAAATATAATACAATTATATATATAAAAATATAAATATTTTTTAAAAACTGCATTTTCGGCACCAAAATTTCCATTCGGTGCACTCCTGTCTTGAATACTGTGATTGCAACCTACAAGTAGTAAGACTATAAATTATAAATTGTAGATGTATACAACAGCCATGGAATTCTATATACCATTCCGTCACATAACAAAAGATCTGTTCATATAAATATACATTTTTGTATATCATGATTACCAGATCAGAGCATATTCGCTATATGAGCTTTTTTTGGTTCTAGAGCAAAATAAGTGTGGAGACATTTATAAATGCCATTTATCTACATAACAAACATTACACAGTATAATTGTGATGTACTCTTAATTATGCCTCAATTAAGTGTATATGTACATTACACTGAAAAAAGGACAAATAATTTGATGGTCTATAAATCTGAAGGTCTACATTACTTGCCAATTTCATTAAGGTAGCACAGGATGTCAGCTTTATAAATGGCATAAACGACTTATTGTTAATTATTGTAATTATCCATTGTGTCCAATGAGATATGTTTAAATTGTGCTAGTTGTGACAGACAACACTATGAAATATTTGTCTTTGCATTCATATATTTTAAAGGCAAAGATTGTGCAGTTAAATATAGGTAGCTCTTCACAAAACAACAAGAAATATTTCAACCGAGGACACTGCATATTTATTGGCTACAGTACTTCTCTATTCAGATTTAAATTGTGGAGGTGCCATGATTCCTCCCCACTGCGGATACCGGTCTTTCTATCCAATACAGCTTCTTCGAGATGCAACTTAGAAGGCTGGTGGTAACTTCATTCAATTGCTGGATTTTAAGATCAATGATATTTGGTGGCAAGGTCTCTAAAATGTGAGCTCCCAAATCTTCCCCCCTTACTGCAGGCATTAGAAGAGGGTATTACTATTATTTAGAGAGAATGCAGCAAGAGAAGTGAGACGACTCCTGCTGCAGCAATGTTAGTAAAAGCACTGCTGGAAAACTTGAGAGGCATGAACAGCCGGGAAGTACTCCAGCCGACCAGTGTCCATCCATAATTAATATGTTTCTGATGAAATGAGCTTTTAAACACGGTATCTACAACAGAAAGAAGCATTTTGTTCTAGCAGCGATAGTAATTGAAAGCGTTCTTACCTCTGCTTGGAAACTCTTTAACAACGGGGCTACCTGTTTGCGCAAGTCCTACAAAGTAGAGAAGCAATAATTAGGGTTGTAAAATCCATATTCAGAGTAACAAGCGAAAAAAAAAAAAGAAAAAGAGCAAGTACACTTCATTTATAATCCCTGTGGCTTGGCGAATCCACGGGCTGTCTCCGCTTGGCAAATTAGACTTTAATTATGCTCATAGAAATTTCCTATACGCATGAAAATATTGCATACTTACACATTATGGATCTCATAGGAGAAGTAATCTTAAACATGCCCCATAGAATAAAATTTCTGGCAATAAAATGATAACTTTTGTTACTAATCCAGGCGAATGGTAGAATAGCAGGCCATGTTTAGATCTTGGCAGCTTTGGGTCTCCAGAGGCCAGCCTTCATTTCCAGGTCTATTTTAAAGACCAGCTCCAGCCAAATGTATCCCCACCACAACCCCCCATTTTGGCAGACGTCACCCTTCCCCCTAAACCAAGTTCTTTGGGAGCTCTTAAAAGCTCCTTGCACTAAGCCATGTTCTTTGGCAGCTAGTACACAGGATTTCTTAAGAAAAACAAGCAATTTTTTATTTTTTTTGCAATGAAGCAATCCCAATGTCTTAATAAATATTTCATCAATGCATTAACCAATTCATGGAAACGTTTACACAGTGTTAGAATTTATCATTATCTGTTTCAAATGGTCTCCATTTAATATATTCATTCATTTTTTTCTTCTAGTGGCATTTATCAACTTGTGCTAAATAAGAGCTGGGTGCCCACAAGCAACAGTTAGCTGTGGGCAAGAAAACAATTCCTTATATAGGTTAATATGGAATACTGGGAACCAATGCAAGATGGCAGTCATACATAGGGAAAGGGAAAGTTTTAATCTTTTTCTAAAAACAGATATAAAGAAAAAAATGACATTTTAATCCAGTTATGTACTCATACAAGAGAATTCCATTCATCTTTAGGAGCTAGCTTAAAGTGGATGTAAACCCACTCTCATAATTTCTAAATGACTTCCATAGTGCTGATCTATAAGGATATACATTCCTCCTTCATGTATCCTTACCTGTCAAATAACTCCCCTTTAGCTGTTTGGAGCCCTGCAATACTCCAGATTCTGTGGGCGGGTCTGTTGTGCAGAGCTCGGTGGGTGGAGTTGTGATGTCAGTAGACCCCCGCCCACCTCTTCACTCCCCTTGGCCAGGCATCCTCCATATTCCTTACACTGAACTTCTACTGGTCTGGTGGATTATGCCCCACAATCACTAATATCCAGTCAAAACCCAGGAAAGTCACCACATGACTTCAGCATGCCCAATTATGCTGAGGTGTGGAGCAGCCAATCCTGGGAGAGCTGGAGAAGAAAAGAGGGGGATGTGAAGTACACAGAATGTCTCTCTCACTGGTGGATGAGATAAGGAAATCACCTGTCACAGCAAGGGGGAAGAACTGACACCTATTTCTCTGTGTGTTGTTTTTATCTTACTGAAGAAAGATAAGAATATTTCTCAGAGCTGGATTAACTCTTTGTGGCAAGACTGGGCTGAGATGAAATTACATCCTCTCCTGTAACAGATATGAGTCTTAATTTTAAAAAATGTTGGTGTTTACATCCACTTTAAGTACCCGAGACTAGGCACTACTCCTTCTACACAATGTGCTGGACTGGGGGGAGAGATTAAAGCAATGAGCTGAGCTTGTGAAAGTGCTTCTGCTTTAAATTTTGAGGATGCATTACTTCACAGTGCCTGCAGGTACAGAGGTCTGGGTGCTTGTTCTAAGGTAGTGGTCTTCAAACTGCAGCCTGGGGGTCAGATGTGGCCCTTTGCTTGCCTTTACCTGGCACATGGGACACTATTCATTCCACTGATATGAGACACTATTCATTCCACTAACACAAACAATGGGGCAGAATTCCTGCCACTGACACCAACAATGGGGCAGAATTCCTGCCACTGACACCAACAATGGGGCAGAATTCCTGCCACGGACACCAACAATGGGGCAGAATTCCTGCCACGGACAACAACAATGGGGCAGAATTCCTGCCACTGACACCAACAATGGGGCAGAATTCCTGCCACTGACACCAACAATGGGGCAGAATTCCTGCCACCGACACCAACAATGGGGCAAAATTCCTGCCACCGACACCAACAATGGGGCAGAATTCCTGCCACTGACACCAACAATGGGGCAGAATTCCTGCCACTGACACCAACAATGGGGCAGAATTCCTGCCACCGACACCAACAATGGGGCAAAATTCCTGCCACCGACACCAACAATGGGGCAGAATTCTTGCCACTGACACCAACAATGGGGCAGAATTCCTGCCACTGACACCAACAATGGGGCAGAATTCCTGCCACCGACACCAACAATGGGGCAAAATTCCTGCCACTGACACCAACAATGGGGCAGAATTCCTGCCACTGACACCAACAATGGGGCAGAATTCCTGCCACGGACACCAACAATGGGGCAGAATTCCTGCCACGGACACCAACAATGGGGCAGAATTCCTGCCACTGACAACAACAATGGGGCAGAATTCCTGCCACTGACACCAACAATGGGGCAAAATTCCTGCCACCGACACCAACAATGGGGCAAAATTCCTGCCACCGACACCAACAATGGGGCAAAATTCCTGCCACCGACACCAACAATGGGGCGCTGTTCCTCGCCCACTAATACCAAAGATAGAACACTGTTTACTCCTACTGATGCCAGAAAAACATTTCTATTCCCGGTGGCCATAGTCTGCCCCCCTAAAGTATGAAGGACAGTAAATTGGCCCTTTGCTTAAAAAGTTTGGCGATTCCTGATCTAAGGACTTGTTTAGACTTGGGGCAGTAGAAGCACATGGTTGAGCCACAATTTTATCAGCCAAGCTGCACACAGCTGAACACCCATGGTTGTGGCACAGTGGTGTGGCATTTACAGGGTTAAACCAGGTCTTAAAGTGGAGCTCCATCCAAAAGGATAAGCTTATCTACCTTCTCCCCCCTCTGCTGCCACATTTGGCACCTGGTTTTGACAGGTACCTGCTCCCACTTCTGGCTCACTTCGCCACGGTGAAGTAAGTCGGATGTTCGGCCCCCCTCCTCCTTCGCCCGTAGCAGGCCCATTAACAAGCTTGCTTACGATCCACGCATGCACAGTAGGAAACTGGCTGTGAAGCCACAAGATTTCATTGCCAGTTTTCCTTAGCCAAGATGGTAGTACCTGCACCTGAGCGCTGATTCAAGAATCGGCTAGGGTTAAGACACCGCTGGATGCCTGGACAGGTAAGTGCCCTAATAGTACAGTAAGTGCCCTAATACAGTATTTGTAGCTGCTTAATTTTATTTTATTTTTGGGAGGGGGGCGGGCAATGCTCTTTAAGGAGGAGTCATATCACCTCTTCACATGTCTCTGAAAAGTGAGCAAACCTAAACTTATCCTAAGGCTTGTATATTACTTGCTGAGTGTATATAAATATCTATCTATACACACACACTGTATATACAGTTTATTACAAGAAGTGCATATAAAAAGTGCTGCAGTGTTAAAGCGTGGAAATCAATGTACCAATAAATATAAAATCACAACTGATCATATATAATCAATAAATATACATCTAAAAATTCATGCAAGTCCGTGATTATAAAAAAAAACAAAAAAAAAACAATCATAAAAGTCTGTGCAAACCAAAATATCAATATATATACACATCTTAACACAAAGTTCATATAAGTTCATACTGTACATATACAGTATATTCATCATTCCACCATTCTGGTTTTGCTCTACTACAGGAGGAATGACAGATGTGTACAAGAGATCATTTTTCTCTATGCAGTGATGAATCACTGAAGATACAGCTGCTAGTAAAAGACATGTAAAGGCTGAAAGGAGGATATGTAAAGACTATCTGTTGGTATATAGCCAGCTCCAGTACTTAGTGGATACATGAAATATAATGTATAGATTACCACTGCCCAATGTGAATAGTGGCTTAACTCATAAATACAATTTGTTGCATGGTCTTAAACTTGGAAAGAATCCCAATTATGCCACGAGCACAAAGAAAAAAAAAGCCTGCATATAATTTAACTTCTCAATTAAGTGTTTAATAGAGCCTGTGGGAGCATCAACCATGTAATGATTCAACTGATCAATACTACATGGCACATAAAGACTCCCTGAATACACACACTGAACTGTGCTTCTTCAACATATATTTAAATATATGTCTTCACAATAGAGAACGTGAGATTTTTATCTGTTCCTGAACAGCCGAAGTTTATGCTAATTCTGCGCATAAATACCAGCATACTAGTGGAAAAAGTCCCCTAAAAAGTTCTAATTACCAAGGATCAGCAATAACCAATGATCAACATATTAGACTGAGAAGTAAACATGAAAACCAAGGCCTCCACATACTCAATTGAGAAGAAAATAAAAAAATATATAATATAACAACACACACACACACACACACTCTTACCAAAAGTATTGGGACACCTGCCTTTACACACACATGAACTTTAATTGCATCCCAGTCTTAGTCCGTAGGGTTCAATATTGACTTGGCACACCCTCTGAAGCTATAACAGCTTCAACTCTTCTGGGCAGACTGTCCACAAGGTTTAGGAGTGTGTCTATGGGAATGTATGACCATTCTTCCAGAAGTGCATTTGTGGGGTCAGACACTGCTGTGGATGAGAAGGCCTGGCTCGCAGTCTCCGCTCCAATTCATCCCAAAGATGTTCTATTGGGTTAAGGGCAGGCCAGTCAAGTTCCTCCACCCCAAACTCGCTCATCCATGTCTTTATTGGCCTTGCTTTGTGCACTTGTCCAATTCATTTGGTGGAGGGGGGATTATGGTGTGGGGGTCGGGCTTGGCCCCTTAGTGAAGGGAAGGGAACTTTTAATGCATCAGCATAACAAGACATTTTGGACAATTTCATGCTCCCAACTTTGTGGGGACAGTTTGGGGATTTCCAGTTCCAACGTGACTGTGCACCAGTGCACAAGGCAAGGTCCATAAAGACATGGATGAGTAAGTTTGGAGTGGAGGAACTTGACTGGCCAGCACAGAGTCCTGACCTCAACCTGAAAGAACACCTTTGGAATGAATTGGAACGGAGACTGTGGACCAGGCCTTCTCGTCCACATCAGTGCCTGACCTCACACAAATGCACTTCTGTAAGAATGGTCAAACATTCCCATAGATACACTCCTAAACCTTGTGGACAGTCTGCCTAGAAGAGTTAAAGCTGTTCTAGCTGCAAAGGGTGGGCCAACTCAGTATTGAACCCTATGGACCAAGACTGGGATGCCATTAAATTTAATGTGCGTGTAAAGGCAGGTGTCCCAATACTTTTGGTAATATAGTGTATATCTTGGATCTAAGCATGGATTAACCACTTCAGCCCAGAAGGATTTGCCCCCTTAATGACTAGCCCATTTTTTGCGATACGGCACTGCGTCGCTTTAACAGACAACTGCGCGGTCGTGCGATGCTGTACCCAAACAAAATTGACATCCCTTTTTTCCCACAAATGGAGCTTTCTTTTGGTGGTATTTGATCACCTCTCCCGTTTTTATTTTTTGCGCTATAAACAAAAAAAGGCCAACAATTTTGAAAAAAAAAACATTTTTTACTTTTTGCTATAATAAATATCCCAAAAAAATTTTTTATAAAACAAAATGTATTCATCAGTTTAGGCCAGTATGTATTCTTCTACCTATTTATGGTAAAAAAAAAAAAAAAAAAAAAAAAAAAAGTTATAGCATCTACAAAATAGAGGATAGATTTATGGCATTTTTATATATTTATTTTTTACTAGTAATGGCGGCAATCTGCGATTTTTAGCAGAACTGTGACATTGCGGTGGACAGATCGGACACTTTCGACACTTTTTTGGGACGAGTGACATTTATACAGCGATGAGAGCTAAAAATAACCACTAATTACTGTATAAATGTCACTGGCAGGGAAGGGGTTAACACTAGGGGACGATTAAGGGGATAAGTGTGTCCTAGGGAGGTGTTTCTAACTGTTAGGGGAGTGTAATGACTGGGAGTAGAGACACGTCGCTGTTTCTAATCACTAGAGATAGCAGATGTCTCCCCTCTCCCTGACAGAACAGGGAATCTGTCCGTTTACATGGACAGATCCCCTGTTCTCTCTCGCTCTCAGGAGCGATCCCGGGTGCCCGGCGGACAACGCGGCCGTCGGGCACGTGCATCAGCTCTTACGTCAAGCCTATTTAAAGGGCCAGCGTACAGCTACGACGGTCGGCTAGTGGTTAAAGTGGATGTAAACCAGATTCATGAAAATTGAGCTGGGCACATATCTGCAGGATTTTGTTATCTCTCTTCAAAGCACTGAGTCCTCTAGCTGTCTCCTGCTCAGTTCTTCTGTTATCAGCCTGATAACTACAGACAAGGTTTCTGTCACATATGATAAAAGCAGCTGGAGTTTTGTGTTGGGGGGATGCTATAAATAGATTAGCAGAGCCCTGAACTATTCAACAATCAGAGCTGAAATTCTCTACCTATGAGGAGAGGGGGTGTGTGCCTTTTCTCCAATCAGCTGTCTTGGCTGTATGCCCAGGCTTCACTGCAGTGTTGAACAGGAAGAGAAAATCTAACACATGTGCACTTTCTAAACAGTATATAAAGCTGTAGACAGCAGATATACAGGTAAAACTTATGTAGGGAGATTTGTTTCATCTCTGTTGGCGCTCATCCTGCCCCCTCCCTGTCCTTTCCAAGGCTGCAGATGGGCATGGATCAGGCTGCACTGATGGCAACGGTGAGTCTGCGTTCATGGCAATGGGGGTGGGGCTGCATTCTTTGCAAGGGGGGTGGGGCTGCATTCATGGCAATGGGGGTGGGGCCGCATTCATGGCAACGGGGGTGGGGCCGCATTCATGGCAACGGGGGTGGGGCCGCATTCATGGCAACAGGGGTGGGGCCGCATTCATGGCAACGGGGGTGGGGCCGCATTCATGGCCACGGGGGTGCTGCATTCATGGCCACGGGGGTGCTGCATTCATGGCCACGGGGGTGCTGCATTCATGGCCACGGGGGTGCTGCATTCATGGCCACGGGGGTGCTGCATTCATGGCCACGGGGGTGCTGCATTCATGGCCACGGGGGTGCTGCATTCACGGCATACACTGGAACCAGATCGCATGGGTGTTTACACCCATGCAATCCGGTTCAGGAAAACGCACTGCATTTTGTGACCCGCAGCATCACATGACGCATTGCATCAGTCTGAACCATGGCTGAAGTATGTTTTTTTTTCCACAACACTAAAATGATGTGCCCTTTCAAATGGCAGTGTCAATTAGCCCTGACAGAAAGCACTGGCACCAGGGAGAGGTTATAGTGTACCCAACACAGATTTCAAGATTTTAAAAATCCCAAAACATGAAACCCACATTTATGTGCAGCAAAGCGCGTTCATTCAACTGGGTTCCATTAAGAAACCTTTAAAAGCTAATCAACCTGCCAAATGAACAAGGCTGCCACAGGAGTACCTTGTCTGGAACTCTATAACCTTGTCCACACGGGCATACTCACGTGTACATTTGCGTGATGGCCGTGTTTTCTCACATGGGAAGTCCTGGATGTTCCATGCATCCACATGCAGGCAGTACCCAGGGAGTAAAAACAACTAGATCCCCAGTAAAAGCAGCACACAGTACTCACAAACACTTGTTAGGCAGACATTTAACCCCTTGATCGCCCTAGATGTTAACCCTTTTTCTGCAAAATGTCATTAATACAATGGCAGTGCATATTATCAGCACTGATCATTGTAATAATGTCAATGGTGATGTCAGTGGCAGTTAGTTCCCCCCAGCATCAGTTAGAGTTATATAGCCCGCTATCACAGTCCCGTTATAAGTCGCTGATTGCCGCCATTACTAGTATAAAAGAAAAAAATTAATAAAAATTCCAGTATATATCTCATCTTTTGTAGACGCTACAACTTTCATGCAAACCAATCAATATACACTTTATTGGGATTTTTTTTTTACCAAAGAAATGTAGCAGGATACATTTTGGCCAAAATGTATTAAGAGATTTAATTTGTTTTATTTTCTTAAGGGATATCTTTTATAGCAAAATGTTAAATAAATATAAATATACATATTATATATATATATTTATTTAATTTATTTTTCAAAATTGTCATTTTTTTTTTTTTTTATTGTTTGTATAATAAAAAATTCATAGGTAATTAAATACCACCAAAAGAAAGCCCTATTTGTGTGAAAAATTATATAAGTTTAGTTTGGGTACAGCATTGCATGTCTGCGTAATTGTCAGTTAAAGTAGCGCAGTGCTGAATAGCAATAAAATGGCCTGATTATGAAGGGGGTAAAACCTTCCTGAGCTGAAGTGATAAAAGAGGAACTTCAGGCTTTTCTCTCCCCCATTTTTTCCCCCACCTTCTTACCTCTTACGGTCTTCTGCACAGGAAGGATACTCACCTAGCCAGCGGATCCATCGCTGAGCTGCTGCACAATTCCCGGTGCCGCCATGTTGCCTGTGACAGCTGCCAGCCCTTCCAGGTGCAGGCGCTGCTAGACCCCACCCCTTTACTGAATGGGACTGCACTTCATGCATCCCAGGAGGTACTCGGGGCACCACATCATTGGCCTAGGCCAATTCCAGAAGTTGGGGGGGGGGGGGGGCGGGCCGAGTCTTTCAAGCAACAAAATAACAGTATGTAAACAAACAAAAAAAACGAACCCGATATTGGCGCTATAGGGGGCGGAATGGATAGCAGGTCAGTGCCGCAGGAAGGTGAAGGTCCAGTTTAAGCACGCCTGTGTGAGCGAGGCCTATGTATCCTCGTTCCATACATTGCAGTGCACTGTAAACCCTTACAAACAATGGATCTTTTACAAGGCAGCTTCTTCCAGCATAATATGAAGTAACCCATCTTTCCTCTAATTAATATGACTTTTTTTTTTTTTCACTCCCCTCCCAGCCAATCCCAAAGCGACCCGCTATTCCGCCTTTAAAAATAGACTGGTATTTAAATGCATTTACCAGGTAGAGTTGTACGCACTGCAGTGATAAATAAAAAATACCATAATCTGCAGTAGTTCACAGCCTTACTGAAATTTTCCCCTCACAGATCTTGTGAAAATTCCATTAGCTTTAATTATTTACTAGGAGGAGCTGTAGATTTCTCTTCTTGACCTATTTTTCAAAGCAATGATTAAACAGAAGAATTCTGTTGCACATATGCCGACTTGCCGTGCCCAGGTATGTCGAAGGTTTACAGCATCACTATAAACACTCAGTGGCCGGCAATGACAATGCTCAGGAAAAGAATGATTTTTAACCAAGCTTTGCTGACTACAGTAAAAGCAAACAGAATCGAAAAAAAAAAAAAAAACGGTTCTGCAGCTCATGTCTTTCTAGACCAGCATGCATTGCACTGACAATGAATTACTAAGCCTTGTAACAGCTGGACAGCCCTGTCACAGAGGAATGTGTTAATGGCACATGTAAGAAATTTGTATTCTAAAACTGACCTTTTGTAGCGTGACCCTGGCACAATGAGACATCAGACACACATTATTCTTGTTGGCTTACAAAAAAAAAGGAATTCAAGACTGATAACATAAGTGGAACAAGATCCTGTGCCTTTATTATACACTAACAGGGCTCATTCACACCGGGTGCAGTGGGACTGCATTATTATTATTATACAGGATTTATATAGTGCCAACAGTTTGTGCAGCACTTTACAACATGAGGGCAGACAATACAGTTACAATACAATTCAATACAGGAGGGATAACAGGGCCCTGCTCGCTAGAGCTTACAATCTAGAAGGGAGGATCAAGTATTTGGCAGCTATTCCAGCACATGCAAGGCAAAATGCCTGGTCTCCTATGTTACAGGTTAACGCCACCATGGTATGTGCTGAAAAAAAAAGTATGGCAGGCTGTAGTTTTTTTTACAACACAGTGTGAGGCAATCCATTGCATCACACCAAACAGCAGCTGATACAACTTAAGGCTGCTTATACACTGAATCGCTTTACAGGCGCTATAGTGTTAAAAATAGAACCTGCATAAAGAGCCTCTCCTCTCACTCCAGTGTGAAGCCCAGGTGCTTTCACACTGGAGCGGTGCGCTTGCAGGACGGTAAAAAAAAAAAGTCCTGCAAGCAGCATCTTTGCAGCGCTGTAGGAGCGGTGTATGCAGCGCTGTAGGAGCGGTGTATACACCGCTCCTAAAGCGCCCCTGCCCATTGAAATCAATAGGAAGTGCCGCCAAACTGCCAGCAACTGCAGCGGCGCTTTTAACCCTTTTTCGGCTGCTAGCAGGGGTTAAAAGTGCCCCGCTAGCGGGCGAATAGCGCTGTTAAAATGACGGTAAACCGCTGTTAAAAATAGCGGCGATTTACCGCCGATGTCCCCAACGCCTCAGTGTGAAAGTAGCCTAAAGTGATTGTAAAGTCAGAAGGTTTTTTTATCTTAACGCATTGTATGCATTAAGATAAAAAACCTTCAGTGTGCAGCAGCCCCCCTCAGCCCCCCTAATACTTGTCTGAGCCCACCTCGATCCAGCGATGTTGCAGGAGTGTCTCGGCTGCCTGGAACTTTCCCTCCTCATTGGCTGAGACAACAGAACAGCGCTATTGGCTCCCGTTGCTGTCAAAGTCAGTAAGTCAATGAGGAGAGAGAAGGTCTGGGGCCGGACCATGACTAAGTGTCTGAGTGGACACAGGGAGCTGTGGCTTGGCTCGGGTGCCCCAAGCAAAAGAAAAGCTAAACAAAAAAAAAAAGCAAAGAAAATGCATTCATAAGACAAGAAATAATACAGGTTTCCACCAAAAATAAGACCAGGTCTTGTATTAATTTTGCCTACAAAAAACACACTAGGGCTTATTTATAGGGGATGTCTTACTTATTTATGGTATGTACAATGACGATCTTAAAGTGGTTGTAACCCTAAAAAATATATATATATCCTGTTCCTTTAAAGTACAAAGTGCTTGTGCTGTGTCATTTACCCCTCTACGGTATGTTCTAAAAATCCTGGAATAAAACAATAAAATATATTTTTTTAAAGTTCCTGTATCCCCTGTTCTTTCTCTCCCCCCCTTCCTCCCCCTCTCAGGTTAGGAGTCAGTATTTTGACATCATTTTAAAAACATCTTGGTTAAAGTCCTTTTAAAATTATGTAATTCATTTTATATAAAGATCACATTGGTATAAGGTGTAGTGTGTCTCCCATTGCAAATGCCTAATGGAAAATACCTTTTTACAGATCCCCTGGGCGCTCACGTGATCTGCTCTTCTTCTTCGCTCTGAGATCCCTGCTGACATTAGCATGCTCTGTGCACTGAAGAGGGAGGGGCCACAGACGTCAGCCGGGAGGAGATGAGAAGAGGGAAGACCCAAGATCTCCGCTGACATCAGCCCGCTCCGTGTGGCCACAGACGCCAGCCAGAAGGAGAGATGACCACCTACGGCTGTGAATAAGGTATTTTTTAATACAGTCACAAGGGGAGACACACTGCACCCCATACCAGTAAAATCGTCCTACAAAAACGTACCACAGTTTTTTTCATGTACTTTACTAGGTCTTATTTTCAGGGTAGGGCTTATATTGCAGCCCTCCCTGATAATCATGCTAGGTCTTTTATTCGGGGTAGGGCTTATTTTCGGGGAAACACGATACATTAATGTCCATTTGGGGAAAAAACAACAAAAATTGTATTAGTCCCCCTAAGTTTTATCTTTAGCCCCATTCACAGCGGTGTAACTTGTCATTGCGAATTGACAGTTTTAAATCGCATGACAAGTTCACACCCTATTTGTACCTATGGAACCGTTCAAATCACTCCAACTTGACTCCAACTTGCACAAAAATTTAAAAAAGTTTGCTGCACTATTTTTGGCAAGGTCATCTGCGACTTGCATAGACATCTGTGCATAAAGTCGCACAAATGTCAGCAAGCCGCACATGATATCGCACTGACTGGTGGCTTTGAAATGGCGTTGAAGTAGCGCCATTTCAATGTGAACGGGGTGTTAGAGAAAATATTTGTGTACTCTAAAAATAAAGTAATTTTGTTGAAAAGGGTAAGCTGTATAATTTCAGCGAGCACACAGCCATTACTGTAAATGTTTCATTGTTTTGACTTCGCCTATTTTACTATTTAATTATGTGAACATTTTTGTTGGGTGTTTGTACATTGTACAGTACAAAATTACTGCTGAGATAAAAATTTAATTAGCTACACAGAGATTCTAATATTTTTATTTATTACACATACTTATATAGGACCATCAATTTACACAGCGCTTTACATATACATTGTACATTCACATCAGTCCCTACCCTTAAGGAGCTTACACTCTAAGGTCCCTAACATACACAGGTAAATTTAGACAGGAGCCAGTTAACCTATCAGCATGTCTTTGGAAGGAAAGAACCCAGAGGAAACCCACGCTGACAGAGAACATGCAAACTCCAGGCAGCTAATGTCGTGGTTGGGATTTGAACCGATGATCCTAGTGCTGCTAGGCAGAAGTCCTAACCTCTTAGCCATTGTGCTTCTGAGATGTCTGAGACGTGTACTCAGAGATATGTACAGAACAAAATCTGATTAACATTAATAAGCACAGAGTGCAGTCTGCATATGTAATGAGCAAACATGTTTGCCCCACGTACACATAAACTGTACAAAAAAATAAGTTTTTTTTTTTTTTTTAAAGCTTAAATATTTCTACATTTGTCTTGTTAAAAAAAACCTACCTTTAAAGCGGAGTTCCACCCAAAAATGGAACTTCTGCTTTTCAGAACCCTCCTCCCCTCCGGTGTCACATTTGGCACCTTTCAGGGGGGAGGGGGGTGCGGATACCTGTCCAAGACAGGTATTTGTACCCACTTCTAGGCATAGACTCCCGCGGGAGTCTACGCCTCTTCCCGTCCCCCCGCGCTGTCTGCTGGGACACACACAGGTCCCAGAGACAGCAGGGACCATTCGGATTGCACAGCGCGTCTCGCGCATGTGCAGTAGGGAACCAAGACGTGAAGCCGCAAGGCTTCACTTCCTGAGTCCCTTACCGAAGATGGTGGCGGCAGCACCCGAGAGCCGAGGGAGACATCGGCTTCGGGTGCCGACATCGCGAGCGCCCTGGACAGGAAAGTATCTCCTTATTTTAAAAGTCAGCAACTGCAGTATTTGTAGCTGCTGACTTTAAAAAAAAATCCGTGGACCTCCGCTTTAATAATGGGTGCTGCATTAGATAAAAATACTTTTGTTCATCCCAGACACTACTGTAAGCACCAAACTTTCAGTGCTGAAACTTGGTTATAATCTTCTCACAAATACAAGATGTTCTGTAAATGGATGGAGGGGTGGACAAAGGTTTTACCCACAGTTCAGCTTTAACATTTGCATACGCTGACAAGATCATTCACACAGAAAAATATGTTAAAAATATAATAACTATAGAGTGCAATTTAAAGTGGATGCACAATTAAGCTGGGTTCACACCAGTGGTGGCTGCGGCTCACAGTAGGGGGTCCAGTGCGTGTCTGTTTACCGATTCAGGTCCGAATTTTGGGCTGAATTTGCACCCGAGACCAGAAGACGCACAGGACCCTTCTGTTTTTCGGACCGCGGCTGCCCCGGAGGTGTGTGAACCAGTTCCACTGGGAGCCAGTCACACTCACCTGTCATGCGAATTGGATGTGGAGAAATCGCATCCAATTTGCATCAGTGTGAACCCAGCCTTAAAGGATTAAAACCTATTCAGTTTTGGATGGGCAGACTTCCAAATCTTTCAACACTTAAGACTGGCACCATTTTAGCTCCATCTAAAATCGACATAAACGTCGACTATGATGTTGACCACGCTGGTTAAACCAATTCGTCATCAACTTCACAAAACTCCCATTTCTCATAGATTGTATGATCTCTCACGTCGGCACAAAACATAATAGACTGTAATTGCAGACTGATGATCTACAGCTTCAAATCTCTCCCTGGTTAGCGAATATACTGCAAATACTTTGTAAATGGTACCCGCCTCTGGGATAATTGCATTACATTCACAAAATGCTATGTGTATATGATCCAAGAAAAAAACACATACAGGACCTTGTACTCCTGATTATGAAAACACAGGTGCCTACAACATATGACATGTGTTAAACGTCTAAATATTTATGCAGCCACCTGTTATGTGGGAGAGTGAAAATGCAGAAGGGCAAAATGTGTTTCCAGCCAGGACTTCCATGTGGTTCCAGACAAATGCGGGGCAACAATCCAAAGCTAGAGTAATGCTCCATGTGCGGCACGGAATGACTTATTTCTGACACGTAGCATTTACAGAAAAGAGAACATGTAGATTTGCTTCCAATATTATTCAAATATAGAATTATTATACAGCATATTCTTAAAGTAGAACTAAAGGCAAAACTTTGGGGTTTTTTTTAGTTTTGGATAGAGTAGAGAGGGATTAGACCATCTGTCAGGATTGTATTACGATCTCTGCCCCGTTAGGGAGATTTAACCTCTCTAAGGCCCCTTTCACACCAGGGCGGTGGGGGCGTCGGCGGTAAAACAGCGCTATTTTTAGCGCTGTTTTACCGTAGTTTTTGCGGCTGTATTCGGCCGCTAGCGGTGCGGTTTTAACCCCCGCTGGCGGCCGAAAAAGGGTTAAAACCGCTCGTACAGCGCGGCTATAGCCGCGGTATTGCCGCGGTATAGCCGCGCTGTCCCATTGATTTCAATGGGCAGGAGCGGTTTAGGAGCGGTGAACACACCGCTCCAAAGATGCGGCTCGCAGGACTTTTTTTACCGTCCTGCCAGCGCACCGCTTCAGTGTGAAAGCCCTCGGGCTTTCACACTGAACAAACAGCGGAGGCTGTTTAGGGGCGGTTTGCAGGCGGTATTTTTAGCGCAATAACGCCTGCAAACCGCCCCAGTGTGAAAGGGGCCTAAGACCCCTTTCACACTGACAGCACCCACCGTTATCACTGCTCGTTTTAGCAGCGCTTTAGCACTGTTTTAGCGACGCTTTTCGGCCGCTAGCTGGGCAGTTTTAACCTCAAAAAACAAGGTTAAAAACTCCCGTTTTGTGGCGCATTCAAAACGCTTTTAAGGTGCTTTGGAAGCGCTGCCCATTCATTGCAATGGGCAGGGGTATTTTGAGAGCACCAAATACAGCGTTCCCAACCCGCCCCAAAGATGCTGCTTGCAGGACTATTGGTAATGTCCCGCAAGCACACCGCTCCAGTGTGAAAAGCACACTGCAGTGAATGGGAGGTTTTCAGGCAAAGGCTATTTCTAGTGCCAGTGTGAAAGGGGTCTATGTTTTCGGTTTACAATTATCATCAATTGTAAAAGAAAATCTCAAATTTTGGGTTGTCGCCAGAACACTAATGCTGCATACACACGAGCGGATTTTCCGTCGGGAAAAAACTTGGATGGTTTTAACCGACGGAATTACGCTCAAGCTTGCCTTGCATACACACGGTCACACAAAAGTTCTCTGAACTTTCGACCTCGAGAACACGGTGACGTATGTCATTACAACGAGCTGAGAAAATGAAGTTCAGTGCTTCCCAGCATGCGTCGAATTGTTTCCGAGCATGCGTAGGAATTTTGCGCCTCGGAATTTGTACAGATGATCGCATTTGAGGATAGGAACTTTTTCCGACTGAAAAATTGAGAACCTGCTCTCACTCATTTGCTGGCGGGAGTTCCGCCACCAAAAGTCCAATGGAGCATACACAAGGTCGCATTTTCTGACCAAAAGCTCTCATCAGTCTTTTGCTGGCCGAATTTCTGATCATGTGTACACGGCGTAAGAGGGGAAATCATTTCCAACTCCCCTGATCTCAGCATTCAGAAGACTCCAGCAGCTGACTACAGCCCTCCTTTGGTCCTCCTCCAGATTCTGCACTTTCTGCTTCCCAGCTCCGCCCCCAGCTTCTTCCCAGCAGCAGCACAAGGTAAGGGGGATGCACTGTGATGTAAGGGAGTGTAGGGGACTCCTTACATTTGCTGGTAGGGGAGATCTTGACATCTGATGTAAGTGGGGGGGTTGCTCTGGACATCTAGTCTTACAGATACAACCAGCCCTTTTAGGGCAAGCAAAATGCCAATGCCCCTGTGTTACATGTTTCACCCATTTTTAGAGTGGAGCATGCAACATGTTCCTACCTGAAGCCCCCGCACCAGTGTGACAGCAGTACAGTGAGAAGTTCCCCGTACTAGCTGTCACTTTTAAAAACAGCGTGGCCTTACGTGCCGCATCATTCATTCAAAGAGCTGTGTGTGTGTGAATGATCTACAAGAACCGACATCCTTTGCGCATGCTGTCGAGCGTTGTAGTAGTTCATTGATTCTGCCCGTCGGTGTGAAACTCCCTGGCCATACAATGTACGGGGAAGACAGCTCACACTGACAGTCTGCAGGAGACCTGCTGATCACAGATGCAGCTTTCCAGGCTCTTAAAAAAAAAAAAATTGTAAATGCACATTTTTTTACCTGCAAAGTGAACTTATCCTTTAAAGCAGAATGTCAGCCCGTAAAAGATAAAATAACACAAAACAGCCTTTGTTGCAAAATTCACATTTTGTTCACAGATGTTCTCTGATTTTTTCTGTCATTGGATGTCCTCAGTTTAATGTCCAACACCACTCAAACCACTTCAGGTTGTCTAGGACCTGCCCAGCTCATGACTGGGCAATACAAAGAGAAGCAGCACAATATGAGCTCATCTATCACTCTGCTCACACCTCCTATCAGCGTACTTTTTGACATCACATTAACTGATTGGCCCCTTGTACTCCTTCTTCCTCCTGCGCTCCCGCTCTGCTGTACAGGACTACAAAAGGCTGATTCAAGGTCAAATTCTTGCCACAGTCTTGCCAAACTGCTTGCCATTTAAAAAAAAATATACATTTAATGGTGTATTAATGATTACAGAGCTGGGTTGATTTGTGTATTTTATATTTGTCTAGAGTTCAGCTTTAAACATGCTGGTATTTTCAACTCTTTTGTTGGGTTACGTAGACATAACCCTAAACTATTTTTATTGTGTCACTGATGTTATACACACTTTGGCATGTAAGAGATTGAACAAAGTTTTGAGGATTTAGCAACTCAGCCACTAAAACAAGCCTGAAGTGGAACTCCGGCCAAAATTTAAAGGTGGACATAGAAGTAAAACTAAAGAACTAAAACTAAAAAACCCTCCCAATTCTATTGAAGAGAAATCTTTAAATCTGGACATCAGGATAACAAAAAAATAACCCCCCCCCAAACACACCCACATACCCCGCAGGGTTAATGTTCGTCTAGAGGAAAGGGCTGTAATAGTTCTAGCTGCGGTTGCTCTTCTCTCTATGCTCTAGGTTGAGGGTGGGCCCTGGGGGTCCTCACATACAATGCAGGACTATTGGTGGAGAGTCTATAAGGGACCAGTGGCACATATGAAGAGAGCCCTCTGGAGCAGGGTATAAGGTATTAGGCTCGATTCACACCTATGCATGTTGCTTTTGAGCGTTTTTGGAGGTTTTTTTTTCATGCTTGCCACGTTTTTGAGCCGCGTTTTTGCCGCGATTTGCGTTTTGCGTTTTTTTTTTTTTTTTTTTTTTTTTCATTTTTTTTTACAGTCTTAAAAAAAAATTACAAAAAAAAAAATAAAAAAAAAAAAAAAAAAACGGCAAAAACGCACCAAAAACGCACCAAAAACGCATCAAAAACTCTGCAAAAACGGTGCACTTGCGTTTTTGATGCTTGTCCATTGAAAACCATTACATGCAAAACGCTGCTTTTTGCATGAAAAAAAGTCCCCGACCCTTTCCAAAAACGCAGAGATACAAAAAAGCATTGATGTGAACATGTTCCATAGGAACCCATGTTAAAAAATTCCCGTGCATTTCTGCAAAATGCAAAATGCATCAAAAAACGCGCTAGTGTGAATGGGGCCTTACACCTTATTCCGCTACCTCTAAACGTAACAAGCATTTAACCCTTGCAGTGTGCAATGCAAGGGCTTATTTCTGCCTGAAGCGGGCCTTTAAAAAGAAAAAAAAACCAAAAAACTTTGGATATGCATACCTATGCTTAGATGTGTAGCTTTGCCTGTACTGGGCTAATACCTTCACCTCTGTCTATGTGTGTATTGTTCTTTCCAGTGGTATATGCTTGCATTTCTTTTCTATTGTCCCCCCACTTCTGTCAATCAACCTCACAAGTCCTGGCTTGAAGCTAATGAATACAGCAGTATCAGCAGACTGGCTGGGTTTATGGCTCTGAGACAGCCTACGTGTAATCCAGCCAACCATCCTTTACTTGGGATGTATTCAATAATAAGGAAATTAAAAAACAGCCCTGACGGTCACTGCATAAATAGAATATAGTCATATTTTAGTTCAAAGATGTAAAGTTTTGTTGCTTAAAATGCAATAACAGAACCCGAATAGGCACATCTGAGATGCTCTTTTGCAATCTTTGTAAGTTGAACTCCAGGCAAAATACATATAAAGCCCCTTGCACACTAGGTGTTTAGCCCATGTGTGGCCAATCTCTGCATTTTAGTGGTCGGGGGGGGGGGGGGGGGGGGGGTACAGCGTCAAAGTCTATGGCAGGCTGATATACGCCTGATACGCGTTCAGCAACAAAGCAGCAGTTTGGCTTCCCCTTACATTAACGTTTACCTCTCAAAGTGATTGTGTGCAGCAGCCCCCCCCCCAGATAATACTTACCTGAGCCCCCTCACAATCCAGCAATGTCCCTGGGAGCCTTGCTTCTCCAGGGACTCGCAGTCCTGATTGGCTTTTGGCAGCAGTGGGAGCCATTGGCTCCCGCTGCTGTCATTCACAGCCAGTGAGCCAATCAGGAGACTGAGGGGGAGAGGCCGAGCCATGGCTTTATGTGTGAATGGACACACAGAGCCACAGGTCGGGAGCGTGCCTGCTTGGGTGCCCCCACAGCAAACTGCTTACTGTGGGGGCACTCAGCAGGAGGGAGGAGCCAGGAGCGCCAGCGAGAACCCCAAGAGGAGGATCTGGGCTTTAATATCGTTTTAATTACAAAGGCTGCAGATGCCTGTCTAAGCATAGCTAAACATTTTGGAAACCGGAAGCCACGTTCGATCAAATTCTGCAAAACAAACGGCTCCTTTTTCGTTTTGCAGTAACATTTTCTACAGGGTATTTTTTTAGGCCCCTTTACACATGCGGACAGTTCTTTTCTTCACTTCAGTCACATTTTTTCAAAGAAAAAATGGGTGAAGTTTTTTTTACATCCGCCAGCTAGACTTCTTAAAGTAGAACTTCACTCTCCCAACCAACATGGATTATTTTTAAACCGCATGCTGCTGGCATTGGTAAATTGATAGGAAAGTACATTAGATTTACTTGTTTTAAACTTTTTTTTCACATTTCTTCAGTTACTTATTGGTTTCATGCCTAGGCCAATTATGTCATACATCCCTGGAGTCTTTGGGAGGGGAGGAGGGGTTTTCTCAGCTAAGCACACTCTTCTGCATGCATGCTTGAGCTAAGGGCAGATGGATTCCTGGAAGTAAATGCTACATGAATCATCTGCCCTTACTCAAGATGGCCACGAGCAGAAATGCTAGGGGGTTGTTTTTCAAAGTGATTTCTCAAAAAAGTAAAGCATAGATGAACTGGGAAATTTGCTTTGAATATTAAAAATGTATTAAATTATTGTTTTTGGTTTGTGTTTCTCAGGCGCAGTGAAGATTTGCTTTAAGCACTTGAGTCCTGTTTTCATCCCTACTACCCAGCAACAAGGAAATAGGAGAAAAATGAAGGATACCATTGCAATCTACGCCTCAGAATGCTCCTTGCCTGGCTGTCTCTGATTTCTGATTATTGACATGGAACAAGCTTGCAGCCAGAACTCATTATCATCACACGTTTTCTGTGTGAGTGACTCAAACTAATAATACTATCAAACTATCATGCAAGCCAAGTAGCTAGCATTTTCAGAAGGTCATTAACAATGACAGCCAGACTCAGAGTACAGGTTTTCTTTCAAACACATTTCCAGGCTTCCCCAGCATTGTCAGTACATTTCAGTATATTTCTTCTATTTGGTAAGATGTTGGAGATATTGCACAAGTGGGGGGTCAAGAAAACAAATCCCCTCCCAAATCCAGAACTCAGTTTGATGCTCTGTTTTGAGCTGTCCTTGGGGACTATAATGACCATTTCCGAAATCAGAAGCACTCATTGTTGAAAGAGAAATTCTAACTTGCTGGAAAATTCGAGTTCAGCCTTGGCTGATCCTTACCTTCTGACAAAAAAAGCAGCAAGGATATATTAACCATTTCCATATCACCTGTCCTAAGGCAAATGGCAGCAGCCAAGCACTGCAGATGATGACAAATGTCTTTCCGACTGTCATTTTTGGCAAGGCATCCACCCTTCTGTATCTTGCCTTCAAGAATACCTATAATGTGTATATGCATATAGTTTGCTTTACAGGAAGTAGAATCCACAGCTTTTACTAATCCTCTGTTTGTGGCCCCACTACCCCAGCCCAGAGGAATACCGAGGACTTCCAGATATAAAAAGTAACAAATGATCCTCCCTCTTCCCACAATGCAATGTTGAGCGCCTAAGGATGGACATACAATATACAATTTTATTGTGTGCCTTCTGAAGACTGTGCTTGATCCAGGGAATATCCGGTTTCCTCTTGGGGATCAGGAAGGACTTTTTTCCACACGCTGGGGCA
Organism: Aquarana catesbeiana; assembly: GCF_042186555.1. Classification (NCBI taxonomy): domain Eukaryota; kingdom Metazoa; phylum Chordata; class Amphibia; order Anura; family Ranidae; genus Aquarana; species Aquarana catesbeiana. The sequence goes on from NC_133325.1 coordinate 669,161,815, forward strand.
AACTGGACCACGTTTTATTGGGGTTTTTTGCCTTCCTCTGGATCAACAGTGGATATAGGATTGTTTATAAGGAGGTTTTCAATTTGTGTGTGTGTTTTTTTTGGGGTCGAACTGGATGGACTTTTTTCAACTAGATTAACTATGTAACTATGTAAGAACACCTTCTCTCTTACTGCTTCCTCCATCAACCATCACATTTAGGACCTGTTCACACCAGCAGCCCTCAGCCCACACCAGCAGTCCTCAGCCCACACCAGCAGCCCTCAGCAGGACCCGCATGGGATGGCACAAAGGGGAGTGGTTGTTTCTCTCCCCTTCCCGCCTCTCATTTCAGGTTGCCTGTGATGATTTCAGCAGGTGCTCCAGGTAGCAACAAGCCCGGGATTGGCTATATTTGACGGGCATCCACGGCCCGTGATTCTGCCCCTATAAAAGCACCCCGTTCCCGCACTGCAGCTGCCACAGAAAGGAGCAGACCACGGCTGCCACCCACCCTCCCTTTATAAATTTGTTGAAATCGTCATGGTGCTTGTTTAGTGGGGGGGTTTAGTCGTCCAGCTTTTCTGGACGGACATCATGTCTGATTTTTGGTTTGTTATTTACGGTTTAGCCAAAAGACGGATATATATATATATATATATACATACATACATACCATGCAGATGCTGGTATGCAGTGTGAAGGCAGCAATGCTGATGCGCCGTGCTTTTTTTAATGTGTTTGCTTAACCACGTATTTTACATGTATTATATGAAGTGTTTTGCATTCTATATATATAACAGTTTAGAAAATCAGTTTATCATCTGTACAACATGTCTCAGAAAACATTCAGATATCAGGGGGTTAACACTACATCCCTAAGTATGCTTTGCATTTCTGCTTAGGTTCCACCTCCTTTATTCCTTTTAGATCAACTATATGCGGTAGGAAAAGTGGAAAATGATGCTGGAATAGTTGGGTGCAATTTATCATGTCTGAGAAAGGGATGTTGAGGAGCCACAGAAAGAGCTTTAAATTGTGTTTGCCTTTCTCATGGCCTGCTTACTAATAGTTTCCTTATCACAATTTGAATGAAACAGCTTGATATAGGAGATGGCGCTTACAAGCTGCAGTAATTCACTGACAACAGAATGGCTAAACTCAGCAACATAGAGGCATTTTAAGTTGTGTTTAATGGGAAAACTAACCTTTTTTGTACGAAAAAAAAAAAAAAAGTTATAAGTTTTGTCTGTCTAATCTAGTCAGCCCATTCTTTTAGATATATTTCTAATTTCCAGTTGAACGTACCACTAACTTATTTCTTAAGACCACTGACCCTTACCTCCCATTTCTATCAAATGTCTTTTACTGTGCTAAACCTTTAATCCAACCTTTTTCATTTATTTTGAAAAGCAATTATAAAGGAAAAAGAGCTGTAGATAAAAACACTGGTCTGTTTAACCAATCGTTTTTTTTTATGTATTCATTCTATTCTTAGCCGGTATGGTTTTATGGTATTGTTTGCCTACATGCTTTGTGCTATAATGCGTTCCCCTTTCTTAATTCAGAACATTATAGCAAAATCAGAAATGAGAGGCCAAGTCAAAAACTACCATGAAAGCCTGGTACACACAGTCCGAACATTCGGCCCGTGTGTACATCAGCCTGTCCGTCAGAAGCCAGACGAACGGGCATGCTGGAAAACTGGCATCTGATCAGAGCTGCCCGGAGTGTTCTGGGGTGTCCCCCTGTCAGAACACAATAACTCAGCGGGAGATCGCTGTACTAACCAATGCATGGATACTACCAGCATCCACCACCAAGGTCTGTTCTCTACAGGGGTTGAGGGTCTTTGGTCAGACTTTGCCTTCCTGGGAGATGGAGATTTCAGGTCCATACCAGTCTTTTTGGGATTCTTACTTCATTTTTATAGAAATGTTAAATGCAGGAAGAGTGGAAACTACTACAATGTAAAACAAAAGCTGTGCATTTTCAGGGCACAATGTCGCATAATCTCCCATGCTTCCATACAATAGCTATTCTGTTGCTGGCACAGTGGTATCAGTAATGAATATGTAATATGTCAGTAATGAAAATTCTGTAGTGGACCCAAAGTGGAAAAACACAACAGCTAAGATTATTAGTTAAGTCTGGTATTAAGAATTGCCTACTCCTAGGCCCCGTTCACACCTGAGTGATTTTCTGCTTGAAGCTTCAAGGACGCTCAACAAACAATATCCCAATCAATGGCCCCTGTTCACAGTTGAGCATTTTGCCACCTGCAGCAAAAGGTTGTTGATCAAAAAAAGTACATGAGCTTCTTTCAGGCAGATTGGAATATTTTTGGCCCCATTGACTTCAATGGAAAAAAAAGGTGCAACATGAGCATTTTGTGATAATTTTGTCTCTCATTTCTTGCCAAACAGCAGTTCTCCAATGCTAATCTCCTTTCCCCTAGTCTATTCTCTATTGGCTAAAATAAACACACTTGAATACACATGTAAAATGCTTGTAATACACTTCTAAAACGCAAGTATATGCAAATAACTCCCAGATTCTGAAGCTTGGGCACATCTATTCCTATTATGAGTTATTTTGGTTAGAAGGTAAGAGCCCCTTCAACAGAGAAACATGGAGGCTATTCGTTTTTCAGGGGGACCTGATAGGACGGTCTGTTCACCCCTATGGACTGGCAGGTGTAAACACACTTATGTCCATTTACACCCGCCTACCTCCGATTTGATCAGGTCTAAAATAAAAAAACAAAAATAAATAAAGAGGAAGAAAAATCCTCCTATATCTAGAGTCTGAAGTCTACCCCATGTAAAAGGGGCCTTATTCTGATTAGTAATCTGGGCAAGTGGGGACTAAAAACACCTGCAAAACATACTGCATTCTATGCATTAAGATAAAAAACACCTTCTGCACAACAAGCTTCAATGCATCAAATATGCATGGAAGCTTGGGGTATAGGCCTCCCTCACCTACGCAACTACTATAGAGCCTGCCTTCTTACCAGAATAGTGGACTGGAAAATCCATGCATCCATAAAGCAATGGGTTACCCTGGAAGAACCCCTCTCCTCTATTCCCCTAGCCTCTGCGCCTTGGTTACCCCCAAACATGTTCCAATCGTTACCAACAATCGTGCTTATAGGCCCCGCTTTACGCTGCTTTCACAAACTGTGTAACAAACTCTCCCTGTCGTCCACACCAGGTCCCTTGACCCCACTCCATCTCAATCCTGAGTTCCACCAGGGATGTCCCTACAATTTCTCTCTAACTCATGGCCTCACAAACATATCCTAGCCAAACATTTTTTCCAAAGAGGCATGTTAAGGAACCGGAAAGTCCTTGCTTCACAAATGACAGACTATAAATTCCCATTATGGACATGTCTTCAAATATGACACTTTCTCCAAAGCCCAACCCCACAACTTACCCCCATAGAAACACAATGCTCTGAAAATACCCCACAAAGACATCTTGTCTCAACCATCTACTCATTACTTTTTGCCAAACATCCCATGCAAAACAAGACATGTCAGTTCTGGGAAAAATAACTCTCTCTAGATCTCACGTAAAAACTTTGGGAACAAGTTTATGAAAATATTCAAAATAAAGGAGCGAAAAAACGTATCAACCCAAGAAAATGGTTATAAGATTATAACTCGGTGGTACAGAGTCCGACCACTATCCACAAATTCGCACCATCAGTATCCAACTTATGTTGGAGATGCCCCTCTGAACCAGGTTCTCTTATACACATCTGCTGGTCATGCCCCATCATCCAAAGGTTCTGGAGAGAATTCCTCAAGAGTCTCCCCCCCAGCTTTGGATTTTTCCCTGCCCAACTTCTCTTACACCACACCACATTACCCAGACACTCTTATTATAGATCTCTAGCTATGCACATGCTAAACGCAGTTAAGTTATGTATCCCAGTTTTGTGGGGCAAGACACAAGCTCCCTCAATTAAAAAAAAGAGTCAACAAAATTGCCGAAATGGATGAGCTTATAGCCATCTCTTATGACAATATCTCCAAAACACTTTAAAACTACCTCCGAATACACCCAAACTGCAAGCCCACACTCCAACTAAGCCAGATCAATAAACCTATTCTTTTGATAGGTGAGGCTGGATGGGTCGAAGACCAGGGTCAGGTTGGAGGCACACATCCACCCCCCCGTCTCGATCCATCCCCGTCTCTATCCATCCCCCTCTTATGCCTCATTTTCCACATCTCCACATCCCTTACTTATAGTTACATTCCTCCTCCCCATTCTCCCCCCTTTTCTCCTCCTTCCCTTCTACCACCCCCTCCTATCCCCGCCTTCCTATACCCACCTGCACGCAAACACTGGAATTAATCAAGGTGGCCAGGGGGAATGTCAACCTTGGAACTACCCCAAACTGCAAACATCCACCCTGTGGCACTCGCCACCCCGTAAACTACACCCCCCCCCCACTATTTTATTGAAACTTACCTATCCAACCCCTCCGGTCTCAAGAAGTCAGCTCAACTCACACCAAAGTCAATATCATTGTAATTCTGACTTCTCTATAGACTCAGGCTTCATCGGCCTTTACGACACAAAACTCACGCTTACTTTAAAAATGTATGCATATCTTCTAGCAAAAAAAAGGTACTATGCAGGGCCTACTATAAGGCTAACTTTAAAATAAAAAGTTGAAAAAGCTGCCAGGTTTGCTTTAAACATCAATCATAAGGCTATGGATACACTGCAGATAACCTTATATACATATAGAATGATTAAATGGCCATCTGTTTCAGTGACTGTCAGGAACAAACAGTTTTGATATTCACACCTAAAGAGCCCAGTATGTTTGGTGCAACCATCCAGTTACTACATACATGTGTATTGGGCCATTGTAGAACCAAGTGCCTTGCTCTAACATTGTGACAATTAAACAAACTTCAGATCTGAATTCTTGCATGGATTTTTAGAAAGGGAGATTTAACAAGTAGTTTTACTCCAGGTGACTGGTTTTAATGGGATATAGGTACCTTCACAAGTAATCCCTTACTTGTAGTTATAGCAGAATATTGTCTGAAATTGAGAGTCTGCTCAAAACAGTGGCAAAAGAGAACTGCTATGTGAATGCTGAATTGACTATGAAACATACAATTCAATTGCAAAAAACTAAAACCGCAGAAAGAAATGAGCAAGCTGCCGTTGCTACCATCTTTCTAAAAAAACCACCTACCTGGTTATGTTCATCTTCAGTTCCTTCTGGGCCACCAGCCCTGAACAAGCATTCGGCAAGTCAGAGCTACTAAAAACGTACCATATACTGTACTATATTGCAGACTGCATCTCTAGTAGTTACATTTAGGTAGAATCTCAGAATAGAATTTTGCCATTTGGTGGTCGAAAAAGAAAGATGTGTAACCTTTAATTACATCTTGTAAAGAACGTTCTCTTTTTTCATAAATGTGTATATTTTGAGAACCTATAAATTATACTAAAATAAGATACAGGGACATTAAAAAAAAATCAAACCACTAAAATCAGGAGGACCCGGTCAACCAGAGCATCAAAGCGAGCGTTAACTGTTTTGTTTCCAAATACTTTACATTATAAATTTAACTTAAACTTCAACCTATATTGTCGCAGTTATTTACAGAAGTTCACAGAAGTACTATTTTACTATTGACCAGGCCCAAAGGCTTACTTTACAATATTAATATTGTCTATGCTCTATAGGCCAACATACAGGACATGTAGTTGTGTTCTTAATAGAATTAGTTTTGGACGAGGGTTATAAACAGGGACTAGTCACTTAAACGTCAGGTGAAGGGAATGCTTTTAATAGGGACACCTGGCTGGGTGACAACCATTTCCTTCCCTTTAGAGAAATTTCTGGCAACTTCTGTCTTCAGGACAGGAAGTAAAAGGCATCTTCCCCAAAGGCAAACAGAGAGGAACAAAAAACATGAAAGGTGTTTAAATCTATCCAAAATTAAAATAAAAAGGTTTAGAGTACAGATGCACTTCAATATTCTTGTCCGTTTTCAATAAAGAGTTTCTGTTCTTTAGCACCAATACTTAAATACAAAAACCTATAATGAATTCAAACCTGCCGAGGACAGACTTGTAAAAGATGGATTATGAATTGCTCTGGGTGACTACATTTAGGAATTTGCACTTAAGAAGTCTTCATTAAATATGGCACTTAGTTTCTCTAGAGGGTTTTGCTATACCAGTAGATACTCTTCAGCGAATGAATACAGTGAGAATAATTTTTGCAATGTAAGCTTGCAGTCCTGCATTCTGTTAGTTTAAAGAAATTGTCCAACTGCATTCAAACATCCAAACAATAGCCACCATGGTGCTATAAAGTAAACCAGCATACCAGCACTTGATTTCTATATTGCTTTTTTTTTTAATTTACCAGTTGATATCTAGCTGTTTCTACCTGTAAAAGTACCATGCAGGCATGCCTTATTTGCAAATTAGTGAATGTATGCAGAGTAGGGATTACAGAAACAGCAGCCAGGTCAGGTTCAAGGTAGGAAGAAGGTCTACAAACTAACAGTAGCAATTTTTTTTTTGCCGGTCTTTAATCCACTATCAAGTATGAGCTTAGTCTCTTATAGGCAGAAACACCACCCAAATACAATTAGTCAAGCATTGAAGGTCAAGTTCACCTTCTGAACATGTTACACCCATATTTAGGGTGCAACATGTAACATGTTCGGCAACCTCCCTATGTAACTCCTGCTTCCCTTGTAGTTCAGCTTGCAAGTTGACAGCCCTTACAGAGGTATGGGCAGAAAGCTGGAGGTCTCCCTGCAGGCATACCTGCCCTTAATCTATCCATTCTTATATATGTGCTCCAACTCAGGAGACTCTCAAAATTTTAGAGGACGCTGCAGCTTACATTTATATTTGCGTGTGTGCAAACTAAACCCCTTGTTTTTAACGTTAATTGTTAGACGGAGTAAATTCTGTTTGATTGCAGGCTGGCTGGTAAATGAGCTGTTAATTTGTGTTTGTAGTTTTTTATAGAGTGTGCAGGAGCCTGAAACTACACCCATTATATGCTCATCGTGGGTGCAATACTTTAGAGGCTCCTATGTGGAAGGGGGGGGAAGCCTGTGAGCTTCAGCACTGTAAAGATTCTGTCAGCCTTCCTCTCTAGCTGAGCCAAGACATACAATCAAGGCTGGAAATGCACACAATTCAAATTACAGAACGTGACATATCATTTTTGAGACCAAGGAGAAGGAAAGTGTTTCCAGAAAGGAAGTAACTGCGCTGGGCTTTAACAAAATGGTGGTCTCCAGTAAAAAACAAAAAAAAACAAAAAAAAAACAGGAGCAATGCTGGAGGCAATTGACAGCACACACTAATGTTGCTAGCATAATTATTAACTTGGGATGTATGTTCTTTTGTTAAAGAACATTGATTGTTATCAAACTGTTATGGGTAAAGTTCTGCTTTACTGATATTGTAATATTCACTTTATTAAGAAATGTATATTTTCTAAGTATAGTATGTTAATGGCTTCACACACAACAGAATAATATGTGTAAAGAGATATGACAATATATGATCCATGCATAGATGTGAATTGAAGGATTTGTGCTGGAATCCCAGCTTGACTGTTTTCCTAAAAAAAAAAAAAAAAAAGTCTAAAATTAGTTACAGTGATGAAGCCGTAGTGTTCTGCTGTCTGTATCTGTTTGAGCACTCGTACTCAGCCAGACATATTAATGTGCCATTTCCTGACAATCAGCAAAGGAGGGAAACAAGCAGAGCCAGGATTCTTGATGCATTTCTTCACTTCTTTGAACATGAGCCATTTGCACACCCACCAAAGATTAGCAAATACCATTCACTTATCAAGGTCTAATTGAAATGCCCTTCTGATAGGTTGTCTGCTGCCTGGGACAAGTACGGACAGAAGGGCATTTTAATGTAACAGGAATACTATGCTTAATACTCTCATTGCTTGAGGGTGGCAGCATGAGGCAGCAAACACATTTAATTCCCAACATTACCACTTAAGATTGTAATCTCTCCAGGGATTGTCCTTTATGTTTTATTCAATTAGTAGAGCAAGGATAAAGCATACTTATGAGCAGGATCATGTGCATGACAGGTCTGCACGTTTGCCATAGCAAATTACAACAGACAGGCAGTATAATCTTTTACATAGGTGTAATAACAGCTCCCTCAAACTACTGTTAGATGTTCATACGAATATATAGTAGTAAAGTGTCTGCAGACAGCTTATGCAAACTGAATCAAACATTATTATAGTATTGCTAATACTACAATGTGATTAAAACATAACTAAACATACTAACCACAACATACAAGGCCATGCACAACATCGGGCCCAGCTACATCACCAACCTCATCTGCAGATATCGCCCAAACCGTCCGCTCCGCTCCTCCCAGGACCTCCTGCTCTCTAGCTCCCTTGTTACCTCCTCCCATGTTCGCCTTCAGGACTTCTCCAGAGCCTCTCCTATCTTCTGGAACTCCCTGCCCCGGTATGTCCGATCAGCACCTAACCTGTCCACCTTTAGGAGATCACTGAAAACTCATTTATTCAGGGAAGCCTATCCCACACCCACCTAAGAACTGCCCCCGAGCCACCCCCCTCAAATCATCCCCCACAGGTATTACCTTTTGTACCACCACCCCTTCCCTTTAGAATGTAAGCTCCACGAGCGGAGCCCTCCTGTCCCTTCTGTATTGAACTGTACTGTAATTGTGCTGTTCCCCTCTACATTGTAAAGCGCTGCGTAAACTGTTGATATAAAGCATGTATAATAATAATAATAATAACTATAAGGGCAGCACAATCCCCAAAGAATTACCAACCAAAACCAAAAATTAACCTAAAAGACACCAGTAGGGTTGCACTGATACCGATACTAATATCGGTGCGGATACCGAGCATTTGCACGAGTACTTGTACTCGTGCAAATGCTTCGATGCTTGACCTGATACTTGGACAGTGAGGATGGATCGGTTCGGCGGTGGGTTGAGTTACAATAAGCAGTCTCCCTGAGCGGCTTTCAATAAAGCATTCAACAGCCGCTTCTCTTCCTCTCCCTCCCTCGGCTTTCAGCTGCTTTATTGAGAGCCGTGCAGGGAGATCACTGATTGTAACTCCCCCCACTGCCGCACCGATCATTCCTGACTGTCCCGTGTCCTCTGTGTGCTCTCCCCCCCCCCCCCGTCCCCCTCTGTGTCCTCTTTCGTGTGCTCCTCCAGTCCCCCTTTGTGGAGGAGGAAGAAGCAGGTGTATATATATATGCCACTTACCGGCTCTTTTCTTTTCCGAATGCACAGAGTCACTGATCCATTTATAACTGAGCATTGTAAACTGTGTTACGATGCTTCAGTTTATGAAAGAACAGGAGCCTCTGTCTCCTGTCCATTCATCTTCAGTGCAGCTGAGGCTGCAGAGAAAGGGTCTGGGGAATCTGTGTCCTCAGTCCCTTTCCCTGTCTCAAAGGGGAGATGTTAGGGGTCTGTATAGACCCCTGACATCTCACCAACGCCACCCCCCCTACCCAAACAGGGTTGATTTAAAAAAATAAATAAAATAAATAAAAAATTGAAACATGGTAATAAACATTTTAAAGTAAAAATAATAATAAAAATAAAAATAAAAAACACTGACACCATCCACTCCCCCCAAAAAAATAAAGCATTGTAAAAAATAACAAAAAGATATATAAATTGTAAAAAGTAATCAGCATCTCCTCGCAGGGGAGACCTGTACAGGTCATCAGGGCACTGATCATCAGTGCCCAGATTACAGTACAGCCCCAGCAGTGCCCATGAGTGACACCAATCAGTGCCCATCAGGGACACCAATCAGTGCCCATTAGTGATGCCAGTCAGCGAGGCCTTCCAGTGCCCATCAGTGCCTCCTCATCAGTGCCACCTAATCAGTGCAGCCTCATCAGCGCACATCGGTGAAGGAGAAAAATTACTTATTTACAAAATTTACTGACAGAAACTAGTAGGCAAGTGGTTAAAGAAGGTTTTATTTTCACCCATTATTTGTTTGCAATAGGTGACAATGGCTGAAGCCCCTCTATTTGTGTTTTTCTGGCAATATGGTGGGTGTAGAACCTTTGTGAATCAAGGACTTTCAAAGACCTATCTTCCCCTTGGTATTAGGAATTGGGACAGCCGCTTGGTATCAAAATATAGAACTGTTGCTGCAGTGAACCCTCAATGTCCACTGGGAGTGAAGGTCATATCTTTAGAAAATGTAATTCTGCTCCATGGAATAGGTCACACAGAGCAGAACGCTTTACTTTTCTATTGTTTGTGGGAAAATGGTGTAGAGTGGAATTATCTTTTATTATATCAGTTATTGTGCAAACGTGTATTCCCTCGATAAAACAAATTAGGTATTAGGTAGAGGTGTATTCTCATAATTTTCAATTCAGCCTGGTAAAGGCTTTACTTAATCTGGCCTTTTATTGTTGGATCAGGGAAATATTTGTAGGACTTAGGACCATGGGAGAAGCTGCTCAAGAAAAAAAAAAAAAGTTTGTGAGATAGTTGGCACATAGGACAGCGTTTCTTAGGTAACTTGAGGTAGATTGGGGCAACACAGTGGCACAGCTGAGGGTGTGCACTGGCTCTTTATAGTCCATCCTAAAAAATGACCCTATTACACTGCCAATCCATCCCTCCTAGGCAAAAACATCCTCAGTTCACTTGATCTTAAAGATGAAAAGGTAACTCAGCTTTCCATTAAGGAATGCATGGTCTGCCACTGTCTCAAGCAGTAACATTAGACTTGCAACTGTATACGCACAGCAAGACTATCCTACCTTCAAGCCACCATTGGCCTTACAATGCAATGTCATCTTTATAATTTAGGGCCTGTGTTGACAGGCTTTTGTTATCAGAGTGCCTATTCTCCCCATACAACTCAATGGGAGTACAAAAGCAGCTAGAAGTAGGTTAATGCTGCCTAGAAGGAGGTAAAATGTAAGTCAGAAAGAGATCAACTGTATCAACTGTATGTGGCAAATTCACCTGTCAGTAAACAGTGAATGAACTTAAAGTGGTGTTCCGGCCGAAATTATACTTTCTAAATAAAAATACTCCTATAATACACAAGCTTAATGTATTCTAGTAAAGTTAGTCTGTAAACTAAGGTCTGTTTTGTTAGTTTATAGCAGTAGTTTGTTATTTTCTAAACTTACAGCAGGCCGTGGCCATCTTAAGTGTGGGCATCTGAAGCCAAACTGTATTTCTTCCTGGATCTCATCCTTGCAGATCTCGCACATGCTCAGTGCAGCACAAGCAGTGTAATAGGTTTCAGGTCAGGTTTCCATAGCAACAGCAGTGTCAGAGGAAGTTGCCGCCCCTTCCCAGAAGGCATTGCAAACAGGAAATGATGCGATGGGCCGCGGCAAGGGAGGAAGAAGTGAAAAATGAATACAGCAGATATACAGTAAGTGCTGAGAAAAAAAAAAATTTAAATATCCAATTCGTTTACAGTGCACAGTTTAGTGAGGGATGCTGAAGAGTTGTAAAAGTGGGTGGAACTCCACTTTAAGGTCCCTTTCACAAGGGCCAGATCAGGTTTTGCTCAGCAGGGGATTCGTTCACTAATCCTCTTATGCAGAGTGGGCACAGACACAGCCCGCTCTGCTCTATGGGCAACTGGCTGTCTGGTTACACCCAACTGCCCTCTGATCCAATCCGGCCAACCAGAGGGGAACAGATCCCCTTCCATTTTTTTTTGGCCAGATTGGACCCCGAGGTAGCTGGGTGTAAACAGACATGAGTCCATTTACATCTGGTGCTTCATAGAGGAGAATGGAGAGTCCATTTTTCAGCCGGACCCTATCAGATTAATCGGATCTAAAAAAAGCAAGATGAACCTGAAAAGAATTGCATTTGCCCATCGGCAAAAGCTCATTGGCATAGGCACTAAAGCTAGCAATACATAGCTCACAATTCAGCAATTTCCTGTTGAATTGGCCAAAATTCAAGCCGTGGGTAGCCCTGTTGCCACCCCCTGACTCAGTAAAAATCAATTGACCGAGTCAAACAGTGACCAAATCCTATCAGATGCAGTTACTTTTCAGCTACTCAAGCAGCCAGGGGGGGTCACAGCTGTCTAAAAACAAATAGCTGTCTGGTGGGAGTCTTCCATCCACAATGTTTAACACAGATAGAGGAATTTATTGATTTTACTTCATCTGATGAACAAGACAAATGTATGCTTATATGGCTAGCCTTAGGCTTGGTCTTTCAAGAAGCATTACAGATGTAATATTGTAATGAGGAAGGTGCAGTAAAGCCTATCTACTAGTTCAGTACCCCATTGCAGCCAGGCCAGTGACAGCAGCTTATGCTTCTAAGGTCTGGCTATTTTCACTTTTAAATTGAAAAGGAGGGCCTGTGGAGAGTATGGTTTATTTATTAGTCAATGTCGCACTTATCCTTTAAAGGCTGGCCTGGATAGATATGTCTGTAATCAGGTTTATATAATTGCTGACAACATACAGAAACTATGTGCAACAGTGTCAGAGATATGCAGGCATTATTATAATACATTGGCATCATTCTGCTATGGGTATTTTATGGTATAGTTTAAACTATTTATTAGGCATGTGTTAAGACAAGGTTGGTATTGTATGGTATACACAACCTTGAATTCTATGAACTACTAACAGTATCGTGTTAGGGAAAAATCTCCATATATATGCATTAATCACTGCACACATGAAAGCAATGTTCTTAACATAAATCAACCCATTCTATAGTACAGTCAACTATGAATAAAACACAATAAATTCCTTTACATAAATCTATGTAGTAAAGTCGCTAGCTGAACTATCCGAAGTATAACAAAGTGGCCAATACTTAATCTATCATATATCCTAGCGAACGCCGGCTGCGCTAACAAAACCTCACAGCTGGAACTTTACAGATAAAGGAAGGTTGGACTCAATGTTTAGTCAATAGTGCTTATAAATACTAAGCAGGCAATATCGTTGTGCTGCCTTTGAACAATGACAATACCTTCAAGTGGAACAAACATGGCTATATATATGAAGACTTTTCAAAGAATCCAGTATAAAGCAACCATAAAAAGACCTCCATGTTTGATAATTACACATTCAAAATCAATGTGAAAATTACTAACTGTCGATAATGCAGTGGTTTTCCATAAACTTCCCACAAAATAGATCTTCGTGGAGGAGAGAATAATGGAGGGTAGACAGGGTACGTTTCTTTTTAACCACATTCATATAGCTCAGTGCCTATGTCAAGTGATATGTTTGGTTTTTAACATTGACTTTAGTGTTGCCAACTGCTGTCACATTCACTGGGAATACATTAAGAGAACTCTTACTAGCAACATTAAAGACTTCTTATTGCATTGCGATCCAACCATTTCAGGGTCCATTTTTTTCCAGTTTACTGAGAGTCATGTAATTCAACCTACCAAAGATGGCGGTTTAGTGCAAACGGCAAATCCTACAAAGCAAAGTTGCATTTGTTATTTTTTTTTAACAAAGTTGAATGTGCATGTAACAAAATGTCCATGTATTTTTTTTTTTTTCAGGAGACTGCAGAGTATTGCACCCTTGGTTAGTGGATTGCGTGTATCAGGCTCCTGCAGACACTTTGTACAGCTCTCTGCCCATATCTCTGTAGCTGCAGGAAGTGTCAATGGACTATGAGGGCGCTGATCGCTAAATATGGGTGTAACATGTAATACAATGTTAAAAGGTGAACTTACCATTTAAGTGTATCTTTTGGCCAAACCTTTTTTTTTTTGGATAGAGTAAATAATGTAAGGAATGGATGGAGCCACTGTCAGTATTTTGATGCTGGTTGAGGCTGAAGATTTTACCTCGTTTCCTGTCTAGGTGATAAAGTGACCACACACAGGGACAGAATGGCAATAAATCGAAGACAGGGGGAAAGCGATTTTTTTTTTTATTGTCACCTTTGTCCCATTTATAGAAATGTCCTCTCCTGTCAGCATTATCACCAGGACAAAAAGTTATATGAAACCTCCTCAAGGGGAGGAACAAAAAATTGCCAGATGCTCCAATGCCCTGTACACACGACTGGTTTTGCCGTCGGAATAAACTCTGAAGGTTATTCCGACGGAATTCCGCTCAAGCTATCTTGCATACACACGGTCACACCAAAGTCCGACCGTCCAGAACGCGGTGACGTACAACACGTACGATGGGACTAGAAAACGGAAGTTCAATAGCCAGTAGCCAATAGCTTCTGTCTCATACTTGCTTCACAGCATGCGTCGTTTTTGGTGCGTCGGAACAGCATACAAACGAGCGTTTTTTCCGTCGGAAAAATATAGAACATGTTCTCTATCTAAGTCCTTCTGAATATTAGATGGAAAAAGTCCAATGGGGCATACACACGGTTGGAATACATGATGAAGAGCTCCCATCGGACTCTTTCTGTCGGAAATTCCGCTCGTGTGTACACAGAATCAGTTACTTACCATACTCAAGGGTCCTTTCACACAGGGCGGACGCCGCCTGTGATCCGCTAGCTCAGCAGGAAATTTGTCCATTGATCTCTGCTGAGTAGGCAGATGACAGGTCCACGTCTGCTCTGCTTAGGCAGAGCGGGCACAGACAACCCGTTCTTCTCTGTGTGCGATCAGCTGTAAACAGACCACCTGTCCATTTACACCCAACTGCCATCCGATCCGCTGGACAGAAGGGGAATGAATCCACATCTGTCTGTTTTTAGTGGATCGGATTGGATGTAGGCAGTTGTAAACAGATACATGTCCATTTACACCTGCTGCTCAATAGAAAGGAATAGAGGTTCCGATCGGGTTCGCATGAAAAACGTACAGGCGGACTCAATCGGAACATTCATATGAAAGAGGCCTTAAACTAAAATGATTTTGGCTAAAGATACACAATGTATTTTTGAAGATATTGTGAAAACATTCAGAGATGAACAATGTTGAAACTAGGGCTGAAACGATGAATCAATAGTAATCGATAATGAAAATCGCTGTCAACGATTTTCAGTATCGATTAGGTGGTCTAACAGCACACACCTTCCAGTCCCACCTCCGTCCCAGTGTTAGAATCCCGTGTACAAGCTGGCGGCGCCACTGTATTTTCATGAGAATACAGCAGCGCTCATGTGACCAGGCACGTCTGCCTCTCTGCTCACTGACGTCATCCCCCCCTGATATTCTCAGCCCCGCCTGCTGCTGCCTCGAGAGAATAGAGAGAGGCGAGAAGCAGCCGCGTGCGCCGAGCTGCACCTGCAATGTAAGGTAGCGGCTATTACAATACTCGGTGTACTTTAATTTCTGTGATTACAAGTGCCCCATAATAAGTATTTCTAAGGGGGGGAATAGTGCCCCATCATTGGTTTTCCTCGGAGGGGGTGGAATAGTGCCCCATTGGTTTTCCTGGGAGGGGGTGGAATAGTGTCCCATTGGTTTTCCTGGGAAGGGGGGGGGGAATAGTGCCCCACTGATTTTCCTGGGAGGGAGAGGGGGGGGAATAGTACTCCATCATTGCTGTTCCTGGGAGGAATAGTGTCCCATCATTGGTGTTCCCAGGAGGAATAGTGCCCCATCACTGGTGTTCCTGGGAGGAATAGTGACCCATCATTGGTGTTCCCGGGAGGAATAATGCACCATCATTGGTGTTCCCGGGAGGAATAGTGCCCCATCATTGGTGTTCCCGGGAGGAATAGTGCCCCATCATTGGTGTCCCTGGGAGGAATAGCATATTAAGGGTTTTTTTTATGATTTTATCCGATTAATCGAAAAAATAATCGGCCAACTAATCGGTTATGAAAATAATCGTTAGTTGCAGCCCTAGTTGAAACTTCATTCTTCTAGAGGAGAGGTCCCCAACCTTCACCAGCTTGTAAGCTAAATGAGAAGGCGGTGAGCCACACTAAAGTATAACATGTGCCTGATTTCATTGTCCTGTGGTATCTTTTTTTTATTAAAAACAGTGTTTTACTGTACAGACTAGCTATGCGGCAGATTATCACTTTGTAAGGTATTGCAGTGGTAAAGCTCAATTTACAAAGATTATCTCATGGGTTCTTATTCCTAGAATGATGCTCTTACTTTGCATTAAAAGAGAAATATGACCAAAGCTGGTTTGGTCATACTTCTAATGTGGGTCACATGCACTTTTGCAATCCTGTGACCCAGATTAAGCCGACTTTAGTCCTGACGACAAAAAGCGGCTCCAGTCTCTAGCTGTATCCTGACAATAATGTTAGGAGCCACCAAGATGCTGGACTGGCAACTGGCTCAACCTATCAGCATGCCGCTGAAAGCCTGAGCCAGCTGCTCCCACCCCCTCTCCTGCCTAGTGGTCCAATGAGCACTGGAGGAGTGGACCCAGGAACTGAGCAATCAGCAATGCTGCAGCCACAGAGGTGAGTATGTATGTTTTCTTTAATCTCCCACACTTCTCCTTTAACTTTATAAGAGAAGTCCAGGCAAAGCCTAACTAATGCTAAACCTGCTCTGTGCCACATTCTAAACCTAACCTATCTAACAATGTAAAGAAAAAAATCACTGTACTTACCTATCATGCAGCCGATCCGGTCCGGTCCCAGCATCAGCTGTCAGCCACAGCTTCGCTGTGTAGGCGTGTGCAGGAGAGGCATCCGACAACGGAAGCCCCATAGTAAGTCTATGGGTGATGTCACTTCCCATTCATTTCAAAGCTGTTGTTGGTTCTCTCCTGCACACAGCATCCGCCGCTGGAGGCAGGCCCGGATCGGGTGCAGAATAGGTAAGTACAGCGAGTTTTACTTTACAGACTTAGATAGATTAGGCTTGGAATGTGGCACAGAGCAGGTTTAGCATTAGTTAGGCTTTGCCTGGACTTCTCCTTTAAAACTCTGACCAGCCCGAGGAAAGCAGAAAAAAAAAAAAAAAAAAAAAGAAAGCCAAAGATATTCACTAGTTAAATCATCAATTCACATGTAAAAGTAACACTTCCACACCTAGCTGAGATTTTGGTATGTGCAATGAATGTTTTAAAGAGAAAATTATCATCTGATAAAATAATGCATGCATTTAAAATACTTCAAGCAGCTTAATGAATTGAATTAAAGCATGATAAACTGGTTGCTAATATTTTAAAAGGATTATGCTACTTTTAATATAGTTATCCTTTAAAGAGACACCATCGCATTGCTCATTGATTCTCTGCAGTGTCAGAAGCCTGCAGGGAGTGAGAACGTCACCCCTCCATCAATGTGACACCGGCTTGGGCCCAGCAACTGGCTGCTAGGCCTGAACATTGCATCATGGAAGGAGAGCTTTACATAGAGACTGTCACTAGGATGCAACAAACATTGGAAAAAAGAGAAAATGAGAATTTTATTTAAAAATGGCAGTTGTTTAGGATTCTTCGCCTTTCTGCAAACTAAATATTGTTTAGCTGGGGTTTACGTCTACTTAAATTAGACCCATTAGGTTAGTCAGGTGTATATGTTTGAACCATTTTTGCCTTACTACACCATGTTAAAAAATAAGCAACTTTAAGAAAAGGTCTTTTACAAGGACTGGCCGTGAATGACCTCTCTTCTGGTGGCTTCTCTCCTAACAAAGTAAAACATTGTACGGTCAGACTGGCTAATTGCCCTGATATCTGAGAATGTATAAGCATGTTGTCCGCTAATACAAAAAAAATGTGGACCTAAGAAAGCACCTTTTTTGGTCACAGACACTTCCAGATGTTTATAGTTCACTTTGTAAGGGATCCTTTCACACTTTATTATTATTTTTACTGATCCTTCGGAGACATCAATACTTCTACCCAACACTTAAAATAGGCATGATTAAAACAGTTTGCTAAAAGTGATATTGTAAAAGGTGACAAATTACTAATCAGTATATTTAAAGCTGAACCTAGGGCAAGCCATTAAATCTGCAGCTGAAAGGCATAAAAAAAAAAAAAAATAACTGAAGCCTTAGAAAAAAAAAAATGCTTGGCTGCCTTGGGCACCCGATTTGTTACCAAAATAATAAATATAGTAATGATAATCCTCTGCTGCTCTACAATGTGGTACTGAAGAGAGGGGCACACACATACTGCATTCCAAGGAGGAGGAAAGGGACCAGGTCTGGCCATTATTTATTATAAGTCAGCTTAAAGTGGATGTAAACCCTCACATACAGTTGTGCTCAAAAAAGTTTGCATACCCTGGCAGAAATTGTGAAATTTTGGCATTGATATTGAAAATATGACTGATCATGCCAAAAAAACTGTCTTTTATTTAAGGATAGCAATCACATGAAGCCATTTATTATCACAGTTTTTTGGATCCTTTTTAAATTATGATGATAACAGAAATTACTAAAAATGGCCCTGATAAAAAGTTTACATACCCTGGAATGTTTGGCCTTGTACAGACACAGAAGGTGGCACACACAGGTTAAAATGGCAATTAAAAAGGTTAAAAATCACAATTAGTGTCTGTGTATAAATAGTCAATGAGTTTGTTAGCTCTCACATGGGTGCACTAAGCAGGCTAGACACTGAGCCATGAGGTAGAAAAGAACAGTCAAAAGACCTGCGTAACAAGGTGATGAAACTTTACAAAGATGGAAAAGGATATAAAAAGATATCCAAAGCCTTGAATATGCCAGTCAGTACTGTTCAATCACTGTTAAGTCACTTAATAAGAAGTGGAAAATTTGGGGATCCAAATTGATACCATATTGTTTAAACAATACACTAACTTAAAGATATAGGGGCAGACAGCGGTGGGCATTTGCACCTTACAGTCCATCATTGCCTATCCCCCATCTCTCTCTCCAGTTAAACAATGCTGCTGCCTTGACTCCCCCATGAGGCTGCCCACACACTGTGTGCGTAGGGAAAGGGCTCTTGGGAGATAGATTTCTGGAGGCATACCTGCATCAATAACAACTGTGGTTCCAGCAGCTGGCCCTGCAAGAATTTTACAAGCCTGGTGATGATGACACAGGGAGTTATAAAAGCTGTTTCTCACTAAAGGAAAAAGGTAAAGAAAAAACGCTGGGACAAGCCATAGAGGACAAGAGTGAGGTTTGGGGTTGAATGGTAAATTGAGTTCAGGTGATGACTGGACAAATGCTTCAAAAAGCAACCACATGTTCCTCTCTTCTGCTCTTAGGCCCCTTTCACACCAGCGGACCGATCGGGTTCGCCTGTTCATTTTTCATGCAGATCCGATAGGACCACCCATTGTTCTCTATGGAGTGGCTGACACCCAGTGGCATCCGATCAGGTCGTTCCCCATCCATCTAGCAGATCGGATGACAGTCAGATGGAAACGAACAAGCAGTCCGTAGAATGCAGTAGGCTGTATCTGTGTCCACACGGACCTGCCATGCGCCTGCTCAGCGGGGAGCAACAGACAGATTCCCCATTGAGCAGGCAGATCCGCTTGACAGAGTCCACCCCATCTGAACGGAGCCTAAGATTATCAGGAGGCACTAGAAGACATTTATAAAAGGCCCCATGCCGATTAGGCAGTTGTGAGAATTGTTGCTTCATATAACATGTACACGTTAACATTTAGAGACTATTGACAGATTGTTGCAAATAAAAAAAAATAAGTTTAATTAAAACTAAATTTACATATTTGAATACACCAAAACACACACAAAGAAAAACAGCTCCTTATATTCTACAGGTTGGTATACTTATTCATTTCTCTCTGATAACTCTAACTTTACAGGCCATGCTTTTGCATTATAATGCATCGCTCAATGCAGGCAGCTAGATACAGAATAAACCTGTCACAGAATATACGGTTATCAGTGAAAATCTGTAGATGGTGATTGGTACATTGTCTTTTTTTTATAATTCAACTTTATTAAGCTTTATCATTATAAACAACTCAACATTCAATACAAAAAAAAAATTAAGTAGACAGTTATAAATGTACTTCCATTCTTAATCTTATACATAGTATCTCAACTCTTGTATATTACTCAGTAAATTTTGATTCTATACAATATATAAAACCAACCAAACCACACATGCCTAATTATAGGAAAAAAAGCAAAAGAAAAAAAAAGGGTAGGGGGTGGGGCGGGGGAAGGGAGCGAGAGGGGGACAGGAAAGGGAATGGATGAATCCACAGTGAGAGTGAGAGAGGCAGAGAGAGAAAGGGAGAAAAGCAAACCAGAGAAACAAAAAGGGACATGGGAGAAGAATCCTCCGCTCAAAGCAAAGGACCTGCATCCCCTTCCTCATGTGCTATAGTGTATCTAAATTTGGTGATCTGTAGTGTTTTTATATATGTAATGTATATATGTGTATATGTATGTCCAAGTGTTAATCGTGAATAGTAAAAGAAAAAAAAAAAATAAGGGTGTAAGGAAAAAATCTGTTAAAAATCACAGGGCCCCATACAGCCTTCCTGATGGGGACCCCCCCCTGAAAATATCAAAACAATATTTTTTGCTAAAAATACACGAAAATCATTATTAGTGGACACAAAAACAGCATAACTTACAAAATTCCTGTTAAATCTAAGATAAAACAATATTGAGATAATACAGCTCTGTGTGAATGAGGTCTTGGTGCCGATTCACATGGGCCTGTACAGTGTGAATCAGCTTTTTGCCCCCCCTTTTTTATGTGGCTGGAGCTGTGTGCAGGCAGCCTATGTTCCGAATAGGGACACAGCTGTATGAACACAGTCACAGGTCCTAATTTGACAGGCATTTGGGTGCAGATGTACTGACCGTGTGCATTTGGAGCCACTCAGCCACATCTGCACACTTGTCATAATTAGGACCTACGGCTGTGTTTGTATAGCTGCTGCATCCCCATGGAGTAACAAGTGGCTCCAGCCACACAAGCAGCTCATTCACACTGTATAAGCCAGAGAACCTGTGTGAATGAGACGTTAGTAATGCGTTTTTTTATTTTTATTTTTTTACAATGTACAATGGTATTTTTTTCTTGTTGTTATTTTTTATAATTTGTTTTAACAGCCATGTCGGGGGGTTTTGGTGAAATATCAGGGGTCTAAACAGACAGACCCCTCATTTGAGACAGAGAAAGTGACTGAGGACACCGTCCTTAAAGCAGTTGTATACCCCGCTTGGTGATTTTTACCTACAGGTAAGCCTATAATAAGGCTTACCTGTAGGTAAAATGAATATCTCCTAAACCTACACGGTTTACGAGATATTCACCCTGCATGCAGCCGCTGACGTCAGTGGCGTATCGTGCCAGAACTTCAGAGCTTTGTGCCAAAAAAGAGGGCAACATGTCAGCCCCCTCAGCAGTGACGGGGCGCCACTGTAGGGGCTTCATTCTAAGGTATTTCATAATGTGCTAGTATTTAATGCATACTAGCACATTATGCCATTGTCTTTTCAGGTTTTTTTTCGGGGGGGGGGGGGGGGGGGGTCAGCGGTTTACTACCACTTTAATCTTTATCTCTGCAGCCTCAGCTGCACTGAATGAACAGGAAGAGTTCTGCATAGTCTTTATTCACAAACTAAAGCAAAGTAAACACAATTTACTATGATTCAATTACGAATTAACACAGTGAGTGAGCGATACCAATCAGAAAAGGAAGTGGCCAGTAAATGACATTTATTGGCCCCTTCCCCTGTTATCCATCCTCCCCTGCTCTCCATCTCCCGCAGCAGCCAGTGGGAGGAAGAGGAGGGGAAGCTGGCAGCGCTGTGGGGGGGAGCACACAGGAGGAACCTGCTTGGACGGGATGGTGGAATTTACTGGAATGATCCCATGTAGTGCTCCCCTGCAGCAGCTGCACGCTGGTGAGAGGGAGAGGAGGAGAAGCCGGCTTTCAGCTGCTGTAAGGGGGAACTACAGGGGATTAGCTCCAGTAAATGCTGCCCCTGCCAGTCCAGGTTCCCCTTCCTTCTGCTTGTCAGCCGCCCAGGCCCCCCTGTTGGACCGGTTGGACCCCCTTATTGGCATCCATGTAAATAATGCCGACTTTAAATATATAAACAATTTAAAGTAGATTTAAACCCACTAGACTAGTGTTTAGTGGCTGTGCCATCTTTTATTTTAGGTGTTTCCTTCTTTTTACCCGATGATCTTTGCAAGTAACACACTTCCTGTCCCAAGGTGACAACGCTCACTCATCACATCACAGTGTATGTATAGCAGTGTTGTCACGCTAAAACATGAAATGTTTAAGAACTACATAACTACCCCTCTCCTCATCCCCATAACATAGAGGGTACGTGTTCTGTAGTCCACAGAGGTAAACATCTGGGTGTATCTGATAGCATATCCCCTGCTGGTTTCTCCCTTCACACCCTATGCTACTACAGTGTGCTGCAGTGATGTAGTGGGGTGTGGTGAAGCGTGCAGCGTTCCAGGGATTTGAAAACTCTGCTCTTACTCCTCTTCTTTCTGCAGCATTTCCAGGACAGATCAGAGTCATATTCTGTACCAGCACTGGCCAATCAGAATTGTCCTGATCCATCCTGGAAGTGCTGCAGAAAGAAGAGGAAGAAGAGCGGGCTTTTCAAATTCCTGGACGGCTGCACAGGCTGCATGGGCACTGACAGCCTATCACCCACTGAGGTAAGTACAGTGGGGAACAGGAATGGGGTGGATGTTAGAGCTGCACGATTCTGGGAAAAATGAGAATCGCGATTCTTTTGCTTAGACTAAAGATCACGATTCTCTCACGATTCTTTAAAATGGTTCATTTAAAAAAGAAAAATCAGCTGTAGATGGCACATGCGCAATCAACATGCCGCTCACTCCCGATGATCGGAGCTGGTTATTCATTTAATACAGCAAGGGGCGGATAACCAGCCCGAGCATTGCGCAGTCCAGGCCGGGCACTATGCTCTCTGCTGACTGACGTTCCACGCTGGTTCCGGCGGCTTCTCCTCCGGTCCCTCCGGTCCAGGCTACATCACGGGGACACCGGCAAGACTCGCGGTAATCCTAAATCATTCAAAAGTAACTTGGTCAGTAATTTCAGCGTGCGCTGTCTGCATGTTGGTTACAGATTGAGTGATGGTAGTTGCCTCAGATTCTAGCATGGTGGCCCGTGTTGTAACATCTACTACTTCCTGCTTAAGCCCAGCCAGCTTTCCCCTGACAGCCATCTCTACACAAGAGGCCAGTGATTCAAAGTCCTCTCTGGTGGGGAGTTTTTGTAAGAATGCCCAAATAGTGTGCTCAGTGAGCTGCCCAGTAAAAGACCTGCTGGGGTGTCACACTGTGTGATGTACTCACTGTGACTGGAGATGTGACATCAGGGTTCAGAGCGTGTCTTTCTGTCCCACACCGGTGCTGAGAGAAGCTAGGTCCAGGTAAATCAGCTTGCATGGACATTGAATAGTGGCATATGCAGGGAGCAGCGCTCATCATTGTCTGGTCTAAGGAGTGGTGTGAGGGAGAGAGAGCGAGGCAGGCAGGGGGAGAGATCACAGGGTGGTGAGAACGGCGGCATATCGTTGCCTGAGCCATCCGTTTCTCTCTCCAGGTCTGCAGCCAACAGTCTGAGTGCCGTCCTCGTGGTAGCTGCCGGCGCCATCTTGGATGTGTCTGGGGTAGAGGCCGCGGACCATACGGGGACCAGGAAACGCTCCATCTCACCAGCGGGACCTCTCATGCAGCAGTCAACCTTCAATGCTACCCGGGTAATTAGCTGGAGAGGATAATGTTAGGTATTTCTACCGTGGAACACATCCTCACACTTCCATGCTGAGACCACGCCCCCCCAAGAATCGCGGTAATCCTGGCGGGATATCGCGGGGGGGGTGAATCGAGATCACGATTCTCTATACGATTAATCGTGCAGCTCTAGTGGATGTATGGTGTTCGTTCACCTAAACCTACACTTTAAGAAAGCAAATATTTAGGTAATTCTTGCCATATAGGCAAGTATTACTTTACAAGGGCCTGCTGGTTAAATGTGTTTTACCCTTTAACCATCACTCCATGTGTCTACAGCAATAGACAGTGATGTTCATGGAAGATGAGTACATATAAGGGTCCTTCCATTCATTCGTCCTTTATTCCTTTACATAAAACACCATGACAGCACCCAAAACTGCACAAGTCATTCTGCTACTGTCTGTCATAGTGACTGTGCTTCATTTGAATGTCATTAACCAGAATCACATTGTGCAGGGAAAACACTTGGCCTCATTTGCTTTTCTGTCAAAAAAAAAAAAACACAGGTACTTTCCAAAATCTAAGCAATATATTTAACTTTACCAGAACACACTTTTTTAACTAGCAATCAGACATAAAACAAAAGCCAAAAAGATATACATTATATAGAATATACACCCTATAAATATTGCATACTATATATTTGTATTCATATATGCTTTGAGGCTGGTAAATGGTTTATATTGTAAAAAAAGCAAAAGAGGATAATAATTGGGTTGTTGTTTATAAGGGAAGCCTCTAAACTGGATCCAATTTTCTGCAATTGAAGGTGAAAGTCTTTCAAAGCCAGTTCTATATATACTTCAAGCAATTTGTTACTCTGAAAAACCATCTGTTTCTCGGTATAACAATTCTCAGAGGGCAAATTACAGCTAGTGTTCAACATAAAACATCAATTTAAACCATCAGCTATTCATAATTCCAATTCTTTATTGGAATCCAAGGGCATAAATGTCAGAGTACCCAGCAATAATTCTTTTATTAACCGTGCTATTCATCTGCACATTAAATAAAGAGTAGATGCCCGGTAAATAGCACTAACCTTTTACCGACAGCTGACCTGTAAGACAAACTCGTATTGTAGGAAACAAACTGAGAAATTCAGATGTCAGCAGCCTCAATGGCTAAATACTTTCATGTTCCATCCAAATATTCTACAAGTCAGTGTCATCTCCATAACACTTGTCAGCACAAGGCTGCATTTGCAATATTCAAAATGACAGCAATTTGGAAACGTCTGTCTGTTATTGCTCATTTTATTTACCATTTCACAAACCAAACTAATGGCATATAGTGAGAGTGTCGGTAAGAATTTAATCTAAAATGTGTTTTAAAGTGAAACTCCACCTTTGGTCCTTATTCTGCTCCCAGCTCCCCTCTGCAAATCTTATACTCACCTGTATCCAGCCAGATAGAATCTAAGCCGCTTGTCAAAATCTTCTGAGCCAGGCTCATGCATGCTCAGTACTTTTCCAATTAGTCCTAGAGAAAGTTTAAACTCCATGTGCCAGTGGATCACAAGCTCTCCAAAGGATTGAATAGAAAGTGCACAACACATGTGCAGGCCTGGTTCACAAGGTTTTAGACTAGTGACCTGGCGATATTTCATTGGATTGGGACTTGGAGAACGGGGGGGGGGCAAGGAAACTCACCATTACCATCAATGCAGCAGCCTCACCATTGCCATCAATGCAGCAGCCTCACCATTGCCATCAATGCAGCAGCCTCACCATTGCCATCAATGCAGCAGCCTCACCATTGCCATCAATGCAGCAGCCTCACCATTGCCATCAATGCAGCAGCCTCACCATTGCCATCAATGCAGCAGCCTCACCATTGCCCCAATGCAGCAGCCTCACCATTGCCATCAATGCAGCAGCCTCACCATTGCCATCAGTGCAGCAGCCTCACCATTGCCATCAGTGCAGCAGCCTCACCATTGCCATCGATGCAGCAGCCTCACCATTACCATCGATGCAGCAGCCTCACCATTGACATCGATGCGGCAGCCTTACCACTGACATCGATGCAGCAGCCTCACCATTGCCATCAATGCAGCAGCCTCACCATTGCCATCAATGCAGCAGCCTCACCATTGCCATCAATGCAGCAGCCTCACCATTGCCATCAATGCAGCAGCCTCACCATTGCCATCAATGCAGCAGCCTCACCATTGCCATCAATGCAGCAGCCTCACCATTGCCATCAATGCAGCAGCCTCACCATTGCCATCAATGCAGCAGCCTCACCATTGCCATCAATGCAGCAGCCCCACCATTGCCATCAATGCAGCAGCCTCACCATTGCCATCAATGCAGCAGCCTCACCATTGCCATTAATGCAGCAGCCTCACCAATGCCATCAATGCAGCAGCCTCACCATTGCCATCAATGCAGCAGCCTCCCCATTGCCATCAATGCAGCAGCCTCACCATTGCCATTAATGCGGCAGTCTCACCATTGTCATCAGTGCAGCAGCCTCACCATTGCCATTAATGCAGCAGCCTCACCATTGCCATCATTGCAGTCTAATCGATGCCCATCTGCAGCCTAGCGGGGACAGGGAGGGGGCGGGACAAACGCCGACAGATTACATACAGTGAGAATATCCTATGATACACAGAACAGTGGTCCAATGGCTTCCCAGAAGACGGGACTTCCTATTACAGTGGCCGCCAAGCAAACAGGAGATTCTCACTGCATGTAATCTGACGGCGCTCGTCCCGCCCCCCCTCCCTGTCCCCTCCGAGGCAGCTAATTGTCGTATAACACACACACACGCTATTTGCACCTGATTTTTAGGGTGAAAAAGTGCATGGTATACGCCAATAAATACAGTAATTGCAGGTGGACAAAAGGCACAATTATCCTTTTAGTAAATGGCAGATATTCCATAAGCCAACTGAACTACTGATATGCATTAGGGTCTGTGTTGATCTGCTTTTGTTCACATCAAGCGATTTTGTATTTGCAAGTCTACAGAAATGTAAAACCCACTTGAAGCAGATCAGAAGGAGGCTCGCTGCAGGTTTAATGCGCCTGTCAATGAATTCTGAATGGTCTCAGAAGCAACTCAAACTATTATCAAACCGGCACAGTCAAGAAGGGCCCTAATGGTACTAATATAGATGTGAGATTATAGCTGCTTGGGAAAATCAGCTGACAACCTCATATCTGTGGGTGCCTAAAGATGGGGCTGGCTAGCTATTGATGGAAAAAGCAGCAAATGGACAGGCTAGGAAACCAATTGCTATTTCTCCCCCAATATGCCAGCCTCCTCCTCTCTGCCATACCCATTTTGTGGGAAAACGAGCAGAAGCTTCCTATTCTGAGCCAAGTTACTCTACAAATCAAGCCATTACATCTAAAGCATCAGTCAAAGAGGAAAATACTTACACTATAATACCAAAATTATTGGGCTACCTGCCTTTACACACACAAGAACGTTAATGGCCTCCCAGTCTTAGTCCATAGCGTTCAATATTGAGTTGGCCCACCCTTTGCAGCAATAACAGCTTCAACTCTTCTGGGAAGGCTGTTCACAAGGTTTAGGAGTGTGTCTATGCGAATGTTTGACCATTCTTCCAGAAGCGCATTTGTGAGGTCAGGTACTGATGTGGACGAGAAGGCCTGGCTCACAGTCTCCATCATAATTAATCCCAAAGGTCTTCTATCAGGTTCCCTGAGGTTATTTTACATAGAATAGCATCAGGAGGGGAGGGGTGGGGAGGAGATCACTCACACACAGGAGCTGACAGGCAGGGAGGGAAGGGGAGAGGAGGAGAGAGGAGGAGAGGGAGGGGGAGAGGGAGAGACTAAGGGCTGATGGAGGCACATAAAGGGCTCAGCAGCCATGATTAACATGGTCAGCACAAACAGGGGGGACACAGAAACAGGCAGGATCAGCCAGGTATATTACAGGATCGGAAGGGAAAAATTACACAGCACAAGCACTGTGCTGTAAAACATGCTTTTGGCTCCATGTGCACTAGCATTTTTTTTAAGTGAAAAAAAATGCTACAAAAAATGCTGGCTAAAAAACACTGGTAATAGCTTTTTGTAGTAGTGTTTTAGAAGCATTCAGGAGCACTAGTGTTTTATTAGTGTTTTTGCAGGAAAAGGAAAAAAAAACTCAAAAATTATTAGTAGCGTTTAGGAGCATTTCTGCTGGAAAAACGCTCCAAGAAACTCCACAAAAACATTTTTTTTTCTGTGGCTAGACACTGAAGCTCAAACAATGCTAATAGCCTAACGTAGCGTGTATGGACACATAGGATAACACTATTTAGCTTCTAGGAGCTTAAAAAATTTGTCCTGGATAAACTGAGAATCACAATTTTTTTGGCTTTGAATAAAAATCATGATTCTCGGCTTAACATCATCTTACACATTACACAAAAAAATTGGGCTAACTTTACAGTTTAGTTTTTTTTTTTTTTTTTTAAATCATTGAAGTGTATTTTTTTTTTTTTTTTGCATTTGAAAGACCGCTGCACAAATACAGTGTGACATAAAATATTGCAACTACTGCCATTTTATTCTCTAGGGTCTTTTATATATATATAAATGTTTGGGGGTTCTAAGTAATTTTCTAGCAAAAAAATACAAAATTTTAACTTAAAATAACTTAACTTTTAACTTAAAATAAAATAAATAAAAATAAACTTAAAAGCAACAAGTGTCAGAAAAAGGTTTAGTCTTTAAGTGGTTAAACTGACCTAATTTACATACCAAAGTTCATCCCTTTGATCTAAAAGAACCAAATGATACAATGTTTCTTTTAATCTCAGCGCTGAGCAATGTTGTGATAATTTTTTATTTTTTTTTTAGCTTTGAGCAGAGAGCAGCTCTGCACTTACATGAACTGTGGAAATGCCGGATTAAGATCGTGAGGGGGGGGGTTGAAACCAGATGGCGATTTTTTTAACGATTAATCGTGCAGCTCTAGGTTACAAACACTTTAATGTATTTTCAGCATGCCATTTACCTGTAAAAGCCTCCCTTGTGTGAACACCCTAACAGTGCAGTTGGGCACCACAACAGCAGCCCCAGCAGCAGAGCTATCACTTGAGTAACACTCTACAGCAGTGGGATTTAACCTGTTTTGCACCCCTTTAAGAATCTAATGAAAGCTATAGACTCCCTCCCCAGAAGTATTTACATAAACACAATTATTTATGCAATGAATATATGTACTTTATTGAAATCTGATTGTCTTGGAAAAGCTCCCCGGTTGTGGTTGGAGGGACTTGGCGGGAGGTTGCCCCCCCCCTCTTTTTCTCCCCCCCTCCTTTTCTTTACTTTTGCTCTTCTTTGCTGCTTGGCCCTTGGGTCATACATACTCTCTCTACTTTTTTGAGTAAAACGGTGTTAACCGCCAAAAACTGTGCGGGATACGGAGACTTCCTAGACCCTGAAGCCCACTGTCTGATTTGCACTTTTTATGTTTCTACTATTGATGACATTGTGATGTCTGTACATGTGGTCGTGTTCGCGGAGATGATCCACTGTATGTTCACCACTATTGAAGTATCTGTATCATCGTATGACTTGAATTGAAATAAAGAATAAAAAAAATAAAAAATAAAGAAATTTGATTGCCTCATACATATATGACATACAAAGTTTGAATAAAGTAATCTCAACAGAAACCTCCAAAAATGATCATTTATTACAAAAACGGAATACAATTATCCTATGCTAATTAAACACATATTTTAAATTCTGGTCAAATCTACTACTAGAAAATGAGAATTAGCGCTTGCTATTATAGTGTAGCACAAGATGGCGGTTGTGCAGAGAACAAGTCAAGAGATGCTTAGCAGCCCTTTAATTTCTTTCAATAGGAAACCATTCATTGGGACAAAGGGAAGGGCTGTGCAGTGAATGTAAACGTCATTTTTCCCTCACGGACCCCCTGAAACCACTTAGGGGTCCATAAACCCCAGGTTAAGGACCCCTGCTCTATAATATTCCCGTTTGTTGCTGCTCCCAACAGCTGTATAAAAGTTTATACAGGGAGGTGAGGGGAGGAGTGGAGGGGCTGTCAGGACAGACAGTCATTATAAACCCCTTGGAGAGGCAAGCACTATGACATGCAAAGAGAGAGGGATGTGCTAAGGAATTTAAAAGTCACTTCTTCTAGCAAGTTCAAAGGCATATTGCAAGTGAAAAAACAAAATTATGGGAAGGAAAATGTGGCAGCAAATACTTGTTTTTAACCTGTATTTTTTTATGTTGGTGACAAGACTTTGTCCTTCTTCCCTGAATGGGCATAATGAAAAGAATACATAAATAGATGAAAAAGGTTATTTTTTTCTTTGGATGTGCTTAGGAGATTTTGGATACAGAGAATTCAATGATAGCGCTTCCTCCTTCTGAAGTATGAACAGATGAAACTTTTAAGTCATTTACAAAATAATCTTAAAAACAAGAGAAATATGCGATAGATTATGCTGTTTTTACTGCAACAATGCCTGTTTCTAACAACATTTTAATGCTGCTCAGCTGAAGAACATCTAAAAAGTCCTTGCACGGGTCACAGAACACTTGCGTGTGATGAAATGCCATAAAAAGGAAAATTGCACAAATGTGGCTGTTCAGCTTTTATCCATAGCTGTCGGTGATATTTAACAGTCTGAAATTCATTAAGAATTTAAATAGTCATCTATTTCCATGCTAATATATTTTATCAGCACATCCATTTTCCATTGTAAGTGCATACACAACACTTTTCTAATGATGATAGGGACGTGGAATAGAAAGAGAGGAACATTTTAAACTCTGTGTTATCTCCATTGCCTTTCATAAACTAATAGGCATGAGGGGCCTCTAAACACAATCTTATCAGCTCTGCTAATATAACCAAAATGGCCTCTTGCCCAAGAAACTCTGAATGATAAGCCTTAGGCTCTAATTGGAAAACATTCAGCAAATTGCATTAAAAAATATAAACATATATGCAATCACAACAGTAACTCAGACTAATTACAGAAACCTAAAAGCATATGTAAACCTAATCACTAAAAATCTCATATAATCTTTGAAATGTTAACATCATTTCAAACGTAATTTCAGTTTTTTGAAATCTGTAACGTTGGTTAAAATAATACATCGTGATCCTGTCATGAAGGTTCTTGTACAGGCACTTCCTGTTATAGGGTGACAACGCTCTATCCCTGCCTGCCAAAAGTGCTCCTGTGTTGTAACCCTGTGACATGAGCTTCCAATGACACCTACAAAGGGTTCCTTCAATACACATCATGTAGGCATGGTCAACTGTTGTCGCCCTCAGAAAACCTGCCATGCAGCCATCGTTGAAGTGCATGCAGCTAGGGATGAGCTCAGCCATGTTCTGAGTCTGCCTGAGATATCCCGGCAGGAAGCTGTCATAGCGGATAGTCAATCATAGGCGGCAGAGGCA
This sequence comes from Aquarana catesbeiana, assembly GCF_042186555.1. Lineage (NCBI taxonomy): Eukaryota > Metazoa > Chordata > Amphibia > Anura > Ranidae > Aquarana > Aquarana catesbeiana. The sequence continues at coordinate 669,192,914 of NC_133325.1, forward strand.
TTCCCTGCCCTGTAGCCGTATCTATGGAAGGGGTGTGTATATGTGTGGCTCAGGGGCGGGGAATGCTTCTGCCGTCTATGATTAGCTGTCACCTTCCTGATAGGATAGCTCAGGTGGGTTTGGACTTGTGTCTGAACCCACCTGGGCTTATCACTGCAAAGGTCTGCCAAGAAGCTGCAGAAGATAAACAGCACTGAGATAAAACAGGGAATTAAAAAGGTGAAGACAAGTATTTTATGAAAAAAAAATTACAATACACAGTGCTTTAGAATACAAAATTGTTCAATGTAATTAAAAAAACATTGTATCAAGAAAGCAAAAAAAGAAAAATAATGCTGGCCACATGACCTCTGTGTAGCTACTCCACTGCCTCAGCACAGATGAGCAGTTCTGAATCAGTCATGGTGATGCAATGGTGGGGGTGGGCAGAGACAAAGAAAAACCTTAAAGCTGGGGTGAATAACAGAACAAATTATTCTGGGCATGGGGTTTAAAAGGGTCAGCTACTTTACATACTGGCAGCCCTGCCAAATTCAGAGATGGCTCTGGCTCATGGGCAATTATCTTACTTTGAGTGATGGACCGTGAGGCATCTGTTCGTTCTTGAATTCAGATGATGTGCTACTGAGAAACTCTCAGCTGATGGGTGTTAGCAGCACACATGGTGAAATCTGTGTTCCCATTTCTCCTTTTAAGTACTTATGTACCTATGTAAAGGCATCAGGCTTGGTAAGCTGGAGGCACATTCCCCCATTTGGTGCATAATTCAGGCCTCGTTCCATTCCTGGCTCTCTCACTGCAATACCATCCCTTGAAACCTGGCAAAACTGTACAGGCTTAGGGCTGCAGATCAAGACGTATACCTACTGGCCCACGGGGGTGACACAAAAAAGAAAAAAAGTTTTACAATTTATTTTTTATGGCGTCATCTATCTGGAACTTTGGTCTCATGAAAAGAAGGCATAGCCTGCCTTCCCCCCAAAAGAAAAAACATACAGAGCACAAAGATGTACACAAGGTCCAAATGTCAGGAGACATTGGCCATTTGGCCAGCTTCTGTCGGAAAAGCATGCTTGAAAATCAGCGGCCAACCGACTCAAAATCAGCACTCTCAGCCAATGGCTGGGAGTGTTCTGGCAGGGCACAGCCCCCTGTCAGAACACAACAGCTCAGCGGGGGAGATCATTGTACTAACTTCGGATCGTTCGTACAGCAGCCCCGACCGAAGCTGACCATTTTTTAGTGTGTTCCAGATTTTAGGTAAGTGATCTATTTTTTTTTTCTTTCAACCGTTTTCCAAAAACATTTCTGCAGAGAATGTTACTCCAAGGAAAGAATATACATGGCCAACATGAACAATATATTCCCACCAGTTTTCATAAATATGCCCCTATGGTAAAACCGGACCTTGGCAAGCTCTAGTCTATATTTGCATAACTGGATGCACCAAGTTTTTGGATTGCAGGGAACTCTGGATCTAGGTGCTTGCTTTCCAAAAGGGATGGCAGTTAAGTACATTGAGAATGAACATGGGTGTATTTGAAATCCCAACACTACACTAGATCAAAAAGAAAAAACACAGCCACAGCGCAGCACCTTCTGCATGTAAAATGGCACTGCTGTAGGCTAAGGCTCCATACATACTATTCGATTTTCTGCAGGTTTTTTCTTCAGATTTACCAAAATCCTATAATATGAGGTCAAACCTTAATGCCGCGTACACACGGTCGGACTTTTCAGCTACAAAAGTCCAACGGACGCTGACGGACTAAAGCTGGCTGGTAATCCGATCGTGTGTGGGCTTCTCCGGACTTTCAACGTACTTTTTTAGCCTCAAATCCGACGTACTTTAGATTTGAAACATGCTTCAAATCTTTACGTCGTAACTACGCCGGACCCGGAAATCCGCTCGTCTGTGTGCTAGTCCGACGGACAAAAACCCACGCTATGGCAGCTATTGGCTACTGGCTATCAACTTCCTTATTTTAGTCCGGTGTGCGTCATCACGTACGAATCCATCGGACTTTTGTGTGATCGTATGTAGGCAAATCCGTTCGTAAGAAAGTCTGCCGCAAGTCCGCCAAAAGTCCGCCAAAAGTCCGTCGAAAGTCCGTCGAAAGTCTGTCGGACAGGCTGTCAGACTTTTGTAGACGAAAAGTCTGACCGTGTGTACGCGGCATAAGAGTTTCAATTTGTATGCAGTCAGGCAGGCCCTTGCACTACATGTGTCACACCAAAAAAGTGACATTGTACCAAAACCTAAGTGGGGGAACTTATTGGTTCATTACTGTCAGGTAAGATTCCAGAAATATTGAACGTGCAACTAGTAATCTATAATGTGCATAGTTACCTTATCTCTCAGAAAACACAATCCAGTAATCAGAAGGAATTGTTTCAAGTGGTGTAGGAGCTCTGGTGTGTCTGTACAATACATATATTATTTACAGCGCTCATTTTGTGATATTCCGTTTTCTTTGTACTCAAGAAGAATACAAATGTACCAATCTGTACATAGCTCTTCAGGAAGACAATACAGGCGCATATAAGTAGTAAAGCTGGCTGATCTCATTAGCTACAGCTTACTTCACAAACGCACTACGCGCAGGAGACAGCCAGCGGAAGTTTGCTCAACCTTCACACTGAAAGATGAGGTGAGCTAATTATGGATGTTCTTGATGTCTAACAGGCAAACCATTGTCACTGTACTGGTTAGGTTATTCGGTGGCTGACATTTCATTCTGTAAATCTCCTTGTTTGAAAGGTTTCTTATAAAGGGTTCACATGGGTGCATTTTTTATATGTAGAATTACAGCTGCAAACAAAAGCAGTGTGCATGTGTGTGTATATGAAAAAATATAAACAGTACAAAAGGGCATCTGCAGCACACATTCAAGCCAGGAAAAAAACGAACTGGTCATTTTAAACTACTACAAATAGATTATATATATATATATATATATATATATATATAATATATAATATATATGATATATATGAAGGTGGACACCCGAACATCACAACTAGTTTATGGATCCCTTAAAGCAGTAGTAAACTGCAAAAAACAATGCATACAATGCATACAAGCACATTATGAAAGACTTACTTAAAAATTAAGTCCTCCAGCAGCACGCTGTCACCGCTTACAGGGCTTCTATCTTCACCCAGTCTTCCTTCCGGTGCAGCCATCTGATTGGCCAAGCCGCGGTGTCGTCACTCCCGTGGCACA